>NC_054491.1:19600067-20251733 GCF_017639515.1 Carcharodon carcharias
GAGAGAGAAAGGAGAGTGAGAGAGAGAGAGAAAGGGAGAGAGAGAGAGAGAAAGGAGAGAGAGAGAGAGAGAAAGGAGAGAGAGAGAGAGAGAAAGGAGAGAGAGAGAGAGAAAGGAGAGAGAGAGAAAGGAGAGAGAGAGAGAGAAAGGAGAGAGAGAGAGAGAGAGAAAGGAGAGAGAGAGAGAGAGAGAAAGGAGAGAGAGAGAGAGAGAGAAAGGAGAGAGAGAGAGAGAGAGAAGGGAGAGAGAGAGAGAGAAAGGAGAGAGAGAGAGAGAAAGGAGAGAGAGAGAGAGAAAGGAGAGTGAGAGAGAGAGAAAGGAGAGAGAGAGAGAGAGAAAGGAGAGAGAGAGAGAGAGAAAGGAGAGAGAGAGAGAGAGAAAGGAGAGAGAGAGAGAGAAAGGAGAGAGAGAGAGAAAGGAGAGAGAGAGAGAGAGAGAAAGGAGAGAGAGAGAGAGAGAGAGAGAAAGGAGAGAGAGAGAGAGAGAAAGGAGAGAGAGAGAGAGAGAGAGAAAGGAGAGAGAGAAAGGAGAGAGAGAGAGAGAAAGGAGAGAGAGAGAGAAGAGAGAGGGGGAGAGAGAGAGAGAAGAGAGAGGTGGAGAGAGAGAGAGAGAGACAAGAGAGAGCAGGAGAGGGAAAGGATAGAGAGAGAGAGAAGGTACGAAGAGAGAGAGAAAAACAGAGAGAGACAGAAAGAGAAAAAGAGAAAGGAGCGGCAGGAAGAGAGCATGTAGATATGGATATCTTACCGTGGCTCCAGAGTTAATGTAAATTTTAAAATGTTGCCTCTGTCCAGGGTAATGATTTGCCGATGAGACATCAAGTTAGGTTGCTGACTTTGAAAGTGAGAGTTTCCAGGCTGAAATATCACCAGTGTCTCACAAATGATGTACTCGATCTTTCCTGCCCATTCAAACATCATCTTATAACTTTTTTTTTTAATGCTCATTTATCACAGCACCTGGGTCTCAAGCACATTTTCCAAATTGAAATGAAGCATCATCCAGGTTCATGTTTCCTCTGTGCCCCTGTCTCCATAATACTGATATGGAAACTTTCTGCAGTCATCCTCACCAACCCCAGTTCTTCAGAATACCACAACCAAGCAAGCCTTCTTGTTACATAAGCCTGGGTAGTGCGTGTTAGGCTATTCCACCACATGTTGCATCACTGTCAAACCTAATCCTGATGTCATGTATACCATTTCCATGGGCAGCAATCAGCAGTGGGAATTTTGACTGATCTTCACTCTCAATATCCCACAGACAAGGAGACTAAAGGCAGAGAGTGGTGCAGTGGTAATGTCACTAGACAAGTAATTCAGAGGCCCAGGCTCATGGTCTGGGGACATGGGTTCAAATTTCACCAATGCAGTTGATGGACTTTAAATTCAGTTAATAAATCTGGAACATAAAACTAGTCTCAGAAAGGGTGACCATGACAACTATCATTGATTGTTGTAAAAACCCTTTTGGTTCACTAATGTCCTTAGGAAAGAAAATCCTCTGTGCTTACCCAGTCTGGCCTACATGTGATGTGATTGACTCGTAACTGCTGTTAACTGGCCTCACAAGTCACTCAGTTCAAGGGCAATTAGAGATGGGCAACAAATGCTGACCGTGCCAGTGACACCCACATCCCATGAAAGAATAAAGAAAAGACTCCCTCAGTTCAGAAACCAGCATCATTTCTGGTTCCTGCACTTTCTGTAAACAAGAAATTTTTGCAAATATTTGAGAGCAAAAAAATTTAAAATTTGTTGAGCTCCAATATTCTTCACATACCAGATTTTCCTTCCTCGTACACATCTCTAGGTTTAAGAAGAGAAAGGCAGACGAAGCACATGTTTATCTGTTTTGGCAGCTACTTTTTCCTGGAACTAGTCACTATAGCCACTTGCCAGAGGCTATACCACGAGGAAAGCCCCTCCACATCAAGCACAGCTGACCAGATGGCTCTCCTGCTCTTACCACCTGTCATAGGAGCATTGGGAGGACTTACAGTTTGATAATCAAGTCCTTCAGTGGGACTCAAGCCCGGAGCTTCTGGCTCAGAGGCAGGGCATGTTACCCACTGTGCCACAAGACCACATTAAGTTAGTTTGCTTCAAAAATACATGGTTTTGGAGATCCTGGAGTTATGAAAAGGTGCCAAATAAATTGCAAATTATTTTCTTTCCTCGCTGGAAGAGCACTCGTATGAACGTTGGGCAAGAAGAGGGTTGAGCCCAGTTGTGATATTTCCTCAATCAAGCAGCCTCCCAACACACTCTGCTCAGATTCACTCAAAGAAAGGCCTCTGAAGAAAGGATTAACTCAGAATTAGCCCAAGAACCAGTGCCATCAGGAGAATAGAAAAATAAACTGTGGGAGGTGGGTGGGTGGGGGGAGAATATAAAATATGAAAAATGATGGTGATACCTTTCCATTCTTTCACACCCAAATGAAAACAGGATTCAGAAATACTTCCTCACATCAAGCAAATAGGCTATTTAAGATGAGCACCTCTTTAACTTTAAATATACCTGGGGTAAAGTGGAGTGCTATGTACCTTTAAGACAATGTAGTTAATTGACCACTTGACTGTATTGACCAATTGCTACACAGCACAGGCTGCTTTAGTAACTAAGTCTAGAGCTAGAAGTGCTTGTAGAAGCACACATGGTGTTAGCGCTCTGCTCTTAGTTCCAATAAACCACCAGTGTTTGTTCAGTTAATCGGTGTCTCTGTCTATATTGTTTCAAACACTAACTAATGTGTTAATATCAAGGGCGCAGCTAGCATTCGCCAGACAAAGCGAACCTGATAACCAAAAACATAAAAATACCTTCAACCAGGTTGCAACATGGAATTCCTGAGGCGTAAGGGATTCACGAGGTGTTCAGTTTTATGGTGTTAGCCTTGGCTCAATTAGTAGCATGTGTTCATCGGAGTCAGAAGGATGCAAGTTCAAGTCTCACTCTAAAACTGGAGTACAAAATCTAGGATCACACTCCAGAGCTGTACTGAGAGATTGCTACACTGTCAAAGATGCTATTTTTTGGATGAGACGTTAAATTGAAGCCCTCTTTGCCCTTTCAGGTGGATCCCATATAAAAGACCCCATTGACAGCATTGTTTTTCTTTGGGTAAGTGACACTTTTATTTTTCTATAGTTACAGTGAGAGGGAGCAAGTCTCAAGGGATGTGTAAAAAAAAAACAGACATAGGTGTGCGCACATGGGGTCAAAACTCCCTTTTGCAAACTATTTAAATAAACTATTGGAATTACTCCAATCGATCAGCACTGGATCAAAAGAAAAAGGCGAGTAAACTTTTCAAGTTAGGATTCTGCCTCAGGTCCACAACAACAGCCCAGCATCTTTTACTTCAGGACTTCAGCATTTCTGTGCCTCTCTGCAAAGTTCTCGTTTTTTTTCTGTACACTGGACTGAACCAGCTACATTAATATTTTAAAAAGTTAACTTTTTAAATAGCTCAGGAGTCAACCGAAATACGATATTTTGCCCTTTTAACAAAATGAACAACAAAAAAAGGTAACCCCTGCCATTGCAATTTACTTTTTTTAAAACATAAAAAAGCCAGTTAATTAAGAGTTTCCAGAATAATATAATTGAATCTTGCACTAATTTTCTGACTGGACAATGACGGCATTCTGAAAGCTGTACAATTTTGACAAAAGGTGGTCGATATATTTGAGGGAATTTGACCTTTGCTCTTGCACAGATACTTGATGCAGCCCCCTCCCCCTCTCTGAGGCCCATTGTCCTGTCCCAAATGGAGCCCCTCACCCTCGTCAGGCCTGGCTGCCCTGTACAATGAGTTGCTTCGGTCCATTTTGGAGCCACGCAAACCACCCCCCCCTCCCCATCCCCCCTTACCGTCCCCCAAACCCTCCCCTGTGCACTGTGCTCCCAATCCCATAAAGGCCTGACTGAGCAAACACAGTGCCCTTTCCACATGGCCTCCCAGGCTCCCATTTCAGCTCAGCAATGAAAAGGACTACTGTAAATAAGAGAGGCCTCTTTGACCTGCCATTGTCTGCTGTCAAACCCCTGCATCCACCCTACTGTAACACAGCCACACTCTACACAATGAACTCACTGATGGCTGTGCTAACCTTTGCCTGTGAGTGGTACACCCATAGTTTCAGGATAAAAAAAAAGGCACCGTCAAAGAGCTCCCTCTCCACTGCGCGCTCAAACTAAGCTGTAGTATCCCTACTGGAGCGCGTTCTGTGGTGTCAAAGTCCCATGAATTTTTTTTTCAAAAGAAAAGCTAAATTATAATCATTGGTTAGAAATTGTTCCTGTACTATTAAAAAAATCTAATTTCTTTCAACAAGAGCCTATGTAAATTAAAACTATAATATCTATTTTAACAGTCATGTTTAAAGAATGTGACTAAATAAGCAAAGTTTTAACAGTTCAGTCCAAAGGAATAGTGGATTAATGGAACATTTCTTCGTTTTTTTTTAAATCACATTCAAATTTATAAAGGGGTCCAAATTTGGCTATCCATAGCTCTGGAAATATAAAGGCAGTTCACCCCAGGAGTTAAAATTGCATTTCTCCAATCCAAACCCAGAACTGGTCACTAGTTGATTAAATGTTTCAGTTATGCTGTTGGTTTCAAGATGGGCTGTGCAGAAATTGTGACTCATCATCACTGTTGTGGTCACTTTGACAAACGGACCACAGGAGTCTCAGGTACAGGTCCCAATCATTTATTATTGCAAGGAGAGAACAATTCCAATGCAGCTGAGATAGCACTCTGCTAAATTACAAGTGTTCACCATACTTATACATTATTGGTCATGTACAAGAATATTCTCCAGATTCTGATCTCATCAACATATAGGTTTACATTAAACAGGCATCTCTGATAACAGGTACATGCATCGTATGTCCCTATTTTCACCCAGGCAGAGACCTTCCCTCCCATCTAAGTTGGGACCATCTGTCCTTCCCCTATCTGTTGAAGAGCACACTTAATCTTGGCTGTTTTCCAACCTAAGTCTCCAGTCTAACTCCCAGGATCTTGCTGGTGATTTTAAACCCTGAGGGTGTACAAAGTTTGAGAGTGCACAAAGTTCATCTGCTTTAACTGTTTAATTATTGATTTATTGGTTTGTGCTGGCCTGCCTATAGATTCTAACTTAAGTAACTCATTCCCTGATAATGAATTCTCCCTTACCATAAATTCTCATTTACTATCTTCCCCCTAACAGTCACCTTTGGGGAGCCAACCTCTTCCTAACCCTCACGGTGTTTTTATATCGCCAGAGATTCGTCAGCGAGAAGCCTTTCTATCCGTCAAAGTTCTGTTTGGTGCTCTGGACTCTGTCCAGCTCTACACCCTGAGTGGATTTCATAGAACTGGCAGCAACAGATAAACATTTACTCGGATGCAGTCCATTCAAAACTGGCAATTGCAATATCTATTTCCCAGCTGGACATTAGGCTGCAAAACTGCACAAGTGACTGAGCCACCAATCTCCATCTTATAAAAAGGATAGGGAGAGACTGAAGAAAAGGCGCAAAAAAAAAAAAAAAATGATTGATGAGGACAATGCCAGAGCTGAGAAGTTATAACTTGGGAAAGATTGAACAGGCTGGAGCTCTTTTCTAAAGAAGGGAATGATGATGAATGACTTGATAGAGGTCTTTCATGAAGGGGTTCACCAGGGCAGATATAGGGATGATGTTTCTATTTGTGGGGAGTCAAAACCTAGGGCCTTAAATATAAAACAGGTCATTAATAAATCGAGAAAGGGAATTCAGGAGAAACTTCCTTCCCCAGAGTGTGGTTAGAGTATAGAACCGGGTAACAAATGGAGTGGTTGACACAAATACTATGGATGAATTTAAAAGAAGCAAGCTCAGAGGGAGAAAGAAATAAGAGGGTTTAGTTTATGCTTCCACCCCAGTGTAAACTCATTGGATATGTAGATTAACAGGACACAGCCAAAGAAGGAACAAACCTTCTTCCTGAACGTACAAAAAAAGGGGGCCTGAAAATGGAGAGAGAAAAAGAAAACGACAGCACCACAGGACAAACCCAAATCCTTCACATTGCACACTGTTTTAATTTCCCTCATGTAACGGACAAGCATTGCAGGCAGCCACTTGATCTGGGAATTGTACAAAGTAGAAAGGAAGTTTTAAACCAGCAGGGGGAAACAATTTAGTGTGGAAGAGGATTTTGCCGACCCTTCCAAACTGCACCATACTCATTAAGCACCAAGAGGCGAGTACAATCGCACTCTCTAAATCAGAAACAGACTGAAGGCTACCATAAAATTGGCCAGAAAGACAGTTTCCATATTTAATCATTCAAAACAGAAGTGAATATTTCAAGAGCAGGTGGAACATGTGAATTTAATGGAAAATTCTAACCTTTCATTCTTTTCCTCTGCACAATAGCCAAAGCGTTAAGCTTGTTTAGAAGGGTAATCCCCTATACAGCTAATCAGATCCCTGCCCCCACAGCCCAGGCCGCACACAGATCAGGTAACAGTGTTTATCAATTCTGCTTACAAACTGTACTGAAGCTTGGTTTCAGAAGTAAATTCATTAAGAAAGGAAGGGGGTGGGGGGGGGTGACAATTGGTCCTTGTCCTTGGCCCTAGTCACCTGACCATTGTACTAGGGTGAGCAAATACGGGCTGGATTACAGCGGTATCGGACTCTGCACAATAAAGCATTGTGCGGCACTGTGATCTTTCTGCCTTCCCCCCACCAACCCAAGAATGGCCTGTTTCCACAGATACATCATGCCTGTCAATCGCTCTTAGACTCACTCAACCTTCCACGAGGTGTCAGTTAGACAAAGATTTTCTATTTTGTGATAGGGTTGAGATATTGTGCCTTACTATGCTGCTAGCCATGCTCATTGATGTGTGTACACATATACAAACCCTTGAATGTGGGTCAGCCTGATTGGCTTCACTTCCATATGAACAAGGGGCAGGAGTAGGCCATTCAGCCCCTCAAGCCTGTTCTATCCCTTAAGATCATGGCTGATCTGGCAGTAAACTGAAATCCACATCCCACCTACCCCTGATAACCCATCACCCCCTCGCTTACAAGAATCTATCCATCTCTGCGTTAAAAATATTCAAAGGCTCTTCCACTGCCTTTTCAGGATGAGAGTTACAAAGATTCAAGAACCTCAGAAAAAAAATCACCTCATCTGTTTTAAATGGGCGGCCACTTATTTTTAAACAGTGACCCCTAGTTCTAGATTCTTCCACAAGAGGAAACATCCTTTCCACATCCACCCTGTCAAGACCCCTCAGGATCTTATAAGTTTCAAATCAAGTTCACGTCCATGTTCAGTGTTGCTACAAGCCCACGAGGCGGCTGTTGCAGGAGCTGAAAGCAAAATATTGCAGATGCTGGAAACCTGAAATGGAAACAAAAAAATGCTGCAAAAACTCAGCAGGTCTGGCAGCATCTGTGGAGCGAGAAACAGCATTAACGTTTCGAGTCCGTATGACTTTAGCTCTGAAGAAGGGTCATACGGATTCGAAACATTAACCCTGTTTCTCTCTCCACAGATGCTGCCAGACCTGCTGAGCTTTTCCAGCAGTGTGTGTTTTGGTTGTGCTGCAGGAGCTGGCTGCCTCAAGTTCAAATGCCTAATGGAACTCTATAGATCAAGGCTGAGGCCCTGACTGCCTGTTCAAGTGGACGGCAAACAAATCCCACGGCACTAACCGGAAGAGCAGGGACTGCTGCTAGCACCCCTCACCTCGAACATCACCACAAATAAATCACTCATTTCACTGCTGTTAATGGGGCCTTGCTGTGCACAAATTGGCAGCTGTGCTTCCTGCATAATAATGACAAGATTTCAAAAGTGATTAATTGATTGTGATATAACTTATGATATCCCAAGGATGCGAAACCAGTTCTAAAGATAGAAACTTGTTTAGTTTGCCCTGAAGACAAACTTGTATTTGAAAATTAGAAAAGTGGCATAATATTTAAAATGGATAGAGGGATCTGGGTGTCCTGGTCCATGAATCTCAAAAAGTATACAGGTGCAGTAAGTGATTAGGAAGCCAAATGGAATGTTGTCATTTATTGCAAGAGGAATTAAATATAAAAAAAATAGGGATATTTTGCTACAGCTGTACAGGGCATTGGTGAGACCACAGATAGAATACTGGTGTACAGTTTTGGTCTCCTTATTTAGAGAAGGATATAAATATGCCGGAAGCAGTTCAGAGAGGGTTCACTCGACTGATACACTGGATTGCCTGGAGTGGGGATGGGTGGTGTGTGGGGGGAGGAGTGGCGTGTTGAGGGGTTATTTTAAGAGGAATGGTTGAACAGGTTGGACCTATACCCATTGGCGATTAGAAGAATGAGAGGTGATCTTATTGAATCATATGAGATCCTGAGGGGTCTTGATCGGGCGGATGTTGAAAGGGTGTTTTCCCCCTTATGGGGGAGATAGAACTAAGGGACACAGTTTAAAAATAAGGGGTCCCCCACTTAAGATGGAGATAAGGAGACATTTTGTTCTCTGAGGATCGTGAGACTTTCAGAACTCTCTTCCCCAGAGAGAGTGGTAGGGGCAGGGTCATTAAATATTTTAAAGCATAAGGTGCTTGACTAACAAGGGAGTCAATGATTATTGGGGGAGGTGGAAATATGGAGTAGGGGCCACAATCAGATCAGCCATATATGGCGGAGCAGGCTCGAGGGGCCGATTGGTCTACTCCTGCTCCCAATTATGTGCCGTCTGTAACTGAAATATGGTAATATTGTAATGTAGGAAACATAGCAGCTGATGTGCACACAGAGATAAACGACTAGTTAATTATTGTTTTGGGGGTGGGGGGGCGGTAATTGGCTGAGGCCTAAATATTGGCCAGGATACAAGGGAGAACACCCCCACTCTCGTTTGAAATAGTGTCATGGGATCTCTTATGTTCACTCGAGGGGGCAGACAGGGCCTCCGTTTAACATCTCATCTGAAAGACAGCACCTCTGACTGTGCAACACTCCCTCTGTAGCACATTGAATGTTGGTCTTAGTTATTTGATAGAGAGAAACGGCTTCCATTGGTGGAAAGGTCGAGAACTGGGGGACACAGATTTAAGGCAATTGACAGAAGTCCCAAAAGCAACGAGGAAAACCTGCTTTCTGCAGCAAGTGGTTAGGATGTGGAATGCACTGCCTGAAAGGGCGATGGAGGTAGATTCAATTGTGGCTTTCAAAAGGGAATTTATTTCTGCAGGGGAGGAGCACTAACTAAATTGTTTTTGCAGCGAGTCAACATGGTCTCAATGGGTTGAATGTCCTCCTTTGCTACTGTAACAATTCTATGATTCTATGTGTTTAAGTCTCTGGAGCGGCTTTGAACCCAGCTCAACTGACAAAGTGCTTAATTGCTTTGAAAATGTTATTCTCGATTCCCATTCTTTGCCAGGTTACTTTCACTGTGATCATTATGAAGGACATAAACAGAGTCGTGAATAAATTGAAGGCTGCATTTGTTAACAATGCCGCACACGCACTGTTCTAGTGCTTTACTCCGTTAATCGTTGCGAGTGACAGAGCAGGCATCAGCCAAGACCAAAGATGGCGTCGCTCATATCATCACGGCTGTGTTTTAGGCAGCATCCTTCACCTCCTAATTGAAGCAGACTGGCTGGAGCACCAGTTGAGATGAGGGAGGGAGGGCGGAATGGGGTTCGAGGGCGAGGAGGAGGAGGGGGATGGCGTGAGGAGGTGGGGGACGGGGTGAGGAGGAGAGGAGCGGGTGAGAAAGGGGCTGGAGGGAGATGGGGGCAAGGATGATGGTGTTGGCATACAAATGTTGACTTCACCGCAGAGGACGCACTGACATCATTGACACATACATGAGGGTATTGGCAGGCTGGGCGCAGCGGAGTGATGACATTGGATTTCCGCACCTACACAGACCAGTGCTCCTGCGCAGACTGATATCAGTGCCCATCTTGCATTGGCAAGAGACTGTGTAAATTCAGCAGGGAATTCATAAAATAGAGAAAGACCTGAATTTATGTCAGGCCTTTCACAACTTAAGGACATCTCAAAGCACTTTACAGCCAAATAAATAGTTTTGGCATGTAGTCACTGTTGTAAAGTAAGCAACACAGCAGCCAATTTGTATACAGCAAGCTCCTGCAAACAGCAACGTAATAATGATTAGATAATCTTTTTCAGATGTTGATTGAGGTATAAGTATTGGCCAGGACACTGGGGAGAACTCCCGTCTTCTTCTTCAAAATAACACTATGGGATATTTATCTTCTACGTTGAGAGCGTAAGGGGCCTCAGTTTAACGTCTCATCCAAAAAAACAGCACCTCCAGCAATGCAGCACTCCTTCAGTACTCCACAGAAGTTCAGCAGAAACCCAGAGAGTGGAGTTTGCAAACACTTGGGGTGGTTGAGGTGAACAACTTAGATACATTTATGAGGAAGTTAGATAAGAAATGAGGAAAAATGAAACAGGATATGCTGGTTGGGATGAAATAAGGTAGGGTAGGTGGAGGTTCACATTGAACATACAGAATGGCATAGACCAGATGAGCTGAATGGCCCATTTCTGTTTTATAAATAAGTAATTCTCTGTTGAAAAAAAAAGTTAGCCCATCACCCTTAGGCTCAAAGCACAAAGGGCCGCCTAGGCATGGGTCTGTGAAGCTGCTGCATTAATCAGGAGAGGAACGACACCGGAGACACAACAAAGGAGTCACTTGCCACATCAATGCAACTCTTAACCTTTGACCTGCCAGCAAGGAACTATGGACAAATCAGACATTGCATTTATGGAGCCAGGCCATTTCACAACCTCTTGGCCAAATTTAGTTGTGTCTGGCTGACATATGCTTAATCAAACATTAGATGCTCCAACCTCCAAGATGGCAGTACAGAGTTCAAGTGATAAACCAAACACTGACAAACGTAATATCAGGAATAGTTATTGCAACAGACACATTTGCCAGGAGTCAGAGTACATCTTATTTATACATTCTTTACTACAGCTTTCCCATCACATTCAGGAACCTTTTTGACATTCACCTAGAGACTTTGAGGTGACCAATTCTATAAAACAAAATTTCAGTCTTTGTCTATCTCGCTGCAATCCTTTGTTTGTTTTGGGATAATCCATAGTTCCGAAAGGATTAATAAACTATGTAATCACAAACAGGAAAAAAAGCTGCTAATATTTACTGCCCTATGAAATGTTCCAATGTTTTTTGCCTAATATAGTAATGAGTGGTTTATTAAACATAGAATGATACAGCACAGGAGGTCACCATTCATCCCTGCCAGCACTATCCAATTAGTCCTACATCCCTGCTCTTTCCCTATAACCCTGTATCTTTCTTCTCCTACAAGTATTGATCCAATTCTGTCTTGAAAGTTATTATTGAATCTGCTTCTGCTGTCTTTTGAGGCAATATGTTCGAAATCATTGTAATTATTAGCAATAAACCACATTTTTGTGGTTCAAAATGATTTATAGTTTAGCAAGACAGTACAAGTAGTTATGTATGCTGAAAGAAGGAATTTCTGTCTTCTGTTTTCACCGTACCACTCCAGAGGGTACTGGATCGAGTTTCAAAGACTCCAGCCACTGCTTGTACCAAGTGACTAGTCAACCATGAAGTGAATCAGTGTCCGAGTGTAAATGGATTTCCACTTTCTAGCAAGATTGCCTAGTTACCAATCACGAGGAGAAACCCTGGACGATCGCTTGGCTATGAATTGAATATCCTACGCTTGCTCATTGCCTGCATTTATACATGGGAAGTGACCACTTGAGCAAAAATCTGGCGTTCCAAGTGGAGCTATAGGCCATAAAAAGGTACAATGAGCAGAGATAGGAGAGTATTGGACAAAAGACCATAGGCAAGTATTATGATGTTGATGTGGTGTTTCTAGCAATAATCTCCTAGATTTTATAGGCAGAATATAATCCTGGAACAGTAGAAACTGATCATCGAAAGACTGGAGTGGAGATATGTTGGTTTAAAAATATAAAGCAGAAATACTTATGAACAAATCAGATGAACAGCAAATTAACTTAGCTTATTCTGCTACTTGTCTTTGTACAGTGCTTGAACAACTTCCCTGAAAATACTTACACTTTAGGCCCAAAGTTAGTCTTCAGCTTAAAATGTTCAGATATTTATTCAAAACCATAAATGCCCAACTAGTTTACCTTTCTGCAGTTTTCTCAAGCCTTACTTGTTCAAAGTTGTGAAGGGTAGGGGCTGAACAGTAACTCAGACTCTCTCTTACCTTTCGACCTGCTCTTAGGAGTTATGGCCTGTCGCAACTCTCCATGTGGCTGTGAGTGCAGTAGTTGAGAGTTGGATGGGGGAAAATACTCATGCATTGAAGTCTAGGAGTTTGATCCCAGAGGCAAGGCTATTACCATTAATTCATGGCTGGCATAACAAGCAACTTTCTTTCTTACAAATTGTGAAAAGGGGTGGTGGGGTGGGAATGTGCAAAAGGGAGATAATTCACCAAAAAAATTTAAATAGACACTTGTTATATTGTCAATAGTTGCACCATATCGCATGCAAGGTAATCTGTTGGAAGAGCTACATCTTAAGGCAATCTTTTCTCTTTTAACGAATCTGTGCAATATTGTTCCAGCGGGAGGTCTAGAACACTCAGACATTCTGTTTCTTCATCTCTTACTTCCTTATCTAACCACAAATGTACAGGTTCTGTGTCATAAGCATGGTGCACTGTTTCACAACAGCACCCTTACTAGTTGGAGGCCCAAATCCCCCTTGAGGTTTGCAGTTGCCGTTCAGTGCTGAAGAGAAACCAGCGAAGAACTTAAAACTGTTGTTGCACAACGGCACAACCTTATCTCTGGTCCTTGAATTCAGCTCGCAATATCTGCACTACTTAGACAAACCACATTCTATAACTAGTCCGGGTTACCAGATTAACTGCCTCATCACAATTTTACAAAGCACACGTGCAGCTGTGCATTGGCCAGTACATAGAATTTTTGTCTTGAACCTAGAAATTAAGTGATAATGGGAAACAACCTGAGGCTTTTTTTTTTTGCATCACACCATTAATGGTGTAAACCCACATTTAAATATTTTTATATTTACTCTATTTTCGCTCTTACCTCAAACAAATAAAACACCACAACCCATCCCAACTCCACACCCAAGCACCAATGTCTCTTCCACCCTGACCTACTCCCAATGTGTTGCTCTCTTCCCCACCAATGGTTTTATTTGCTTTGGGTGTCTGCACTCTAAGGAACATATCTTTTTATTTCCTGTTGAACTGTCATAAAATTACAATGGCTGAAGTTGAAAGACATGTCCACTGAAAAAGGATGAGATATATTTTTTACAATGTTACAGTCCTGGAACAGAGTGTGCTATGAAAGACAGGATGATGCCAGAAAGAAGTCCCAGACCAAGGGAGCTGCCTGACAGCAATATTTTAATTGGCTCCTGTCCAGGTGACCAGGGTTGTATGTGACGGCAGTGAGCAGAATATCTCCTAGCCTGAAAGGAACAAGACCTAAAATCTCTTTCTCCTGTGTGTGGAAGATTCCAGTAATTCCACAATAATAGCTAGTTGTTTTCATTTCCTCCTCATATCCCTATAATCTGCTCTTTGAAAACCCCTATTAAGAGGAAAGGGGAAAGTCACTGTTAGAGACATTGAAAGGCAAGTGCTCAACCAGTGAACTACAGACAAAGTGCCGGAAGACAACCTTGTGTCATCAACAAGAACTGAGAGGAATTTGGAAGACATCAGTCCATGGAATCCTCTACCCCAGATAGGTGCTCTTGAACTGTTTTATTTCACCCTTAAAATATAGAGTATGTACATGTGTGTACATATGTGTACATATGTGTACGCACGCACATGTGTATGGATTTAAGGGGTAAAGTTAAGTTATAGTGTTAGAAATATTATCTGCTAATTTCTTTTTTTTGCCACTAGTTAAAGACAATTTATTCAATAAACAGTCAATTACTTATCAAGTTCACAAACCTGGTACTCGTATTCTGTTACCCTAAATTAAACCAGTTAAGTAGAACTGGGGCAATCTGGATGCTTAGTCAAACTTTTCACATTTGTCGCAGCTCAGGGAACAGTGGGGCTTGATATTACAGCGCACTATCCCCAGTGAGTCGTGACAGCACCTCGACATCTTGTTCAATTCTGTGAAAAAAGGTGTGGAGAGTTGAGACTTTGACGTAGCTTTGGATCATTGCTGCTACTCATTCAAGTTCAAATCCTGATCTCCGTTGACATTCCCACATAGAATTCCTAGGATCTTGTCTTACTACAGTGCTGTGAAACGTCTTGGGACATTTCGTAATACTAAAAGGCACTATATTGGCAACAGAAGAGGAGTTCAGCTACAACCTGTCGCATTTGGTCCACAAGTGACACTTGATCCAACTAGCTACAAAATCTTTCTCCATCTTGGATATGGTCCCCACATGGTTCAGTTGACGCTTTGTAGGATTGTATATCTATTGTTGGTCACGCTTTTTTTTCCCCCCAATGTGAAGACTCTCAGGCTATTGTTGGGTTTCATCTCAGTCTGTGCACTTTGAACTTTGGCATTACCCCTCACCCTCAGGAACCGGGGTTCGTCATATGCCCCAGCCCCTGCCCTCCCAGCCCAGTTCTCTCTGCTCCCAAATGCAGAGACTTGTGCTATGCTACCCTGGGGATGCAAAAAAAAGTGGAGTTTGTGGCACATTTGCAGGCTCAGCACAAAGTTCAATGAATCGCTAACCATTCTAGCATCAATAAAACAGAGAAGTGTTACAATTGAACGAGAGGCTAGAGGTGAGGAAAGCAACAGCTGTCAGATGGGAACCTTTTTCTGTGCCTTCTCCCAAACATTAAGCACCGTTCTAGCACTTCAATGATCAATGGATGTTTTCTGGCAAGTGCTCTAAAGATGATCTTGATCAATAGTAAAACCACTCAGGAGTTCAGGGCATTTTTAAATTATGTGGGTTTTTCTGTTGTAAAAATGATGGACTTTTTGGGCGTGCAGTGGTCACCCACATGTAGAGTGTTAATCCTCCATTCAAATCTCTGTATCCGAATTCACCCATTAGCCCCAAGCTCCACAAGAGGCCAGAACTGGAAGAGCACCATGATGTCAGAGGGCTGTAGGGAGGTAGAAATATGAAGGGGCGGAGCCATGGAGGGAGTTGAAAACAAACAGGAATTTTAAAAATCGAGGCATTGCTGAAACAGGAGCCAATATAGGTCGGCAAGCACAGGGGTGATCACTGGCTTGATGCAAGTTAGGATTTTAAGAGTTAGGGTTTTGGATAAGCTCAAAATCATAAACATATCCAAACATATCAACCATACCACCCCACCTCCCTGTCCCAACCCCCTCCCCGCCCATCGGCCAATATTGAGACATCAGCACAAATGAAGGATGAAGCCAGGATTCCTTCTAGTTTGAATGACCAGAATGCAGTAGCAACCAAGAGACAGAAAGGAGACAAGAAACGTTCAGCACAGCATTGCTGCACTCAAGTTATAACATTTAAACTTGTGTCCACATGTCACAAATACCGATACCACATCACAACAACAATAAATCGCTTTCTTCATGCATAGAATGATTATTAGAAAAGCAGAGTTAGAAAATTGTACAAGCATTGGATCAGTCCCCAAACCTTGGACTCTTGACCTTCTAGAGGTCTGAAATTCTGTTATGATACCCAAAGATTTATTTAAAAAAGAATTTTGAAATAAATGGTGTCATACTATTAAAGCCTATAAACTATGCAACCAAATTATTTCCCAGTCAAATCCATTATTATCAATAATCAGGTTATAATCCACAGCACCAAAACGTTGGGTCGTATTCTATCAAAATTAGAAACAGGTTTTTAAAATATTTGTTATTCCTGTGCCTCCAGTTGTCAAGGTCCAGTGCTCTGGCATTCCCTCCATAAACCTTTCAGTGCCATGCACTTCTTGAAGGTGTGCCTGAAAATGTACTTCTCTGAGCAAGACACCTGGGCTAACATGTCCTTATGTAGCTCAGTGTCAGTCGGTGTCAAATGTCTGCCCAATAATTGTTGTGAAAAACCTTAATACATTTTAACTGTTTTACATATGCTATATAAATACAAATTGCTGCAGTGTTAATTGGAGATAATGTTCACCTCAGGCTTTTTAATGTATATTGGACATAACTTTTCTTGCCTTAGGGTCAGTTGTTTGCTGTTTAGCCCAAAGATTGGTTGATATTGGACTTGTTAAATTATATTGTCCTTGAGCCTGAAGATGTATGATCTGATATTTATGGTGTCAATCCATGTTCACAGAACACAGTGAAAACAATTCAACCAATTTTCTGAAGCTAGGCTGGATGTAAAAGTCCTCCTGGAATTATCTCCCCTGCACCATCGGGACTACATTCCCTTCTCCCCATTAGAATTCCACAAGCCCCTGGCCTCACTTTAATCAGCTTTCCATAAACTAATTCCCAACAGCCATATCTCATCTCCTCCTCTCCTTCCCTCAATTAGTCGTGGGTCACCAACCTCAGCTCATACCGTGAATTTACTGCAAGACAGGGCAAGGAGAAAGGTCCCAAGTCTACCTCAGCCAGAATGGAGATCACATTGTTGGCATTTATTCTGAACCGCATATTAACTTCTAGCCAACTGAGCTAACTGACCCTCACCCCAAACCTCACTTCCACTCTCCATTCTTAATTTTTAAAGTCATTTTCTAAAATGTATCAATGAAACGCAGAAATCCTCCTAAGCTCGGCCCAGTTCCAAAGCACTTCAATCAAGGGAGTCCACAAAACCACTTTTTAAAAAAAAATAAAACAAGCTGCACAGACTTTGTTTCCCTTGATCTGCATTTAAACCACATACACAACACCACGAGTCAGTCCTGAGGAAAGGACTATACACACCATCTGTTCTCTCCACAGGTGCTGGCTAATCTGCTCTGTGTTTTCACTGTTTTAGATTACTAGCTTGTCAGTATTTTGTGGATTGTTCAATATCTGTCCTCTTGCCACAGTGGCATAACTTTACATTTGTTTCATATTGACCAGGTTATAGCCAAGGAAAGCCCCAGCGCAAACTAACCTGAGCCAGTGTTACACTTGAGGCCAGATTTTCTAAGCCAATACTTTAGTTGGGGGGGGTGGGGGGGCAGTGTCTAGGTTCCTGTTCCTAATCTCTATCCACAGTAGTCAATTTTTCCAGTCAGCCTGCTCTACCTGTCATCAGGTATAAATCTGTATTAGCCCATCACAAAACTTCTGCGTTTCAACATTTAAACCCCTAAAAAACTCAACAGCACTTCAATCGCAGCGTATCACAACATGTAAATAAGCCCAAAGGCGATCCAGATCAATTAATATATTGAAACAATGCAGAATTTGGTGATGTATTATTTTACATAATAAACTTTTACCTCAGGAGATGTGTTCCAAATAAAGTCAGACTGTTGGGCTGGAAAGCACAACTACGCACGAACTGTAGCAACAGGGGTGCCAAGACGGCACCAAAGCAGCACACAATTTTAAAGCAGAGATGGAGACCATTAGGCCTGAGAGCACTATACTGCCTCTCTGTGGGAGGAGGCAGCTCCACAAATATCCCCATCCTCAATAATGGGGGAGCCCAGCACATCAGTGCAAAAGATAAAGCTGAAGCATTTGCTACAATCTTCAGCCAGAAGTGCCGAGTGGATGATCCATCTCGGCCTCCTCCGGAGGTTCCCAGCATCTCAGATGCCAGTCTTCAGCCAACTTGATTCACTCTACATGATACCAAAAAACAGCTGAAGGCACTGGATACTGCAAAGGCAATGGACCCTCACAATATGCTGGCAATAGTACTGAAGACTTGTGTTCCAGAACTTGCCGTGCCCCTCTATCCAAGCTGTTCCAGTACAGCTACAGCAAAGTGGAAAACTGCCATGCTTAGCCCTGTCCACAACAAGCAGAACAAATCTAAAATGGCCAATTACCACTCCATCAGTCTACTCTCGATCAGCAAAGTGATGGAAAGGGTCATCTACTGTGCTATCATGCAGCACTTACTCAGCAATAACCTGTTCACTGACGCACTATTCTTGACCTCATTGAAGCCTTGGTCCAAACATGGACAAAAGGGATGAACTCAAGAGGTGATGTGAGAGTGATTGCCCTTGACATCAAGGCAATATTTGACAATGTGGCAACAAGAAGCCTTAGCAAAACTGGAGTTACAGGAATTAGGGGGAAGCTCTCCGCTGATTGGAGTCATGTCTAGCACAAAGGAAGATGATTGTGGTTGTGAATCTTTGGATTTCTCTACCTCAGTGGGTAGTGAATGCTTCATCATTGATTATATTTAAGGCTAGGAAAGACAGGTTTTTGGTCTCTCAGGGAATCAATGGCTATGGGGAATGAGCAGGGAGGTGGAGTTGAAGCCCAAGATCAGCCATGATCGCACTGAATGGCGGAACAAACTTGATAGTCCATACGGTCTACACTGCGCCTAATCATTGTGTTCTTTCTGTTGATCGAGGTCAATCATCCCAGCCCTGGGACATCACTACTGGGGTTCCTTAGGGTAAAATCCTCAGCCCAGCCATCTTCAACTGCTTCATCAATGACCTTCCTTCCATCATAAGGTCAGAAGTAGGGATTGCTGATGATTGCACAATGTTCAGCACCATTTACAACTCCTCAGATATCAAAGTAGTCCATGTCCAAATGCAGCAAGACCTGGACAACTTTCAGGTTTGGGTTGAAAAGTGGCAAGTACCATTCACACCACACAACACTCAGAGTTTGACACCATCCAGAACAAAGCAGCCCACTTGATTGGCACCACATCCACAAACATTCACTCCCCCCACCACCGACACACAGTGGCAGCAGTATGTAACATCTACAGGATGCGCTGCAGCAACTCACCAAGGCTCCTTAGGCAGCATCTTCCAAACCCGTGACCTCTTAAACCAAGAAGGACAAGGGCAGCAGGTGCATGGGAACACCACTACCTACAAGTTCCCCTCCAAGTCATACACCACCCTGACTTGGAAATATATCGCCGTTCCTTCACTGTCGCTGAGTCAAAATCTTGGAACTCCCTCTCTAACAGCACTGTGGGTGTACTTACACCTTATGGACTGCAGCGGTTCAGGAAGGCAGCTCACCACCACCTTGGAGGGCAATTAGGGATGAACAATAATTGCGGGCCTAGCCAGTGACACCCACATCCCATGAATGAATAAAAAGTGCCATCCCTCTTGGACCCATTGCCTTCCTCTTCCCCTTAAAAAATAAATTTCCCCCCCCCAAATACATATTCACCTAATTATGCTATCATCACTATTTCTGGTAGGGCCACATGCTAACGACACAATATGTAGAAAAAAAATTCTGCCAGCCCCACTTTTTTGTTCTTTTAATCATAATTTCAAGTTACCAATTCACTAACCAGCTTGTCCCCAATTGCCTAATTTAAACCTTATTTTAAAGCAGTCTCCTCTATTGTAATGAAAAGAGCCCCAGTCTCTCTAGCTTTTCCTCATAATTGAAGCATCTCATCCCACGTACCAACCAAGTCAAAGTATTCGAGCACTCTTATGGCCTTTACCATCCTAATATAGGCACTCAAACTAGGCAGAATTCTCATTGTGGCCTAACCTTTTTTAAATAAGCTAATTTTAACATTGCCGTTTTTCTCATTTACTCAATATCTCTACTTGTGGGGTCCCAAACCCTTCCTCCAAGTTTTTATAAACGTCTCCCACTCCCTAGCTGGCATGAACCCCATAACACCAGTTAACCTCAATTCACCAAATCCTCCGCACTTGGCAAACCCATTCACTAAAGCCACAAACCAGCCATGGAGAAAGCCATACTCGTGCATAGGAGCTTGTTGTTCCTGGTTTTGGGACTGAGGAACACCTACTGAAGCTTTAGTTGAGGAGGCTTCATAGGAATGGCAGGAGGCTATTCGGCCTTGGAACCTATTCCGCTATTCAGTTAAATCATGGCTGAAATGTATCCCAACTCCATTTACAGCCTTGGTTATGAAAACCTTAATACTCATACCTAACAAAAGATCAATTTCATTTTTTGAAATTTCCAGTTGGCCTCCACCCCAATCCCCTACCTAACCCAAACCTCAACAATGTTTTGGAGGAAGCAAGTTTCAGATTTCTACCAGCCTTCAATCTTCATTGAAGAATGCCATGTGTGTGTTTGAAATGGGACATGTTGAAGTCCCCAGGATTAAACTCTTCCATCTGGTCAGGATCTGTATTTTTATACTGTGCTTACCATTGAGAGATAAGTAAAGTACTATAATTGAGGTTGAGCATAGTGGGACACAGGGTGATAGTTTGCCTATTAATTAAAAAAGCCACAGTGGAACCACATGACTCTGGTAGAAAGCAATGCCTATTATTCAGTTCCCAACTTTTAAAGTTTGAGGTTTCCGCAAGAAGGAGCCATTATATTTACAGTTCGCCTCTCAACAATGGAGCATGTGTCCTTATCAGAACATCGGCTCTCCATATATTGTTTAACAGACCACAAGGTTATCAGTTAGACTGATAATACGTCTATGGGGAACCCGTTACTCAAACACATGCATAGACAGAAAGTGGGACACACACACAATAAAGTACCAGTTATAAGCTATTCCTATCGATATCTCTTCAGCATGCTTAGTCTTTCAGGATTTCCATGGAGTCTTCTGGGCTTAAAGATTAATCTCAGAACACTGATGGTGAGCAAAATCCAAGAGAAAATCATTAAAATTGTGTTTTTTTAAAAAAAACTCACCTCGCCATTTTGTTTGAACACATTTACGGTCTATAACATTATTGGAGACAGGAAAGAAAACGTCTGTTTACAGGTGGTCAAGAATTTTGCAAATGGGGAAGCAGGGTCTTTTCGCTTTCCAATTTGTGAGGAAAGTGGGGGAATGATCCACAAAGATTGATGTGTCAGGTGACCAATGACGGGAGGGGGCGGGAGGAAGTGAGACAGTTGGAGGTGAGAAGTCATGTGATGAAACCTCCAGGGACATGTCCAGAGTTGGCAACCCTGAATGCCCGAACTGGTCATAAGAGAGACAGACATCAAACAAGCCTAACCATTTAGAGAAGTGAAAAGAAGTATCTGTTGAAAAGACAGTGCATCTCCAGAAGTTCTTGGGCATTAAACAGCTGCCTCAGAATTGGAGTACATAGCTTGATAGGGCAGCAGAAATAGGTTCAAAGAGAATTGCATGAATACTTGGAGAAAAAAATTCCAGGTGAATAAATATGTTGCTTTTTGAAAGAGCCAGCACAGAATCAATGGGCTGATTGGCTTCTGTCGTTCTCTGCTAACTAAATTTCCTCAAATGATTTTCCTTGTACATGAGCCTAGCCAATGAAATGTTAATGGGCCATTACATCATGTAGTGCATCACATTAGAACCTTAGCAGTTTCCAGCCAACAGCTATACTTTCCTGTTGGGATTCCCAACCATCTGGACACTTCATCGCCACCACACTCCCATGTTCCACCCCCAACATCCCTGCAACCTGAAGCAACTGTACCACCCTACTAGTGCTGACATAACTAGAATTAGTTAATTCAGCAGGACTGGAACTTGGACCCTTTCCAGTCAATGTATCTCAGGATAATACTGCGAATGGAGAAATGCATTTCCCAACTGAAACTTGTTGTTTTGTGCCCTTGAATCATTTCCATTTTAGTTGGCTTATGTTATCTGTGTAGATGACTGTTCAGCACGTTCAAACAGGCTGGGATGAGTTAACCTAGTTTATTGCGATCCAAAACTAACATTCTTTTGAAAAATGGAGAACATTCAGCAGAGATTATAATTTCTTCAGAGCGAGCTGTGGTAAGTCAGGAGGCGAAAGCAATCAATATCCAAATTACAGAAGACTGAGCACATAAACTGAAGACAGAATAACTTCTAGTCAGAGAGAACAAGCTGGTCCTTCTCAAAAGAGTGACAACACACTGCGTGCTGTGCTAGTGGTAAACAGCTCTGAATGAGCCAAAATAAACAGTGAGAAGGAATGTTTCCACTCAAAACGTGGGCTTTAAGGTGACTGTAAAAAAACGTAAAAGCTTGTACAGCAAGGAGAAAAAAAGTTCTTACACATTCACATCCTCTCTTGTTTTCATCACTGTCTCACAGTTTTAGGAATACATCATTCTCAACTAAAGGAAGCTTCAACAATATGCCCCCTTTCTTGGGAACTAAGATCATTCACCATGTCCCAGGTCCCAAGCCACTGCCAATTCTGCTCTAATATCAAGGCATAATCTTTGCACCTTGATATTTCCCTTCTCAGTCCTCCTCAGCTTCCGCTAAATAATGTCCCAACTTCTTTCCCTTTGCAGTTCGGCCTCTCAGCATTGAGAATGAGACTCATCAGTCCATTTCCTAGACTCCGCCTTCTGCAAAATCTCAAGAGTTTTTTTTACACCCGTCAGCATTCCTTTCCTCATTTAATCTAGAGGAACAGAAATGGGCCAGTCTTTCAAGCCTGTTTAGCTATTCAACTAGATTGTGGGTGATCTTAGCTCAACCCCATTCACCCACCTTGGATGAATGTCCCCAATACCATAACCTTGCAAAACCTATCGATCTCAGTTTTTAAAAGAGCCAATTTATTTTCCTCCTAAACAGCTTGGCTCTAGTTTTAAGATCATGTCCCTTTTTCCCTGAGTTCCCCTCTGGGGAAATAGTTTCTCTGTATTTATCATATCAAATCCTATACCTCCATCAAATCACATTTCCATTTTCTATACTCAATAGATCCCAAGACACTAAGGTATTTTATGAACCCAATTTGTTCCTTTCTCCCACATTGTGGCTCCCACCATAGCCACCCCACCTCCCAGACACCAATGGGTCACGTTCAACTTGTTTTAAAAAATCAAACTGCATAATAGAAAAGAGACACAACATAAACACCGGGCAATCCTGTCCAATCACTTTGTGGGCACTAGCCCCCGTCTATGCAAAAACCTGATCAGGATCAGACTTCTACCCTTCAAGAGGTTCATGAGTATACTCCTTCACTCAACAGCTCGCACCTGGGGAGCTCCAACCTGCACTTGCATAACCACAACAGTCCAGCAACTCTTCAAACAAAAAGCATGCAGCCTCCACTGCCATTCTGTCTGGCTAGTCAGAAGCTCTTACTGGGATTACAAGCTGCTGATAATTGCTGGCTTTCAGATCTGAGAAACGGTGCACACATACACACACTTTCTATCCCCTCAAGTAACAGAAGAATGTAAATATTGGGCACATGCCAGAAAAAGTAAAATTCAGCCAGAAGAGCTGTAAAGCACTGCTCCAACATTCAACCACTACAAGTGGCAATAATTTCACAGCCATTCAGGGAGGGTGTTGAAAGTGGGGCAAAGCATTCTACGGGGCTTAGCACAATAGGAAATGAGGAAAGAGTGCTAAAATCTTTCAGAAGATAAACGTGAAATACTGTGCAGTTTTAACTCATCAGTTTCCAAAATGACACTTAACATCTCATAACATTTATCTCCAAATCATAAGCTTTTTGTTAAAGCTACAAATCTCATTTGCTATCCTCAAGCTTTTCAATGCTCATACTTCTACAAATGATAGGCTATCAGATAAAATTAATGCTTTTGTACATCCCATTCAACCTTTTGTTTCAGTCAGCATAAAACATGTAACATTAATGTGCTAATGGATGTAAGTAAACAACAAATAAAGAAACATTTTTACAACCCAAAAACAGTTGGTTTATAAGACCAAATATTCAACTAGAAAGAAACTCAACCAAAATAAGACAAGACAAGAGGGGCTCCTTTCCCTCATCTTGTAGTGGCCATATTAGCAACTTGCATTTATATAGTACCTTTAAAGTAACAAAACATCCCAAGGCATTTCACTGGAGTGTTATCAAAACAAGATGTTAAGCCACTTAGGACAGCTAACGAAAAGCTTCGTCAAAGAGAAAGATTTTTTAAGAAGTATCTTAAGGAGGCAAGGGAGGTTTAGGGAAGAAATTCCAAAGCTTAGGACCGAGACAGCTAAAGGGGTGGCCGTCAGAAGTGGAGCAATAAAAAAGAGATGCATAAGGGGCCAGAATGGGAGGAGTGCAATGGTGGTTACAGAGATAGGCAGTGGCAAAGCCATGGAGGGATTTGAAAAATAAGGAGGGTTGGTCACCTGCTTGCCCTCTACACAGAGTTGAACATTGCAGGCAAGAGCATGGAAATACAAACCTTGAAAGGGAATAATAGACAACATTCTTGACTTTTCAAAATACATACACTATTAAAAGCACCATTTGAAGTTATCCTGCTGAAAATT
The DNA here is from genome assembly GCF_017639515.1 of Carcharodon carcharias. Classification (NCBI taxonomy): domain Eukaryota; kingdom Metazoa; phylum Chordata; class Chondrichthyes; order Lamniformes; family Lamnidae; genus Carcharodon; species Carcharodon carcharias. Next base: position 19,624,452 of record NC_054491.1, read on the forward strand.
CTGGTCTGATAGGATTGAAGCTAATGAACTTGTAGTTACTGCAAGCTGATTCATTAGCTTTCCTGTTTTGCTGCCGTAAGAAAAACTTGATGGAGAAGAACCTTAAAAAATTAAAACACAGCCACTTAAGAATTGAAGGTAACCAAATGTTAGGATAAAAAAGTTGAGCTGTGCCCCATGAACTCTTTAGTTTATTCTTTTCAGGCAAAGCACAAAGTTATTCCAGAAGATCTGGCCAAGTTATTACATGATTAACTCAGTCTAAATTAATCTGTGCTCCAGCATTAACCTGGAAAACACTTTTGAAAAGAATGACAGACTCCAGGACTGCCCAGAATGAATAGAATAACCAAATTTACACAGGAAGCAAGCACTTACCAGACGCTTCATTCTAACACACATAACCCTGTGTTATCTGGATGTAATTACATAGAGCTGAACATGATATACCTTCAATCTGCCATCCAATAAAATTAAGTCCACAGAAATATTTTAAACATTTGTGAAAGGAGGTGGCATAGCCCGTACAGACTGCCTGGTTAAGTTTACTAATTTGCCACTCAAAATAATTCTACATGCAAGATTCAACATAACTGCTTAAATTTTTAACAGAAACTTCAGCAGGTCAGTTGTGGAAGTACGTGAAAATGCTTTTCTTTTTTGCAAGTTGCATGAAGCAGATGATGAATTTCACCTATTTATATAAATTGCCAAACTGAAAGACAAATCAAAGACAGGATCTGAAGATATCATCCCTCCTGATCAGTCAAAATGCTTTATTAATCCTTAAATGTCCAATTATTCAGATCCATTTAAGAAACAAATTATAATTTAATTTAAAATTGCAGTTGTTTCATTTCGATAATATGACTAATTTTTTAGATTATTAAAAGATTATTTTGCAGTCCGGTAATTAAGTTACCATTAAATCTTACTCATACATCAAGCTTCCCTTTCAAAGTACATCGGATTGACACTCAGCCAAACAAACGTTTAAGCATTTCAGCTAGAAGTTTCAAATAAACAATGTTATGAGTATTTCAGTACCTTACCATAAGCACACATGATTATAATTTACACAGACTGAAATCCCCTTTCCAAGAAATGCTGAGAAAGAGATAAGTTCGGGGAGCATAAATTGGCAGAAAAGAGCAACAAATTATATCCTAAACTACAGAATCAGAGATAATCACACAACTGCCTGAAAACGTTTCTTTCCCTATCGAAATAAACTAAACCATTGAGAGGGAGCAGCAGATTTTAAACTTAACCTTTCCAGTGGAAAACTGACACAAGCACCTTCTGCAGCTCAATTTTACTACTGACTTTAGGGAAAGGTAAAATCGAGCAGCCAATCTGATTGTGTTAGTTTGTCACCCAACGGATGAAGTTAAAAATGACTTGCTCCTCGTTCCTATCAGTTCATTTCACTTCAGAAAATACTTGAGTGCTTTTGTGATTCTCTGATTCTGTAGGCCAGGATAGAAATTAAAATGCCAGGCAGGTTACATAATTATCCTACATCCGCAATGTTGAAGCCCATCCAAACTCAGTCCGTCCTCCTGAAAAATTAAGTTACCAGAACCACCCTCATTGAAATTCAGATCCTATCATTCTGGACGAGTAAAATTAGACACAAAGGTGTCCTTCGCCAAAATGGGAGCAGCAGTTGGTTCATTATAGGATCACAGTGATACAGAATGGGAACACACCATTCAGCTCAACTATGCTGGTGTTTATACTCCACACGAGCTTCCTCCCAAATAACTCCATATGATTCCATCTCACATCCTGTTATTTCTCTCTCTCTTGCCCATTTTTATTCAGCTTCCCTTAAAATTAATATTTTGCTAATTGCCTCAACCAATCTGTGGTGGCAAGTTCCAAATTCTCAACACATTTCCAGCATTTTTACTTCACAGACTGTTTTCCTTGGGGAAGAGATGGCTGAGAGGAGATTCGATTGAAGTGTTCAAAATCTTGACAGGTCTAGACAGAGTGGATAGGGAGAAGCTGTTCCCATTGGTGGAAGGATTGAGGACCAGAGGACACAGATTATAAGGTAATTGGCAAAAGAAGCAACGGGGACATGAGAAGAATTTTTCCCCCCCCCCACACAGCAAGTGGTTAAGATCTGGAATGCGCTGAGCATATGATGCAGGGAGGTTCAACTGAGGCTTTCAAGAGGGAATTGGATTATCTGAAAAGGAAGAATGTGCAGGGTTACAGGGAGGAGGGAAACTAGCACTAGGTGCACTGCTCAGAGAGCCAGCACAGACACAATGGGCTGAATGGCTGCCTTCTGTGTTGTAACAATTCTGTGATATCCAATATTTTCCTTTCATTTTAGTCAGTCAGCTAAAGTCTTGCACATTGTAGGAGATCTGTTCAGTAAAAGATTCACACTGATATACAAAAATGATCAGACAGAATTTTTCCATTGGCTCAGTGGCTGCTGCAACATGAGGGATAAAGACCTGTACAGATCAAGGATGATGTCAAGACTAAACCATGATTTCTGTGAGATAGTTAAACTTGAGAGACACAGACACGCACAAACTTATCAAAAGATGCCTTCTGGTTAAGAGCGTAAACGCAGATTTGAGGCAAGTTGACCTTCAATACCAACATTTACAGCTTTAACTGAAATACCAATATTAGCCAATGTGGGGAAGTCCTCCACCTCTTGTGGAGCTGCGCCCCAACACATGTCATCAAACTTTGGAGGTGGGGAGGGAATAGGAGAAGGTTTGTAAAAGCCACACAATGGGAAAATGTGCACATATTCTGCACTACAGTTCAATCTTAAATTTACCTAAAAATGCAATTAGATGTATTACTATAGTCTTAAATTATACATCACGTCAAAGAAAAAACAAACACGTCACGTTCCTTGTAGGAGGAATAAATCAGAGGTCACGAGCCGATTTCTTTCCAAAGGAATGTCAATCTATAGACTTTTTGTTAACCTCGGGACTCAAGACGAGAACCAGAGTAACAGAAATCCCCAGTGTGTTGACAGAGGTCTTTCCAATGAGCAGGGGTTACACGAGCAGGTCAAGATCTTGCGCCTAACTGCAGCACTCATTTCCTGAACAGCTCAGCATCTTCCAGCAATAAAGCTAATGGGACTTCCTAGTATGGCATGTTCGGACTGACAAAGCTGTCTGTCACTGCCCGGCAGAAGGAAAATGCTGGTTTCGATTATGAGGTTCCATTACCAGGTGCCACTAATAAGTTGAGCAGTGAAAGAGAGGGAAGGGAATGGTGGCAGGGGTGGGGGTGGGGGGGGAGAAGATTAAGAAGGGAGGGAGTAGGTTTGGGGGCTGCTTCCTCGAATGAACGTCTTTCAAAATCTGGAAATTATCAACAGCAGAGATTGCACATGCAGAATGGACTGTATAGTTCTCATAAAGCAGCATCTTCAGGCAAGTATCCAGTGCATGTAACTTAATTTGTACTTTTACAACCACAACAGTCTAGCATATCGAAACCACTGACTAAACAGGTCAGGAGTAGAATCTTACAGCACAGATGGCCATTCAGCCCATCATGTCTTTGCTAGCTCTTTGAAAGAACTATTCAATTAGTTCCACATCCCTGCTCTTTCCCCATAGCCTTGGATGCATTTTGCTTTTTAAATGTATATCCAATTAACTTCTGTAGTTACTAGTTAATCCAGTTCCAACACCTTTTCAGGGAGTACCATCCAGATCATAACCATTGAGGGTTTTTTTTTTAAATGAAAATCGATGGCATACTTGTTTCTTTACACAGTAAATTCTGATTTCCCTGTTGCCAGTAGGGGTCCTCTGCCAATTACTCTCTTAAATGGTGATTTTTCATTTCAAAAATGAAAATGTCAGCTCCACTGCTACATTTTCCATTGCTGCAATAGTTCAGGTTTCATGTTAGTGCGAAACTCATGGTTTAACTCATATGCAAAGTCACTCAGACTAGTGAGATGCCATCCTGAGGTGGTATACTGACAACTACATCTAATGAGCTACATAGGAATAGGAGTAAGCCATTCAGCCCTTCAAGCCTGTCCTGTCATTGAAGATGATCCTGGTTGATTGCAACCCACCTGGCCCAATACAACCTTGAGGGATACTCACTAATATAACTAGATTTAGGTCTAGTAAATACCATTCCCAATGGACACACACACACTGTTTTAACTGTTCCCAGTGAGATACTGTTGAGTGGGTAATCACACCAATAGCCACGTCCAGACTATCACAAGTAGGAGTCATCTCTTTTTTGCCATGATTCATCCCTTGGCAACTACACTTACTGGATTCCAAATTAGGGCACTGTTTATTTTGAACATTGTCGGTTCAGCTGCCTTGCACTGTCACCCTTGGTAACAAAACAAAGAACAAAATAAATGAAACAAAGACACTTACAGTCAGGGAAAAGAAGCACTACCACTTCACTAAGATCTTAGCCGCTGGACATTCCAGGGGCAAGGAAAGCCAACCTGAAAGTGGGCTTTACCAACCAGCTTGGACATCGCAGCTCCCCACTAACCCCCAGCCAACCTGAATTAACAACAGAAAAGCTTGCCAACTTTTAAAGCAAAGAAAGACTTCTTTGTCAGTTTGGGGAAAGAATATAATGCCCTCGCCTTCCGCCGACATCTCTTCCTCAACCCCAGGAGAGGAACTTGGTGCCCAGCTTACAGTTTTCAACTGAGTTGATTGTACAGTAGTGCACCTGGTGAGATGGGTGCCTTTTCTCTTCAAAATTCTTCACTAATCCAGCGGAAAAAGGTCTTGCAACCTCTGCAGATGAGTCAAAAAGAGCTACATAGTTTGGGGAGGGATGAAACCCACATCCGACGTCTCTCTGGTGCAATGCAGCGATATGCTCTGCCAAGAGGCAGCCCAGGGTTTCAACCCTTTGTCACCACACACCACGTTCTACCTGCAATTTCAGCCAGGTGTCAGGTGGAGGGATCTGACAACCTCTGAAGATTACCTCTGGGGATATGCACAAATGACTTTTAAAAACTTACTTGGCCTCCATGGGTAGAGGCATGACTGAATCAGAGCTGGATAGCACAGAAGGAGGCCATTCAGCACCACCCCCCCCACCCCCACCCCCCCCGCCACACCCTCACCCCCCCCCCTCCCCCCCCACCCCCCACCCACCCATCTGTGGTGCACAATGTTAATACTGGGGAAGACAATACTTTACGTTTGAGGCACTTAATAGTCACCATAACTTGTTAGGTTTGGTTATGGTAGGGCAGAGTTAAACTTCTTAAACATACCTGAGCTGTAGCCTCAGAAGACTGCTCTCCTGCTGCCCTAACGAAATAGAAGTGTCACACTGGTGCAGTGAGAGCACTTGCAGAAGCTGTGCTGTTTAAGACTGAGAGGTGCTAGTGCTGGCCAATGCCAAGCTGCTGAAACACATTTGTCAGTAAAATAGACAGAGCGTCTGTCTGGAGTCAAAGTTTCCATTAGAATTTTTCATTCAACAGACCTGTACTCCAAGAAATATTTTATTGGACAAATGTGGTTGTTGGAGGAAGGCAGAGTGACATTGGAGGGTGGTGAAGTAGTAAGTGAAAGGGCATATTTGAAACAGTGGATACCTCCCTCCCCAATTCTCTCCCCCTCTGTCTATATTAGCTTTCTCAAACCATTACTAATATTTTAAAAAGACAGCTTGCTCCAGAAATATCCAAATCTCCTTCACTTATTACTAGGTAAACCTCAATTCACCAATTAATTTTGCTCCTGTTCTAGTGACCAATCCTGTACCCACCAGTACTATGCCCCATTCTTACACAGTGATAGACCCAGGACCCACCTGGACTGTACCCCATTTTTATACAATGACAGACCATGGACCAACACTCAAGCAGCTTGACAGGCCCTGCACCAACAGAACTATACCCCATCCATGACAAAGCAGCAGTTGATTGGCACCCCATTCACAAACGTTCACTCACCCCACCAGGGACATTCATTGTGTACCATGTACAAGATGCACTGCAGAAATTCACCAAGGCTCCTTAGCACCTTCCAAACCCACAACCACTACCATCTAGAAGGATGAGGGCAGCAGATACATGAGAACACCACCACCTAGAAGTTCCCCTCCAAGCCACCCACCATCCTGACTTGGAAATATGTTGCCATTCCTTCACTGTCACTGGGTCAAAATCCTGGAACTCCCTCCCTAACAGCACTGTGGGTATACCTATACCACACGGACGGCACTGGTTCAAAAAGGCAACTCACCACCACCTTCTCAAGGGCAATTAGGGAAGGGCAATAAATGCTGGCCTAGCCAGCGAAGTCCACATCCCATAAATGAATTAAAAAACCTTGTGCCCACCAGGACTGTACCTGAGTGTTATACAGTGACAGACTGAAATCCTAATGGCAACATTGTCTATCCTGTTATTGCATAAGATTGGGAGAGAAATTTGATCAGCATCAGGAGGAAAGTGCCATTGCTTCTAAACACTATCTGTGTCAAGAATCTCAGAATCTTGTCTGAACAACAATGCAACACTCTGCTGTTCACTAACACGACCAACATCCTTCAATGTACACATACTTTCTACTGGCACAGCCTTCCCTAAATAATTATCAAACCAATAGTTGCATTTCATATTACTCCATTGGATCTCCTTTGACACCGCTCTAGTCAAGTTGAGGGTTACCCTGCTTTCAAACACAGGTGGACTAAGCAGTGATGGACAGTCTCCATTACATTCACTCATCCTAGGGAACCCCACGAGCAGAAACAATTTTAAAGGAGGATAATTATGGATGAGGAAGATCATTCAGATCATTAATTCATCTATCTAGAAGCTTCTACAATTCCCACCACCACACCCCTCCAACCAACTACACTGCCCACCGTTGTAGCATCCAATTATTTCTCAAATACATACACACTTAGCTGGTAACACCATATTAGGACATTCTTCACATCGATCAATATCTGGGGGAAGAATCTCTTGGTGTCAGTCCTAAAGTTACCTTTTGCTAATATCACCTTTGTCCCGTTCCCATACTTAATTCACAAGCAGCATTGCAGAATCACCATTCCCAGGCCATATACTAAATTATTCACCACTATGATCACCACTCGAATGACTCCTTTCAGAGTTGAAAAGCTAGAGTCTCTTTGGTCTTTCTTCATTACCCATACCTTTGACAACAGGAATTAGCATCGTGTTCTTCATGGAATTGCTTCTGCCACTTTAACCTTCCCTTTATTGTTCAAACACAACAGGACACAGTACTCAATGTGCACTCCACCCAGAGCCCAGTTCAATTTCATCATGACATCCTGCAATTTGTAATGCACAGGGGTTTGCCAATGTTGCTGCACACTTTCTAAGCTTTAATAATTATGCTGACTTGGTTGGACTTACCAATCCTCAAGTCTGGGAAGACTCCTTCCACTGCATTTTTTGCCTTTTCTACTCCATTCAAGGGATATATACGTGGTTTATTTTTCATGTTATACACAGTGCTTTACACTTACTTCCATCTTTCATTAATCTGCTACCACACCAAGCTTAATGTCAATGAGATCATTGAAACAGGAGTAGGCCTGTCAGTCCTGAGCCTCTCCTGCCCAATCCATGCAAGTGTCTCCCATTAAGAAGAAAATCTTTCATTTTTATTTTAGAAAGAAGTTTGTCCATCTCAACCTCCACTGGTTGGGAACTGCACAAGAGAGCATGACTTGTGAGAAAAATCGCAAAAAGAATTAAACAGGCAAGTTAGGTAAAAGAGTTCTTCTTGCACAGGAGCTAGTTAGAGCGTTGAGTTCTGTGCTACAAAGCATGTAGGTAGAGTTCATAAAGAATTAGACAGCTGCTTGTAAAACAGGAAAATTAAAAGACCACAGACAGCGAGCAGGAAAATGGGACCAGATAGACAGTTTGTGGACAAAATACAACGACAGAAAAGATGGGGGAAAAGGAGTCTTTAAAAATCTTAAAGTCCGTAACAAAGACTATTTCTCAGCTTTCCTGCTTCCAACCTCTTACCAGCTCCCTTTGCCCAACACCCAATAATAGGAATAGTGCAATAGAGTGATTGGGTGCCATGTCACTGGATGAAGAACCCCACTTTCCACAAAAAGAGGTGATGTGATATCTTTACCTGTGCTGCTCGATGGCTTCATTGTCTGATAGTTCCATGCCACAAACGTTACACCTCTCACTGGTGGACCTATTCTCAGTCTTCATGCCCACTGCGAGTTCACCCAGTTTGTTGAAAAGCTCCCTCTGAATGAAGCCTTGAGGCAGAAGCCCTCCGTAACCAGTAAAGTCCATAGCAACAGAGAGTGTTGGCTGCACGTGGAGAGCAGAGGATAAAGAAGTAGGCACCTCCAACAGGCCATCAGTTCTGCGGTTGAATTGGACAGGGTACAAGGTGGCATGTTTCTCACCCTGCACATTGGAGTTGCTCTCCATTCCCATTTGTATGCCCAGTCCTGCCTCGTGAGGTTGCTCTCCTGAGTTCTCTTCACGGACGTAGTGCAGTTCACGGGCACTGGTGATAACACTGCTTCGTGTTGGCGTACCAGGGCCTTCCTTGTACCTATCTGCATCAGATATCTTATCACCCCCTGAAGAGCCAGATTCGCCTGTCCTGGGACTAGAGGCCTCCTCCACTTGCATCACTTCATGCTTGACTTCAGTTAGCATGGGATGCCTGTCGCCAGCAGCGAATGCTTCATCTGCTGAGGCTTGTTGCAAAGAACCTTGTATAATTGACTGTCCAATACTCATAAGACTATCTACAGCAGCTTTGGTGGGGCTCATTGCTGAAAGTCCAAATGAAGTGGAGACAGAAGGACTTTGTTCTTCCATCGTCCTGCCTGGTACAGCTTGGTTAGTAGCATAACCAGCCTCTTCACCAGAAAGTTGCTTTGTAACCAGTATATTCTTATTAAACCTGGCCTTCCCTCCATCCTCATCTTCAGTGACGGTCATTTCTGCATCATTATCATCTGTTGCCTGAATAGTCTCTAGAATCTTCAGGCACTGTTCCTCCAAGTACTCTATCTCCAGTATCTCGGCTGCGTACAGCAGATCATCCAAGTCTTCAACTTTTGCCTGGAGTGTGGCAGTGTAAGCATACTCGAGAATCTGCTGGAAAGTCTTTGGTGAAAGGAAGTCCAAGGTGTAATGCTGACTGTTGCGAAGAAACAAAATTTCAAACATCTTGCTCGTGCAAGCCAAGACAGTCCGATGAGCATGGAATTCCTGGCTATCCACAAGAATAACCACATCACACAGAGTCCCCAAAAGTCGCATCTGGTTGGCTTTGTGAAGGAGCGCCGAGGGATGGCTGGGGTTCTGAAGCTTTATTAATCCCATTTTTAATCAAATCCACCAATCTGCTGTACACTGGACCAACTCATTAGGCTGTCTCTGGCTGTTTGTTACACAGAGATGTTCAATTACCTGCAGGGATAAGGAAACAAGAGTCAATTATTTTTATACTCATTTTTCACTTGAATGAAATGATAGCAAGTTCTGGTCTCCATCAGTTACAGACTCCCTGTTCCCCAATGCCAATAGATTAAGATTAAGATCTTTGCCTTTGTTTCCAAGTCCGTACATGATTCCATCCCTATCTTATTTCTGCATCTACTTCAGCCTTATTTGCCCCCAATCCCTTAAACACTCCACTGTCTCAGGCTTCTTGTGCACTCATCACCCTGTGTCTCTCTCCCAGCACCAACCCTCCCACCGCACCCCGTAGTCGAACCCTGACCTCAAACCACACCACTGGCAGCAGAGCCTTCAGGCACTAAACTCCTAAAATCTAGAGTTTCATCCTAAATCACTCCACCTCCCCCTACTTTGAAAGCACTCTTCTTTGGTCATATTTCTTAATATCTCTTTTTTTATTCATTCACAGGATGTGGGCTTCGCTGGCTGGGCCAGCATTTATTGTCCATCCCTAATTGCTCTTGAAAAAGCGGTGGTGAGCTGCCTTCTTGAACCACTGCAGTCCCTTTGGTGTAGGCACACCCACAGTGCTGTTAGGGAGGGAGTTCCAGGATTTTGACCCAGCGACAGTGAAGGAACAGTGATATATTTCCAAGTCAGGATGGTGAGTGACTTGGAGGGGTACTTCCAGGTGGTGATGTTCCCATCTATCTGCTGCCCTTATCCTTCTAGATGGTAGCAATCATGGGTTTGGAAGGTGCTGTCTGAGGAGCCTTGGTGAATTCCTGCAGTGCATCTTGTAGATGGTGTACACTGCTGCTACTGTGTGTCGGTGGTGAAGGGAGTGAATGTTTGTGGATGCGGTGCCAATTAAGCAGGCTGCTTCGTCCTGGATGGTGTCAAACATTCTTGAGTGTTGTGGGAGCTGCACTCATCCAGGCAAGTGGGGAGTATTCCATCACACTCTTGACTTGTGCCTTGTAGATGGTGGATAGGCTATGGGGAGTCAGCAGGGGAGTTTCTTGTCGTATGATTCCGAGCCTATGACCTTTGTTCTATCAGCCCATTTGTGCTATGCCTGGGGACATTTATGTTAAACAAACTCCGATCACTCAAAACTCCACTGCCCATATCCTATCTTCAACAAAGTTCCATTCACTCATCACTCCCTGCCCTTGCTGACTTACATTGACTCCCATTCCAGCGACACCTCCATTTTAAAATTCTCATCCTTGTTTTCGAATCCCTGCATGGCCTCAACCTTCCCTACCTCGGAAAGCTGCAACTAAAAAGTGAACATGCAATGCAGTCTTTCCTAAAAAAATACTTATGTTATTTTCTAACAGTTGTTCAATACGGCTCTTTAATCAAACTCCCAAAACTCTGTTAGACTTTCCTTATTTCCCCCTGTAGAATTCTTCCTAAGCCCTGGTTATTGTTTATCATGTACTCTACTATAGAACATTAAGTGCTTTAGTCATAAATCAATATAGCCACAAATATAGTACTTAATCCATGGTGACAAATGTTTTTCGTGAAGGTTATTTACTAGCCTGTTGTATTCCCTGATGCAGTACTAGGCGAAACCTTCCATCTCCCTAAATTAATTACCAGCCAATATGATCACTATCCTTGATAAACTTTGATAGCGGAGATTAATTATTTCAAATTTCCATGGGACAAAGCATGGTGGTAATTTGATTGCTGAAGCATGGTATCAACAGAGTGCAAGTTAGTAAATGTGTAGAGAAATAAACAGGAAGAATTAACATTTACAATTTAGACCGTTGTAACCCTGCGTGAGGACGAGAGCAAAAAGGAGGGCAAGAGCAAAGTGTCATGCAAGGGTCTGGCACATAAAGGGTTAAGGTGGAACTGAGCTCAGTTCCACCCACACAGCAATGTAAGAGAACACATGACCCGCACCGAGTGCTAAGTGTAGTATTGGGCAGAGCTGGGTGTAGAAGCAATCATGGAGACAGCTCGTAGCTTGGACCTTTGCTCTACCTATGTATAGAGCTTGTAGTAGTTAACAAATGCTTACTGTTGAAGTACCTAAGACTACAAATGCCTTAGTAAGACCTACCGAGCTACACCCAACATCTTATAACAAAAGGGAAGTGCACAAGAGAGCACCAAGATGAGGTGGAGGGGTAGGGAGAGGGATGTTTGTGGTGCTGACCCACTGTAATACAAACCAGGAGATCTTGCAGCAGCATTTGAATTACTGCAAGTAAATTTCAGGGGTGATTTCATAAACACCTACAAAATTTCAGGGTTTTGATGATGTAGCTAATAAAAAACTGGGGGATGGGGGGTGGCGGCAGATGTTGCCAGTAACCAGAAAACACTGATTGAAATTCAATGGCAGAAACAGAGGCAAGATGAGGCGCCTCTTTTTTTTTAAAAAAAAAGCAGCACGTTTTGATAATACAGGATGTACTGCCTGAAAGAATGGTGGAAGCAGATTCAGGAAAACTTTCCAAATTATATATACTTAAGAAGGAGAATGAAATGCCGTGTTATGAGAAAAGAACATGAAAGTGGGATTCATTGGATCGCTTTCAGGCTGCCAGCACCAGCATGAAGGGCTGAATGGCATCCCAGTAGCCTATGATTCGGCTATTTGTATTTTTGTTCTTCATGCACTAAAGTGTAACATAAAACTTGAATCTAAATAGTTAAGAATCAACTGCTGATTTCCATTGGCACCTTTAATTTCAGTAATTTGATATGGCTCGATTCCAATTGGCTCCACATTGGTTGCTAACACTTGGCTTGTCAAAGCCAAATGTTCTTGAGTAGAACAACTCGCCAAGGTCTGTACGCAGTCCAACTCATGATTACACTCTCACCACATGGAATATGTCTTTAGATCAACCTTCAATCCCAGAGTCTTTTTCTATTAGCGTTCAGGCTGTTTCTTGCTCACTTTATGTTGGCGATGTGGCTACTTGCACTTGTGAATCTGACCCATTTAGATCATGGATGGATCGCAGCACACTAGCTAGAAACTTTCATTATGTAACGGAGGAAAGGTGTGGAGTCATCAGCAATACAGAATTACAATGCATGGCATTAATAGGGCAAACAGGCCATTTGGCCCAACTGGTCCATGCTGCTGTTTACTCTCTACATGAGCCTCCCCCACTCCATCTAACCTAATCAACATATTCTTCTCTTTCTTTCTCTTCCACATACTTATCCAGCTTTCCCGTAAATGCATTATGCCATTTGCCTCAAATACTCAGTGGCGAGTTCCACATTCTCACCACTCTAGATAAAGACGTTTCTCCCCAAAATCCTCATTGGATTTATTAGTGACTATCTTACATTTATGATCCTGAGTTTCAGACTCCCTCAAAAGTGGGGATGCACTATCAAGGTGACTGTTTATGTATGTTCTGGACTGCTAGAGGAGGTGTAAAACGCCTCAGAACTGATACCATGACTGCACCTTCCCAACCTAAAAACTCAACCACCCATAAAGGACAAGATGCAACAGGCACACAGGAATACCACCAAGTGTTGTCCTGTTCCTTCATTACTGGGTCAAAATCCTGAAACACTCTCCCTAAAGACCCTGTGGGTGTACCTTCACTATGTGGACTACAGCAGCTCAAGAACATGGCTCACCACCAGCTTCTTGAAGGTAATTATGGATAGGTAATAAAGGCCTTGCCAGCAACACTCACATCCCATGAATAAGTTATTTAAAAAAAAACATGGGACTGTGTGTCTTCAAAGTGACACTCAAATATTTGCAACAACATAATAACTGAAAGAAAAATTAAAATTCAAAGCAGTAATATTTCATCAAACCCCATGAACTAAAGGCTCAAGCAGTTTCTTTGACTGTGCAACACCAGCTGTTGATGGAGTAAACCTTATGTTCAGTGGGAGCATTCCTGCCTCAGAGTCAGATGGTGCAGGGCTCAAATCCCACGCCAAAATACTCCCAGTAAATGATGGCAAAGCACAATCTGAATTCTGGGTCAATATCCAGCAGCAAACTAGAATTCTGTAGGTTAGCCCTCACCCGCTCTCCTACACAATTCTCTGGCTCCTTCCTTCTCGTACAGTTTGTGGGAGCCCATACAACCCTCCCATATTAGGACTTGTTGCGCTGGTATAAAAATATGATATTGGCCATAGAAGGAGAGTTTGTGTTGCAGCCTGTTGGACTACTAATCAGCCTGAATTCCTTGTATCATCCACTCCAGAGCCCACAAAGGAAGATTAAGATAGGAAAACAGCCAATGGTTGATACTGATGGTGGGGTGAGAAATGGAACTACTAAACTCAAAACACACACAACATTAGAAATGTAACATGTTAAGCATACTAGTACTAACAGAACTAAATCCAAGTGGCATTCAGCACACAATTCTATCACATCCAGTTGCAATTACTAACAGACTTGATTAGCAATATGTCCTTTAGTCACTGAACAAAACAAGCTTTCCAAGCATCAAGTTTCATAGAATAGTACAAGATAGAAGGAGGCCATTCACCCCATGTCTTTTCTTTGAAAGAACTGACTAATTAAACCTTCTCCCCTGCTTTCTCCACAGCCCTATACATTTTTCCTTTCCAAGCATATTTCCAATTCACCTTTGAAAGTTACTATTGAATCTGCTTCCACCAGCCTTTCAGGCATCACATTCCAGATCACAACAACTCACTGAATTAAACTATTTCTCATCTTCCCTCTGGTTCTTTTGCTAATTATGCAAAATCTGTGCCCTCTGGTTACCGACACTCCTGCCAATAGAAACAGAATCTCCTTAGTTACTCAACAAAACCCCTCATGATTTGAAGATTATTAAATAACCCCTTGACCTTCTCTGCTCTAAAGAGAACAATTGAAGACTATCAGAAGCCTAGCTTGTACCAGTTAAGTGCAAAAGAAACAAAAACAAAAATAGCTGGAAAAACTCAGCAGGTTTGACAGCATCTGCAGAGAGGAATACAGTTAATGTTTTGAGTCCATATGGCTCTTCATCAGTCATACGGACTCGAACCATTAACTGTATTCCTCTCCACAGATGCTGTCAGACCTGAGTCTTTCCTGCTGTTTGTTTCAGATTTCCAGCATCTACAGTATCTTGCTTTTATCTTGGTGCAAAGGAAACACTCATCAATCCTGCTAACTGCACATAAAATCTATCCAACTTTGTACTATATGCGACTGTAACTCTGATTTAGCTAAAACATTTTACCAACCTCAAGTCTGCTTCCAACTAACCCAAACTCTCTGCTGGGAGTCAGAAGGTTGTTCGTCCAAGCTCTATTCCAAACCTTTTGAGCACCTGATATGTCAGAATGTTAAACTGAGACCCAACGACCTAGAACTACTCAAGAGTAGATCAGAAATTTTCTCAAGTGGCCTGGTCAGCATTCCAACCTCAGCCAACATCATGAGGAATTCATCATTCACATCACTAGTTAAAGAAAATTCTCATTTTCAAATCCCTCCATGCCATGGTTCTGCACAACTCTATAACCTCCTCCAGCCCTTCAATTCTCTAAGGTGCTCCTCCAACTCGAACCTCTTGTGCATTCCCGATCTTAAATGCCCTACAAATGGTGGCCATGCTTTCAGCTGTTTGGGCCCTAAATTCTGGATTCTCTTCTTAAATCTCTCTGCTTCCAAGGGACTGCTTAGACCCAACTTCTGACCAAGCTTTTAGTCGTCAGTTACAATATCACCTTACATGTGGAGTGTCAAACCTTGTTTGATAGCCCTCCTGTGAAGTGCTTGACATTTACTACATTAAAAGGTGCTATATAAATGCAAGTGGTTGAAGTTTGATACATTGGTGTACATAAAATGGGTGTGTCATGTTTATCCAACATAACCTAATTGTCTGTGAAGTGCTTCGGAGTGTAATAAGGCACTTTATAAACACAAGTAATAGTTAAACCACTGCACTGGATAAGAGTTGCATGTTCATGTAAATGGTTTCATATCCACCATTGCTTTATTCAAGTGTCCAGAGACAATGAATCAATATTTACACAAGCATTTCCAATAACACTAGGCAGCACGGACTGCAATAGAATAGAAAGAATTTCTAATTTCGAGACAAATGAGAACAGCCTTTCATTAGAGCACAAGCTGTAATTTACTTACAAAGGAACACAATGTAGAGAAACATCCTACATAGACGTCCATTAGAAGAGGTCATTGACTCGTGATATATAAAATCCACTGGTCACTTTGAGTCACGGAGCTTGTGAAAGATTTGTTGTCTCACTAGCCAAGATACTACACTGTGTTTAAATTTCTTCCTCAAAACTATTTGTTTCAAGGCAGTAAGACACCTCGGAAGTACAGCTGGTGCACATAAAAGAACTCCTGGTTTAGAAGCTCATTTTATCATTACGTTCTACATTGTACTAAACGGATAAGCATCCGTTATTCCACACGAGTTCATCACGTTACAAAGAAACCTCCGTCCCTAAATTTGTATCCTCAAATCTTTATATTACTTTCAAAATAATAGCAATGTTGCAATTAACAGTGATACTGTCGCAAAAAACCTCTGGAGTCCTCACTCTGATCACCCCCTCCCCCCACCCCTCACGTACTTCATGCCAAACCTTTCAACTTCCTGTTCAAGTACTATTGTCCAGCATAAATAAGTCGACTGCACACAAAGAAATGCAAGTGCAATGATCACCAACAAAGCATATTGCAAGGATCTCACCACGCTAGTCCTTTTAGAACAATGTCTCAGCTGATGCCAAAATAATCCCTCAAAAACCTAGATTGTCTTCACTCAGTACAGAAATAACCAGGACCAATTCATAAACCACGCTCCCAACTAAATTGTTAATCCAACATACAAAGGTAGAAAGGTTTTGGTTGAGAAAGAGATCTCAAAACTCCCTCCTCCACAACACGAACTTTATTCCATATAATACGAACATACGAATGAGGGGGGTTAGGCCATTAGACCCCTCAAACCTGCTCCTCCATTCAATAAGATCATGGCTGATCCAATTGTGGCCTCAACTCCACATTCCTGTCTACTCCCGATACCCTTGGACTCCCTTGTTAGTCCATCATCTACCTCTGCCTTGAAAATAGTCAATGACCCTATATTGTAACAGTGACTACACTTCAAAAAATACTTTTGACTGCAAAGCACCTTGGAACATCATAAGGTCAAGAACGACACTATATAAATGCAAGTCTTAACTTACTTTAACTGAAAATACTTAAATATTTTAAATAAACCCAATGTTGTTGCTTCTATCACATAACTGGGTCGATAATTCCAATTGTCTTGAATAAATAAATCTTTGAGCAACTGCACAAAACTGGCTTCTCACTCATTTGCATTCAAGTTCCCTGATCTATTTGCAATTTACAGTATTCTAGTTTTCACTTTTCACTAAAGTATGAGACATTTTATATTTTATGAGAGAGGGTCTTTCTTAACCTTTTTTTTCCAAATGGGGGGAACTTAACCTCTCCCAATCTTTTTTCATGGATCATTCAATTTACACTTGGAATCTGTCTTGCTGCTCCTTTGTCTCCTTTCGACAGGTGCTAGACATGCTCCGGTACGGCACTTTATATGCTAGCCGAGAAAGAAAGCACCTGCAGCTATTCAACCACAAGGTGTATCGCATCGGAGTCAAATCATTCAATAAGCAGTATTTTTTCCAACTTCAAACATCCAGCAGAGAGTCTTACCCATGGGAGCAGATAGTCAGGCACACGGTTTTCTAAAAGCAAAAAACTGCGGATGCTGGAAATCCAAAACAAAAACAGTTCTGTTGAAGAGTCATACGGACTCGAAACGTTAACTGTGTTGCTCTCCGCAGATGCTGTCAGACCTTCTGAGTTTTTCCAGGTATTTTTGTTTTTGACATGGTTTTCTAACTTGGTTTGGAATAATGAGGACAGAACTGGGAGCTAGGTAATCATGAGGGACAGAGCAATTGCAGGTTATGCCGATAGAGTTAGATGAATTACATTTTCACAGCACTCATGTAAAATGACCCTGCATCCTCGCCTTGGAAGTGAGGATCGTGGGGAGTAAACGAATGGCTGAGGCAGTAAAAAGTAACTGAAATGGGGGAAACATTAAGGAACAGAGAAAGAAGCTACAGGTCAGAAAACTGCAAAAAAAAAGACTTGATATGACATTGAAAAGCTGAGAAATACGATCAGTATTTTAAATTTGAAGATAATTCTGCATGCATGTATACAAAACAAAGGGAGACATACTCTTCTTTCCATAATTTTGATGATACATTTGAACTAATTAACACAGAACAGGACGAGTTTATGGGAGAACGGACTGGGATTCACTACCACAGTGGTTGAGGTGAATAGATAGATGCATTCGAGGGGAAACTCGATAAGTCTATGAAGGAGGAAGGGAATAGAAGAATATGCTGAGAATGAAATAAAGACGAGATAGGAGGTAGTTCACAACAAAGCAAAGCACTAGCATAGACCTGTTGGGCTGAATGGCCTGTTTCTGAAAATTCCATACAAATGTAATAAACAATAATTATCTGATCATTCTTCCTTTTTTGGATCAGACATTTAAAGAATTGCGAAGAGTAAATAAGATGACCACAACATCCATCACTGTCACTATTTAGTGTATTACTGCAGTATATTATCTTGATGGGTCTTGTGGTGCAGTGATAACATCCCTACCTCTGGAACAGTAAGTGGGTTCAAGTCCCACTCCAGTACTTGATGGCCACATAAGGTGCATTTATAATGCAGCTAAGCAGGTTGATCATCAGCCTGTAAATCCTTCTGATGGCAGGCAGTAAGAAGCGGAGAGTTTCCTGGTCAGCCAACTGCAGAAGGCAGAACCACTGCAGTACTTTGCCAAGTATAATCATGGACCAATCCAGTTGAAGTCCATGATCACCAATGTCCTCTTATCTCAAGAGATTTCCCCCTTAGTTTTCACAATGTGTTAGTAGCAAAATGCTAAGTGTCCTTAATCTAATGTTATGTTGCAGTGTTGTAAGATACAGCTGCTGGATTCATCATCTCAAATTACTCCTTCCTCCAGCTCTTCACAACTATTAATCAGCTCAATATGGCTTCTCCAAACAAAATCCAAGTTTGGAAGATCAAAATCTAGAATTTTCTTCATAGTTCAAATGGATATAAAAGTAGAAGGAAAATCTTACATGCCCCTCAATTGATAAGACTGAAATCTCAGATTGAGTCTGAAAACAAAGGAGATAGTGAGAGGGGCAACGAGGTGGGGGGGGGGGGGGTGTTGGAAGTAATAACTAATGGTTAAGAAAATGACTATTGTGGGATGATGAGGCACAGACAATGTTCAAAGCCTTGTGAAATAAATACTCTATATTAATAAACGGACACGAGGAAGAGTCTCAGCTTGATAATCAGAGTAAACCTGTGCCCGTGGGTTTAGGAGCGGGGCAACTTCACAATCCACCGGCCCTTCAAACGCTGTCAATTAATCAATCAATTGATTAAAAATCATTTAATATCAACAGAAGCACCGCCAGCAGAGATGGGCAACCGATGCGGTCCGCCCAATTGCACAGACGGATCCCACAAGGGTTGAATATAGGATACATTGTAGAAAAACTACCCACGGGGTGGGGGAAGCTCTCTCTGTCTGAAATACATGACACATTAACATGTGTCCTGTACAGGGCCTGCCGCAATCATTATGAAAGACAAGGGAAATCCCCCTTTACATCTCTTACTCCCGCCTATAACTTAAAATAAAAAGGCAGCAGTGCCAATTCCGTCAATCCAGAATATCGGCGTGTGCCATTTATCCGGGGGAACATTGATGTAGAAGTACAAGCAGCGTAACGCAAAGCTTTAACACTGACTTGTAAACTGGTTAAGCTGGAGCGAGTCTCTATCCTGCCTCTAAATCCTTTTCCACTCCCGAATTTTCTGGGGTGAACCAGGTTTAGGAATTCCTTTTAAAAAAAACCCGCGCGCGAAAAATAAAATCAATTTAATGATACCGGTGGAGAGACCTCCCAACGCAGAATCAGTAAATGATGGAAGAATCAGACACCCTTCCTAAACAAGTAAATTCATTTACTGTAATTGTCATCATTAACTGCACAACTAAATATTTAAACCCTCGCACTAATATAGTCTGCCACCTGTCTGCTCTACATAAACTTCACCATACAGTGACGCAAATATGTCTTGGTTTAGCTCCGAAATATTACAACTTGGTTAAACAGCAACCTGTCTTTATAAATTCGGTAGATTTAAAAAAAGGCAAAAAGCGCAGTCAGAAAGCCCAATGTAGTTTTTTTAAAAGGATAAAGCATCTTTAAAACGCCGCAATGTGTTATGTTAACGGTAAGAGGCTGTTGCATAAACAGTTGCCACTTAAATCAACATTTTAAGCTCGGAAGTCCTGTCTGTGTGAAAAGGTGCTCACGATCATTAGCACAGTCAACCGAGCGGTCTCAGTCTCAGATACAATGACCCAAACTCGTTGAAACCTGGGTCACCCTCGCTCCCTGGCCTCTATCGCCCCCAACTCTCCCAGTTCCTCCCTCTCTTACCCCCGCCCCTCCCAGTTCATCTCTTATCCCCGCCCCTCCCAGTTCCTCCCTCTGTCACCCCCACCTCTCGCAGTTCTTTCCTCTTACCCCCGCGCCGCCCCTCCCAGTTCCTTCGTCTCGTACCCCCGCCCCTCCCAGTTCCTCCCTCTCGTACCCCTGCCCCTCCCAGTTCCTCCCTCTCGTACCCCCGCCCCTCCCAGTTCCTCCCTCTCGTACCCCCGCCCCTCCCAGTTCCTCCCTCTGTCACCCTCACCTCTCGCAGTTCCTCCCTCTTACCCCCGCCCCGCCCAGTTCCTCCTTCTCGTACCCCCGCCCCTCCCAGTTCCTCCCCTTTGTACCCCCGCCCCTCCCAGTTCCTCCTGTCCTTTCTCTCCATCCCTTCTCCTATATCCCTCCCTTCCCCGCCTCACCTCTCCCCCTTTTCTCGTCTTCACTCCGCCTTTACCTCCTCCAAGGCTCCAGACGAATTTGTCCATTTCAAGCCATTTTCACGATTCTGTAAATCACTCGACACCCCGTGGATCCCATATTGTAATATTCTGAATATGTAATTGGGTGCGTCAGTTCTGAAGCATTACAAATACAAATAGGAGGAGGAGGAGGGGGGCGAAATCACAAATTTCACAGGAAGTGAATTACAAGTCAGAAGACGATTCCTCCCTGCATGTCAGAGATTAAAGGTCTGCAGAAAGATGTGTATAACGGTACTTTCCCCATCCCACGTACAGACAGTTAAAATATCGCCAACCAGAAGCCGAGAACCAGGGATTTAAAAGCCCAGCCCCCGACCTCCGCTCGCCTCACGCTGCCCAGATGGAAGCGGGTGATCCCGGTAGCGATTTCTCAAACGTCCCTCTGCCGGTGTGAGCAGCACTGTGAACGGGCGCAGCACTCGGGGGAGCCCGCCATCAACATTAAAACAAACAGAGAGAGAGAGAGAGAGAGACACACACACACACACACACACACAACCCCGGACCCATTCCATACTGACCGCCGCGGAAAGGACCAAATGAAAGCTCTCACGACTCCGCGTCCCCTGCGACTCAAGATGCAACCGGGACAGAAATTACACATCTGTGTAGAGAAAAAAAAAGGGGGGGGGGGATGTGTAGGGGGGTGGTTTACAATTCCAAGTGCCCGGTAACAAAGAGGGAAACCGGCAGCTCCCGCAACAAGCACGTTATAAATGTATCTCACACTGCTTTCCAGTTTCTGTCTAACCTTCTGAGGGATACAAGCCAGTATCTTCCCACCAAGTGAGTTTCCTGGACAAAATATCTTCTCTGCAAACAAAGAATCAAACAGCAAGCTTGTAAACAAGCAAAATGCAAAAAAAAAGAGAAAAAAACCCGAGAGTCAAACACACAATTACAATCATCACACAAACCGGCAAGTTGCATTTTTTTTTTGTTTTGCATTACCTTTTTTCTCCCTCTCTCTCTCTCTAAACAAATACGTTTGCTTTTTTTATATAAATACAATCGTCTTTTCATTCAGCAGCAGCCTCAATCTGGAGGTACTTACCGAATTATGCACGCTATTATTAGCGCAGCATACAAAACAGTTCACAGTACGCGCCGCACTCACACACATACACCTCTCTGTGTTCATGTAGCAAATCAACAGATTGGAGACGTCATCCCCTCGCGTCTCTGAATTAGTCAAGTCCACATCAGAGAGCTGGAACCGACCGTCAAAGTTGCAGCCTTGGCGCCCTGTGACAGCTGCGGGGTCGCCATCTTTGATCCTGGCACAGGCTCTTCCTCCCCATTCTATCTCTCTCTCCTCCCCCCCCCCCCCCCCCCCCCCAAAACCCCTTGCATATCATTCATTTCCAAATACTGTGCTATCTCGATAATAAAGTTTGTTTCCTCCCCCAGGATAATTTTGCCCAGGGGACGGGGGTTTCCTCACAATGGAACTGCACGGGTGACAATAAAACCCACCTTTAAAAAGATATCCTCACGTTTCTCAGAAGTGGCTGGTACAGTCCAACTTGTACCTGATTCCCAAGGAGCACGCTGCCAATACTGAGCAGCCGAATGTCGGCTGGTGTCTATTGTTTGTTTGCGACTATGTGGAATTTTAATGCTTCCCACTTTTCAGTCGCAGCTCTGCTATCCAAAGCTCACGCTGACATTGCTGCATTATTGGAGGAGCGCTCTAAGATTCATTCAGCTGCAATCGGGCATTTATCGAGTCACGTTCCTCGCCCTATGCAAAACCAACAGTAATTAATATAACTTCGTTATTTTAAATCCGTTATCACAAATTCCTGGCCCGAAGCTGCTTTGAAGGCAATCAGGAACGCAATTTAGCCTCAACACCCGAAAAAAAGTGTCACTGATTGAACTATGCGGATCTTCCCTACAAGCGTGAATATGAAGTCACACAATCGAAACTCCGATATTAATATTCAGCTGCCACACCTGATAAATATTTTAAAGATGTGACTCGGACTTTGCCGACATATTTTAGTTACCAGAAGCCTTTGTAAAATATTCATTGCATTTTATCACGCGGTTATTAAATAAATAACTCCGATATATTCGCTTTAACGTGTGTTTAATATCCATATCTATTAAACGAAGACACAAAAACTGCTGGGTTACTAAAAGGAAGTGACTCAATTATTTTCCCTATTGCAAAGAGAAACTTTAACAGACATTTTCAACCAGCATTGTTTTGTGCGCGCGCGAATATCCTCAGCAAGTTTTATTGAAATCAGAATTCTGCTACAAGAGCCAAAATCAGAACTTGTATATAATAGACTGACTTGCAGAAAAAAAGACTATCTATATAAAAGCACATAGTAGGGCATCATAATAGCACCAACCATAAAGGTTGCAAGCCAGGACATTATTACAGATTATGTGCACAGGAAGTCACTAACATTAATTACTTTAAAAATGCAAGAAGTAACGGCACCATGACTGATTCTAAATGTAAGGGCTCACCATTCAATCGCTGAGTACATGGATACAGTGTCTTTAAGATGACACTAGGTTATTATTAACTTTATACAACGATTCTCAAAGTGTAATCGCCACTGCAATTATCATGTGGCATCACTGACTGGATATAGAGTCACTGTACATTCTTAACGACCCAATGGTCTCCTTCTGTGCGCTAAATATTCTATCATAAAGATTGTATGAGTAAAGTGCCTAGATCATTATTATACGAGTATGCAGTATACGAATCCTCACACTTCTGCAAGAACCATTCACTCTGCTCCTGCTGATTTTAAATAGTTACCATATTACTGACTGTACACATAAATATTCCAAATAACAGATGCTGCCAAACCTGCTGAGCTTCTCCAGTATTTTTTATTTTTATTTCAGATTTCCAGAATCTGCAGTATTTTGCTTTCACCTTCCAAATAATACTTTTGACTGTTACTGAGACCGAGATACCCTGTCCCAGCTTTTCCTTTTGCACTCATAGGACAGATACAAGAATACCAAATTTCAAAGACAACAACAGTTTATACTGCTTGAAAAGAGGTTACTGATTTGTTGGCAAGTGGACTCACTTTCCAAGTGAAATACAGACGTTATATACCTAAGGGGGGTCATTATTCAATTACACGCTTAAACCCTTGAGGATTAATATTACTTTTTGCAAGTATTCCTATATCAATGACAATACTTAAGGAGGTACAATACTATTAACTGTGTATACTTAAGGATATACACGATTGCTGATGGATAAGATGTTAAAGGAGCTTTGTCTGCTCTCCCATGTGGACATAAAAGATCCCATGGCACTATTTTGAAGAGGAGCTGGGGTGTGCCCTGGTCGACATTTATCCCTCAATCAACACTCCAAAACAGAAGATCTGGTTGTTATCACATTGCTGTTTCTGGGGTTTCCTACATCACAACAGTGATTACACTTCATAAGTACTTCATTGGATGTAAAGCGCTTTGGGAGTCGCCGTAATATTGATCATTCTATTACTGACTGTGTATCATTGTAATGTCAAGTGTATCCAGTTGTGTTAGCCAGTGTGATGTGTGTCGTTAAACATGTACACGCGAGGGCTAAACATTCGCAGCCGTATACAAGACACATACAGTCCAGCGTGACACGCATTAAATAAACCCCAGGGATATTATATTCAGGAAGGTGCGGGCACAGTATCAGTTAAAAAAAAACGTGCGAGTTAAACGCACGAGGAACGATGCATCCACATCTTAGAATTGAGGCGACAGTGTTTGCTAATTAGCATATCAATCAGGTTAGCACAGCAGTCAGGGAGGAGATGCCCCGCAACACTCCACCTGGTTAATTCATGTCGGGTGGGGGTGAAACAAGTGGTTTTGAAAAATTAAATATTTCTTTCTATTTCACAACCGGGGCGGGTGTCGGAAGATGCTTCATGATACCTCAGGCTGAAGTATTGGGAACCATTAGTTCCATCTTGCTAGTTTGAATTACGGAACAGCTCATGGATTTCCCCCCTCCACCACCCCCACTCCCCCCACTCCAGCCGTTTGGAAACTCGCTGGTTTCTGTTGGACAGCGCCCTCTTCATCTGTAAGACACGGACAGCCACTTAACAGTGCTCTCGTATGCAGCCCAAATCCAAAACTCGCAGCAAGTTTACTGCACACACTCGCCTCGTGAATGAAGTTCAGCTCAAGTGATTTAATTGCATTTTAAGCGCATGTATTTGCGATTGGCGCTCGTGTCTGGAACAAATATGGAGGCAGCACACTCACACCGGTTGTGGCAATACTTCAGAGAAATAGATGCACTGTAACATTTCATCCGTGAGGCGTTTTACGTCATTTTCGAGGGAAATATTTTAAATCAAAAAGCATTTAAAGAACCCTCTACAATTTTGCAAGAAGGGCCGGGAACGTGTCCATCTAGTTCAAATCCATCAAGCTTAAAGTTAATCATGTAAATTCGGTTAAGTTAACGTTTATTATAAAATAGTTGCTGAGCAAGAGCAAGTTAGGATAAGAAAACTTCCGAAATTTGAGTCAAAATTAATCAGGGGAAGATTGACAAAAGCTTTGTTTGATTTGTTCTCTTCCCCAAGGAGTTATTTTTTGAAACAACTCCTGATAGAAAAGCTAAATGTGAAATTAAAACTAACTTGGGGGAAGTCTAATAGAATTCCTACTTCACCTCTGTACTTTCCGGAACTACGAAAAGCGTCTCCAACGCCTACGCGACAAATGGATTTGAAATGACAAGTCCTATATACTAAGCTGCTTGCCTACTTCCAGATTTTTTTCTGACGTAAACTAAGGTTTTTGTTTCGGCTTTTACAGTTGGTTGCTATTTAAGGGTAAAGTTTCTCCCAAGAGGGGCGGGGGGGGGGCAGCGAAAAGGTTTTAAATTCACCCACCAGCCTATGCAGCAGCAACAGCGAAACAACCGGCCACTGCTTGGCTTTGGTCAGATATTGTGGTGCTTGCTTACTTTCTGATGTTTGTACCGGCCAGTTTTTTTCTTGGTAGTTTTGAGTTGCACGTTGAAGACTGCAGCCGCGCCCCCAATAGGCTGGCAATGTGATATCGTAGAATCCGGTCACTTCTCATGTGATCTAAACATAGGGCTTTCAAGGATTGGTCGTTATTGAGGCTTGTTGTTCACTGAAAGTGCTGAATTCCTCATCACCCTCTCAGTTTATCCCAATTTTGTTGATTTGGTTTTCATTTATAAGATTATCACCCCCTCAGACTGTAGTCATTGCTACTGGTTTCAATGATTCTTCAGTTACATAAATTCATACATTTTCATGTAGGATTTCCACCGTCCACAGTATTTGACTTTTTTTTTCGCGTTCAGATATTGGAGCTGCCCAGCTTCAATGAACACTGTACAATGTGGCAGGGAGTGGATTCACAATGAACACAAGGACCTCGTTCTGCCTGATGCTATAGGGGTTGTGTTGTGGCTGCCCTTTGAATCAAGGTTTATCAGAAGATTAAGCAGCGATTTAATTGGATTTTTTTAGGATTTTGAAAGGAATTGATGGGATAGTTCCACTGATGGAGAGTCCAGAGCAAGTGCACACAAGACATTAAAACCAGAGCCAGGTTATTCAGGGGTGAAATTGGGAAACATTTCTTCATATAAAGGGGGGTAGCAGTTTGTAACTCTCTCCCAAAGAAAACAGCAGATGCTTGTTTAATTAATAATTTTAAACAAGAGGTCAATAGATGCTTGCTAGATGAAGTGGGCAGATGGGGTTCAGAATCAGATCAGTCATGATCTCACTGAATGGCAGAACTAACTCAAGGGGCTGTTCCTGTGTATTTTGTTTCTCCTAGAATAGAATTATGGACTACGATTGATGGTGCACTGATGTAGCTCCTTTCTATGTTGCCCGGGTTCAAAGTGGAAGAGGTTTGGGTAAAACTATAGATTGAAAATGGGAATTAGCTTCCTGGGGGACTGGAGTAGAATTTCTCTGCTGATTAGAATTTTATTAAGGTTTTTTCTTTTGCCCATCATTTGACAAGTCGGTTACCTATTCAGCCAAAATGGGACCAAGAGTGGAATCTTGTTGAGACATCGGGGGTCTCTGGGGAGTCAGTGAGAGACCCATGCTGCCTCTTTTTGGGAAGGCCTGCTGAACAAAAAGCTAACCAGGCAGTAGTAACACCGCAGCAGGTCTCTCCCTGGAATTGACACCCTGGGAGCAAAGTCCCACCTAACGAAAGCTGCATACCAATCAGAGGCCAGGGGCTCTTGCGCTCAACAGCACCACTGAGGAAGTTGTGACTGCTGCAGGAAAAACACCTCCCAGAATCCAAGTGCGACCCAGGCTACAGGTAAGTAATGTGGAGGAGGTGGGTGTCACAGGGGGAGGGGGCAGCAAGGTTAGAAGAAAGGGCAGGGGTGGTGGCTCTCAGTAGGTCCCTCCCCCTTCCCAATGTCCAGCCCCTTGATTAGGCACTGATTGCCTCTGTTTGAGGAACACACCCCTCCCCCCCACCCCAGTGTAAGCGGCCCACACAGGTTCCTCTGTTAACACCAACAGTGATGGCATGAGGCTCTGATGTTAATTAACTGGCTACTTAAGGGCCTCAAATGGCAACAGGGCAGGAAGGTCAAGCATGGATCTTCCCACCCAGAACTTGATCCTGGTGGAGATGGAAAGGTGGATTCTGGTACACCACCACTCCGCCTAGTCCCATGCTCCTCCTGCCTCCAAACCCGCCACCAGTGAGAGCAGAAGATTCTGTCACTTCTACAGGAAGCTCAAATACAGAATTAATCACCACTTGCTAACTCCAAGTGTATAAGGACTAAAGTGTAACTTGACTGCATATACCAAGATAAATATGTCTTTACTCCAAGCAAGTAAAATGATCAATTTTACAAGATAACCTGTTCCTATTGTAACTGTTTTTGGTTGCACTCTGGTGTTCTGCCATCCAATGTACAATAGACAGTGTTAAATGGGAACTTCACTGTCTGTACACCGGGGACAAGGTGGTGATGCCCATAGAATCAATACAGGGAGAAGGCTTCGCATTGAAGTATTCAAACTGAATTTGGCAGCTATTCAATGGTTTGCGCATTCAATCGTGAAACTAAATACAGACTGATAAATGGACATCAGTTGCTAAGCTTGGTGTGAGTTCAAGAATTTGAAGTTGCTTAATCAGAAGTTGACTTAATACTTTCTACACTCAGGTTAATTTTCCAAAACTCCAAATCCTAGATGTCCAATATAGAGCAGGGCAATCATTTGCCAAGCCTTCTGAGTTGAATTTTTGCTTTCACATTCTTCACAATACATTGAAGAGGGTAGTATAACCTGAGACACCATTTAGAAGAGGTTGCACTAGATAGAGAGTGAAGTGATCAGTGTTACTATTTTACGAAGTTAAAGTTAACTTTATTGAAGTTAAATGTCCCAAGGCACTTCACAGGGGCATCATCAAACACAATTTGACACTGAGCCACATAAAGAGATATTAGGGTAGGTGACAAAAAGCTTGGTCAAAGAGGCAGGTTTTAAGGAGTGGCTTACAAAATATGAGTTTACAAGACATGACAAGGCAATTGACCTGAAACATTCACTCTGTTTCTCTTTCTACTGATGCTGCCTGACCTTTTTAGCATTTTCTATTTTTATTAAGGCGATATTGGGACAGGCAACAGTTAGGCTCTATGGAGCATCTTAAAGGAGCACAGAGAATTAAGGAGGGAACTCCAAGCTTGGAAGGAGCAGAAGGCTTGGACTTCAATGGTGGAGCAATTAAAATTAAGAACGCATAGGAGTGCAAAGTTATCCGGAGTTGTGGAGCTACAGGAGGTTAGAGAGTTGAGAAGCGCTGAGGTCATAGAGGAATTTGAAATCAAGGATGAGAATTTTTAAAGCAAGGCTTTTGCAAATTGAGAGCCTATGAAGGTCTACAAGCGACTGGTGAATAGGGCTTGTTGTACGTTAGGCTATGACCAACAAATCTTTTAATGAACTATTGGTTCTGAATACAACTGAGGCAAGAAGTCTTTATTTATGGATTCACAAAAGATACTCAAACAACTTGCAGCACATTTTTTTTCAAAAGCAAACCAGAGTCCAAAGAAAAGAGTAGTACTCATTAAGGTTCTATATATATTTTATAAATCAATTGAAGTGTTTCCATATCCACCTTTACGTTTCTGAAATTGTGGACTCATGTTGGGAAATAGTTCTATCCAATCACAGTAGCCTTGCTAGACATGAGTCTTGTCAATGAGTGTTTGTAATTCGCTTGATGAACAATGTTGGGCATCGAGGCTAAGTTTTTTTTGTTCATTTATGGGATGTGGACTTCGCTGGCTGGTCCAGCACTTATTGCCTGTCCCTGATTGCCCTTGAGAAGGTGGTGGTGAGCTGCCTTCTTGAACCACTGCAGTCTTTGTGGTGTCAGTGCACCTACAGTGCTGGTAGGGAGGGAATTCCAGGATTTTGACCCAGCGACACTGAAGGAACAGCAATATATTACCAAGTCAGGATGGTGAGTGGCTTCAAGGGTAACTTGCAGGTGGTGGTGTTCCTATGTGTTTGATGCCCTTGTCCTTCTAGATGGTAGCAGTCATGGGTTTAGAAGGTGATGCCTAAGGAGCCTTGGTGAATTCCTGCAAGGCATTTTGTAGATGGTACACACTGCTGTCACAGTTAGTCGGTGGTGGAGGGAGTGAATGTTTGTGGATGTGGTGCCAATCAAGCGGACTGCTTTGTCTTGGATGGTGTCAAGCTTCTTGAGTGTTGTGGGAGCTGCACTTGTGTAGGCAAGTGGGGAGTATTCCATCACATTCCTAAATTGTGCCTTGTAGATGGTGGATAGGCTTTAAGGAGTCAGGAATTGAATTACTCGCTGCAGGATTCCTAGCCTCTATCCACAGTATTTATCTGGTTAGTCCAGTTCAGTTTCTAGCTAATGGTAACCCCCAGAATGTTGATAGTGGGGGATTCAGTGATGGTAACAACATTGAATGTCAAGGGGCAATGGTTAGATTCTCTCTTGTTGGAGATGGTCATTGTCTGGCACATGTGTGTGATGTGTATTTTACTTGCCACTTGTCGGCCCATGCCTGGATATTGTCCAGGTCTTGCTGCATTTGGACATAGACTGAGCTCCCCCAATTCCCACAGAGGCACAGCTAAGAAAGAACTTAACCATAAAAGAAAAAGGTAACTTATCAAACTAAACAATGTTACATAAGCTGGTTTAAGGTGGGACGGGGGTTTGTGGGGAAAGAAGTCGGGGGGGTGTGGTTGTAGGGACAAGTGAGCAGTGATAGGAGCAGATAATCAAAAGATGTCACAGACATAGGAACAAAGAGTTGTTGAAGGTGGTGATATTATCTAAATGAATGTGCTAATTATGAATGGATGGCAGGGCACTCAAGGTACAGCTCTAGTGGGGGTGGGGTGGAAAGACTAGCAGGGCATACAAGATTTAAAAATAATGGAAATAGGTGGGAAAAGAAAAATCTATATTAATTATTGGAAAAAACAAAAGGAAGGGGGAAGAAACGGAAAAGGGGTGGGGATGGAGGAGGGAGTTCAAGATCTAAAGTTGTTGAATTCAATATTCAGTCCAGAAGGTTGTAAAGTGCCTAGTCAGAAGATGGGGTGTTGTTCCTCCAGTTTGCGTTGGGCTTCACTGGAACAATGCAGCAAGCCAAGGACAGACATGTGGGCAAGAGAGCAGGGTGGAGTGTTAAAATGGCAAGCGACAGGGAGGTTTGGGTCTTTCTTGCAGACAGACCGCAGGTGTTCTGCAAAGCGGTCGCCCAGTTTACGTTTGGTCTCTCCAATGTAGAGGAGACTACATTGGGAGCAATGAATACAGTAGACTAAGTTGGGGGAAATGCAAGTGAAATGCTGCTTCACTTGAAAGGAGTGTTTGGGCCCTTGGACGTTAAGGAGAGAGGAAGTGAAGGGGCAGGTGTTGCATCTTTTACATGGGCATGGGGAGGTGCCATAGGTAGGGGTTGAGGAGTAGGGGGTGATGGCAGAGTGGACCAGGGTGTCCAGGAGGGAACGATCCCTACAGAATGCCGCCGGGCGGGGTGAAGGGAAGATGTGTTTGGTGGTGGCATCATGCTGGAGTTGGCAGAAATGGTGGAGGATGATCCTTTGAATGCAGAGGCTGGTGGGGTGATAAGTGAGGACAAGGGGGACCCTATCATGTTTCTGGGAGGGAGGAGAAGGCGTGAGGGCAGATGCGTGGGAGATGGGCCGGACACAGTTGAGGGCCCTGTCAATGACCGTGGGTGGAAAACCTCAGTTAAGGAAGAAGGAGGACATGTCAGAGGAGCTGTTTTTGAAGGTAGCATCATCAGAACAGATGCGACGGAGGTGAAGGAACTGAGAGAATGGGATGGAGTCCTTACAGGAAGCGGGGTGTGAGGAGCTGTAGTTGAGGTAGCTGTGGGAATCGGTGGGCTTGTAATGGATATTGGTGGACAGTCTATCACCAGAAATTGAGAGAGAGAGGTCAGAGAAGGGAAGAGAAGTGTCAGAGATGGACCATGTGAAAATGATGGAGGGGTGGAGATTGGAAGCAAAATTAATATATTTTTCCAAGTCCCGACGAGAGCATGAAGCAGCACGAAAGTAATCATCGATTTACAAGAGAAAAAGTTGTGGGAGGGGGCCGGAGTAGGACTGGAACAAGGAATGTTCCACATACCCCATAAAGAGACAGGCATAGCTGGGGCCCATGCAGTACCCATAGCCACACCTTTTATTTGGAGGAAATGAGAGGAATTAAAGGAGAAATTGTTCAGTGTGAGAACAAGTTCAGCCAGACGGAGGAGAGTAGTGGTGGATGGGGATTGTTCGGGCCTCTGTTCGAGGAAGAAGCTAAGGGCCCTCAGACCATCCTGGTGTGGGATGGAGGTGTAGAGGGATTGGGCGTCCATGGTGAAGAGGAAGTGGTTGGGGCCAGGGAACTGGAAATTGTTGATGTGATGTAAGGTGTCAGAGGAATCACGGATGTAGGTGGGAAGGGACTGGCCAAGGGGAGAGAGAAGGAGTCAAGATAACGAGAAATGAGTTCCGTGGGGCAGGAGCAAGCTGACACGATCGGTCTACCAGGACAGTCCTGTTTGTGGACTTTGGGTAGGAGGTAGAAGCGGGCCGTCTCAGGTTGGGCGACTATCAGGTTAGAAGCTGTGGGAGGATGATCTCCAGAGGAGATGAGGTCAGTGACAGTCCTGGAAACAATGGCTTGATGTTCAGTGGTGGGGTCATGGTCCAGGGAGAGTTAGGAGGAAGTGTCTGCTAGTTGACGCTCAGCCTCCGTGAGGTAGAGGTTAGTGCACCAGACAACAACAGCACCACCCTTGTCAGCGGGTTTGATGACAAATGTCAGGGTTGGACCTGAGAGAATGGAGTGCAGTAAGTTCAGAGAGAGAGAGATTAGAATGGGTGAGAGGAGCAGAGAAATTGAGACGGCTAATGTCACGCCGACAGTTCTCAATGAAAAGATCAAGAGAAGGTAAGAATCCAGAGGGAGGGGTCCAGGTGGAGGGAGAATATTGGAGGTGGGTGAAAGGATCCGTTGAACGGGGAGAGGACTCCTGCCCAAAGAAGAGAGCACGGAGATGAAGACAGTGGAAGAAGAGTTCAGCATCATGCTGAGCCTGAAATTCATTGAGATGAGGGCGTAAGGGTATGAAACTAAGTCCTTTGCTAAGCACTGAACGTTCAGCACGGAGAGGGGAAGGTCAGGGGATATAGTGAATACACGGCTGGGGCTGGGATTGGAAGATGGGGTGGGGACGGAGGGACAGGCAGGGGTGGAGGGTCCTAGATGGGTGTTGGTGTCGATGAGTTGTTGGAGCTTGCGTTCCTTAGCACTTGAGAGAAAGAGAAAAAGTTTCTTGTTGAGGCGTAGGATGAGACGAAGAATAAAATGAAACTGGGGGCACGCGCAGCTTTGAAAAAGGGTACGGCAGTGCTGCTGGAGGGAGAGGTCAAGTGTGTTCATATGGTGGCACATGGCACTGAGTGTGGATCTCAGAATGAGACGGGAACAGCAGTCTGAGAAACGTTTTATGTCCCGGAGGTACCTATAATCCTGGGTGGGTTCGAAACAAGAGGGATGGAATTTCAGTTGAAATCCACATAGAGTAAGTCAGAGACGGAGACAGTCACTGAGGAAGGAAATATGGCTGTGAAAGCGGGTTTTAGTAAACACCTTGTCAAACACCAGGAGAGAAATGGAAAGCAATGAAGGTGAACAAGGCAAAAGAGAGATACAGAAATCTTGTCGCAGAGAGGAGCAAAACTTCTTCAAGGTAGGCATTTCTTGAAGAGGAGTGGCAGTCAATTAAACACAGAGATTAAGAACAAAAAAACTGTGGATGCTGGAAATCCAAACCAAAAACAGAATTACCTGGAAAAACTCAGCAGGTCTGGCAGCATCGGTGGAGAAGAAAAGAGTTGATGTTTCGAGTCTTCATGACCCTTCAACAGAACTGAGTGAATATTAGAAGAGGAGAGAAATAGAAGCAAGTTTAAGGTGGGGGGGGGGAGGAGTTGGGGGGAGAGAAGTTGGGGGGTGGGTGGTATGGTTGTTTTTCTTTTCCCACCCATTTCCATTATTTTTAAATCTTGTATGCCCCGCTAGTCTTCCCACCCCACCCCCACTGGAGCTGTACCTTGAGCGCCCTGCCATCCATTCTTAATTAACACATTCGTTTAGATAATATCACCACCTTCAACACCTCTTTGTTCCTATGTCTGTGACATCTTTTGATTATCTGCTATCACTGCTTGCTTGTCCCTACACCACCCACCCCCCCGACTTCTCTCCCCACAACCCCCGCCCCAACCTTAAACCAGACTTATATTTCACCCCTCTCCTAATATTCACTCAGTTCTGTGGAAGGGTCATGAGGACTCAAAGCGTCAGCTCTTTTCTTCTCCACCGATGCTGCCAGACCTGCTGAGTTTTTCCAGGTAATTCTGTTTTTGTTTTGGATTTCCAGCATCTGCAGTTTTTTGTTTTTAAACAATGTTACACCCACTTTTCATAACATAATTGAATCTCTGCAACACCCACTGGTTACTTGAATGCCTCAAGCATTGGGCATTGCACTGTCCCTTTCCAGCAGTACCCATGCAGAGCAAGACGGCAGAGAAACAGGCCACCAGAGTAGCCAAACCTCTTGCCCCACTGGCCACTTAATTGAGCAGTGTGGTCCTATATTCTCTCAAGTTTAGAAGAATGAGGGCTAATCCCACTGAAAGATATAAAATTCTTAGGGGACTTGACTGGGTAGATGCTGAGATGCTGGTTCCCCCTGGTCGGAGAGTCTAGAAATAGAAGGCATAGTCTCAGGATAAGGAGTCAACCATTTTGTACTGAGATGAGAAATTTCTTCAATCTGGAGTGTTGTGAATTGTTAGAATTCTTTCCCTCAGAAGTTTGTGGATGCTCTGTTGTTGAACATCTTAAAGATTGAGATTGATTTTTTGGCCATTATGGGAATTGAGGGACATGTGGATTGGCCGGTAAAGCGGAATTGAGGTAAAAGATCTTGCTGAATGAAGGAGCAGGTTTGAGGGACTGAAAGGGCTGTTCCTGCTCCTATTTTTTTTTTTATCTTCAACCTGGACCATTGGATGGCCACCTTGACCAGGACTGGGGAAGACCCACAAGGAGATCTTCCAAGCTGTCTACCTGTCTCTGCGCCAGGTGGGCCAATGGAGCCAGTAGTTCAGGAGCAGCCCCATCAAACAGTGACAGAGGCGCTGCAAACTTTATCAAAAAGGTTTATGGAAGCAAAGCAGTAGAGGTTTGTTTCACTGTACATAATCTCTGTGCTATAGGACCCAAGAGTACTTACTGGGTTCTGATGAAAGGTCATTGAATTGAAGCATTAACTCTGTTTATCTCTCCACAGGTACTACCAGATCTGGAGTATTTTCAGCATTTTCTATTTTATTTCAGATTTCCAGAATCTGCAGAATTTTGTTTTTGTGCTAACACTGAGTGCCTGAATTGGAAATGTTCAATATCTCAGGAATAATATTCATGTGAATAAATGTCCACAAAAATAATAAAGGGAACAGAAAGAGGGCAGATTTCAACATAAATTGAAATTCTAATTTAGATTAAGAACACACAAGAGTACAAAGGTAACAAAATTCCCAACCATTTTAATTACAATAG
Source organism: Carcharodon carcharias (assembly GCF_017639515.1). Classification (NCBI taxonomy): domain Eukaryota; kingdom Metazoa; phylum Chordata; class Chondrichthyes; order Lamniformes; family Lamnidae; genus Carcharodon; species Carcharodon carcharias. The sequence goes on from NC_054491.1 coordinate 19,659,117, forward strand.
TTAATGTGAAAGTGACACATTTTTTAAAAAATCTACTTCCAGAAAGAATCTGAAAAACATCCCATATAATGCATGGACACATGTCTTACTGTGTCTTATCATGCCTCCTGTTACAATTTTCTTGTGCTCTACAACCAACCATTAAATGAGACAAATGAAAGAGAAAATCGTGTCAGGACTGAACAACTCCCACAGACGCTTGGAAGAAATCTGCTTTACTTTCCCCATACCCTGTGAAGCTAGGGCTGGTTAATTGTTTCAAAGTGAGATTAATGCTGGCGTTTACGGGCTATTCACAATAAACACAAGCAGACAGGAGGCTACATGCCAAGCTCTGGCACAACTTGAGTTGCAGTGATTCACAGGCTGGACTTTGGCCAGTCTGATAAGCACTTATTGGCACAGATCAGACACCTGGCCAAACAGTATTACTCAACCACAATGTGGTGAGTGTCACGAGGTATACAGCAATGTTAACTAATCAGCTTCAGCTGAAAATTATAGCTTTTTTTGGCTTTACTGTTTACCTTTAACCATGTTTTTTTTGGGTGAGTGATGTTCAGTTAACCAAACTTGCAATTTTTTGAATGTTGATTTTTTTTTGTTAAATTAAGTGTAAAATTAAATGAAAGTAAGATCCATGATTCGCCCAGAAAAAGAAATACAAGCTCAGTGAATCTCTTATCAGTTTCTTGGTATAATCATGTAGGCACAGGCTTTTCAATCATAATGATAAGGTTATTACATTTTCCCTGCAAATTGTAACTCTTTTGAGTACAAACCTGTTTCCATCTGTTATCAGATGAAGTTACATTGTTTCATAGTTTGCCATTGTGAGATTTGAACTCTTGATCTTGGGGTTACAAATCCAATACCATAACTACTTGGCTATTTAGGCCAAGCTAGAAGATGTAACTCTTTTGAGTACAAACCTATTTCCATCTGTTTTTTCAGATGGGGTTACATTGTTTCATAGTTTGCCATTGTGAGATTTGAACTCTTGATTTTGCCATTGTGAGATTTGAACTCTTGATCTTGGGGTTACAAACCCAGTACTGTAACCACTTGGCTATTTAGGCCAAGCCCTCCTGCAAATTGTAATGTTTCATCCTGATTTTCATCCTTAAACATCAATTTGAAAATTTTACATTTTAGCAGGAATCTCAATCAGCTGTTCCACCTGATAAGGCAGGGCCCCACCATTTATGTCCAATCATTGTTTTAATATGAGCTGTTTTCTATTCCCAAACTCTGCCAGCCCTAATACTTATTCATTCAATTCTAGCCTCTTATGAATGCCCCACTCCTTCACCTCAGCATTGGCAGCCATCTAGGTCTTAAGTTCAGGAATCCCTCCCTGAACATCGCCATCTCTCTCCTCCTTTAAGATGTGGCTTAAAATCTACCCCTTTGATCAAGCTTTTTGTCACCTGTCCAAATATCTCCTTTGGCTCGGTGTAAATTTTTGTCTGATAACTCTCCTGTAAGTTAGGAGAGACGGTGGCTTAGTAGTAATGCCACTAAACTAGTAATCCAGGCTAATGCTCTGGGGCATGGGTTTGGATCCCACCACAGCAGCTGGTGGAATTTAAATTTAATTAATTAAATTGGAATTGTAAGTTAGCCTTAGTAATGGTGACCATGAAGCTATCATTAATTGTCATAAAAACCCATTGGGTTCACTAATGTTCTTTAGGGAAGGATTTGGATTTGCCATCCTTACCTGGTCTGGCCTCCATGTGACTCCAGATCTACACTAAAGTGTTTGGCACTGAAATGGCCTAGCAAACCACTCAGTTCAAGGGCAATTAGGGATGGGCAACAAATGCTGGCCTTGCCAGCAATGCCTACATCCCTTGAAAAAATAATTTGTTTAAAAAAAAGTGCCTTGGGACATTTAATGATGTTAAAGCAGCCAGATAAATGTGATTGTTTATATTGTAAAAGATGCTCCCAGTAGGCAGAGACCTGTGGCAGGATTGGTTGGAAAGTCTAAAGAGTTTGCCCTGATGTGCATCTTGCTTCCTGGAGTCCGCTGCCCGTAATTGGAATGTGTCAAATGATTTGACTCTAATAATCCTACTGCCTGAGCACTGAACCACAGCTCGTGCTGAATATTTAAATCTGCTGTAATTTACTGTTTGTGATAACATCAGTCTGTGAAAATGAGAATCTGACTGGGCATATAATAACTGAAGATTAGCAAGTGATAACATTACAGATGGGTCATGTGTAAACAATATTTAACAAACCACAGTTTAAATAGCATATCTCATTTTGAAATGCCGTTAATTTGATGAGGAGTGAGATGAGAATCACATGACATTCTGATTGCTGTGATTCTGAATGAAGTCTCATTTCTTCAGGAATCTTTCATATGCATCTTGAATTTGGCAACTTTATATCTCATCTTTTTGATCTCCAATTCTGCTCTCTCTTTTCCTAAAGCTGCTGCCTCAGCCTGGGGTCTGAGTTCATTTGATACCACCCAACAGTTCAGATGAGGGACAATTCTTGCCTCTGTGAAGCTAGACGGCAAGAATTGGCAGGCTATTCCACTGGGTAGAAAATTCTCATTCTCTTTTGAAAGTCCTTGTATACCCTCACCTGCCCACCCCACCATCTCTTTCCGATGCTCTCCGCAATCTCTGCACACCTCCAATTTGGCCCCCAGCACATCCCCAAATTTTAATTCCTCTGTCATTAGCAGCAGTGCCTTCAGCTGTCTAGCTCCTGAGGTCCGGATTTCCCTTTCTAATCTCCTCTGCCCTCTGCCTGTCTCTTCTCCTTTAAGACGCTCCTTAAAACCAACCTGTTTGACCTAGCTTTTTGTCACCTGTCGGAGATCTCCTTATGAGGCTCAGTGTGAAGCATCTTGGGATGTTTAACTATGTTAAAGGCGCTATACAAATGCAAGCTGTTGTAGGCATTGTGGCTGAGACCAATCCCTCGAGCGACATAGGGTGGAATTTAATACCCATCCCTGAGGCAAACTTGGTGGCGGGCAGACATTTAATTGGGTGGGAGGGTGCCAGATGGGGACCCCGCTACCTTCCCACTCTTGCCCTGTTTCAGTCTGTGGCAGGAAAGCTTGTGGATTACCTTCCTACACCACCATCAATTTAAGCAATTAATGTCTACATAAGGGCCTCATCCCACCACTGCTGGTAATCAACCAGTGGCAGGCAGGGGAGTCGCCACACAGGGAGCCTGTAAAGCAAACCCAATCGGGGTTATTTGTGAAATCCCGGGAGAGGGACCTCTGGTTGTCAGGCATCAGTGCCTGGTCAAAGGACCTGGCATCGGGAAGGGGGGTGGTGGGTGTGGAGAGTTGTTGAAAGCCACCCTCCTGCCCTTACGGCCAGCCCCCACCTCGTGATCTCCATCCCACTCTCACTCACCTATGGACTGGGATCCCCCTCCGATCTGGTGACTTCATTGCGACAGCTACCATTGCTCCCACTGACATGACCTGCAATGGACAGCTGCAGCCCTCTGAATGGCCGGCAGCTGTTGGGAAGGCAGAACCTCTGGTCCAAGGATCCTTGATCCTGGGGAAGGCCAAGTAAATGCCTGATTGGCACAGCAGACCTTCCCCAAAGGAGGCAACACTGGGCTCCCACTGATTCCGGTCGCCTGCATTAAATTCTGCCCATTGGGGTAGAAACCGGCATGTGTTGTGACTGATTAGGAGGGGTTAGCAAAAGCTTGTTTAATGAGATGGGTTTGAAACAGGGTCTTAAAGGAAGATGACTAAGGGATGAAGTTGATCGGGAGAGACAATCCTGAAACATGGGGGAAGGGGCTGGATTGCGGAAGGCATCAGTGAAGAGAGAGAGAAGGATGCACAAAATGCCAGAATCAGAGAAACAGAGAATCCTGGATTAGAGGGGTGGTTTAGCCTCTCAGGATGAATAGAGATAAGGAAGAATGAGAGTATATAAGGACTTAAATGCAAGAATGAGAATTTTAAAAGTCAGAACATTGGAGAACTGAGCAGCCAGTGCCGGTCAGCAAGGAAAGGGTGATGGACAACTGGAACTTACTGTGGAATAGGATACAGAAAGCAGAGTCTTGGATGAGCTGAAGTTTGCAAAGGGTGGAGGATGAGAGGCCAGCCAGGAGGGTTGAGGAGTAATCAAGTGTGGAGGTGACAAAGGCAATGCTGATGGAATCCTCTTTACTGCAATACAATGCCAAGACCATGTGTAACATTAACAGTCACTGGGATTTGGCACAGTTGGTGGTTCATAAAAACAGACACAAGTACTCCCATTCCATACATGGATATCCATTAGTACGCAACTGGTTACATTTAAATATTTATATTAAGTACATAACTGCACTAAACAAAGTGTTTTTTATTCCATGCGCTTTATGATATCATGTACAGCTTATTTTTGCTCTCTTTGAGAAGTACATTATATGTTGGACATTACATTACAAATGTGGAGTGTACAGTGTGCCCATTCCTGTACTTTGGAATCACAGAATTGTAGTGCTCTAAAGAAGGCCATTCAGCCCATCTTGTCTGTGGCAGCTCTTTGAAAGAACTATCAGATTTTGTCCAGTAATGCTCCAGCGAAGTGCAAAGAGACACTTTTACGATGTTAAAGGCACTATATAAATGCAAGTTGTTACTGATATTTTTCTCCTGTGCCTTTCCATGTTAAACACAGCTGATTAAAACATTTCCATGACGACCACATTTCCCGGACTGGCGAACAGTGGCGGCTGATGCCAATTTGGCCGAATACTGCTCTGTAATCCGTTGTCACATCAATATACTATGGTCGAATTACCTCCATGGGAGAGATTTCCAGATCTCGCATTCCTTGATCTGTACATTTAGTATCAAACTGAACCACTGGGAGAATCCCCTGTGACATTAATTGAAGTCATATACATTTCAGACTGAGATAGTCATGAATTTGCATGCCCTCAATAGGACACTTCTCTTACTAAAGCAGTAGTTTGTTTGACTGGACACATGTTGATCGGATACAGAGTTAAACTTGAAGGAGAGAGCCAAAATCTTCATTGCTTTACAGTTGATTCAATTTCAGAAATGGCTCTTCAAACGTAAAAAACAATAAACAGATTAAGCTATCCTGGTTATCAAATATACCACCAACCCCTGGAAAAAAAGGCTTTTTGGACTAAAAAACTGATCTATCAGGAAATAGATGAAATCCTTGAAATGGACCAGTAACTACATTCGAGAAACAGAAGACGAAATGTACCTGTGACATGTTTCTAAACCTTTTCTCGTGTGAAAAGTAATTTAGGGTAAAAGAAACAAATGTCTATTATAATTTCTTGGATTAGATTCTTGGCAAATGCAAAGAGGGAGCAAAAAAAGTGAAAAAGTGCCATGTTATGTATTCACCGGTTTGCTGTATTTCTTGTATTTGTCTCAGAGAATGCAGAGATGACACCAGTTCTAAGTTTACAGTAGGTTTAAATATCTCAACAATTACAGGATTTCAACACATATGCTCTCAGCCCAGATTCCAGAACCATCTGCCTGATGTCAGTTACTTAGCTGTCTAGCTCCACCCACAGACTTAAGCAATTAAGCAGTGAACATAAATCAGTGAACAGACTAACACAATCAAACACAGATCAATCAAACCATTGAACACTAGATGCCATTAACCTTTTTTGCTTTCACCTGACTGTACAATGTCTTAAACTTTATGATTGACATGAATTAACATTTTGATAAACATTTTCTTATTTACTGCAGTTCCAGCAAAAGGGGGATTGTGGTTGGACAGTTCTTTTGCTGGGTAACAGTATCAAAAAATATGGAACAAAGGTGGGTAAATGGAGTTGAGATACAGATCAGCCATAATCTAATTGAATGGAGGAACATGATGATACTAAGGCTAAAAGGATTAAATAATGAGGATAGGTTGCAGAGACTATGCTTGGATTCCCTTTAGAGGATTAAAGGATTACCTATTTAAGGTTAATATGCTGATTAAATGGTTTGATAGGATAGATTAAAAAATATTTCTTTTGGTGGGGTACAAGTGAGTATAACCTTAAAATTAGAAGCAGGCCATTCACAGGTGATGTCAGGAAGCACTTCTTCATGCAGAAGATAGTAGAAACCTTGAACTTTCACCCCCAAAGTGCATCACAGGATTAGACTCAGCAACAATGAGGGTGTGAATTGAATACTTTCAAACTGATATTGATTGACTTTTGCTAGACAAGGGTGTTAAGGGATATGCAAACTAGGCACGTAGATGGAGTTAAGATACAGATCAAATTGAATGGCAGTATAGTCTCAAAGGGCTGAATGGCCTCCTCTTGTTCCTATCCTTGAGGGGCTGAATGCTATACACTTGTTCCTTTGTTTTGGGAGCATAGTATCTATCTATCCACTTAATGGCAACTAGACCATGGAGAAGGACTATCAATACAAAGTTGAAGAGGAAAACTCAAGGACTTGAGCGCAAAAATCAAAAATCTGGCACTGCTAGCGCAGCACTGAGGAAAGAGCAAGTGCTATTAGAGACCAAGAAGTAACCTTTGTGTGGGGGTTGAAGATGTGGGCAGGGTTCTTAATGAATATTTTGCATCTGCCTTCACAGAAGAGGGAATAGACATTCTAAGAGGGAGTGTGAAGTATTGGATGGATAAAAATAGAGCAGAAATATTAAAGGGTTCAGTACCTTTCAATATAGGTAAGTTGCCTGGCCCAGATGAAATGTATCCCAGGCTGTCAAGAGAAGCAAGGGAGGAAATAGCACGGGCTCTGATCATTGTTTTCCAATCCTCATTGGCTACATGTTTGGTATTGCCGGTCTAGAGCATTGCTAACATTGTACCATTGTTTAGAGAGGGAGAAATGGATCTATCAACTAATTTTAGGCCAGTCAGCCTAAATGCAACGGTGGGCAAATTATTGAAAAAACTCCAAGGTTCTGCATTAATTATCATTTAGAAAAGCATGGATAAATCAGGGACAGCCAACATGGACCTGTTAAGGAAAGGTCATGTCTGATTAACTTGATTGAATTTTTTGAAGAGGTTAGTGCATTTAATGTAGTCTATATGAATTTTAGCAACATTTTTGACATGGTCCCATGTAGCAGACAAGTCAGAGAAGTAAACATCTATGGAAAAGTGGCAAATTGGCTCAGTGGCAGAAAGCAAATGGTCAGTGTCAATGGATATTTTAATGCCTGGAAGGCTGTTTGCAGTGGTGTTTCACAGGGCTTGGTGCTAAGTTCCTTGCTTTTTGTGCTATGTAGCAATGATTTAAACTTATTAGGTGGAATGATTAAGAAGATGATAATTAGTTATGTGGCTGATAGGGAGGAAGAAAGCTGTAAGACTGCAGGAAGATATACATGGACTAGTCAGGCAGGCAGAATAGTGGCAAATAGAATACAATCCAGGAAGGTTTGATGTAATGCATCTGGTGAGGGGACAAACAAGGTAGGAGAGTACACAATATATGATAGAATACTGAGAAGTGTAGATGAACAGAAGGGTCTTGGAGTGCGTGACCACAGATTCCTGAAGGCATTAGGAAGGCACAGGGGGATACTGTACTGAGGCATAGAGTATAAAAGCAGAGAGGTTATCCTAGAACTGTATACAACATCAGTTAGACCACAGCTGCATACAGTCATGTTCACCACATTACAGGAAGGCTGTGATTGCACTAGAGAAAATAGGGAAAAGGTTTACAAGGATGTTGCCAGGTTGGAAAATTTTAACTTTGAAGAAATATTGGATAGGCTGCAGTTGTTTTCTTTGGAACAGAGGAGGCTAAAGGAAGATTTAATTGAGGTATATAAAATTATGAGGGACCTGGATAGAGTGAATAATCTGGCTCTCTTAGCAGAGAGGTCAATAATCAGGCAGCGCCATAAATTTAAAGTACTATAGGGGAGTTAAGGAGAAATTTTTGACCCAGATGGTAGTGGGTGTCTGGAACTCACTGTCTGAAAGAATGGTAGAGGCAGAAACCCTCATAACATTTAAAAGCACTTGGATATGTACTTGAAGTGCTGTAACCTACAGGGCAAGAACCAAAGGCTGGAAAATGGGATTAGGTTGGCATTGACATATAGGACCAATGGCCTCCTTCTGTGCTGTAAATTTCTGTGATTCTATGATTTTTAAAGGAGAGAGAATGGGGGTGTTTAGGGAGGGAATTCCAGAGATCGTCACCTGGACAGCTGAAGGCACAGCCACCAGTGGTGGAATGCACATGAGTTCAGATCTGGAGAAGCACGGGGATCTTTGGAGGGGTGAGGCCATGGAAGGATTTGAACATGGAACTGAGAATTTTAAATTTGAGATGTAGCTGGACTTGTAGCCATGGAAGTCAACAAGCACAGGGGCGATGGGTGAACGGGATATGGTGCAAGTCGGAATACAGGCTGTAGACTAGATGCCTTTGGGCAAAGTGGAAGAAAAATAGAAGAAAATGCAAAGACTCTAATCATTCTCACTTAAGGAGCTGTACCTTTCTGTCAGGAGTCACTTGTTTCTTTACTGCCATAAATAATTTCCTTAGTAGAATACCTCTGTCCCACACACCAAGCAAACGTTCCCATTATCCAATTATCCCATTTAAGCAAACATTGTAGGCCAGATAGCGAATGAATTGGTTTGATCAGTAAATATTGCCTTTAAACAAATGACCCCGTTAACAGGGTAACTATTGACTGACAGGCGCTGAATGTTTAAATAGCAACTGGTTACACCTGGTGTTCCTCCTAACTTATACTTAAAAATGCATTTGAACTGCATGATAGTGAGTGATGTTCATTCTTGCCGAATTGTGAGTTGCTGGAGATGTTTGTCCCATATCTGAGTTGGGGAGTGGGATCGGGGAACAGACAGTTAGTTATATGACTATCTGCTAATGATAAGCCTGTGAATAGATCTTTTCCACCTGTGTGCACAGGTAAGGTTCTCAGGTGTCAGGTACATTCCATTGTACGCTGACCCATGACATCTGACCCTAATCTTAATCCGTCTGCAACAAACACATTTACATTCCGTCTTGATTTACAGATCTGAATTGCTTCAAAATTTGAAGCCCCAATCAGAATGCATACTCTAACAGGTGAAGGGTGGCATTTTTAATGCAGCTCATGTAACGTGCATCTGACACAAGAGAGATCTTGTGGTTAACCCTGACATGGCAGCAGCAATGTCTTTTAATGGGAAGTATGCTCTGCTATCCAAACATGCTGCTTCCATGAGAATTGGGCACACACAGCTAACATTGCCTCTAGTTGTCCTCAGAAAGAATCAACGAAGATCAAGAGTGAGAGTGGTACCCACTTAGCTGTAGCTGATGCTCAATCCCAGGTACTTACCAGGAGCCAGAGTTGCTCATAGAGCAGTTTTAGGTTTTGTGCATTAATCCCATTCTCTACCTGGTGACAATCTTCCATTTATATTTATTTTTATTCATTCATGGGATGTGGGTGTCGCTGGCTTGGCTGGCATTTATTGCCCATCCCTAATTGCCCTTGAGAAGGTGGTGGTGAGCCACCTTCTTGAACCACTGCAGTCCATGTGGTGTGCGTACATCCACAGTGCTGTTAGGGAGGGAGTTCCAGGATTTTGACCCAGCAACAGTGAAGGAACGGTGATATATTTCCAAGTCAGGATGGTGAGCGGCTTGGAGGGGAACTTCCAGGTGGGTGGTGTTTCCATGTATCTGCTGCCCTTGTCCTTCTAGATGGTGGTGGTCATGGGTCTAGAAGGTGCTGCCTAAGAGCCCTTGGTGAGTTTTTGCAGTGCATCTTGTAGATGGCACACACTGCTGCCACTATGCGTTGGTGGTGGAGAGAATGAATGTTTGTGGATGTGGTACTAATCAAGCGGGCTGCTTTGTTCTGGATGGTGTCAAGCTTCTTGAGTGTTGTTGGAGCTGTATGTTCTGGTGGAAGCAGTTCTAAAACACGGCAAAGCTAAATGTATTCCAAATTCTCCTTATTCATGACATCGGATAAGCTTCTCACATTGCAAAAGTCAATCAATGTCACTAAAACAGATTATCTGGTCATTAACATGTTGCAGTTTGTGTGTGATTTGGCTGCTGCGTTTCCTAAATTACAATAGTGACTACACTTCAAAAAGTACTTCATTGACTGCAAAGTGCTTTGAGACATGCTGAGTTTGTGAAAGCTGCTATATAAATGTAAGTTCATCTTTTTTTCTTTTCACAGGTCAGCAGTGTGAAAGTAAGCCTCAGTGCCATTTAGTTTAGATTGCATTAGGAGGAATCAAAATCCCATGGCGTGCTGTATTCAGGAAACATACGTGCTGCCTCCAGAGGCAGAACTATATATAAAATGAGGTCTAAGTGCAGGTGATTCAAATCTCCCCCCAAATTTCCTTCCCAAAGGAAAGTGCTGCACACCCATTAAATATCTCCTGGGACAACCTTAAGATGCTGCACAATGATGTAGAGTAAAGGGTTAACTCTAACAATAGCTACTGAGCATGTGCAAATGGAGCTGTGTAATAATGATGTGACTCAGCTGAGAATGAGGAGAATCTGAGAGAGGAGCAGTGGCTCTGGTCTAGAGCTTTGTAATCCTGGAAATAGTATGTAAGTAAAGGTTACTTTGAAAAAGGATCTTTGCCTCCAGCCAGAACGCTTGCTAAGAGTAAAACACCCAACATCAACAGAAATGGTGCCACCTGTGGCCAGCCATTTGATGCCAATCAACACATTCCTGTTGAATATAAAGCAAACCACAGGAGCAAGTGATCTAGTTCAATATAGCCCAATGAAAGAAATATAGAAGGGTTTCTTATTAGTATTGCCATGTTGGCAGCATTCCTCAGGAAAGTAAGATGCATCCAATTCCATTTTGATTCAAACCTTTTTAAAGTAAAGAACTTGCATTCCCTTAGCGCCATTCATTACCTCAAAATGTCCCAACAAGGTGCTTTGCGCCCAATGAAGCACTTTTTGAAGAAGCATCATTGTTGTAAAGTAGCGAAACACAGCAAGCAATTAGCACTAAGCAAGTTCCCACAAGCAATATTAGGATAAGTAATCTGTTTTGATGGCGTTTGGTTGAGAGACAAATGCTGGCCAAGGGATGAGTAGAGGTCACTGTACACAGAAATCTGAAAGATCTCCAGTGTGGTTAAAGTGGGCCAAGCTGGAGGGAGGGAAATTTCAGGAAACACTGGGTGTTCTTATCTCATGAGGTATTTATGGAAAGAGTGTTTCCTCGGAGTAGTGCTAAAGTTGACTTTTTCACTGGCCTCATGAGATGATTGAGAAGATATTTTCCTGCTTGGTTCAGTAGATGATCTCACTAGCCTAAATTACTTTAATTATGATCTTGTGCCTGAACCAACTTGTTCTTGATTTCATCGCACTTTACTACCTCTCACAGCAGCTTTGGTTGACTGTGTACAGAGAGATGTTTAATCACAAGTAAATATAAATCTACTCTTTTAATCATTTAGGCTCATGGTTGTGGCCTTTGCTGAGAGTTCGAGATGGAGCTGAGAGTTTGGGCTGAGAGGTAAGAATTGAGCTGTGGGTTAGGGCTGAGCTGAGGCTATGGTTTAGATTGTGGGTTAGAGTTTGGTTTGAGATGTGAGCTTTGGTCTTCAGATGAGGTTTAGTGCTTTGGATGAGTCTTAACACGGAAGGGATGGGGAGGTGGGGGCTGGTGGTAAAGAGATGGGATATTGAGACTATACAGAGATCAAGTTTGGTAGCTAGTGGCAACAGGAGGGTTGGGAATTTTGGTGGGAGGAAGAAACTCCATTTAGGACCTATTTTGGCAGGGAAGGAGTGAGGGCAGTACCCAGAATGATTTGAGCTAGGGGCACAAGCATTTGGTAGCAATAAAGTTTTTCAATATCCACACAAAACATTTTATATTTTCCTGAAAAGTTAATAAATGATTTTTTTCCTCTTCGCAAGTGATGCCATCTTTGCAAGAAGTGTCAAACGGTGCAGGGACAGGGTGAAAGGTGCACAAGTCGGCAAGGGGGCAGATGGGGGAGGATCAGTGCTCTTTCTGAAATTTCAGTTTAAACCCTGTTCTGTAGCCCGGGTATGTAAAGGCCATTTGAGACACCCCCTTACTTTGGCTCTGGCCGAGACCAGCACTGAACTAAGATTGATCTAGAAAACTTCCTGCTCTGCATATTCAGTTTCACATTGAGCGAGACATTAATCACTGGGCCATCAGACACTGTTTCTGTTTCTCCATAGCTGTTAGCCGCTTGTTAAGTATTTGAAACAAAATACTTCCATACAATTCTTTACATCGCAACCCCCCCACCCCCACTCCTGTTTTGCCTGTTTTGCAGGGGGAAGCTCTGTGTAGCCATATCTGGAATTACAGGCACTCCCCAAGCTACAAGTAATAAGTAATTACTGTACATACTGATGAACAATGGTGCTTATCTCTGACCCCACTAGAGCCTATAGCCCACTGGTGAAAGATCACAGTGTGGCAAGTCCCTAATGGCTGACCCCACCTGCACATTCTTCAGAAAGTCAATGAAACAAGACAACTTTATCTGCAGTGACTCAGTACAGGATAAAGAGAAAAGTTGGGGGGGGTGGGGTAGAGGGGTGGGGGTGGTGGTGTGGGTGTGGGGGTGCGATACAGGCTGTTGAGTGTGGGGGGGTGTCAGTAATGAACATTCTGGTTTATTATCTGCTGTGAAGTTCCTCTCTCACAGATCCTTCACAGTGATACTAACCTTGTAAAAGTGGCAAAGAAAGCAGGATATTGCTATTAGAGGAAAGAGAATCTTTACTTATATAAAATTCAGGAACCTATGGAGCAAAAACTCTTCTCGAGCAAGAGTTTGAACAAGTGAAAAAAACAACTGAAGGAATTCATCACCACTATAAAAATTCCAATACTGATATCCACACTGAAGCTCTCCAGATTTCCAAACAGGAATCTGGGAATAATTTACTTTTGTAATCTTTTTCTTTCTCTTCCCCTGCTGTCATCCTTCTCAGACACTGATTTATGCTGGGTTCATGGATCAATGAGGGCTGAATTGCTCCAATGCTTTGCTTAGCATCTGTCTGAGAGATTAGACAGTAATCTATTCCACCATAGAAGCATCACAACACTGCCTGCCCAAAGCCTCCATATAAGCTCCTTTCAGGAGGACTAATGTTCAGAAGCATGAACCCTGGCCGATTCCCTGCACCTCCTCCCTCGCCCCCCAACTCCTCCATACCACACCCCCAACACCCGCCATCTTCTGCTCAAAGGCAGTTCAACTGCAGGCCTCCAGCTGTTACTCTGACTTAGATCAGCTAACTCAGTGTAGTTTTGGCTACTTGGATGTCACTGGATAAAGCCAATATGTTTGAATTTGTCCCTTTCCCTGCTAGCTGGAAGCTGGAATAATTCTGGCATCTCACAGTGTACTTTTGCCTCTGCTTATTTTCGTTCTGGACCAGAAAGAGGAGGGAGCACAGCACCAATAACACTATAGTCACTGTCTCATAGGTATCAGCTGTAGCTCAGTGAGTACCACCCTCATTACTGTGTCAGAAAGTTGGGGGTTCAAGCTCCACTCCAGGCACTTGAGTAGGCTGACACTAACAGTGCACTGCTGAGGGACAGCTGCCCTGTCAGAGGTGCCAACCTCCAGGTGAGATGCTAAACCCAGGCCTTCTCTGTCCTCTCAGGTGTATAGAAAATAATCCACAATACTGTTTCAAAGAAGAGCAGGGGAGGTATCTTGGGTCCCCTGGCCAATATTCATTACTCAACCAAACAGATATTCTGGTCATTATCACATTGTTGTTTCTGGGACCTTGCTGTGAACAAATCAACTGCTGCATTACAAGAGCAACAACACCCCAAAACTTGCTGCGCCCCTAGCCAAGCCATTCCAGTACAGCTACAACACTGGCATTTACCCGGCAATGTGGGAAATTGCCCAGGTATGTCCTGTACACAAAAAGCAGGACAAATCCAACCCGGTCGATTACTGCCCCATCAGTCTACTCTCAATCATCAGTAAAGTAATGGAAGGGGTCATCAACAGTGCTATCCAGCGGCACTTGCTCAGCAATAACCTGCTCATTGATGCTCAGTTTGGGTTCTGCCAGGGCCACTCAGTTCCTGACTTCATTACAGCCTTGGTTCAAACATGGACTAAAGAGCTGAAATCCAGAGGTGAGATGAGAGTGACTGCATTTGACCAAGTGTGGCATCAAGGAGCCCTAGCAAAACTGGAGTCAATGGAAATCAGGGGGAAAACTCTCCACTGATTGGAGTCATACCTAACATAAAGGAATATGGTTGTGGTTGTTGGTGGTCAACCATCTCAGCTCCAGGACATCACTGCAGGAGTTCCTCAGGGTAGTGTCCTAGGCCCAACCATCTTTAGCTGCTTCATCAATGAACTTCCTTCCATCATAAGGTCAGAAGTGGGGATGTTTGCTGATGATTGCACAATGTTCAGCACCATTTGCAATGCCTCCGATATTGAAGCAGTCCATATCCAAATGCATCAAGACCTGGACAATATCCAGGCTTGGACTGACAAGTGGCAAGTAACCTTGACACCACACAAGTGCCAGGCAATGACCATCTCCAACAAGAGAGAATCTTACCATCGCCCCTTGATGTTCAATGGCATTACCATCACTGAATCCCCCACTATCAACTCCTGGGGGTTATCATTGACTAGAAACTGAACTGGACCAGCCATATAAATACTGTGGCTAGAAGAGCAGGTCAGAAGCTAGGAATCCTGTGATAAGTAACTCATCTCCTGACTCCCCAAAGCCTGTCCTCCACCTACAAGGCACAAGTCATCACTGTGATGGAATACTCTGCACTTACCTGGATGAGAGCAGCTCCCACAACACTCAAGAAGCTTGACACCATTCAGGACAAAGCAGCCCTCTTGATTGGCACTCCTTCCACCACCAACACACAGTAGTACGAGTGTGTACCATCTACAAGATGCACTGCAGCAGCTCACCAAGTCTCCTTTGGCAGCTCCTTCCAAACTCACAACAGCTACCACCTAGAAGGACAAGGGCAGCAGATAGACGGGAACACCACCACGTGGAAGTTGCACTCCAAGCCACTCACCATCCTGACTTGGAAATATATCACTGTTCCTTCACTGTCGCTGAGTCAAAATCCTGGAACTCCCTATCTAACAGCACTGTGGGTGTACCTACACCACATGGGTTACAGTGGTTCAAGAAGGCAGCTCACCACCACCTTCCCAAGGGAAATTAAGGATGGGCAATAAATGCTAACCTAGCCAGCGACGTCCAAATCCCATAAATGAATAAATAAAACACTTCAAAAGTATTTAACTGGCTGTAAGATACTTTGGGAGGCCTTGAGCCACAGGAACAACACATTTGTTGAGGCTCACTAGTGAAGGGAAAGCAAGCTGCAAATGGTCCTCGGGCAGTATTAGAGATCCACTGGCATATACTGTGAGTTTATAGAGGCAACTCTATAGAGATCTCTACAAACTTTAATTGGAAAGCTTACATCTGAAGAGGAAATAATTAAACAGAGCACAGTTATTAGGGGAGCCTGTTTTAACTGATCTTGCCAAGTGTAAAGATGCCACACTCCATTAAATTTAATTTTATTCTTTGAAATGGGATACAGTAAAATACATCACAATCATACAAGGGTAATGAGGCATGACACATAATAACACTCAATTAAGGCATTCTCATTTACAACATGCTTGTACAACCTATGCACAATTCAAGGATTCTAAATAATCTCATGACAAAAACAGCAGTGAGGTTGTTTTTAATTAATTATTCTCATTACTAGCAAGGCTGGCATGCATTGCCCATCTCCTAGTTGTCCTTGAGAAGGTGGAAGTGGGTATTCTTCTCAGGCTGTTGCAGCCTGTGTGGCTCCTACAATGCTGTTAGCAGGGGAGTTTCAGGATTCTGATCCAGTGACAATGAAGGATATAATGTATATAATTGGATAACATATATCCAAAAGTCTAGCAATGACAGTGACATTAACACATTCCTTAAAATTATTGTTCCTTTGCTATTTTAACTGTTATTTTAATTCATCTACAAGTTAATATTACAAATATACAGACTAGGAGCAGGAGTAGGCCATTCAGCCCCTTGCACTTTTTCTGTCATTCAGTCAGATCATGGCTGATCTGATTGTGACCTCAACTTCACATTCCCACCTACCCCTTGTTAGTGATGAATCTATTTACCGCTGCCTTAAAAATATTCAATGACCCTGCCTTCACTGGTCTCTGGGGAAGAGAGTTCTAAAAGACACATGACCCTCTGGGAGAAAATAATTCTTCTCATCTCCATTTTAAATGGCAGACCCTTTATTTTTAAACAGCGTCTCCTCATTCTAATTTCTCCTGCAAGGAAATATCCTCTCAACATCTACCCTGTCAAGTCCCCTCCTTCAATTAGATCACCTCTCATTCTTCTAAACTCCTATGCACACAGACACAGCCTGTCCAACCTTTGCTCATAAAATAATCCCCCCCCCCGCATCCCAGGTATCAGTCAAGTGAACATTCTCTGAACTACTTCTAACACATTTATATCATTTCTTAAATAATGAGACCAACACTGCACTCAATACTCTAGATATGGTCTCACCAATGCCCTATACAACTGCAGCAAAACCTTTATATTCCATTCCCCTTGCAATAAACAATAACTGTCCATTCTCCTTCCTAATCAATTGCTGTATCTCAAATTAACTTATTGTGATTCATGTACGAGGACACCCAGATCCCTCTATACCTCAGAGTTCAGCAATCTCTCCCTATTAAATAATATGTTGCTTTTCTATTCTTCCTTCCAAAGTCAACAAGTTCACATTTTCCCATATTATAATCCACCTGCCAAATTTTTGTACATTCAATTAATCTATTCCTTATATCCTCTTCACAAGTTACTTTCCTACCTATCTTTGAGTCATCAGCAAATTTACCATACATTCGGTCCCTTCATCCAAGTTATCAATATAAACTGTAAATAGTTGAGATCCCAGCACTGATCCCTGTGGCACTCCACTCATTACATTTTGTCAACCAAAAAAATGACCCATTTATGCCTACTCTCTGTTCCCTGTTAGCTATTCAATAGTCTATCCATGCTAATATGTTGCCCCCTACACCATGAGCTCTTATTTTGTGTAGTAATCTGTGATGTGATACTCTTTCAAATGCCTTCTGGAAATCCAAGTACAGCACAGATTCCTCCTTATCCATGTTGCTTGTTACTTGCTCAAAGAGCTCCAATACACTAGTCAAGTAAGATTTTCCTTTCACAAAACCATGTTGACTCTGCCTGATTGTATTGAGATTTTCTAAGTGCCCTGCTATAACCTTCTTAATAATAGATTCCAGCATGACAGATGTTAAGCTAACTGGCCTGTAAATTCTTGCTTTCTATCTCCCTCCTTTCTTGAATAGAGGAGTCACATTTGTTACTTTCCAATCTGATGATACCCTTCCATAATTTAGGGAATTTTGGAAAATTAAAACCAATGCATCTATTATTTCAGAAGCCACGATTCTAGGGTGAAGTCCATCAAGACCTGGGGACTTGTCAGCTTTTAGTTCTAATCATTTTCTCAGTACTGTTTCCCTGGTGATTGTAATTGTTTTAAGTTCCTTCCAACCTTTCACCTCCCGATTCTCAATTATTTCTGGGATATTATTTGTATCATCTACGGTGAAGACAGATGCAAAATATTTGTCCAATTCATCCTCCATTTTCTTATTTTCCATTATTAATTCCCCAGACTCACTCTTTAGAGGACCAATGCTCACTCTTTTCCTTAGAAGCTTTTAGGCAGGAATTTTGCGGTCGGGATGGGATTGTAAAGTGTGGCGAGCCATTCTAAGCTCCATTGACTTTGGCGGGAACGTAAAATCTCGCTGAGGTAAAATTCTGCCCTGACTACCTGTTTTAACATTTCTAGCTAGCTTTCTCTCACACTCTTAATTTCTCCCTCATTAACCTTTTAGTCATTTTTTGCTGTTTTTTATATTCTGTCCAATCTCCTGGCCTGCTTACTCATCTTTGTGGAATTATATGCTTTGCTTTATAATTTGATACAATCTTTAACTTGCTTAGTTAGCCACAGATGGTGTGTTGTTCCCTTGGAGTTTATCTTCCTCACTGGAATGTATCTTTCCACAGTCATTTTGCACCTCACATCATTTCAAAAATACAATCAAAAAAGCGTCAACCCAGCATTTTTTCATTTACCAAACATATTGCACAAAAACCATTGTCAAAATGACTCTTGGAAACAATAAAGATCATTTGGAGAAATAAAAGTTATTTAGTTGACCCACTACTCTGATTCGGTGGATTTGAATGAGAATCAAAAAAAGGGAATATAATTCATTCATAGAATCACATAGCTCAAAGGGAAACCATTCAGTCCATCATGTCACTGCTGGGTCTTCGGTTGATTCATCCAATTAGTCCCACTTCCTTGCCTTATTCCCAGAACCCTGCAATTTTTCCTTTTCAAGTATTTATCAAATTCCATTGTGAAAGCTACTATTGAATAAGTTCAAGGTGAGGGGCAGGAGGTTTAGGGGGGATGTGAGGAAAAACATTTTTATCCAGAGGGGGGCGACGGTCTGGAATGCGCTGCCTGGGAGGGTGGTGGAGGCGGGTTGCCTCACCTCCTTTAAAAAGTACCTGGATGAGCACTTGGTATGTCATAATATTCAAGGCTATAGGCCAAGTGCTGGTAAATGGGAGTAGGTAGGTAGGTCAGGTGTTTCTCACATGTCGGTGCAGACTCGATGGGCCGAAGGGCCTTTTCTGCACTGTGTGATTCTGTGATTCTGTGAATCTGCTTCCACCACCCTTTCATGTAGTGTATTCCAGATCATGATTCACTGCGCTGAAAAGGAAGTCTCTCTCTGGTTCTTTTGCCATTGAATCCATTTTGGGTTATTTTCTGATTCCTACTCCATGAAGCCATGGACTGGTAGTGGGTACGCTGTCTTCAGCGGCTGCCTCTCACTGCCTCTCCAAATATTCTTTTGCATGAGTCTCAACCTCATGCTGTTTCCATCTGGCGGGTCAACGGGCTGTAACCAGGAGAGAAAACACAGGCTGAATCCTTCCTCTCTAACCTACCAGGTGCTGGTAATAATTGTGCCATTCCTACATTGCCCCCAGTTCGATCAGTCAATTCAGTACGGAGAGGTCAAATATGGGATCGCCCTGGTCCAAATAACTGAATTAGACCAATGCAGGTCGATTTTTATTTGAATGCCTGACCTGGAGATTATTTCTGGGGCCTTGTCTCCTTAAAAACAAATGGTTGTGTGAGTACAGATACAGTATCTCTATGCACACAATCTGCCATTGCACATATCTAATGATGAGTCTTATCTGTGTAACCTGAGCTGTGTCAACAGAATTGAGCAATGAATTATGCTCCCCAAAGTCACCTACACCTTAACAACAACAACTTGCATTTATATAGCACCTTTAACATAGTAAACTGCTCCAAGGCAATACTAAGGGGGGGTTACTAAGAGCTTGGCCAAAGAGGTACATTTTAAGGAGAGTCTTAAAGGAGGAGAGTGAGTTGGAGAGATTTAGCAGTTTGCTGTACACAAACTGACTGCCACGTTTCATTAAAACAGTGACTACGTTTCAACAAGTACCTCACTGGCTCTAAAGTGGTTTGTTATATCCTGAGATTGTGAAAGGCGTTATAGAAATGCAAGTCTTTCCTTCTGTACTCGTGTATAAGCCCAGCAGGATATTTAACTCTGACGGGTAACACATATGTTCATGCCCTTTCCAGCAAAGGTCACTGGATACCAAACACATGTTTCTTGCTCTTTATAACTTAAAAGGGTCTGCGGACAATTTCAGTGTAAATTGTTTTTGCCTCAGAGCTGCTGTTTATTCAGTATCGACCTATAATTCACCTAGGGACATTTTGTTTTTGTTTATTGTTTATTGAACTGAATGTTAACTTAGTTTGTTCAATTTTCTTTCCTCTTTTTAGTTTTGAAGTTTCTCTCTTAAAATTTTCATGACACCAAGTTTGGATAATGCTGCACAATGGCACCGCCTGTGACCAGTCAGGGAACTGCAACACTTTCTATTACACACAAATGTACTGAGGTACAGATTTTGCCTTTAGAATGGCACTGAAAGTCTCAGTGCCCATTGTCATTACTCCTGGAACTTCTGGAGTCTGCAAATACGCAGTTAAATGTGGAATTCTAGAAGTTGCTGTCTATGTTTCTCAAGAGGGTGCACTGGTGAAACACCCCTCCCCAAGTGTGTAATCAATTAGAAATCCCTGAACTGGTGGGAACTTGCCCTTCTACGCTCTTAGTCTCACTGTAAAAACCCTTGAAAAAATTTTGAATGAGATATAAATGGATTTATATTCAAGTACTAAACTTAGAATTACTGCTGAACAGCTTAATTGGCTCTGAAAAACTTTTTTTGTGTGAAATATCCAACTTCTCAACAATGATATAAGAATACTCTTTAAAGGTTAGTTGATGATATTTCAGCTTTGACCTTAATCCTATGTGTATGCCCCAATCATTTCTGTAAAATCCATCTCTGTAAAATTTTAATTAAAATTGAGATCTTCAATGCATTTTACTTTCTGGTTTGCGCTCTGTGAGAATACTTCAATGTGATTGGCTGTTTATCCTGCATGATGATACCACTGCTGCTGGACATCTGGAGATCTCCTTGACTTGGCACCAGATTCAAAAATGATGTTGGGAAAGGGGAAATCCATATCACAGAAATCGCTAGATCTTTGTCAGCAGTGTTTTTCGAGATTTGAAGTGAGCACCACGGGCAGAACTTTGCGTCGGTGGGGCCCACTTGCCAATGCGTAAAATGACGCAGGATGACCATGGCGGAACCCCCAACATCATCCCGCCTCATTTAAATTTTCAGGAATGCGGGGGAGCAGCAAAATCAGCTGTGCGCCCGCCGACCTGTCAATGGCCAATTGAGGCCATTGATAGGATCATTTAAACAATTAAAGGAGCTGCCCGTCCAACCTTAAGGTTGGCAGGTCGGCCAGGAGCTCCGGTGGCAACTAGAGAAAACACGAAACCTCATCCAGCAGTGGGATGAGATTTCATGCAAGGATTTAAAAAGTTTAATTAAGTTATAGTGTAAATTATGAACATGTCCCATCTCATGTGACATTGTCACATGATGGGGGGGACATGTTAGGGAATTTTTTTTTCTATTTTTAATCTTTTTCAAAGTGGAAGAGATTTCCCTGAGGCTGTACTTAGCCTCGGGGAGATGTACGCATGCGCAGAAGAGCGCACTCTCACTTTCTGCGAATCCCCCCGCCCGCATAGTGCTGCCCGCCGGACGTCACGCTGGGCGGGCCTTAATTGGCCCACCCACGTAAAATGGCGGCGGGGCCCGTTTCTCCGGCGGGAATCGGCTCCCCGCCCACCGGAGATTGGGTTGGGCCCGCCCACTCGACAGGCAGAAAATTCTGCCCCATCACTTCACTACTGACTGCAAAATCCAGACCATAGTATTTACGGCACAGAAACAGGCCATTCAGCCCAACAGTTTTATGCACGTGTTTCCTCCCACCCGACCTCATCTCATCTAACCAGAATACCTTTCTATTCCTTCCCCCTCATTTGTTTATCTCGCTTCTTCTTAGATATAGTTATACTATTTACCCACCTGGCTCACTAATGTCCTTTAGGGAAGGAAATCTGCCATCCTTACCCGGACTGGTCTACATGTGACTCCAGACCCACAGCAACGTGATTAACTGCCCATAACTAACTTAAATGCCCTCTTAAATGGCTGAGCAAGCCATTCAATTCAAGGGCAATTAGGGATGGGCAACAATTCTGGCCTTGCCAGCGACAACCACATCCCATGAAAGAATATTTTAAAAATTCTCCTCAACTACTATATGTGGCAGCAAGTTCCACATTCTAACCATCTTCTGGATAAAGAAATTTCTCATAAATTTCCTATTGGATTTATTTCTATGACTATCTGCTCTTTATAGCCCCTAGTTTCATCTCCCCCAACAGGTGAACTATCTTCTCTACAAGTACCCTATCAAACCCTTTCAGAATGTTAAAGACTTCTATCAGGTCATTTCAGCCTTCTCTTTTCCAGAGAAAAGAGCCCCAGCCTGTTCAATCTTTCCTGATAGATATAACCTTGCAACAGCTCACATGATCCAATTCATTTCAAACAGAAGCAGTTGATATGAGCTCACTGACAGTATCTTGATCATCAAAAAAATGGAGATCTCTAACTGGGATCATCAAAATGTCAAGGGACCTTCTGGATACTTCTGAAATGCAAAAGAAAGATTTGTTACTCAATGGAGGGCTTTGTTGC
Source organism: Carcharodon carcharias (assembly GCF_017639515.1). Taxonomy (NCBI): domain Eukaryota; kingdom Metazoa; phylum Chordata; class Chondrichthyes; order Lamniformes; family Lamnidae; genus Carcharodon; species Carcharodon carcharias. The sequence continues at coordinate 19,681,513 of NC_054491.1, forward strand.
TTGTCTTTCTCCCTTGATTGGTCATTGTCAGTCGCACAAGCAATACAAAACTTAGGCCATTCAGCCCATCGAGTCCTTCTTTCCACAGACCATGTACAATCTGACTTACCTTAAACCCAGATCAAAACTCAGGGCTATAATAAGGTAGCCACTAATAAATTCAATTGGGAATTCAGGAGGAACTTCCAGAGAGAGGTCAGAATGTGAAACTTGTTACCACAGGGAGTGGTTGACATGAATAGCTTGGATGCATTTAAGGGGAAGCAAGGTAAGCACATATACATGTAGAGGGTCATGCTGATGGACCAATTGGATGGATTGGTCTGTTTCTATGTAAATTCTATATAATTTTATTCCAATTAATCTGCCCAGGAAACATCCTTCTTAAATGCTCTCTAATCGCAGAAGTAGCTCAGCCTAACTGCTTCCGTTGTCATATTTTTTAATGCCCCATTCACAATTAACATCACCCATCCACTCCCTGGCAGTATAGGGGCCACCATGTGGAGGACTAGAGTCACTATGATCTACAATCCCATTCCAACCAGATAGTTATTCAGCTCCATCAATTTGCAGCAACTATTGACCAGAGGCAGTACCAACGGAGCATAAATGGCACATTCCCCTTATGGGGAACTGAAATAATGCTCTGTCTGAAGACCTCCAATTCACAAATTCTACATCAGCACTAATAAAGTTACACCTTCAGTCCAAGGCACACACCATCCCGATTTAGAAATATATTTACTATTACTTCATCATCTCTGGGTCAAAAATCCTAGCTAACAGCACTGTGGGTGTACTTACACCACACCGACTACAGTGGTTCAAGAAAGCGGCTTACCACCATCTTCTCAAGGACAATTAGGGATGGGACATAAATGTTGGTCTTGGAGGTTGTGGGTTTAGAAGGTGCTGCCAAAGAAACTTTGAGAAGTTGCAGCAGTGCAGCCTGTAGATGTTACACACTGTAGCCAAAGTGAAGGGTGTGAATGTTTAAGGTGGTGGATGGATTGCTGATTAAGCAGGTAGCTTTGTATTGGGTGGTGCCGATCTTCTTGGGTGTTGTTGCAGCTGCACTCATCCAGACAAATGGAGAGTATTCCATCACACTCCTGCATTGGTAAGTGTCTTTGTTTGGTTGCTGACTGTTATATGTAGTGTGGTCTCTCTGGTTATGAACACAAGATATAAATTACACTTTTGTTTAATTACAAAAATAACTTTACTTCCCATCTACAGAAATTGTTAAATTCTGAAATAGTGCCTTGTGATAAGAAAACTAGAAAATTTGCCAGAATTCAATCCTTTACATTTCCACCACTGAATCTGGTTAGAGTGAATATATTGCTGCTGATTTCATGTGGAGATATTAAATGCTGATGGGCAGATAAAAACACTTTATTAATGATATATTCTTTCTTTCTACAGTATGAGTCACTTATCTTTACCTGTGTCAGATCTTAATGCCACTTTAACCAAATCTTTATGTGCTTTCTGTCATCATTTGTACAACATCTTGTAAGGTTGATTAACTCTCGGGAAAGGGATTGTACAGAGGCACTCTCTGGCTTAATCTCTGGAAACAACCACATCTCCTCATAAATCTTTTGCTTCCATTGTGACACTCGCACTCAGGAAACACTGACAAAAACAACACTTGCCATTTGGTTCCGATATACGTTCAATAAAAGAGAAACACTCATTCAAAAGACTTTGGGATTCCCTGCTGATTGTCCAGATGAAGAATTTCAAAGTTTTCCTTCAATCCTGCTCATTGAACAGTTCATTATCCTGACAGAGAAAGAGTAGAATTCTGAATGGCAACAAGCACCAGTATCTGGAGATGCCCCGTTAATGGTCAAACTGTCTGGATGAAATGTGTTTGTACAGTGGTATGGGCTTTGCTCTTGAACTGAATCCCTATATTAAGGACCACACGGCTGACTATCTGGCTGTACTCTGCAGCAGCTTTTTGTTCGATTATCATTGTCTTGTTTGTTTTGCTCCTGTTCACTCACCCCCTTCAGACAGAAATCAAACTCATCCCTTCCCCCTCCCTCCTTCCACCTTGAACCACAACACACACTAGACTCAATGTAAAATGTCCTACCAGGTTAACCAATTGGTAATGTAACAGCAATATAGGAACATAGGACTTAAGAGCAGGAAGAGGCCATTCGGTCCTTTAAGCCAGCTCTGCCATTCGATAAGATCATGGCTGATCTGGTTGTCGTCTCAACTCCATTCTCCTGTTTGTCCCCCCATAACCCTTGACTCCCTTATCTATCAAAAATCTGTCTAACTCTGTTTTATGTTTTTAGTTATCAGGTTCACTTTGTCCGGCGAACGCTAGCTGCGCTCTTGATATTAACACATTAGTTGGTGTTTGAAACAATATAGACAGAGACACCAATTAACTGAACAAACACTGGTGGTTTATTGGAACTACGAACAGAGCACTTACAGCATGTGTATTTCTACAATCACCTCCAGCTCTAGAATTACAGTTACCAAAGTAGCCGCGTTGTGTAGCGATTGGTCAATACAGGCACATGGTCAACTAACTACATTCTCTTAAGGGTACATATCGCTTCACTTTACCACATCCCTCCCCCTTTACTTGAAAGTACAATTGACAAGCTTCACAACATCCCACTTATTGACATGAATAACTATTTACAAGGTAAGTCTCTCAGGAGGCTTCCTCAGACGTGTCGAGCGTCGTAGCTCAATGGCCGCAGCTGGTTTTTCTGATACCCCCTTCTCAGGGGTCAACTGTCCACCAGGCTCCTTGGTGGGAGTGGGCAAGTCTGGTTCTTCAACCCTCTCGGGGCCAACAGACCCCACCCGTACTTCCAAATCGTGTGGCATTCCTTTTACGTGCGGTGCAGACTCCAGCACAAACGGTGACGGCATTCCTTCTTGTGGGACTCTCTCTTCTCCTGAGATGATCCAAGTGTCATCTGATTATTCGGCTGTTTAGCGACGCATTATAGGAGAGAGGTCCTGTCACGGCACTCACTTCACCTAATAGCCAATTGGGCCCATCTCCAAACTTCTTTGCGAGAGCTGTGTCTCCCACAGTGAAATTAATTTCATGAGCATGGCCATCATGTCTGGCCTTCTGGGCCTCTTGGCTTCTCTCCTAAATTCGGCCTGATAAGAGTTAGGCGGGTGCAGAGACATCTCTTCATTAATAATTCAGCGGGGGCGATACCGGTGGTCATGTACGGTGTCGTCCGGTATGAGAACAGGAACTGTGACAACCTGGTGCTGACAGAATCCCCGTCCAGCTTTTTCATCCCAGACTTAAAAACTTGTACCGCCCACCCAGCCAAACCATTACAGGCGGGGTTGGTAAGGCGAGGTTTTGATATAAGTTATTCCATTGAGGGTTGTAAACCTGTGGAACTGCCCGCTGGTAAACGCAGTCCTGTTGCCTGACACAGGAACCTCTGGTAACATGTGCACTGCAAGAACTCTGTCGCAAATGGTCTGTGGTAGCAGCAGACGTGGGTGACCAAACTTCGTAGACATCCATCTGCTTGGAGTGGGCATCTATTAGTAAAAGGAACATTGTGCCCAAGAAGGGCCGCATGTAGTCGACGTGGAGGTGCACCCATGGCTGCCCTGGCCATTCCCAGGGGTGCAATGGAGCTAAGGGGGGTTGGGGGTAGCTTTTGTACCTGTTGGCATTGAAGACAACTTTTGACTAGGGTTTCAATGTCTGTGTCCTCTCCTGGCCACCACAAGCCGCTAGAATCTTCATCCCACTAATGCCAGGGTGAGCGCTATGTAATTTGACCTTCGCCCTCTCGGGGGTTCCCCAGAGCAATCTGCTGTCCTGGCAGGTGAGCTCACATCTATGATTGAAATAGGGCTTCATGTCATCAGACTTGGGTTCGCCTGACCATCCATTCAAGACCTGCTCCCAGAAGTGAGATAAAAGTGGATCTTGGTTTGTCCACTCAAGGATTTTTTGGCCTGGACAGGGGAGGAATCCAAAAAACTTAGTACTAGGACAAGTTCCTGGGGAATCGGAACTTTCACGTTGTTACCTGGCAGGGGGAGGAGGCTCGGCGCATCAGCATCTGTGATCTGGCTTCTCGATCGGTGAATGAAAGTGTATTCATAAGCAGCCAGTATCAGTGCCCACCTCAGGATGTGAGCAGATGTGATGGGGGTGGTATCATCTTATAAGAACATAAGAACATAAGAACTAGGAGCAGGAGTAGGCAATTCAGCCCCTCAAGCCTGCCCTGCCATTCAATACCATCATGGCTGATCTTATTTTGGCCTCAACTCCAATTTCCTGCCCTCTACCCATAACCTTTCAACCCATTACTAATTAAAAATCGGTCTATCTCCTCCTCAAATTTATTCAGTGTCCTGGCATCCACTGCATTCTGAGGTAGTGAATTCCACAGATTCACGATCCTTGAGAAAAGTAATTCCTCCTCAACTCTGATTTAAATCTACCAGCCCTGAGCCTAAAACTATGGCCTCTTGTTCTAGAATGCCCCACAAGGGGAAACATCCGCTCCACATCTACTTTGTCTATCCCCTTTAGCGTATTACATACCTCAATTAGATCTCCTCTATTCCTTCTAAACTCTAGCGAGTATAGGCCTAAACTGCTCAATCTCTCCCCATAAGTCAAGCCCCGCATCTCTGGAATCAATCTAGTGAACCTCCTCTGAACGGCCTCCAATGCAACTACATCCTTCCTCAAGTAAGGGGACCAAAACTGTGCACAGTACTCCAGGTGCGGTCTCACCAGTGCCTTGTACAGTTGCAACAACACTTCCATATTCTTATACTCTATTTCTTTAGCAATAAATGCCAAAATTCCATTTGCCTTCCTTATTACCTGCTGTATCTGCATACTAGCTTTCAACGATTCATGCACGAGGATACCCAGATCCCTCTGCACTGAAGCATTCTGAAGTTTCTCTCCATTTAAATAATAAGTCGCCTTTTTATGTTTCCGACCAAATTGGATAACCTCACACTTATCCACGTTAAACTCCATCTGCCAAATTTTGGCCCATTCACCTAACCTGTCCACATCCATTTGTAAATTTCTTATTTCTTCATTGCAACTTACTTTCCCAACTATTTTTGTGTCATCTGCAAATTTAGCTATAGTACCTTCTATCCCTGAATCCAAATCATTAATATAGATTGTAAATAGTTTGGGCCTAAGGACCGAACCCTGTGGCACCCCATTAGTTACAACTTGCCATCCAGAAAAAGACCCATTTATCCTGACTCTCTGCTTTCTGTTGGTTAGCCAATCCTCTATCCAAGCTAATATATTACCCCTAACTCCATGTGATCTTATCTTATGTATTAATCTTTTGCGCGGCACCTTATCAAAGGCCTTCTGGAAGTCCAGATATACTACAGCTACAGGATCCCCATTATCCACTTTGTTTGTCACATCTTCAAAGAACTCTAGCAAATTAGTCAAACACGATTTACTCTTCATAAAACCATGGAAAAAAATGCATAAAAAATGGATTACATTTTGACTTTCCAAATACCCCATTACTACTTCCTTAATAATGGATTCCAACACTTCCCAAAGACAGAAGTTAAACTAACTGGTCTACAGTTTCCTACTTTCTGCCTCCCCCCCTTTTTGAATAAGGGTGTTATATTACCATTTTTCCAATCCACTGGAACCTTTCCAGAATCCAGAGATTTTTGGAATATTATAGCCAATGCACCCACCATCTCTGCTGCCACTTCCATGTGGGCCATCATGTCCTGGGGACTTGTCACCCTTTAATCCCAATAGTTTGGTCAGTACTTTTTCTCTAGTGATGTTGATTGTTCTAAGTTCCTCCTTCTCTATATTCTCTGCACTACCTGTTACTATTGGGGTGGTACTAGCGTCCTCCACCGTGAAAACTGATGCCAAATATTGATTAGGCGTCTCTGCCATTCCTGCATTCCCCACTATTAACTCCCCAGTCTCATCCTCCAAGGGACCAACATTCACTTTAGCTACTCTCTTTCCTTTTATATACTTGTAGAAGCTTTTGCTATCAATTTTTACATTTTGCGCTAGTTTTCTTTCATAATTTACCTTTGCTCTTTTTATTATTTTTTTAGTAACCCTCTCCAAGTAATCCCAGCAGAGGCTTGTGATCAGCTATAATGTGAATATGGTGACCGTGAAGGTATTGATGGAATTTCTGAACACCAAACACAACGGACAAACCCTCCTTCTCAATTTGAGAATATTGTCACTCTGTAGCACTGACCGTGCGAGATGTATAACCAATGGGTCGCTCAGAGCCATCCACCATCCGATGTGAAAGTACAGCCCCTACTGCATACGTGGATGTGTCACAAGTTAAAATGAATTCTTTAGGTGAAAGTGGACCAGTAGAGCCAATGATCTTAAAAATTGCTTTACCTTCAGAAACCCATCCTGGTGTGGAACTTGCCAAATCCATTTATAGTTTTACTTAAGCAATGTGTATAACAGAGCCAGTACGGTTGGTAGATTTGGGAGAAATCACCCATAGGAGTTTACCATGCCAAAGAAGGCCTTTAGTTCTGAAGTGTTTCTCGGTGCAGGTACCTCACGAATATCCTTAACCTTTTCTTCCACGGGATGCAGGCCCTGTGTGTCGACCTTATGGCCCAAGTAAACTACGTCTTTAGCTTGGAAAAGACTTTTTTCTCACTTCAAGCTCACCCCAGCTTGTGAGAAGCTTTTCAGCACCTCCTCCAAATTAGCTAAGCGTTCTTCGTCAGTTCATCCAGTGACTAAGACATCAGCCGGATAAACATGGGGCAGTCCCTGAAGCAAATTTTCCATGGTACACTGGAAAATATCACACGGCGATGAAACCTGAAAACGTAGTCGAGTATATTGATATAGTCGAGTATATTGAGCCTTCTTCCAACTCTATCTGCTGGTCGATGTGGCTCATGTCGAGTTTGGAATACATGATGGACCCTGCCAATTTCAAATATAATTCGTCAACCTTCGGTATTGGGTGTCTATCAAGTTTGGCCACTCTGTTTACAGTTAACTTATAGTCACTGCATAAGCAAACACTTTGGACTGACTTCAGTACGGGTACTACAGATGCCGCCCACTTGGAAAATTGCACCAGTTGTAAGATATCCAACTTTTCAAGCCTGTTTATCTCAACCTTGTCCCATAGAGCATGAGGGACTGATCTGGCTCTGATAAATCAGGGGGTTGTGTGAGGGTCTATGTAGATTTTGGCTTGTAGCCCACAAATCCTTCCTAGCTCGTCACTGAAAATGGAAACGTACTTTTGTAACAATTCCTGTAAGTTTCTCATTCTGATTTGAAAAATTTCCACCCATTGTAATTTAATCTTTTTGAGCCTGTTGCGACAAATTAAACTGAGGCTCATCCCAGTTACTACTATAAAGGGGTAAATTTGCAGACTGATCACCACACTGCACCAGGACTTGACATATCCCTTTCACTCTAATTTCTTCACCCGTATATGTTTTTAATTTAGTGTCCAATTGTTCCAAACTTAAAGGATGGACTCCTTTATTCAAGTGTCTGAACATATGTTCTCCTATGATGGACATTGATGCCCCAGTATCGACCCCCATCTTGATGGGTTGCTCATTGACTCTAATGACTACCTGGATTGGCTCAGTTCTACCCACTTTCAGGTTGTATAATGAATAGATGTCAGATTCTGCTTCCTCTGGCTCTTCAACAAGGCAGAGTTTGCGATTTCTACCTTTGTTTTTAAAATGCTGTCTCAGCCGATCTTGACAGTGTTGCGTTATGTGACCATTGGGGTGGCAGAAAAAACATTCGATATTTCTGAGCTGTCAATCACCTGCAGGATGCTTGGCTGCATTTCTTTCATTAATGTTGTGGGTTTTCACTGTAGTGCTGCTGTTCTTCAATGGTCTGTACATAGTGGGCGCTCCCCGCATTTCTGCGGAGTCCGATGTTTTCCCACCTTCTCTTACCGGACCCTCCTGCCCTACAAGATGGATGGCGCTATTTTGTGTATCTTTTATTGCCTCCGAGTCTCTAACAGCATCTCCATGGCTGCTGCCAATTCCAATGCCTTTCTGAAGCCTAGATTAGTTTCAGAGAGCAATGGCTTTTGAATAGCTTCGTCCCTAATTCTGCATATCAATCAGTCTCTTAACATGTCATTAATTGAAGTTCCAAACTCACAATATCCCGTTAATTCCTTTAAAGCAGCTTCATGGCCAGCGATTGTCTCTCCTGGAAGCCTGTTCCTTGAATTGATTTTAAAATGCTGCATATTGGCTGAGGGCATTGGTTTCAGGAGGTTTTTTTATAAAGTTTACTAACTTGTTGAAAGTCTTCGTATCGGGGGTGTGAAGTGACGTGAGGCTGCGGATCAGCCCATACGTTTTTCTCCTGCATGCGGACAAAAGAATCGCCCTCTTCTTGTCCTCCCCACGATGTTGTTAGCAGTAAAGAAGAACACTAGGCAATCGACGTAATGAGACCAGTTATCGGAAACCGGGTCGAATGGTTCAAGATGCTCAAACCCGCGGCACACTCGATGACTAAGGAGACTGTGCTTTCAAATAGCTTCCAAGGTAGTGACGTGTCTGGCTTATCGCGGCTTTCTTGATTGCCGTCAATTGATCCAGTTTATCCTCATCGCCAGTTTTACGTTTTTAGTTATCAGGTTCGCTTTGTCTGGTGAACACCAGCTGTGCCCTTGATATTAACACATTCATTGGTGTTTGAAACAATACAGGCAGAGAGACCAATTAACTGAACAAACACTGCTGGTTTATTGGAACTAAGAACAGAGCACCAACACCATGTGTGTTTCTACAATCACCTCCAGCTCTAGAATTACAGTTACCCAAGAAGCCAGCGCTGTGTAGCAATTGGTCAATACAGTCACATGGTCAACTAACTACATTCTCTTAAAGGTACATAGCACTCCATTTTACCACACTCTGCCTTGAATTAATTCAATGACCCAGCCTCTACTGCTTTCTGGGGAAGTAGAATTCCACACACTAACAACCCTTTGAGAAAAAAAATCTCCTCATCTCCATCTTAAACGGTAGACCTCTTATTTTTAAATTGTGTCCCCTGGTTCTAATCTCTCCCACAAGTGGAAACATCCTCCTGGTACCCACCCTATCAAATCCCCTCAGGATCTCTGAAACAAAAACAGGAAACGCTGGAAAAACTCAGCAGGTCTAGCAGCATCTGTGGAGAGAGAAAAAGAGTTAACATTTTGAGCCTGTAGCTCTGAAGAAGGGTCATACGGACTCGAAACGTTAACTCTGTTTCTCTCTCCACAGATGCTGCCAGACCTGCTGAGTTTTTCCAGAATTTTCTGTCTTTGTTTCAGATTTCCAGCATCCACAGTATTTTGCTTTTATCTTTCCCCTCAGGATCTCATATGCTTCACCAAGGTCACCTCTCATTCTTCGAAACTCCGATGGGTCTAGGACCAACCTGTTCAACCTTTCCTCATAAGATAAGCCCCTCATCCCAGGAATGAGTCAAGTGAACCTTCTCTGAAATGCTTCGATCGCATTTAACTGTCTACTTTTACAATCGTCAGTTCTCTCCTCTCCTTGAGGCACTGGCTCTTGCTGGAGTTTGGACCCTTGTCTGCCCTCAGATGATAAAGCTGAGTGGCCCACCTTCACATATGAGAACGGAGTCAGTATTGGCTGCCGGCCAACTATTGGAGACATCGTAGATGGCCCAGTCCTTTCTCTTTGCTCAGAGGTGCAGCAACCATGGCTGATTTTCTTTCTTTCTCCACAGCCCAAGGATGGCAACAGAAACAATCTGCCCAACCAATCCCCGCTGATGTTTATGCTCAACTCGAGCTTCCTCCCATCTTTCCTTACATAACTCTATCACACGAACCTGTGAAATAGGAGCAGGAGTAGGCCATTCGGCCCCTCGAGCCTGCTCCACCATTCAGTAAGATCGTGGCTGATCTGTTCGTGTTTTGAGTTCCACATTCCCATCTACTCCCGCTAGCTCTTGATTCCCTGGCCGAACAAGAGTCTATCTAACATAAAAGCGAAATGCTGCGGATGCTGGAAATCTGAAATAAAAACAGAAAATGCTGGAAAAACTCAGCAGGTCTGGCAGCATCTGTGCAGACAGAAATAGAGTTAATGTTTCGAGTCTGTATGACTCTTCTTCAGAATCTATCTATCTCTGCCTTAAAAATATCCAGTGACTCCGCCTCCACCACCTTCTGAGGTAGAGAGTTCCAAAGACTCACAACCCTCTGAGAGAAAAAAGTTTCTCCTCACCTCTGTCCTAAAAAAGGGTGACCCCTAATTTTAAAACAGTGTCCCCTAGCCCTGGACTCACCCACAAGAGGAAAACATCATTCTTCCTTAAATAAGGAGACCAAAACTGCAGACAGTATTTGAGATGCGGTCTCACCAATGCCTGTCAATCTGGTAGCAAATCTTCTCTGCCCCCAGTGCCTCTATATCCTTTCCATAATATGGTAGCCAGAACTGCACACAGGACTCTAAGTGGGATCTAACATGGTCCACAGGTTTAGCATAGCTTCAGTATTCTTTAATTCTATCTCTCTAGAAATAAAGCCTAGTGCTTGATTTGATTTTTTTATGGCCTTGCAAAGCTGTGGCACAATGTTTACTGATGGATGTATTTGTGCTAGGCTGTCATACTCAGCCCCAGCTAAGATCAACAGAGTCGGCACACACACACACACACACACACGCACAGACCCAGAATATTTCTGGTCTTCGTTGGTCTGCAGCACATCTAGTGGTCACTGCTGAAAAGTGCACATGTGTAGGCATCTGGCAAAAGCAGCGTCAGGCAGGTTTGTGAGGGCCCACATGGTCAAACAGCCCTCTCGCACAAACGACAAGGGAATGGTGACTTGGGACAGCTACAGGAGAGGGTCCTGTGCCTCAGTGAACTATACCTTGACAGCTGCAGGAAAGACCTGAAACCTACCTGGAAGAGAGAGTCAGAGGAGGGGTGAGAACAGGTTGCTCTCACACATCCTCTTATGGGAAGTTGAAGAACAGTAAGCTTCTGCTGGGAATAGACTTCAACAGTGGGTTAACAATTAAATCACACTGCTCTCTGGCAAAGTGTCTTTGGTGACTCTGCTAGATTTGGTAACAAGAATCATCATTTGAAAGCTGGGGCTTGTCTTTGAGTCAGGCAGCTCGGGGTTCGAGCGTCAGTCCAGACACCTGACCATGAAAATCAAGGTTGACACTCCAGTGCAGTCAGAGGTGCCATCTTTCAAATGGGACATTAAACCAAAGCTCCATTTTCCCTCTCAGGCAGATGTTAAAGATCCCATGGCACTATTTGGAAAAGAGCAGGAGATTTCTTCCTGTTGTCCTGTCCAATATCCCTCCAGTAATATCAGTAAGAATAGATTGCCTGGTCAATTATCTCACTGCTGTTTGTGGGAGCTTGCTGTGTGCAAATTGGCTGCCAAAGTTCCTACTCTACAAATAGTGACTACCCTTCAAAAATGGCTGTAAAGAGCTTTGGGGCTTCCTTAGGTTGCGAAAGGTGCTATATAAATGCACATATTTTGTTGTTTCTATATGTATTTCAGTTATTTTTTTGAGCAGATTACCTATTTTTGAAAAGAAAATTTAAGGTAAACTGGACATCTAAATTTAGCTCTACCAGTTTAGGTTCCTTGCTCAGTTTGCTGCAGGTTGTTTACTCACACACATTGAGAATGTTCTTCTCATGTGAATTGTTCCAGCAACTTCAAAGCAAACAGGGCCTTCAGCTAAAATTCCTAGCATCAGTGGGAATGTATGAACACAAAAATAAAAATTTCCCCAGCAGCGATCATTCATGACAACACACTCAAGATTCTCCCTGATACCCTATTGAAACAATCTTCCTGCTCCACAACCCCTAGCCGAAGCTGCCTGCAGAGAAACCTGAAAAAGGATGGAATCTCCAATCATTAATCCTGCAGAGACCTCAGTCTACATCATAAAAATTTTTATTAAGATTTCACTTGCATTTACATAGCACCCCCCCCCCCACCATAATACACCATCCCAAGGTGCTTTACAGAGCGATTATCCAATAAACTCTGACACTGAGCCATGTAAAGGGATCCTGGGACTGGTGATCAAAAGCTTGGTCAAAAAGGCAGGTTTTGAAGAGCATCTTAAAGGAGGAGAGAGAGGTGGAGAGGTTTAGGAAGGGTATTCTAGAATTTGGGGCCCATCAGCTGAACTCACGTCAATGGTGGGGTGATTAAAATCAGAGATGCACAAGAACCAGAGGGGCACCGAGACCCTGGAGGCTGGTGGGGCTGGAGGAGGTTACAGAGATCACACTGGCACTTGTAGCATTTGCGATGCACCCCAGCAGCCGATATGGTGGCTGCGTTCCAGAGTTTAACAACAGCTGCGCTCTTGGCCCAGCCTTTGCTGTAGCTTTGCCAATACGACACTGGAGGGCATGACAAGGGCAGAGGATGGGAGTCAGTCTGTTCAGACAAGGCAGAAACCAGCTGCAGGCGCAGAAGCAGCTGGAGCACAGCACGGATATAAACCAGTGATCGGAGAGGGAGCAGTTTGTGCTCCCTGCTGCCTGACGTTAGTAGATTTATGTGACTTACAACACTACTTTTTTAGTTTCCCTTCACTGACCTACCGTCGAGTGTTACACTCTCTGGGCCAAGAGCTGGGCGCATGACCCCCAGACTGTGTCAGGACACACAGGGCTGCCATTCTCCATAGGGTAAACCCTCGCCATATGCCGTGAGTTCAAACACGCCACCCCGTGCAATGGCAGCCGGGTCCTCCCTGCTGTAAGCAAACCACAAGACTGGTTGTTCTTATGAAACTGCAGCTTGTGTGTTTGGTCTAGATTTCTGAATGCTGGGTTAGCCTCACTTGTTCCACCTGAACTGTCACCGAGAACCAAGGTTTATCATGTAGCCAGGCTGACCAGCAGCAGGTGGTGCAACCTGACAGAAATCTGACATGCTGTGGACAAACGAATAAATTCACATCTGGAGCATCTGCCTTTAGTTCTGGGGTCTGCACCTCAGGAAGGATATATCGGCCTTGGCAGTACAGATTCACCAGAATGATACCCGGGCTAACAGGGTTAAAATATGAGGACAAATTGCAAAGACCAGGTTGTATTCCATTGATTTTTATTTCTTATTCATTCATGGGGTTTGGGCATCGCTGGCTGGGCCCAGCAATTATTGCCCATCCCTAGTTGCCCTTGAGAAGGTGGTGGTGAACTGACTTCTTGAACTGCTGCAGTCCATGTGATTAGGTACACCCACAGTGCTGTTAGGGAGGGAGATCCAGGATCTTGACCCAGCAACAGTGAAGGAACGGTGATATATTTCCAAGTCAGGATGATGAGTGACTTGGAGGGGAACTTCCAGGTGGGTGATGTTCCCATCTATCTGCTGCCCTTGTCCTTCTAGATGGTAGCGGTCGTGAGTTTGGAAGGTGCTGTTTAAGGAGCCTTGGTGAATTTCTGCATCTTGTAGATGGTACACACTGCTGCTACTTTGTGTCGGTGGTGGAGGGAGTGATTGTTTGTGGAAGGGTGTCAATCAAGTGGGCTGCTTTGTCCTGGATGGTGTCAAGCTTCTTGGGTGTTGTGGGAGCTGCACTCATCCAGGCAAGTGGAGAGTATTCCATCACACTCCTGATTTGTGCCTTGTAGATGGTGGGCAGGCTTTGGGGAGTCAGGAGCTGAGTCACTCGCCACAGGATTCCCAACCTCTGACCTGCTCTTGTAGCCATAGTATTTATATGGCTGATCCAGTTCAGTTTCTGATCAATGGTAACCTCCAAGATGTTGATAGTGGGGGATTCAGCAACAATAATGCCATTGAATGTCAAGGGACAATGGTTAGATTTTCTCTTATTGGAGATGGTCATTACCTGACACTTGTGTGGTGTGAATGTTACTTGCCACTTGTCAGCCCAAGTCTGGATAGTGTCAGTAGCTGAAGATGGTCGGGTCTAGGACACTACCCTGAGGAATATAAAAGACTAAGGTGCCATTGATCAATGCTCCAGAATCTAATGTCACAACTTACCTGAAAATGATTAATCACATTTAGTGAGAGAGTTTTAACTCCTTAACACCTACCCAGTGAAATCTAGGGGTCGGGGGGGGGGGGGGGGGGGGGGGGGGGGGGTGCGGGGTGGGGGGTGGTGCATGGTGGGAGACTTAAGATGCAGTGGGAAAAGGTCCTACTCCGATCCTGCTCAGCATTGGAAACCCTGTGGGACTGTTCCGGAATCTCCAGGAATCTTAGATTAAACTGCTGCAAGAAAACGCAGTGAAAAGATATCCTAGAGCAACCTGACACAAACTGCATATGAGGAACACAACACTAACCGAGCATCAGAAACCTGGCACTAACCGGGTATCAGAAACCCGGCACTAACCGGGTATCAGAAACCCGGCACTAACCAGGCATCGGGAACCCGACACTAACCAGGCATCAGGAACCCGACACTAACCGGGTACCAGGAACCCAACACTCATCGGGCACCGGGAACCCGACACTAACCGGGTACCAGGAACCCATCACTAACCAGGCATCGGGAACCTGACACTAACCGGGTACCAGGAACCCATCACTAACCAGGCATCGGGAACCTGACACTAACTGGGTACTGGGAACCCGACACTAACCGGGTACCAGGAACCCATCACTAACCAGGCATCAGAAACCCGACACTAACCCGGTACCGGGAACCCAACACCAATCAGGTACCAGGAACCTGCCTATTATTATTTATTCTGTTAAGGTACAAACGGATATGGATCAAACACAGGCAAATAGAGTTGAGATTAAATGAATCACAAGCTGATTGGCTTGAAGGGCTGAATGGCCTCTTTCTCTTCCTATGTCCCTCTGACATTAACTGATTGGTCAATCGTGCTGTAATGCTGCCTGACTGTGTTGGGCATTATCACTAGATCAATGTCCCATTTCAGATTAACCTGCCCTCCTGCTCAGAAATGGATGTCAGAGAAATTCCAACGGCAAAAACTTAGGGAGAAGTTTACTAACTCTTCTTCCTCCTCCTCCTTCTCTATCACCCATTCCTCGTCCAATCTCACTGTGTTTAAGTCTCTCGCCGCTGCATCTTTCCATCTAACCCTAGGCCTTCCTCATCTCCTGCCAGTCCCATCTCCCTCACTCGCCTCACCACATTCCCTCTCTCTCTCTCTCTCCCTCTCTCCGTCCCTCTCTCTCTCTCCCAGATAACCAAACTACTTTCTTCAATGCTCCCACTGACCCCCTGATGCTCTATTTCCTTAATTTGTCCTCTCCCATTACTCCACACGTTCCACCTCAGCATCCACATCGCATTAGGATCCAGGCATTCGTTCTCTCCTCTTTTTGAATAGTTTCCACCCGTTCTGTCAACACAACAGCAAGCAGACAGTGACCTCTAATGGTGAACTGGGCAACAGCAAACATAAAAACGGTTAAATGTAAAACGAGGGGGAACTTTACAATCTGTGTGGATTGGAAATATGACCAGTCGACTCCACACCATTTACAAACCTGCACTTCCAGGAGGCAAATGGCTCCACTAGCAGTGCAAATGCAGGGAATTATCCCTCCAATTTAACATTCAATTTCAGAAGGAATTTAGATAGAAGCCTATCACATCTCTCAGATGCTTCTTTCAAAAATAACTTCATTCTGGGGATGTGGGTATATTTGGCATTCATTGCCCCTCCTTAATTGCCCCTTGAAAAAATTATGGTGGCATTCTTCTTGAACTGTTACAGTCTGCACAGTGTCGGTACACGCACTGTGCTGTTAGGGAGTTCCAGGATTTTGACCCAGCGACAATGAAGGAACGGCCGATATATTTCCAAGTCAGGGCTGAAAGAATGAATGTGTGGGACTGGAGGAACAGTGTCCCCCACATGATGATGTAAGAGAGAGTCACATGACTAAGAGTCCAGAGGAATAAGCTCATGGCTTAGACTGAGTAACACCGGTAGCCTTGTTAATCTGGAAATAGTTATGTTCATACAATAAAACCAGTTATTGTTCAGATGTATCTATGTTTCTGCAATTGTTCCTCAGTCAGTCACAACCAACTTACAACAGGGTGTGAGTTGGAGGGGAGTTTGGAGATGGTGGTGTTCTTACATGCTTGCTGTCCTTCTCCATCTAGATGGTGATGGTGATGGGGGGGTGGGGGGGGGGTGGAACAAGTCTTCCTGTTGCAATGTTGCTACGGGCTGAAATTTCCAGTCAGCGAGTGGGGGTGGGGCCTGCTCACCGAGGTGTAAGATGCCGCAGGGTGACATCGGGCGTGTGTCCCAACATCACCGCGCATTATTTAGATTTTCAGTTCGGCGGGCGCACTGCCGATTCTGCTGCGTACCCGCCGAACTGTCAAAGGCCTGTTAAGGTCAGTTAAAAGTTAATTGTTATAATTAAATGAGCTGCCCGTCCAACCTTAAGGTTGGCGGTGGGACAAACGAAGAGCCCAGGCGGCCTTTGCATTTATCAGGAAACCTCGTCCACGGGTGGGATGAGGTTCCATGAAGCGTTTAAAAATTCAATAAAATTTTTTTTAAAAAAATCATTGATATGTCCCAGCTCATGTGACAGTGTCACATGAGAGGACATGTCTTAAAAGTTTTCAAATACTTTACTTAGAAATTTTAAACTTAAACAAATCTCCCTGAGGCACAGATCTCCCTCAGGGAGATTTCTGCGTGTGCGTGAACGAGCATACTCCCGAATCAGGCAACCTCCCCTCCGTCCCCACCCGCACAGGGAGGGGGCGCTCAGCACTTCCGGGCATGCGTCACGCTGGGTGGGCTTTCATTGGCCCGGCCACATAAAATGGCGGCGCGGACCCAATCGGAACGCGCCGATCAGGTTCGCACTCGCTCCCACCCACCTCCTCGCACAACCCTCCCCACCCCACCCCCCCACCCCCCGACGGGGGTCAAAATTCAGCCCCATGTAAAACAGAAGCAGAAGGCCCTGTGGGGAGGGGCGTCTCAGCAGGAGGGAGTGAGGCGATGTGGTAAATTGCAGCAAGCCAGGCAACACGTGAAAGACACAAGAGAACTTTGCAGCAGGATCAGGCTGGGTTATAATGAATCTCCATGGGAAAGGAGCCCTTCATTGTCTCACATCACAACGCAAAGAATGATAACTTCAACAAGATGCCAAAGAGTCACTGGCGCCAGTGGAACTGCACCCAAATTGAATAGTGCCCAACGAAAGAGTTATCCAGTCGGAGAGTACAGCCAATTCCAACAAGTAACTTCCCGAGCAGTGACTGAAACAATCACAGTCGGATTGTCGCTCTGCTCCTAGTTACTTAGACTGAAGCTCGGCCACATCTCTCTGGCCCGATCTCCTGCCTCGGACTGGGTGAGAGAGGTCAGCCCAGCCGGTTCCTGAGGCCTTCAAGTCGAGTGCAGGAGAGTCAAGGGGAACGAAGACTCGCCCCCCACTCCCCGCCTTTTTATGGCACTAGCTGCCCTAGAGCAGGTAGGTTTAAAGGTCCAGCCATCCTGAGAGGTCAGGGAGAACGTAAATGTATAGGGTAAGTGGGTAAGGTGGGGGGGGGGGGGAGAGGGTGTGGGCTAATCAGTGGTGGGGGGGCAGGTCGGATGGTCAGTGGGAGGTGTCAGGTGGTCGGGGGGGTTGAGGAAGGCAGTCGGATGAATCTCCAGGGACAAAGGAGGTAGACGGGGTGTTGGGAAGGAGGATGGGGAATAGTCGGGGGAGGGGAGGCGGTCCAGTGTGGCGTAGTCAGGGGGGTTTCAGTGGGGGGTAGTTGGGGGCCCAGTGGGTGGGTGAGGGGGTGTGGTCAGCATCATAGTTACTCAGGGATTAGAAGTGGATTTCATTCTGCTGACCTTTCCTAGGTAATTAGTCCTGTAAGTCAGTCAGAAAACATCCGAAGACTATGATCTAAATCGGAGATAAAATTGTCCAAAGGAAGTTTGAACTTCCCAGGCAATTGCCATGCAATCCATACGTGGAAATGTCTGTGTGTGGGGGAGGATGCCAACACATCTTTGGGGTACCTCCCGGGTGCCCTGGAGACTGGAGGTTATAGGCCAATCGCTCAGTCTTGTCATGCGCTGGATGGCAGTGAGGCACTGCCACCTGGTGTTGTTTTTGAAAAATGACAGGAAACGATGATAAATCTAAAATAGCAAGCATGCTAGTTACATTTCTTAGTTTTGACACTTCCAAGCCGGATACTTCTCCATGATGTTTCAACAGATTCTAACTTAAACAAGTAAATCTTTGTTGAAGCTGAGTTTTGAAGCTTCAGTGAGGGGTTTTAGCAAAAGTGTGTTAAAAGGAGGTCCATCATTTGTCTGCTGTGGCTCATTGGGTAACACTCTCTGCTCCTGAGTCAGAAAGTAGTGGGTTCAAGTCCCACGGGAGCAAATAATCTAATTTGACACTCCAGTGGAGAAACAAGGGAGCACTGCACTGTCAGAAGGTCAGTACTGAGGGAGTGCTGATCTGTGAGAGGGTCAGTACTGAGAGAGTGCTGCACTGTCAGAGGGTCAGTACTGAGAGAGTGCTGCACTGTCAGGGGGTCAGTACTGAGGGAGTGCTGCACTGTCAGAGGGTTAGTACTGAGAGAGTGCTGCACTGTCAGAGGGTCAGTACTGACAGAGTGCTGCACTGTCAAAGGGTCAGTACTGAGGGAGTGTTTTGCTGCCCTTTGATATGAAGAGTTAAATCATGACTCTGCCTGACCTCTCAGGTGGATATAAACAATCCCATGGCACTAATTCAAAGAAGAGCAGAGAAGTTCTGGCTAATCTTTATGCCTCAGCCAATAATGTGGTCATTTATCTCATTGCTGTTTGTGAGAGCATGCTGTGCACTGATTGGCTGCCACATTTCTTACATAATAACAGTCTCTATATCTCAGAAATTCCTCATTCTCTGTGAAGAGCTTTGAGATGTCCTGAGGTTGTGAAAGGTGCTATATAAATGCAGGTTTGAAGATGCCACTCGACCAGACTCTGTATTTCAAGTTGCTGTCTACTGGAACAGAAGTTAAGAAAATTCACTTTGAATGTCACTCTTCAGGTATTGTGTGTTTTATCTGCATCTGTTGAAATCTATTTTATTTTACCTTTGCCTTAACTGGGACCCAGATTAATTTAGGGAATTAGGAACTATTATAGCAGTGATTTGTAGACCTATGCACGCCTTTAGCATGTTTTATTTTATTAATAAATGGTTAATTTAGTTTAAACAATACCACTGTGAACTTATTTCTCTTGATTGCTTCCAATATTTTCTGCTTTTATACCTAATCTATACCATTCTTGAGCTGGGGGTGTTTGATGTGAATAAGTGGGGAAGGATTCTATCCCTGGAAACCACAGATCCTGCCTTCCTGACTACTTAGAGGTTTACTGAATAAACAACAACAACATCATTTTTATACTTATGTCGCACCTTCAATGTAATGACACATCCAAAAGCACTTCACAAGAGTGACTATTAAACAAATTTATTGGTGAGCCACATGGTATATGAGGAAAGATGACAAAGAGCTTGTTCAAAGAGGTAAGTTTAAGGAGCGTCTTAAAGGAGGAAAGTGAGATAGAGGGAGACGGAGAGGTTTAGGGAGGAATTTTTTTAGTCTTTCACAGTGTTGCGGGTGCCGCTGGCTCGGCCAGCATTTATATTTCCCATCCCTAATTGCCCTTGAGAAGGTGGTGGTGAGCTGCCTTCTTGAACAGCTGCAGTCCATGTAGTGTAGGTAATTCCCTTAGGAAGGGTGTTCCAGGATTTTGACCCAATGACAGTGAAGGAATGGCGATAGATTTCCAAGTCAGGCCAGTGTGTGGCTTGGAGGGGAGCTTACGGGTGGTAGTGTTCCCATGTGTCTTCTGTCCTTATCCTTCTAGGTGGTAATGGGTTTGGAAGGTGCTGTTGAAGGAGCCTTGCTGAGTTCCTGCAGTGCATCTTGTAGGTGTATACACTGCTGCTACTGTGCTTTGGTGGTGGAGGGAGTGAATGTTTGTGGATGTGGTGCCGATCAAGTGGGTTGCTTTGTCCTGGATGGTGTCAAGCTTCTTGAGTGTTGTTGGAGCTGCACTCATCCAGGCAAGTGGCGAGTATTCCATCACATTCCTGACTTGTGCCTTGTAGATGCTGGACAGGCTTTGGGGAGTCAGGAGGTGAGTTACTCGCCACAGGATTCCCAGCCTCTGACCTGCTCTTGTAGTCACGGTATTTATATTGCTAGTCCAGTTCAGTTTCTGATTAATAGTAAACCCCTGAAGTTGATTTTGAGGATTCAGTGATGGTAATGCCATTGGATGTCAAGGGGATATGGTTGCATTCTCTCTTGTTGGAGATGGTCATTGCCTGGCACTTGTGTGGTGCAATTGTTACTTGCCACATGCCAGCTCAAGCCTGGATATTGTCCAGGTCTTGCTGCATTTGGACATGGACTGCTCCAGTATCTGAGGAGTCACAAATGGTGCTGAACATTGTGCAATCATCAGCGAACATCCCCACTTCTGACCTGATGATAGAGAGAAGATCATTGATGAAGCAGCTGAAGATAGTTGGGCCTAGGACACTACCCTGAGGAACTCCTGCAGTGATGTCCTGGAACTGAGATGACTGACCTCCAACAACCACAAACATCTTCTTTTGTGCTATGTATAACTCCAACCAGCGGAGATCTTTCCCCCTGATTCCCATTGACTCCAGTTTTGCTAGGGCTCCTTGATGCCACACTCGGTCAAATGCTGCCTTGATGTCAAGGGCAGTCACTCTCATCTCACGAGTTCAGTTCTTTTGTCCACGTTTGGACCAAGTTTGCAATGAGGTCAGGAGCTGAGTGGCCCTGGCAGACCCCAAACTAGGCATCAGCGAGCAGGTTATTGTTAAGCAAGTGTCACTTGATAGCACTGTTGATGACCCCTTCCATTACTTTACTGATGCTGGACAGTAGACTGATGGGGTAGTAATTGGCCAGGTTGGACTTGTCCTGCCTATTATGTACAAGGCATCCTTGGACAAATTTCCAAATAGATGCCAGTGTTGTAGCTGTACTGGAACAGTTTGGCTAGGGGCGCAGCTAGCTCCGGAGCATAAGTCTTCAGTAATATTGCCGGTATACTGTCAGGCTCCATAGCCTTTGCAGTATCCAGTGCCTTCAGCCTTTCCTCGACATCATGTGGAGTGAACTGA
Organism: Carcharodon carcharias; assembly: GCF_017639515.1. Taxonomy (NCBI): domain Eukaryota; kingdom Metazoa; phylum Chordata; class Chondrichthyes; order Lamniformes; family Lamnidae; genus Carcharodon; species Carcharodon carcharias. The sequence continues at coordinate 19,702,761 of NC_054491.1, forward strand.
TTTGGCAGAAGACTGGCATCTGTGATGCTGGGGACCTCTGGAGGAGGCCAAAAGGGATTGTCTACTCAGCACTTCCGACTGAAGATTGTTGCAAATGCTTCAGCCTTATCTTTTGCACTGAGGTCCCCCCTCATTTGAGGATGGGGATATTTGTGGAGCCTCCTCCTCCAGTGAGTTGTTTAATTGTCCACCACCATTCACAATGGATGTGGCAGGACTGCAGAGCTTAGATCTGATCTGTTGGTTGTGGGATTGATTAGCTTTGTTTATCACTTGCTGTTTGGCATGAAATAGGCCTGTGTGTCTGGAGTCACATGTAGGCTAATGACAGCAGATTTCCTTCCCTAAGGGGGCATTAGTGAACCAGATGGGTTTTTAAAGACAATCAACAATAGTTTCATGGTCAAGACTAGCTTTTAATTCCAAATGTATTCCAGCTGCCATGGTGGGATTTGAACCCTTGATCTCCAGAGAATTTGCCTGGGCCTCTGGATTCCTGGCCTAATGACATTACCACTAGGTTGCCATCTCCCATCAATTCTAGAGTTTCTGCCCAGGGAACTGAAGTCGTGGCCACCAACGGTGAAGCAATTAAAATCAGGGATGCTTAAGAGGTCAGAATTGGAGGAGTGCAGAGATTCCGGAGAGCTGTGGAGCTGGAGGAGGTTACGGAGATAGGGAAGGTGAGGCCATAGGTGGATTTGAAAATGAGGATGATAATTCTTCCACAGCTAAAGCATTTTTCTGCAATGGTTTGCATTTTAAAGAGATGTTCCTGATTCCCCAGTGGGTTCCTGGTTGAGTGAAAGGAAAGACGAGATAACATTCTTCATGCCAATCACCATCCAGTGACCCCCCCTATTGGACAATGTGTCTGCATGAAAACTGGGTGAGGATGGGACTGGTCTTGTTAAGACCCCACACATCATCCCTTTTATTATTTAATCTCTTCTGTCTTTCTACCAATCACAGGCCTTTCTTTTTGTTCTTTCCCCCTCCCCCACCCCCTATCCCTGCCTCTGTATTTGCTTAAAACTTGCTAAAACTCTAACTTTTTCCTGTTCTGGTGAAAAGCCACTGCACCATTAACTCTGCCAGACCTGCTTAGTGGTTCCAGCATTTTCTGTTTTTATTTCAGATTTCCAACAGCTGCAGAATTTTGCTTTTGCACTAGACTTGGCTCTTTACAGTTGACACGTGTTGTCTTGGAAACAAGTTGGCGTACAGGAGAATGATTTATTTCTCATAAAAGAATCTTGTTTTTTTAATTCATTCTCAGGATGTGGCCTTCACTGACAAGGCTGTCATTTATCACCCATTGTTAGTTACACTGAGGAAGTGGTGACTTATCCCCTTCCTGAACCACTGCAGTCGATGTAGTGAAGGAGCTCCCACAGTGCTGCTGGGTAGGGAGTTCCATGGTATTGACCTGGTGATGTTGGAGGAACAGCCAATATTTGACCACATTGTGTCTGTGTGTGACTTGGAAGTGATGGTGATCTCCACAAGCATTATTGCTGTTTTTTTTTTTCCTCTTGGCATGTGAGCATCGTTTACAAGGCCAGCATTTATTGCCCATCCTTAATTGTCCTGGAGCAGGTAGCGCTGAGCAACTACAACTAGACCAATTCAGAGGGCAGTTAAGAGTTAACTACATTGCTGTGGGTCTGGTCTGAAGTCATATGTAGGCTAGACCGGATAAGGAAGATAGATTTCCTTCCCTAAAGGGCATGAGTGAACCAGATATGTTTTTACAACAATTCAGTGGTACTACAGTCACCGTTACTAACATTTTATTCTTAGTTTATTTAATTATCTGAATTTAAATTCCCCCAGCTGCGATAGTGAGATTTGAACTTAAAACAGTCAGCTAGGCCTTTGGTATTACCAGTCCAGTGACTTTACCACTATGCAGCCCTCCCCATAATGCTCTTATCTATCATGTTGCTGAGGGTTACATGGAAGGCAAGGTACTGTAGAAATAACCAGGTCAGTTGCAGCATGAATGGTCTTTACACTTTATACGCTCTACACTTAATAAAATCACCACTTGCATTGCATAATTCAACCCAAAGGAAAGTCAGTGCATCAAAATAGGTGACCAGATAACACTCATAATTGCCTGAGACCATCTGTTATGTGAAACCACAAACTGAATGTGAGCCCTCCTATTGTAGAAAATGATTCAGTTACTTTTAAAGACTCAATGCTGAAGTGTGAAGTTGACACATTGCAACAAAAGAAATGGCTCCTATAAAACCAACTCCACCCTCACTCAACAGCAAGCAGGCAGAAATATAAACAGAAAATACTGGAGCTAGTCAATAGATCAGGAGGTCTTGTGGTGCAGTGGGTAACATCCCTACATCTAAGTCAGAAGCTCTGGGTTCAAATCCCACTCCAGGACTTGATGGTCATGGAAGGTGAGTTCATAAGGTGGCCAAACAGGTTGATTGTCAGCCTGTAAATCCTTCCATTATGCTTGACAGGCAGTAAGAGTGGGAGAGCTTCCTAGTCAGCCATACTGCAGGAGACAGCAGTGAACCGCTGCAGTGCTTTGCCATGTAAAATCATTTGAAGTCCATAGTTGCCAGTGCCCTCAGAGAGCATGGTACCTGGAGGAGGAGGAGTCAGCAGACCTGCCAGCATCTGAGGGGAGAGAGGAAACATAATTAACAGTCTTGATTTCACTGGTGCAGGTATCCAAGAAGCATGAGGAATTTTGACTCTACACCGGATGTCCACTTGTTCAACAGGATCCTCACCCAAAATCTAGCCTGATTTTGTTTTTATTCTTTCATGGATGTGGCATCGCTGGCAAGGCCAGCATTTATTGTCCATCACTGATTGCCCTTGAGAAGCTGGTGGTGAGAAGTTCCTTCTTGAACCACTGCAGCCCACGCGGTAAATGTCAGGCTGGGAACAACCCAGACTCAAACGGGCTCACATTCTGTGGTCAAGGTTGGGGAGCAAGGTGGGGGTGGGGTGGGGCAGGTGGGGATGGTTACAGAGTGACGTATAGGATTGGGGGGCTGGGCACGGGGGATCGGAGACAGATTGGGCCAGAAGTGGGATGTTGGAGAGTGTCAGCAATTGTGGGGCAAGGAGGGTGGTGATATCGTATTGGGGGGGGGGTGGTCTGATTGCAAGGCAGGGAGGAGTCAGACTGCGGATTGTGGGTATGATCTTGGAAAGGGTAACAAGTTACAAAGGGTCCCGGGGAAGCACTTCTGCTCCCCCTGACACACAAGCAGTGCTGTTTAGCATCTCCCTTCTCCCTAAAGCAGTCCTTACCTCCATTTAGCTGCCCGATTTCCCAAGTCTTAGCGAATTTAAATTGGAGATGAAATTGGAAGCAACCAGCCTCATTAAAATATTTAAATGGAGCCTCCTGCTCCTGAGAAGGGATTGGCTGCCTGTTCCCCTTGTCCTTCCTCCACTAAGCCCAAAGTAGTTGGATTTAAGGGGGGCTTCTCCCGCTCCCTATTGTCGGCCCTCCCAATCTCTTAATCCCCTCCAATCTCACAACACCCCCGAGATCTCTGTGCTCCCCAAATTCTGGCCTGTTGGTCATCTCCCGATCGCTCCACCATCAGTGGCTGTGCCTTGAGCTGTCTGGGTCCTAAGTTCTGGAATTCCCTCCCTAAACCTCACTGCCTCTCTCTCCTCCTTTAAGACACTCCTTAAGAGCTATTTCATCGACCAAGCTTTTCTGATCTGACCTGACGTCTCCTTATGTGGCTCACTGTCAAATTTTGTTTTATAACGGTCAAGTGAAGCACCTTGGGACATTTACTCTGTTAAAGGAACTATATAAATACAAGCTTGGGCCCGATTTTAACTCTGTGCAAGTGAATGGATTTACAATGGGTGAAAATCAGGCCAAAACGATTGTTGTTGTTGTTGTTGTTAAACTTAACCCCAATGTTACAGGTCTGCGACCTTTCATAGCACCTGACAGAGTTATGGATGTAATTTGAGGTTTAATATTTTTAGGTTTTGACACTTCCTGTTTCAGTCCCCATACATCTGTTTGTCCCACTGGGGGTTTCCAGCATTTTCTATTTACATTTCAGATTTCCAGCTTGAGCAGTATTCTACCTTTATACTACTGAGGGGGCTATTTGACCACATTGGGTGTTAGAATCAGAGACTCCTGCAGCTCAGAAGGAGGCCATTAGGCCCATCATAGCTGTAATGGCCCTTTGAAAGAGCTATTTATTTAGTCTCACTCTTTTTTCCTCCGCAGTGCTACAAATTTTTGATTCAATCTTTACACAGCCACACACTGGGAAACTGGAGAAAGCAGAGCGCACCCATGGAAGTAAAGGCTGTTATGGCCTTCAATTTAAAGTAAAGTCCACAGCTTTAATAAGAGGAATCTCATCAGTGAGAACAAAAGAAATAAGAGCAGGAGTAGACCATTCAGCCCATCGAGCACGATTCAATACAATCATGGCTGATCTTCAGCCTCAACTGCATTTTCCTGCCTGCTCCCCATGTCCCTTCATTCTCTGAGAGACCAAAATTGTGTCTATCCCAGCCTCAAATATATTCAAAGATGGAGCATCCACAACTCTCTGGGAAAGAGAATTCCAAAGATTCACAAGCCTTTGAGTGAAGCAATTTCTCCTCATCTCAGTCCTAAATGATTGGCCCCTTATCCTGAGACTCTTCTCCCCTAAGACTGTCCTCCCTTGTTTTTGTTTCCACTGGTCAGGGAATCTCTCTCTCTCAGCATCTACCCTGTCAAGTCCCTTCAGAATTTTGTAGGTTTCAATGAGATCGCTCCTCATTTATCTAAACTCCAGAGAATATAAGCCCAATTTACTCAGCCTCTCATCACAGGACAACCTCTCGCCCCAGGGACCAATTTAGTGAACCCTCACTGTACTGCCTCCAATGTAAGTGTATCCTTTAAATGCGGAGACCAAAATTGCACACAGTATTCCAGAAGCGGTCTCACCAAAACCCCAACGACTGTAGCAGGATTTCTTTATTCTTGCTCCAATCCTCTTGCAATAAAGGCCAACGTGCCATTTGCCTTCCTAAAGCCAAAATAAAAAAACAGGAGATATTTGTAAAGAAGATTTGCATTAGGGTGCGGTAGGATAATAATTATATTACTTGTATAGTCCAGGATTATCAGACATGTGTTCAGACTCCCCCCAACATAGCTGGGGAATATAAATTCAGTTGATTAAATAAGTCTGATTAGTAGCTGTAATAGTGACCATGTAGCTACCAGTTCATTGTAAAAACCCAGCAGGTTCTATAGGGAAAGAAATCTGCCATTCTTATCCGGTTTGGCCTACATATGACTCCAGACCCAGCAATGTGCTTGAAGAATTGCCCTCTGAAATGCCTTAACAAGCCACTCAGTTGTATAGGGATGGGCAGTAAATGCTGACTTTGCCATCTATGCCTGCAACTTGTAAATAGGGTTGCCAACCTTTCAGGATTGGCTTGGAGTCTCCAAGGAATGAATATCAATCCCAAGGACAGTGCTGTGTGAAACTCTGGAGAAAAATCATCGTGACATTAAAAAAGGTTGGCTTTTCTTGTCAATTTCTTTGAACATTTCTCTTTACCAGAAATAAACAGATCAAAAGAACTCACAACATTTAAGAAATATTTAGATGAGCACTTGAAATGCCATAACATACAGTGCTACAGGCCAAGTGCTGGAAAATGGGATTAGAATAGATAGGTGTTTGATAGCTGGCACAGATACGATGGGCTGAAGGGCCTGTTTCTGTGCTTTATAACCCTATGATTCTATGAAAATGTGGTGGGAAAAGGCTGTTTGGCCGACAGTCAAGCATCAACCAATTGAGTAATGAGTGTTTTTGCTTTCCAGTTGGTGTAGGAAGGCAGTGGGTCACAAGGGCGGATTATTAGCTGACTGTAATGATTTGATGTAGCAGACAGGTTTCAATCAGGAACAGATAACTTTATTACAGAGAGAGTTTCAGATGCTATATTCTTGTACCAGGTCCTCAACCGGAATACTCCGCCTCCCCCCACCCCTGGATTACCCGCGCTTAGGACTTACTGGTCGGAGTCTCCAATAACAATCACATGACCCCTAGCAGACATTAGGAGAGGCTATACCCACAATATCCTCCCCCTTTAGTTTTTGACACTTTTCTATTTACAGGGAAGCATTGAACATCCAACAATATGTACGTAAATACAATTCAGGTGGTTTCCTTATTTGATTAGAGCGGTGTAGCTCTACCACTTTAGGTTCTTCCACTGAATCGACATGATCAGGAGCTACAGTACATCAGCTACATCAGTAGAAAGTGGACTTCAATGTCCATCACCAAGAGTGGTTCGGCAGCACCACCACTGACTGAGCTGGCCAAGTCCTAAATGACATAGCTGCCAGATGGGTCTGCGGCAGTGATGAGGGAACCAACAAGAGGGAAAAACTTACTTGACCTCATCCTTATCAATCTACCTGCAGCAGATGCATCTTCCCATGACAGTATCGGTAGGAGTGACCACTGCCCAGTCGTTGTGGAAATGAAGTCCCGACCTCACATTGAGGATACCCTCCATCGTGTTGTGTGGCACTACCACCATGCTAAATGGGTTAGATTTCAAACAGATCTAACAACTCAAGATTGGACATTCATGAGGCGCTGTGGGCCATCAGCAGCAGAAGAATTATACTCGAACACAATCTGTAACCTCATGACCCAGCATATCACCCACTCAACCATTACCATCAAGCCAGGGGATCAACCCTGGTTCAATGAAGAGTGCAGGAAGGCATGCCAGGAGCAGCACCAGGCATACCTAAAAATGAGGTGTTAACCTGGTGAAGCTATAACACAGGACTACTTGTGCCAAACAGCATAAGCAGCAAGTGATAGACACAGCTAAGCGATCCCACAACCAACGAATCAGATCTAAGCTCTGCGGTCCTGCCACATCCAGTCATGAATGGTGGTGGAAAATAAAACAACTCAATGGAGGTGGAGGCTCCACAAATATCTCTATCCTCAATGATGGGGGAGCCCAGTACATCAGTGCAAAAGATAAGGTTGAAGTATTTGCTACAATCTTCAGCCAGAAGTGCTGAGTGGATGATACATCACGGCCTCCTCCGGAAGTCCCCAGCATCACAGATGCCAGTCTCCAGCCAATTCGATTCACTCCACTTGATATCAAGGAAAGGCTGAAGGCACTGGATAGTGCAAAGGCTATGGACCCTGACAATATTCCGGCAATACCACTGAAGACCTGTGCTCTAGAACTTGCCACCCCCCTAGCCAAGCTCTTCCATTGCAGCTACACCACTGGCATCTACCCAGCTATGTGGAAAATTGCCCAGGTATGTCCTGTACACAAAAAGCAGGACAAATCCAACCCGGCCAATTACTGCCCCATCAGTCTACTCTCCATCATCAGTAAAGTAATGGAAGGGGTCATCAACAGTGCTTAGCATTTGCTTAGCAATAACCACCCAGTTTGGTTTTCGCCTGGGCCACTCAGCTCCTGAACTCATTACAGCCTTGGTTCAAATATAGACAAAAGAGCTGAACTCCCAAGGTGAGGTGAGAGTGACTGCCCTTGATATCAAGGCAGCATATGACTGAGTGTGGCATCAAGGAGCCCTAGCAAAACTGGAGTCAATGGGAATCGGGGGAAAACTCTCCACTGGTTGGAGTCATACCTATTACAAAGGAAGATTGTTGTTGGAGGTCAATCATCTCAGCTCCAGGACATCACTGCAGGAGTTCCTCAGGGCAGTTTCCTCGGCCCAATCATCTTCAGCAATGACCTTCCTTCCATCATAAGGTCAGAAGTGGGGATGTTTGTTCATGATTGCACAATGTTCAGCACCATTTGCGACTCCTCAGATACTGAAGCAGTCCATGTCCAAGTGCAGCAAGACCTGAACAATATCCAGGCTTGGGCTGACAAGTGGCAAACAACACTTGTGCCACAGAAGTGCCAAACAATGACCATCTCCAATAAGAGACAATCTAACCATTGCCCCTTGACATTCAATGGCATTACCATCACTGAATCCCCCACTATCAACATCCTGGGGGTTAACATTGACCAGAAACTAAACTGGAGTAGCCACATAAATACTGTGGCTACATGAGCAGGTCAGAGGCTAGGAATCCTGTGAGGGGTAATTCACCTTCTGACTCCCAAAAGCCTGTCCAAGGCACAAGTCAAGAGTCTGATGGAATACTCCCCACTTGCCTGGATGACGTGGCCTTTTTTATGGCAGTAATGGCACTCTGCCTTCTTGAATCTGCAAGTGTCTGGTACATGATCACCCACACATCTATAACAAATGAACTTTTGAGTCACTGTTGAAGTGTTTCTACCAGCGGATCTCACCTTCCGCTTTACTGCTGTATCTCTGGTTTTCGCACCCCGCCCAGCAGTAGGTTCCCACCGCACATGAAGAACAGCGCCATGTTGCATGTGTTGTAAAGCCTGCGAGTCTCTCGCGGCATTCTCCATGGCTAGTCGCTATTTCCAGGGCGCGCTTCAAACCAAGGTCGATCTCTGAGAGTAACCAGCACTAAACGGCATCGTCTTCAAACTCCACAAACCAATCAGTCCCATTGAGCGTCTTGTTGAAGTCGCAGTGTTCTGACAACTGCTTCAACTTCGCTATATAGGTTGCGATGGGCTCTCCCGGGGCCCTAATTCGGGAATCAAACTTAAACCTCTGCAGTGTTACGGACGGTTTTGGCTGGAAATGCATCTTAGCGAGGCCAACCAATTCATTAAAGGACTTCGAATTGGGAGCATTCGGGGCCATCAGACTGCAGGTGAGATTGTACATCTTGCTACCACATACACTCAAAAGGATTGCTGTCTGCTTCTCCTCCACCATAATTTTGCTCGCTACAAATTAAAACCAGGACGCCCCACATGTTGGCTCCAGTGTTCCATAGTCACATCGTAAGGATTGATCCAATTTGGTAGGATTGCTCCCCATCAAACAGCAGCATGACTGGTGAGTAGTCTTTTCTTTTTCCTTAAGATTTGATGTTCTTACGTTAACCAGGCGAGCTGCAGCATTGGAGATATTTTACCCTCATCGCCAAATGTAATGTCTTGATGTACCGGACAGGTTTCAACCAGGAACAGATAACTTTATTACGAAAAACTTTTCAGATGCTACATGTTTGTACCAGGTCCTCGACCAGAAAACTGCGCCCCCCACCCCCCACCCCCCCACCCCCCCGGATTACCCGTGCTTAGGGCTCATTGGTCAGAGTCTCCAAGATTGATCACATGACGCCTGACAGACAGTAGGAGAGGCTATAACCACAATTACTACACTGACTAATGGCTATAGAGGGTGGGGGTGGGGGTGGGGGTGGGTGTGGCGGGGGAGTTATGTGAGGAAACCTCCAGGAACACATTTAATCACAGGTGGCAACCCAACTGGTGAATGAATTTTGTTTATAGAAAACTGCCTTTGATGGCTTCAGGGTGTCCCAAAGAGCATTAGAGTCAATGAAGTTTACTTTTGAATTGAAATCTCTGTTGTCACACAGCAGCCAATTTGTGCACAGTGTGGTCCCATAATCAACAGTGTGATAATGACTAGGTAATAGGTTTTAATTATATTTACCTGGAAAAACTCAGCAGGTCTGGCAGCATCGGCGGAGAAGAAAAGAGTTGACGTTTCGAGTCCTCATGACCCTTCGACAGAACTTGAGTTCGAGTCCAAGAAAGAGTTGAAATATAAGCTGGTTTAAGGTGTGTGGGGGGTGGCGGAGAGAGAGAGAGAGAGAGAGAAGTGGAGGGGGTTGGTATGGTTGTAGGGACAAACAAGCAGTGATAGAAGCAGATCAACAAAAGATGTCACCAACAATAGAACAAAAGAACACATAGGTGTTAAAGTTGGTGATATTATCTAAACGAATGTGCTAATTAAGAATGGATGGTAGGGCACTCAAGGTATAGCTCTAGTGGGGGTGGGGAGAGCATAAAAGATTTAAAAATATTTAAAAATAATGGAAATAGGTGGGAAAAGAAAAATCTATATCATTTATTGGAAAAAAACAAAAGGAAGGGGGAAGCAGAAAGGGGGTGGGGAAGGGGGAGGGAGCTCAAGACCTAAAGTTGTTGAATTCAATATTCAGTCCGGAAGGCTGTAAAGTGCCTAGTCGGAAGATGAGGTGTTGTTCCTCAAGTTTACGTTGGGCTTCACTGGAACAATGCAGCAAGCCAACGACAGACATGTGGGCAAGAGAGCAGGATGGAGTGTTAAAATGGCAAGCGACAGGGAGGTTTGGGTCATTCTTGCAGACAGACCGCAGGTGTTCTGCAAAGTGGTCGCCCAGTTTGTTTGGTCTCTCCAATGTAGAGGAGACCACATTGGGTGCAACGAATGCAGCAGACTAAGTTGGGGGAAATGCAAGTGAAATGCTGCTTCACTTGAAAGGAGTGTTTGGGCCCTTGGACGGTGAGGAGAGAGGAAGTGAAGGGGCAGGTGTTGCATCTTTTGCGTGGGCATGGGGTGGTGCCACAGGAGGGGGTTGAGGAGTAGGGGGTGATGTAGGAGTGGACCAGGGTGTCCCGGAGGGAGCGATCCCTATGGAACGCCGATAGGGGGGGTGAAGGGAAGATGTGTTTGGTGGTGGCATCATGCTGGAGTTGGCGGAAATGGCGGAGGATGATCCTTTGAATGCGGAGGCTGGTGGGGTGATAAGTGAGGACAAGGGGGACCCGATCATGTTTCTGGGAGGGAGGAGAAGGCGTGAGGGCGGATGCGCGGGAGATGGGCCAGACACGGCTGAGGGCCCTGTCAACGACCGTGGGTGGAAAACCTCGGTTAAGGAAGATGGAGGACGTGTCAAAGGAACTGTTTTTGAAGGTAGCATCATCGGAACAGATGCGACGGAGTCGAAGGAACTGAGAGAATGGGATGGAGCCCTTACAGGAAGCGGGGTGTGAGGAGCTGTAGTCGAGGTAGCTGTGGGAGTCGGTGGGTTTGTAATGGATATTGGTGGACAGTCTATCACCAGAGATTGAGACAGACAGTTCAAGGAAGGGAAGGGAAGTGTCAGAGATGGACCACGTGAAAATGATGGAGGGGTGGAGATTGGAAGCAAAATTAATACATTTTTCCAAGTCCCGACGAGAGCATGAAACAGCACCGAAGTAATCATCGATGTACCGGAGAAAGAGTTGTGGAAGGGGGCCGGAGTAGGACTGGAACAAGGAATGTTCCACATACCCCATAAAGAGACAGGCATAGCTGGGGCCCATGCAGGTACCCATAGCCACACCTTTTATTTGGAGGAAGTGAGATTCTCTCAGTTTCTTTGCCTCCGTCGCATCTGTTCTGATGATGCTACCTTCAAAAACAGTTCCTCTGACATGTCCTCCTTCTTCCTTAACCGAGGTTTTCGACCCACGGTTGTTGACAGGGCCCTCAACCGTGTCCAGCCCATCTCCCGCGCATCCGCCCTCACGCCTTCTCCTCCCTCCCAGAAACATGATAGGGTCCCCCTTGTCCTCACTTATCACCCCACCAGCCTCCGCATTCAAAGGATCATCCTCCGCCATTTCCGCCAACTCCAGCATGATGCCACCACCAAACACATCTTCCCTTCACCCCCCCTATCGGCGTTCCATAGGGATCGCTCCCTCCGGGACACCCTGGTCCACTCCTACATCACCCCCTACTCCTCAACCCCCTCCTATGGCACCACCCCATGCCCACGCAAAAGATGCAACACCTGCCCCTTCACTTCCTCTCTCCTCACCGTCCAAGGGCCCAAACACTCCTTTCAAGTGAAGCAGCATTTCACTTGCATTTCCCCCAACTTAGTCTGCTGCATTCGTTGCACCCAATGTGGTCTCCTCTACATTGGAGAGACCAAACGTAAACTGGGCGACCACTTTGCAGAACACCTGCGGTCTGTCCGCAAGAATGACCCAAACCTCCCTGTCGCTTGCCATTTTAACACTCCACCCTGCTCCCTTGCCCACATGTCTGTCCTTGGCTTGCTGCATTGTTCCAGTGAAGCCCAACGCAAACTGGAGGAACAACACCTCATCTTCCGACTAGGCACTTTACAGCCTTCCGGACTGAATATGGAATTCAACAACTTTAGGTCTTGAGCTGCCTCCCCCATCCCCACCCCCTTTCTGCTTCCCCCTTCCTTTTGTTTTTTTCCAATAAATGATATAGATTTTTCTTTTCCCACCTATTTCCATTATTTTTAAATATTTTTAAATCTTTTATGCTCTCCCCATCCCCACTAGAGCTATACCTTGAGTGCCCTACCATCCATTCTTAATTAGCACATTCGTTTAGATAATATCACCAACTTTAACACCTATGTGTTCTTTTGTTCTATTGTTGGTGACATCTTTTGATGATCTGCTTCTATCACTGCTTGTTTGTCCCTACAACCACACCAACCCCCTCCACTTCTCTCCCTCTCTCTCTCCGCCCCCCCCCCCACCCCCACACCTTAAACCAGCTTATATTTCAACTCTTTCTTGGACTCGAACTCAAGTTCTGTCGAAGGGTCATGAGGACTCGAAACGTCAACTCTTTTCTTCTCCGACGATGCTGCCAGACCTGCTGAGATTTTCTAGGTAATTCTGTTTTTGTTTTGGATTTCCAGCATCTGCAGTTTTTTTGTTTTTATCCCTGGTTTAAATTATGTTTGTTGTGAGATAAATATTGACCAAGACACAATGGAGAACTACTCTCCTCCCTGTCCTATTTACTTTAACCACATTCTATTCAACTGAACCAGTCAGTCAACCTTGATTTACATACATATGACTGCCACAGTGAATCTCACATGCTATTGCTTATTTCTCACATGTTCTTGCTTCCTGCTAATGACCAGCATCTAAATTTTGTAACTTCTCTCTCAATGTTTCACTTCCTTCTTCCCCTTTCCAGCTCACACCACTTCCCCAATGTCTCATGAACCTGCAAGGCAGAATGGTAGGAAGCAGTGTCTCTTAATCTTTAATTAGGATAAGGGTTGCCTCTGGGTCCAGAGGGCGAAGGTGAGAGATACTCAGAGGGCGAACCATTTAGGCATTTGTTCCCATAGTCTTCTCAAGGGGTAATAGTGTAATCTAACTCCCAAATATGCCTTGAAAACAACTACTTAGAAATTGTAACATATCAAGTCTTAGTTGTGCTGAATAAAGCTGTGACCAATATGGGTTGACATCGAATTATTGGCTATCAGGTTTTATGAAAGGAAAACCTAACATAAGGAGGGAAGAAGTTGCACGATGTTAAAGTGTTGTAAGCAAAAAGCAAAAATAAAAAACCAGAGAAGAGATGGGGAGAAACTTTAGTTCCAGCTGAAATGGCTGTGGAAGCTGATTCGATAACAACTTTCAAAAGGGAAATTGGATACATGCTTGGAAAGGAAAGATTTTCAGGGCTATGCGGAAAAGACGAGAGTGACTGGGGCTAATTGGATATCACTTTCAAAGAGCCAGCACCGGCATGATGGGCTGAATGGCCTCCATCTGTGCCATCTGATTCTATTTTAGGTGGGAAATACTATGATGTATTTAGGTTTAGAGCTGAGGTACCTTTTTCACTTTGGCAGAAACAGGAAGTTTTAAAGCCATCAGTGGCAGTATGGCTAGCAGACAAAATAATTCAGCACTATCTAATTATCTGTTGGCTGATTCATTCATCCTGTCATGGAACTATGCCCACTGTACCCAATAGCATTATCTTCACACAATCCCAGCCTCCAAAGTCTCATATTCGGTTTCTGATAGACAGTTGAGCAGCTTAAATCAGCAAACCAAAAATTTGCAAACATGACATCCTCTTTCTTTAATTACCACCCCCTCTAACCCCCCACTGCCACCAATCCCACACAGTATTAATAATCTTCCATTAATAATCTTCCTGATTAAAATAGCAACATGAAAATCTGCTTTACAAATCTCATTGTTTGGTGCAAATTAGGTAGATTTCTTTCAGAAATAATACTTTGGGGATGCTGTAGTGAGGTATGCTGTAGAGTGGCCTGAGAGGAACATTGACTTTGGGTCCATGATGTTTTCCTGAGTCTATTGTGGACTAATTGATGGAGACTGATTGCTATGAATAGCCAACAACCCGTTGGCATTTTTGTTGCTACATACAATTACCACGACGGCAGAAGGTGAACGAGACTTGCATTTGGATGATCATGGGCTAGGGCACCTGCTAAATGTTAATCCTTTTTGTTCATGAAGTTTGGTATGAGGAGCCTTGTGTACACATGGATGAAATCTTCAGTGCTCTGTGCCCTAGGAACCCTGCAAGTCGGTGAAAGAATGTGCATCTAGTTCTGGTAATTCTTCCGCTCCCCATTGAAACAATGAAGTTGCTACTCTTGTAACAATGACATTGGTCACTTGCTTGATACATCTGGGCACTGCAAATTGGCAGATTCCAAAATCCCTGTCAGGAAGGGAGATTTACTTAGGGCAGAAATTCTGAAAGACAGGTATGAAGGCAAGTATGCCACAAGTTGGAGAGGACCACATTATGAGTGGAATTGCTCAAAACTTTTTTACAGCTATCAAAGAACTTTGGTAAATTAAAAGTCTTCATTACTGTCATGAAAATATAACAATTTTCATAACATTATTGTGATTTATTGTAAACGTAGGCTAATAGTAGGATTCGTACAGTTTCTCTGTGTGTATATGTGTGTGGGGTTTATTTGAATTGGAGACAGCTGGTTTGGAGGCATTGAGTCATCAGAAAGAAGCTAGGTTTGAAATGTTAAATACGTAAGCAAGGCTGAAGTTTTAGAATGTGAAGTGTGAGGAAAATTTGCATTTATAGATAAATTAGGGTAGTTTAAATTTCAAAGACCTAGCCAAACAGTGTGTTTATTTTTCTCAATGGTCACTGATAAAATAAGCACAATGAAAAGATTTATATTATCAGAAAGGTAAAGTTCCAAAGACATATCGGAACAATGGAATTTGCATTAAAAAGGGAGAAACATGTATAAAAAGATGAGGTTATGTGTCAGGGAGCAGAAATTCTAAGATCTAACAAAAGAGTCCTCCAGCCTCTGTGCATCAAGTTGCCGTCTACAGGAACCGGCGCTGAGAAAACTCACTTTGAATTTGACTGTCCAGGGTATTGTGTCTGTTTACATCTATTTGTTTTTACTGTTGCCTTAACGGAGGTGTAACTATGAGCCAGATTAATTAGGGGTTTTAGGAGTTATTATAGTAGTCATTTGTAGACCTATGTATGTGCTTGAAATCTTTTCTTTTGTTAATAAATATTTAATTTAGTTTTCTAAAAACCTCTGAAGTTGTGGTAGTCATCACTTCTGAATTCAATGCACACATCTCGAAATAAAATACAAATTGTATAACAGTTGTGACCGCATGATCAAGTTTCCCTGGTGGATTTATCTGCCACGCCATAACAATTATACCATCACCAAAAATGCCTGCTAAATATTGGATGGGACAGACATGAAAACTGAAGAATCAACAGGGCATAAAATATAATATATTTTCTCTTCGTGGTTACAACTATTTCAATTTAAGTGGAGGAAATTTTTACACAGCTGTGATCTGGAATGTACTGCCTGAAAGGGCACTGGAAACCAATTCAATGGCAACTTTCAAAAGCAAATTGGATAAACACTCATTTGGAAATAATTTACAGGGCTGTGCAGAGACAACAGTGGTCTAAGGTTAATTAGAAGCTCTATCAAAGAGCCGACACAGCTGTATCTCCCGATGATTTTATAAATCTCATCACAGGAACTTACGTAGCAACTTGAGTCTGGTGTCTGAACAGTGAGAGCTGTACAAGCAGTGGGATGTGGTTACTCATGGAACAACATCTCTGAGTTAACAGCATTCCGTAACTCAGTATCTTATCAGAGGGGTAGTTGTCACATCCTAACTTATCATTTGAAACCTTTGATGCAAACTTGCAATTTCCAAATGTTAACTTAAAAGGAAGATTTGCAAATGTTTCCAGCACTTGTTTTAATCAAATATTAGTGACACATATTTCAAAAAGTCAGATTCTTATCTGAGGAAACTGAACTTGGTACGATGTGTGAAAACTACTTTTTGATAACTAGTTTCTTCTTGTGTTTTACAGCAGGTAAGTTTATTTGAATTAATTCATTTGTTCATTTTATTTATTCTTTCAAATCTTAAAATGTTAGCCCTTATTTTCCACAGGCGTGAAGAATAAGCAGTTTTTAACATGAGCTGTGTTCGTACGTGGGGTATCAATAACATTTAATTATTTCAGTATTTATCATGAAATGTGATAAAATGATCAAATCATGCTTTGGTGAATGAACAAATTGCCAGAGAATGTTATTGACTCATCAGAGATCCATAGTGAGTTAATCCAGAATGCTTAAAATTGTGACGGAGTCTCCAGAATATTTGGGGTCTTGAATCTGGTATTATTTTTACACAGATAATTTTTAAAGTGATGCATGTCTCCAGAGACTGCGTACAGAAATAAACTTGCATTTTGGGCTGTAAGTGATATAGTGTGCAATTTGGGAAAAATACGTATTTGTTTTTGTGACCGGAAGGTTGTTTCAAGTGTGGTTCCACAGATCTCAATACGAGGTCCCTTGCTTTTCATAGTCTTTTATTAATGATTTAGACTTAAATATGGGGGTGGGGGGTGGTGTGGTATGATTGTGAAATTTGCAGATGATACAAAAATCAACCTTTTGACAGAAAATGAGGGGGAAAAGTTGTTGACTGCAGGGAGATTTCAATGGACTGGTCAGGTGGGCAGAAAAGTGACAAATATAATTCAATCCGGAAAAAAAAAATGCATGGGGA
Organism: Carcharodon carcharias; assembly: GCF_017639515.1. Lineage (NCBI taxonomy): Eukaryota > Metazoa > Chordata > Chondrichthyes > Lamniformes > Lamnidae > Carcharodon > Carcharodon carcharias. The sequence goes on from NC_054491.1 coordinate 19,719,597, forward strand.
GGTAAAACAAGGCAAAAGAATACAAAACAAATGGTAAGATGTTGAGAAGTTTAGAGGATTAGAGGGGCCTTGGAGTGCATATCCACAGATGCCTGATGTTAGCAGAACAGGTCGATGAGGTAGTTAGGAAGGAATATGGAACACATTCCTTTATTAGCCAAGGCCCGGTGCATAAGAGCATGGAGGTTATGCTAGATCTGTATAGAACACTTAGCTAGAATATGGCATATAGTTCTGGTCACTGTATTACAGAAAGAATGTGGAGCACTAGGGAGGGAATAGTGAGGATTTATGAGGAAGTTGCCAGGAATGGAAAATTTTAGATATGAGAAGAGATTGGATGGACTGGGATTGTTTACTTTGAACAGAGGAAGCAGAGGGGAGGTTTAATTGAGTTGTACGAAATCGTGAGGGGCCTGGATAAGAGAGTCCTATTTTCCTTAGCAGAGAGCTTAATAGTCAGGGTGCTTAGATTTTTTTCATTGGTGAAGAGTTAGAGGGGAGTTTTTACTCAGAGTGAAGGGGGTCTGAAACCCACTGACTGAAGCCCTCATTGTATTAAAAAAAGTCCTTGGATATGCACATGAAGTGTTGTAACCCACAAGGCTATGGACCAAAAGGTGGAAAGTGGATTTAGATTGGATAACAATGCACCCAATGGGCTGAATGGTCTCCTTCAGTGCAGTATATTTTCTTTTTACTATTTATCCATGTTTACCATCAGTTTGCAGTAAAGACATGAAGGTTGATTAATCGGTAAGATCATAAAATAAGTAGGGGTGAGAAGGTTATTGAACGTATCTTAATTTATCATCCAGAAAATTGTTGCTCAAATTTTTACAAATAATATTCTGGATTAGATATTTTTTCCTAATCTCATGGACATTTGTAGCAATATGTTTCAGCCACCTCCCTTGGAAGTTGAAAAGTCCCAATATCTCCAGCTTTTCTTCAAAAATCAGGTCCAACACTTGGGACGTAATTTTTTATAGAATTATACAGAATGCACAGCACAGGAACAAGCCATTGAAGGAGAAAAAAAACTTTTATTTCGATAATGCCTTTCATGACCACCAGACATTTCAAAGTGCTTTACAGTCAATTAAATATTTTGAAAATGTAGTCATAGTTCTAATGTAGCAAACAGCCAATTTGGGTAAAGCAAACTCCCACATATAGCAATGTCATAATGACTAGGTTTTTTTTTGTAACTTTGATCAAGAGATAAATATTGGCCAGGGCATTCAGGATAAATCCCCTAAACTGCTTCAAAATAGTACCATGGGATCTGTTACACCCACCTGAGGAGGCAGATAGGGCCCCGTGTTAACATTTCAGCTGAAAGATAGCACTGCCAACAGTGCAGCATTCCCACAGTACTACACCAGAATGTCAACCTAGATTTTTGTCCTTGAGCCCTCAAGTGGGACTTGAACCCAGCACTTTCTGGCTCAGAGACAAGAATGCTGCCAACTGAGCCATGGCTGACATAATTCCACTCAATTCGTCCATGCCAGAGTTTATGTTCCACAATAGTCTCTTCCCATCATTCCACCTCGAATTCAATCAGCGACATCATCTAATTCCCTTCTCCCTCATCTGCTTATCCAATTGCCCCTGAAATGCGTCCATACTAGTGGCCATGTTATCACCACTTTCCTAGTAAGGAAGTTTCTTCTGAATTCCCCAATTGATTTCTTGCTGACCATATTATATTGATGTCCTCTAGTTTTGCACTTCCTCACAAATGAAAGCATTCTCTTTGTGTTGACTTTATCAAAACTCTTGTCATTTAAAAACCTCTTTGCAAAAGATAAGTGACATGCCTGCTCGCAGTAATCTAACCATTATCTTCAGTGGAGGGTAGAATTGTGTGGCGTGTGAAACTGCAGCTGATCTGACCCCATCAGCTTCCCAACTATATCACCAGTATTAGAATCTCCTGGCCTTGGTCCCGCTGGGCAGAATTGGACACGGTCCTCAAAGTGGGACCTGGCCATTGTACCGCAATGTTTGATCACCGTCTCTTTTGACTTGCACTCTAGATAGAAAGAGATTTAGAACAATACATGAGGGAAAAATCATATGCAGTGAGTTGTTACGATCTGGTGTGCGCTGGCTGAAAGTGCAGTGGAAGCCGATTCAATCATAACTTTCAAAGGGAATTGGATAAAACCTTGAAAGGGAAACTTTGCAGGGCCTTGGAAAAAGAGCAGGATAGAGGAATGAATTGATTAGATCATTTTCAAAGACTGGCGCAGTCACAAAGAGCCAAATAGCTGTCTGTGTTCTATGAATCTAAGAATGTGTCATTATAATAGATCATTTTCCATTATAAATGATACACTTTTGGAGGAAGCACAAGGATGGGCAATATAAAATAAAGGATACACCTCTAAAAGGGTTACAGAAGCAGAGGGACCTGAGGGTATATATGCACAAATCGTTGAAGTCGGCAGGACAGGTTGGGAAGGTGGTTAACAAGATAAACAGGATCCTGCAGATTATAGATAGAGGGTATAAAAGCCAGGACATTTTGGCAAACCCTTGTAAAACCCTGGTTCAATCTCAACTGGAGTATTGTGTCCAATTCTTGGCACTGCAGTTTATGTTGGATGTGAAAGCTTCAGAGAGTGTACGGAAAAAAGTTACAAGAATGGATGAAAGATTTTGGCTACGATGATAAATTGGAGGAACTTTTTTAAGCAGCACGTGGTTCAAATCTGGAATCACACCTGCAAGTGTGGTGGAAGTAGTTTCAATCACGGCTTTCAAAAGGGAAATGGATAGCTAGAGAAAAGATTTTCAGGGCTACAGAGAAATGATGGGGGGGGAGTGGGACCAGCTGAGTTGCTCTTGCAAAGAGCCAGCATGCACACAATGTTCGGTAAACATTCTATGATTATATAATAGATATCAGTTTAAGATCAGCCACAAATTTCACTGCTTTCTTCTGAAAAAATGTTGCGTCAAATCTAATCATTCAGGAAAAGCTGAAAAGTGTGTTAGACATTTTCAACATTAATGTGTATCAAATTATGCCTGGGAATTTAGAAATATAGGCTGTAGTTATACTCGCACTATGTTCAAATAACCAAACATATACCACGGGGGAGAATTTTCTCCCTGTCGGGGGAGCTGAGCGGGAGTGGGCACGGTTGGGCATGCAGCCGATCGCCGCCCACGATTGGCTGCATGCCGCCATTTTACATAGGCGGGCCAATTAAGGCCCACCCAACGTGACGCGCACCCAGAAGCGCTGAGCGCTCCCTGTGTGGTCGGGGCCGGCATTCCTTCCGCACATGCGTGTGAAAGAGCACAGAAATCTCCCTGAGGCACAGAGCTGCCTCAGGGAGTTTAATTTCATTTTTCAAAATTTAAATACAGAGAAAAAAATTTCAGACATGTCCCCTCATGTGACAGTGTCACGTGAGCTGGGACATGTTAATGAATTTTAATTTAAAAATTTATTGGATTTATAAATCCTTCATGAAATGTCATCCTGCACTTGGATGAGGTTCCATGAAAAATGCGAAGGCCCCTGGGGTCTTCACCTACCCCCCGCCAACCTTAACGTTACCCCTTCTGGTAACGCTTGGTGCCACCAATTAGAGAATTTACATTTCAAGAATGTTGTGGGGTCAGGACCCAGAAATTATCCAAGCATCAGGTTTTTGACATTGATTTGAAAATTCAGCCTCAATAGTCTACCACCCAGTAACCTGGAAAACATGTTGAGACAGCAGAGGCTCAGCCTTCGGGTGTGTTTGGGTTTTGGCTATTAAATATGTAAATCTAAAGTGGAATGGAAATAAAGAAAGAAGATAAAACAGATAAAGATTGAAAAAAATTAGCAAGTAAGGTTAAATTTATGATGTTATATAATGAGAAAGTAGAGAACATAACAGGATATCAATGGTACGTTAAAATCAGATGTGGCCTTGGTGACATTTCCTATTGCTGGAAATTATGTGGTTTAACTTTCAATGTTTAAAGCGACAAATAGCACCATGGTCCCAGCAAAATTTACAAGTTTATTGAGGGAACACAGACTATAAAGATTTTCAAAAATTCCCATTAAATGCAGACAAAAGGTTCCTAACATTCTTTTCCTCTCAAACACTTAATTTGCACCTAGTTGCTTCAATTCAAGACAAAGTATTCATTGAATCACCTATTACACACAGCCCAGAAATAGGTCATTTGACCCATCTGATCATTGCTGGTCTTCATGCTACATGAGCCTCCTCTGACCTTACTTCGTCTAATCCTATCAGTACAATCCCTTTCTCACTCATGTGTCTACCTAGTTTCCTTTTAAATGCATCAATGCCAGTTGTCTCAACTATTCCATTTGGTAACAAGTTTCACATTCAAACCACCCTCCAGGTAAAGAAATTTCTCTTGAATCCCTTTTTTGGATTTATTGGTAACGACCTTTTATGACCCCTAGTTTTGGATTCCCAGTGGAGGCATTTTTGCTGACCTTTTGTACCCTTTAATAATTTGAGACACCTCTATTAGGTTAAGCATTTGTTGCTCATGGTACAGAGTCCTTTATATTTGGGTTGCTAACCATCTGCTGTGTGACTACTTCGCTGACCATCTTTCTGTGCGTGTGGGTAGTTGTAATTTGTCTGTGGCCTTCAACTCTTCCTCCCATTCTCACACCAACCTAGACCCCTATTACCTCACAGGCTGCGGTGAAACTTGAGAGCAGCCTAGCTCCAAACCAGTGTTGTCCTGGGCACCATACAGGCCTCCAGTTTACCTCTGACCTCAAATCTCTTCTTGATAATTCCACCAGTTTCTCTCCTCCACACTAAACATGCTTTCTCTTTTAAATTTGGAGTCCTGTCTAATTCATCTTCTGTCTTTCTTTATCCTTTTATCTCTCTCCTCTTTTTCACCACTTCTCCAATCCTACAAGAGTTGTGTTGCCAATCTTAGAAGATTGGTTCTCCCATTTATCAAAATTGGCTGTCCTCTGGCATTTTGTCCATTTATCATGAGAGAGTTTTGACAATGAGTATTCTTTTTGCCCTGCAAATCATTTTAGTTTTCTCCCTTTATCTCAAACTTTCAGTTAGAATCCCAATGTTAGTCTCATTTTATACTCCCAAATTTCAGTTCTAGTTTTGTAAAATAATTTCTTCTTGCCATATTATCACCATTAAGCTTTTTCAGGGCTTTTTTCCCAAAATATATGTTTGAAAAAATTGTTTCACCCCTCAGAGAGAAATAAGCTTTCCCAAACAAACAAGCCCAATTTCTTCATTCTTTCCTCATAAACTACTTTTCTAAGTATACGGGATCCTTTCCTTTATTAGCCAAGCTATAGAGCATAAGTGCAGAGAGGTTATGCTGGAACTATGTAAAGCCTCAGTTAGGCCATGACTTGAGCAGTGTGTGCAGTTCTAGTCACCTCATTACAGAAAGAGAGGGTACAGGGGAGATTCACAAGGATGTTGCCAAGACTGGAAAAATGCAGCCAAGAGGAAAGATTGGATAGGCTGGGGTTGTTTTCCTTGAAACAGAGGAGGCTGAGAGGAGATTTGATTAAGGTGTACAAAATTGTGAGGGGCCTGGATAGTTTGGATGAAACGGGTCTATTTCCCTTAGCAGAGAGGTCAGTGACTAGGGCATACAGATTTAAAGTGATTGACAGAAAGATTAGAGGGGAGATGAGGACTTTTTTTTCGCCCTGAGGGTGGTGGGGGTCTGGAACTCATCACCTGAAAGGGTAGTAGAGGCAGAAACCCTCAACTCATTTAAAAGGTGCACCTCAGGTGCTGTAACCTGCAATGCTGGTACACGAGATTAGGCTGGGTGACTCGTTATTTGGCCGGCGCAGATACGATAGACCAAGTGGCCTCTTTCTAAACTCACCATAAATGTTCTATGATTCTATAATGCTTGGCCATTCACTTCTCTCTCCTCTCAAAAGATTAAACAAGAACAGTTTTGGAAAGGCAGCTTAAAGAGATGTTTACACATTGTGTTGGGCAGTCTCAAGTAGGTGAGGTATGATCCCATGGTGATATTGTGCTAGGTCACTACCTGTTATTTATCTTCTTATTAACTCTATGTACGCAGCTATGATTGCACTACCTGATTTCCAAATAATGGACACAATAATCTTGGATGGATTGTATTGTACAGTGATGAGAAGTATGATAGAGGAAGGGCTTTGGTTTCAGCTCTAGACAATGCTTAGTTAATTGATTCCAGGTGGGGCTGCTCTGGATAGGAATACCATTGAGCTGGGGGAAAGTAGCTGAATTATTGTCAACTGTTTTATCTTCTTTATGTGAAAGAGTTTGTTAAACAGTAGACATTACAAAATAGTTTCGGCCTTTTCATTGAGTTGAACGTCTTTATCTGCCTTAGGAAAGCAAGAGATTGTGAGGTAAGGTCTTCCGCCAATTGAGTTAATTTTTTGAGTTCTTTTAACATATTCGCTTCTTGTAGATCAGGAAAGAAAATAGAAAGACATGCATTTCTATCACACCTTTCACAACCTCAGGGTGTCCATAGTGCTTCATAGCCAATGAAATACTTCAGAAGCGTAGTCACTATTGTAATGTAGAAAGCACGGCAGGCAATTTGTGCACAGCAAGCTCCAACAAACAGCAATGTGATAATGATCAGATAATCTGTAAACGGGAGTTACATTTCATTTACTCGCAATTTCCCTTGTGCTTTTTTCTTTCTTAGTCACAAGTTTCCGGGTTCAAGCCCCACTCCAGGACTTGAGCACAAAAGTCAAGACTGATACAGCAATGCAGTACTGAGGGTGTGCTGCATTGTCAGAGGTGCTGTCTTTTGAATAGATGTTAAACTGAGGCCCTGTCTGCGCTCTCAGGTGAAAGTAGAAGATTCCATGGCAGTATTTTGAAGGAGAGCAGGGGGTTCATCCCCAGCGTTGTGGCCAAATCTTATCCCTCAATCAATGACACAAAAACAGATTATCTGGATATTATCAAATTGCAGTTTGTGGGAATTTGCTGTGTGTAAATTGCCTTCTGCATTACAACAGCGGCGAAATTGATTGTAAAGTGTCTGAGATATCCTGTAGACATGAATAGGCTATATAAGTGGAATTCTTTCTTTCATATGAAAACCTCTTCTTTGAAGATTTTTTTTTCTGGTTTTCCATGCCTCTTAGACGCTGAAGCACAATGATAACTTTTCTCTGGCTGCGAGCATTCAGAAACTTGACAGAGTAACACAGACATAACTTTGTATTTTGTCCTTGTGATCAGATGCTTTATCTGCACTTGCTATTTTCCCACTAAAACACTGAAATGTAGAAACAAAGTGAGAAGTTGTGGACATAAGCCACGCACGCACAGGCACCTGACATGTGTGATATCATACACTGCACTGGCCACAGTGCAACCATTCTTACAAATTTAATACTTTTCTCTTTCTGTAACTAGACACGGAAGCAGCTCAAACAAAAAACTGCAGCCCTATTTGGAGGCAAGTTGGAGAGACTGTCACCCTGCCATGTAAATACAGCCCAAGATCGGATCAAAAAAGCTACTTGGACATTGAGTGGGCGATCAGAAGCACAAACAGTAACGAGTCTGATAAAGTGGTAAAAGAAAAGTTATGAAAGTAGTGACTGAATGAGCCGGATTTTCAAAGCGTCATGGGGTTGAGACCGGGTGCGGGTGTGTTTTGAAAATCCTAGTCCCAGATATTATCACAGATTCAGATGAGATGGCAAGGGATAGAAATGTAATGGCTTTGTAACTAGAAACTGAATTTAAAACAAATATTGAAGCAGTACTTATTTTCTTGCATAATTCAGTCAGATTGCTTGATTATTCCACCGAACATTTCTAATTAATCTTTTACTTTGAAATAAAACTTAAAATTTGTAAGGTCTTTCAATTATTCTGCCACAAAAATGCACAATGAGAAAAATAATAATCCAGGGTCGAGCAATAGACCAAAGCCTTTGTGAAAGGGTTTACGTGACATTACTTTCTCTCAATTGCAAATTGTTTTTCTCAGTATATTTTTGATCATTTTCCACATTTTGAGGTATGTTCAACATATTTGTTTTGTTAAAAAAAATTAAGCCACCAAGACATTCTGACGTGTCTTCAGGCAATTGTTTTTCCAGTGTGTCAGTTTTGGTGTTAAGGTGTAATTGCTGTCAGACGTGATGTTAAATACCACCTATCAGCTAGTGTTGCAAACTGTACAGACTGTGGTTGTCTACAATCTGTGCGCAAGTATTAAATTAGCACAAAAGCAAAGTTCCCAGATAGGTGTATCAAAAAAATGTCTTGAACGAGAACTCATGTCTTAAAAGAGATTAGTAGATGTGACCAAAAATTTGAATTGAATTTTTATTCTTTCACAGGATGCAGGCCTCACTGGCTATAGGCCAGCATTTATTGCCCATCCCTAATTGCACTTGAGAAGGTGGTGGTGAGCCTCCTTGAACTGCTGCAGCCCATTTGGTGTAGGTACACCCAGAGTGCTATTGGGGGGTGTTCCAGGATTTTGACCCCGTGACAATTAAGGAACAGCGATATATTTCCAAGTCTGGATGGTGTGTGGCTTGGAGGGGAACTTGCAGGTGGTGGTGTTTCCATGCATCTGCTGCCCTTGACCTTCTAGATGGTAGCAGTCGCAGGTTTGGAAGGTGCTACCTAAGGAGCCTTGGTGAGTTCCTGCAGTGCATCTTGTAGATGGTACACACTGCTGCTACTGTGCGTCAGTGGTGGAGGGAATGAATGTTTTTTGGTAGGGTGCCAAACAAGCGGGCTGCTTTGTCCTGGATGGTGGTAAGTTTCTTGAGTGTTGTTGGAGCTGCACTCATCCAGGCAAGTGGAGAGTATTCCATCACACTCCTGACTTGTGTCTTGTAGATGGTGGACAGGTTTTGGGGAGTCTGGAAATGAGTTACTCCTCACAGAATTCCCAGCCTTTGACCTTTTTAAAGAAGGTGAGGGGTGGAGAGATTTAGGGAGAGAGTTCCAGTGAGTAAGGTCTGGGCAGTTGAAAGCATGACCACCAATGGCGGAATGAAGGGAGTAGAGGATGCATAAGAGGTTGATGAGTGCAAGAAGCAGGATATTTGGAGGTTATAGGAGATAATAATTCAGCTCCTGACTCCCCAAAGCCTGTCCACCATCTACAAGGCACAAGTTGGGAGTGTGATGGAATACTCTCCACTTGCCTGGATGAGTGCAACTTCCACACCACTCAAGAAGCTTGACACCATCTAGGACAAAGCAACCCACTTGATTGGCACCCGATCCACAAACATTCATTCCCTCCACCACTGACGCACAGTAGCAGCAGTGTGTAACATCTACAAGATGCACTGCAGGAATTCACCAAGGATCCTTAGGCAGCACCTTCCAAACCCACAACCACCACCATCTAGAAGGACAAGGGCAGCAGATAGATGGAAACACCACCACCTGGAAGTTCCCCTCCAAATCATTCACCATCCTGCCTTAGAAATATATTGCCGTTCCTTCAATGTCACTGTGTCAAAATCCTGGAACCCCCTCCCTAACTGCACTGCAGTGGTTCAAGAAGGCAACTCATCACCTCTTCTCAAAGGCAACAAGGGATGGGCAGTAAATGCTGGCCCACCCAGCAATGCCGTCATCCCATAAATGAATGAAAAAATGTGGAGGTAGGGTTGGGGTAACACCAAAAACAAAGGCAAAAACTTTAAGTTTGAGTGATGGGGAATCTATGTTGCTGGGTGACAGGGGATTGAGACAGCGTGAGACAAGATAGGCCCAGTTTATGGAGTTTATGGAGAAAAGGAACATTGGAATAGTCATATCCATAGGTGAGGCAGGCACGTATAAAGGGTTTCAGTGGTGGAGGGGGCAACATTGCAGACATGGAAGGAAAGATTGTTGGGGGATGTGGTGTCTGAAGCTCAGTTCAGTCAAATCGAACTCTAAGGTTGAAAACAGTTTGGGGCATTGGCTGGGAAAGGAAATGAAATCAGTCGCACTGATGGAGCAGCGCATAGATGGGAAAGAGGCCAAAGGTAGATCCCTGGGGAATGATGGTGTGGCAGATGTGACCATATGGGGAAGGGAAGAGAAGCCATTGTCGGAGAATCTCTGGCTGTGATCAGATAAATGAGAATCCCAGGTTTGATGCCATATCTGTGTTGAGTTAACGAAGTTGCTAGCAGGTGAGTTATAAAGTCACAGTCAATAAGAGAACCGAAGTCTCTTTGGCACCACAAGATATCTACAAATTTTTTAAAAGTCTGGTGACAATATATAGGTTTAGTTAAGTTAATGCCCTTTTACTAAATTAGATAGATTTGTTACAATTACAAAAAATATTAGATAAGACAATGTGAAAGGGACATGACTGATGGAATTCCTGGAGAATTGTATGTTGCACATTTTGCAGAGTCAATGGTCAAACTTCCTTGTATCTGAGAGCAACTGACTCGCCAAGATAAACAGGATTGCTTTGAAATGTTGTGGGATGAAATCATGGCTTCTCTTCTGCTTTTAATGTCTGAGTGTTACATATATTCCACCATCAAGTGCTTAGTACTTTCTCAAAGTATGGGCTGGATTTTATGGGGGTGTGCATACACACCTCACCAAGCTGAAAAGTCAGTCAGGAGTCAGCCATGAAAAGGTCGGCTGCCCCACAGCCATTTTACTTTTGGTGGGGCACCAATTGGATCGGGGCAAGAATTCTGCCCCATCTGGGGAGGAAGTCCTCGCTTAGAGGGCTGCCGGTCAATCCAATTGGTCAGCAGCTCTGTAGACCCACCAGTGCCAGCTTCGAGCAGTGGCCAGTGCTGGAACTACAGTCAGTCCTCAAAGAAGTGGAGCTGACAGAGGCCGAACATAAGGCAGGTCCGGACTATCGCTCAAGCCAGGCTGGCAGGCCCCAGCAAGGGGGTAAGGGAGTGTGGGGGCCAAGATTTGAGAAGCTGGGGGGAAAGGTTAAAGTAGGGTTATGACCTTGGGGTCATATATGAACTCAGGGCATCCACAAAAGAGGTCCCCCCACCCTTGCCCGTCACCAGCCCGTGCAGCTAAGGCTGCCAGGTTAAGTGCTTGACATGAGCATCCTTTTGGCAGGGAAAATTAGCGGCAGGGCAGAATGAGGCATTTAAGTAGCCATTGATAGGCCCAAGGGCGGGCGAGCCTTGCTGATTCCCGCACCGCGCCCCATAAAATGGGAGACAGGTCGGGCGGATGTGGGTAGGCAGTGGGCAGGCCACACGTTGCATTTTACACATTCCCCTGACTTCAAACACACCAGCTGGGGCGGGGGAGTGGGGGGGGAGCCATAAAATCCAGCCCAAACTCCTTGAGAACTACAGTAGGAAGAAATTGACTGTTAACAATGACACAGATTAAAGTTCCAGTACAATTCTTCATAAAGTTGTAACTTTTGTTTAACTCTGTGGCAGATTTTAACACACGCTGGTGGAAAGGTTTATGTGACCCAGGGTTGGCAGCAGAGAATCTCCTTTGCCTCTGGAAATGGCAGTGAGGGAGATGCTACACTGTATTTTACGTCACTGGCTGTGAATGACAGTGGAATCTACAACTGCAAAGTGAAAGCAGAAGGCAAGATTCATCAAAGTGCCTGCAATTTAACAGTACGAGGTGGGTCTTCATATGTTGCTGTATCTTAAAGTCAAGATAAAGAGTTGTGTAGCCCTGTTACATACTGAATTCAGTTTTACACACATCCATTTTCTCCTACTCAGTTTTTTTTGGATTGGGCACCTTGCTGCAGAATTAGGATTATCTTCAGAAATACACTTATATCCCTGTGTTTTCTAAAAATCATCTCATGTCTTGTACACACTCTTCTTTGTTAAGGCAGGATCCTTTGTTTGTGGGCTTCTCAACTCTAGAATGGTAGAATAGTGGTTATACTATTGGGCTAGTGATCCAGAGGCCAGAAATAACAATTCAGAGATTTGAGTTCAAATCCCTCATGACAGCTGGGGAATTTCAATTCAGTTAATTAAATAAATCTAGAATGTGAAACTAGTTTCAGTAATGGTGACTATGAAACTATTGGATTGTCATAAAAGTCCACCTGGTTTACCCATCTTCTTGAGCGAACAAAATCTGCTGTGGTTACCTGGTCTGGTCTTTTTGTGACCCAGACCCACAACAAAGTGGTTGACTCTTAAGTGCCCTCTGAAATGGTTTAGTAAGCCACTCAGTTACATTTAAAATTCAGTACAAAACATGCAACCTAAACAGACTATGGCCAGGATTTTACGGTCCGTCACGCCGAAGGGTGCGATATTACAGTCCCGCCGAACTGAATGGAGATGTAAATGGATCATCGCAGCTGCTGGGGGGGAGGGGAGACACGCCACGGTGTGTCCTGGCCAATGGTTTCTCACCACCACCTTCTCAATGGCAATTATTGATGGGCAATAAATGTTGCCCTTGGCAGTGATGTCCACACCCTGTGATTGAAGAAAAGAGAAACCCAAGTTAGCATTCCACGCCCCTCCAAAACAAGCCATTAGATCGTGCATCCAGGGCAAAAAACCCCACCAGGAATGTGTTCTGTCAACCTCTCTCCAACTTAACATCTCAGCTAAAAGATATCAACTCTACTGATGCAACACTCACTCAACATAGAATCACTGTAGCTCAGTAGGGAGCTCTCTTACCTCTGATTCAGAAAGCTGTGGGTTCAAATTCTATTCTGAAGACTTGAGGAAAAACTCCAGGCTGAAACCTTGAAAAGAGAGAGAAAGGCTGTCCATAGTCAATGAAGTACTTTTAAAGCGTACTCACTGTAGTAATTTAGAAAACACTGCAGCCAATTTGCACACAGCAAGCTCCCACAAGCAGCAGCGTGATAATGACTGGTTAATCTGTTTCTTGCGATGCAGATTGAGGAATAAATATTGACCAGAATACTAGGAATAACTCCTCTTATCTTCAACATAGTGCAATGAGATCTTTGGGTGCAGCTGAGGGGGCTTCAGTTTAATATCTCACCCAAAAGACAGCACCTCAAGTTTTGCTGCACTCCCTCTGTGCTGCACTGGGAATATCAGCCTTGGTATTTGTGCTCAAGTAAACCCACAACCTTCTGCCTCAGAGACGAGAATGTGACCTGTAGTATAAGTTCTGGCATATATAGGGTTCATGTGGGACTGAGTATAGTACCACCCAGACAAGAGTCACCCAGTAAGAGAACACATGACCCACACCTAGGAGGGAGCTCCGAGCTTGTACCCTTACTAAATTTTTGTAGATCGCTATTGTTGCTAATAAAGACTTACAGTTAACCCACTAAAGACAAGAAGACTTCAGCAAACTTACCAAGATGTAACCAACACCCCACAACACTACTAACTAAGCTAAAACTGGTGTAATATTGAGCGAGTGCTGCATTGGCAGGGTTGAAGTCTTTCAACTGGGATGTCAAGTCAAAGTCTTGCTTGCCCTGTTAAGTGAGCATAAAAGATCCCAAGGCACAATTTTAAAGAGGAGCATGGAGTTCTGATCAACAAACCAACACCTAAAATGGATGATCTGGTCATATATCACATTGATATTTGTGGGATCTTGCTGTGCAGCAATTGGCTGCCACATTTCCCACATTATAATGGTGGCACACTTCAGAAGTACTTCATTAACTATAAAGAACTTTAGGACATTGTTAAATGCAATAAAAACAGAAAATACTCAGCAGGTCTGGCAGCATCTGCGGAGAGAGAAACAGAGTTAAGGTTTCAGGCTGGAGTGAACAGAAAATGAATCAAAGATTATGGCCAGGTGACAATGAGCTTGCGCTTCAAAGCTTGTAGGAGGAAGGGATGACTAAGGAAGGGGAGAATTTCTATTGTCTGCAGCCAATAAGGTATTGGTGTATCTTCTAAAATATCTGCTGAAATCCTGAAGGAAATTAGAATGGTTTATAATGTACATTTTTTCTTCACATGTTCCGAACACTATAAAAGCAGAATCTGTCACTCCAACAATCCCCGTCACTCAACATAAAATAACAAGTAAGCCAATGCTCTTTGTTTTCTTATTACTCTAAGGCTGCTTCACGTTGAAAGCTGTGTAGCATTCCGTATATTAGACCAACTGTTTTGCACTGATCTATCTCAGGGTGCAGTCTCCTTGAATGGAGCCTCAAGCGGAATCTTGAGAAATGTCTGATTGCCGGTAATTTCTCTTCTAAAGACATACATTCATGCTCTGTCATAGTTACCACTGCTTTTATGAATCTATTGCTGTTAACAAACTTTCTTTTTTAATTTGTGAATCCTCGGTCAAGGTCAAAAGACCACAGAACAGTACAACACCACACTTCGAACATTACCAGAAGGTAAGGTCTAATGCCGAAGGAATAACACATAAAGGTGGGGAAAGAAAGACGAGCTTTTCTATAATACTTTCGCGGCCTCAGGATGTCCCAAATTGGCTTAAAACAATGAAATACCTTTGAAGTGTAGTCACTAAACTGTTGTAATGCAGGAAACTGGGCAGCCAATTTGCACACAGCAAGCTCCCACAAACAGCAATGAACCCAATGACCCGATAACTTTTGTTTTTAGTGATGTTTGTTGAGGGATAAACATTTGAACGTTCTCGTTTCTTCAAAATTATAGACAAGGCTTTGGTTTAACATCCCATTTGAAAGATGACACCACTGATAGTGCAACGTCTCTCAATAAGACATTGAAGTGTCATTGGGCTCGAGATGCCAGACTGTTACTCACTGAGCCTCGATTTATACCAATCCACCAGGATTATCCTTGACTTTTCAGGAATTATGGATTAACCTCTGGCAAGCAACCCAGAAGAATGATCATGGGGCATTGAAAATATTGTTTTTGTATAAATTTCTTTGAATGTTTTTGTTGTTTTGCAGTTAAATAAACAATCAGTTTACTAAGGAATTCTATTCACTTAGCCACTCTTGTATCTGGTACAGTCGTATCAAGGGGAATAATATGGGAGCGGTGAGGGGGGTGGCACAAATGGCATGCCAACCCCCCTCCCCTCCACCATGGAAAGCACGTTGGTATAAAGCCAACTAACTCCACTCCTGAGCAGTCCTGCAGCATTAACGAGGGCCAAGTGGTACTTCTGCCCCTCACTGGCCAGCAGCTCCATCAGTCCGGTAAGGTATTAGTGGCATTGGTGGCAGCTGCTGGGACTGCAGCTGAATAGAGAAGTACAAGACCTCGTACCCCAGAGAAGTTAAGCCCAGGGCCTCCCAGAGCCGGGAGTACTTGGGAACGTTAGGAAGCGGGGCAGTGGGAGTGAGGGCAAGTTAATAGAAGGAGCGGGTAGGAAGGAAGTAGGGGGTTTAGTCTAAGGGGAGCCACCCTATGAGCAGCAAAGGGCAGCCCCCGAAAAGCACACCCCCCCCTTCCTTCCCGCCCTCTAACCATTTGAGGTTAAAAATCAGGCTTCGCACTCCCACCCTGCTGCCCACCCCAAATGTTTTATGGTGTGGGCAGCGTATTGTTAGGGTCAGTAGGCTTGGTAACCAGCCTCAATGGCCCTTAAATGGTCATTTTAATATGGCGGGCAGGCTGTTGATTTCGGTGTGCGCCCATCCCCCGTGTTATGGGGATGAACTCAGGGATTGGCAGGAAGGTGGCAGGATGGGCGCCCATGCCATTTCACGTGCAACCCCCTGTGGGGTAAACGCCTGCTGGAGGCACGTAAAATTCAGCCAGAGATCTGGAGTAATGACCCGGATTCATGAGGTCAAATCTCACCACAGTAACTGGCGCATTAAATAAACCTGGAATAAAAATACTTGCGTGAATAATGGTGACCATGAAACTACCATTTTGTCATAAAACAGCTAAACACTCATGTCTTTCAGGAGAAGAAATCTGCCATTCTTACCCAGTCTGGCATGTATATGACTCTTAACTGTCCTTTGACATGGCCTCTTGGCTGTACAGGGATGAACAAGAAAAGAGAATATACTTTTCATGACCACCAGATGCCTCAAAACGCTTTATAGTGAATGAAGTACTTTTTGAAGTGCTATCACTGTTGTAGTGTAGGAACCGTGGCAGCCAATAAACACACAGCAAACTCCCACAAACAGCGATGTGATCATGACAATCTGTTTTTTGTGATGTTGATTGAGGGATAAATATTGGCCAGGACCTCAGGGATAGGTCCCCTGCTCTTCTTTGGAATGGTACCACGGATTTTTACATCTACCCGCAGTGGGGCCTCGGTTTAACATCACATCCAAAAGGTGGCATCTCCAACAGTGCAGAACTCCCTCCGTACTGCACTGGAGCGTCAGCCTGAATTTTCTTGTACTTAAGTCCTAGAGTGAGGCTTGAACCCAGATCTTTGTGATTCAGAGGTGAGAGGGTTAACCAAACTGAGCCACAGCTGACACAGAAGTGAATGATAAATTGCAAACAGATTTGCAATTACAGGACTGTAAACATAAATGCAATTGTGGATTAACTGAAAGTCTATTAATGTAATTTGTAACTTGCTCAAAAATCTTTCCTTCAACCAACCTCACGACAGCAGATTGTCTGCTCACTATGACACTGTGAATTGTGACAGCAATTGATGGGTGCAAATTGCCTATTGTGTTTCCCACATTATAACAGCAACTGCGGACAGGATTTTCTAGCCCCAGTGCTAGTAGGCATCGTCACCGATGGGTAGGGAAAATTTGAGGAGCCATTAAAAGTCAACGATGAGTCCTGCCGATGTCGGGGCCAGAAAACCCCGGCCTACACTTCAGAAGTATTTATTTGACCCATAGGGAACGTTGGGACTTTCTGATGCAGGAATGATCAGGTCCTATGTTAATGCAAGTCTTTACTTAATTTTCCCAATTACAACTGACCACATCACAGTGCAGTACAACAAGTGGTTCAAAGGGCATACAACCTTATATTTACAAAAAGGCCTTTAAAATAGTTTTAGCCAGTTTGTTGCTGATTGGTTTGAAAATGGGTTTCTGCAAAAAAGACATTGGCAAGTTATAAGCATTACAGTGTTTGAGCATTACCACACTTAAACAAAGGCACTTGTTCTGGTTGATTGTCTAGTGTACTAGACTCCTACCACTAGATGAGATGAAAAGGACTGTGAAACATTACTGAATTAGTCACTAGGTGATTTTTCACACCTAGATAAAGCAATTGTAATAAAAGCTTAACACACCAGCTTTAGCAAGACACTTCAAATTAATAACTCCGTTGAATGCTTTGTCTACAGGGACTGCTATCAATTAAGAAGATAGAAAAGGGATTTGTGCATGGAAATTATAAACATTTTTATTCTTTTATCTATTACCTGATAAACTTGGGGTGTTATCGATGGTAGGTGGGAATGTGGAGCTGAGGTTACAATCTGATCAGCCATGATCTTATTGAATGGCGAAGCAGGTTTGAGGGACCAAGTGAACAACTCCTGCTTCTACTTGTATGTTATTTAAATAGACTTGACTGTATAAAATATCAGAAATGCCCACGTGAGGTGGATGGAGGTGGAAGTCCATGTGATGAAGCCATTAGGAATACATCCAGCCGGAGCTGGCAGCCCTAGCTGGATGTCTTTTGCTTTCATTCATGCCTGACATCAATGCATAGTCTCCAATAGTTTCTCCTTCCACACCCCACCTTTGGTCCTTTCCTCTTCATTGTCCACATGCTTTGTCTTTTATTTTATGCTTGGAATATGTGAGATACTAGAATAATCATGTTGGCCCCCTAACTAAGCCCTGGAGGGCTGAATTTGTCACTCTCAAGGCTGACTCACTGGAAAGAGTAATGCATCCCTAATTTCTTTCACTACACCATTGATGCCCGTTCCTTCAGCTGCCTAGATCCCAAGTTCTGGAATTCTCCCAAACTTCTCCATCATTTTCTGTCCTTGAAGCCACTTGTTAAAACTATCTCTTTGACCAAGCAATAGGTCAGCCGATCTTTCTCTTTTTCTGGTTCAGTTTCAGATTTTGTTTGACAATATTCCTTGGAGCATTTTAGTATGTTAAAGTCAGGTCATATGGGATAGACAGAGAAGTAGTGAGGAAGATTTGACCAGTTCAAACAAATGCAATTTCCATGGACAGAAATATGCTGTATCCTTTGATCTTTTTCACCAGCCTTGAAATAATTGAACATATCAGTGCATAGTGCAGTATTACTCTTATTGCTGTATTGTAGGTTCTTCAAAGGTTGTTGGAATTGGTCTTAGCATTTTTGGATTCATCATTTTGCTCACCTTTTCGATCAGGTGTTTGCAACCTAAAATACACAGGTAAGCCAGGAATGGTACTTTGATCATACTTATGTTACTTAGAGCAAAACATTATATCTGCAGAAGGCTGAATATTCTCTTTAACTAGAATATTCACTCCTTTGGCTGCACAGCAAAGGAGAAGCACTGTGCTCAATAACACCTAATTCATTTCACCAAAAGGCCACCTCAGTAAATTGTGTCGTGCACCAATTTTTCACCTTTAGTAGGACAACATCCTGATCAAAGGCATCTCACCTTGGAGAAGGTGCTGAAACTCTGCTGCCCTTATCTCAAATCCCACCGCCTCCTATTGCCCCATCACCCCCAGTGCTCACTGACCTAACAGGGGCTCCCAGGTAAGCAATGCCTCAATTTTAAAATTCTCATGCCTATTTTCAAATCCCTCCAAGGCCTCACTGCTCCCCATCTCGATAACCTCTCCAGGCCAATAAGATCTCAGTCATCCTCCAATTCTGACCTCTTGTGCATCCCTGATTTTAATCGCTTTACCACTGGTGTGTTTGCCTCAGCTACTGGCACCCTGGAATTCTCTGAACTTCCTTCCCTAAACCTTTCTGTCACTCTACTTCTCTTTCTTCCTTTAGGACGCTCCTTGAAACCCACCTCTTTGACTTTTGGTTATCTGCCCTTATATCTCCCTATGTGGCTGGTGTCCAACTTTGTTTGATACCACTCTTATGAAGTGCCGTTGGGTGTTTTACTATGTTTAAGAGCAAGTTGTGGGTGTTGTGAATGCTGTCATAACCTTTTGTGCAGTTATTAGACTTGTTGTTGCTTTTTCAGTCTATAGTTCTAAAACTTAGATACAGAACTAATATAAAGTGCTTGTTTCATGTAAACTAGATCCCTTAACTATTTCTCAATCCATCTCTAACTCTCCCAAGAACATCCCAGCATTGGCCCTAAAATGAATTGGCAGAGGTTTGGGATGAGGTTCTCCCTCCGAAATCTATGTGTAGTCCAGGCACCAGGAGAGAGACTGATGAATACAAATAAATTTTAAATTCAATATAGCTATTTTCTTTCTACTAAAAGGCACTATTATCATATAATACATAGAAGTAATAAGAAAAAAATCTTTGCATTTTTAATCACACATTCAAATCATCACACACCGTGGAATATTAAAGATCTCTGCAGTGTAAGCAAAAGTGGCAGCCAATCTGTACTTTCACAACCTCACAAAATCTCCCACTGCTCACTAATATTTGTTTATATTATAAATAGAGTGCACAGTTTAAAAAAAAACCACATAAAAATTAGGGCTCTGTCCAAATTATTTTGACATTTTATTTTTCTACAGTTCTCGGACATCAGCGAATACTTTGCGAAAATCAGAGGATTCCTTATCTCAGGTAATATTTGCTCCCTTGAACACATTATTAAATAACAAAGCGTTCCTATTTAAATATGAAAAGATCTGTTTCATGTAGATCAGGGGTGGGGAACCTTTTACTTATCAAAAGCCATTCACACATAGGCAAAATCAGTCACGGGCCAAACACACAAAAACCAACTTAATTAATTTTTTTAGAAAGCGTACAGAAATGTTCAACTCACCCACTGATATAAAGCTGAGTTTGCTTTTCCTTAATGAGCTTCGTTATGTCTGCTGGCACTGATGATGTTGCTACTCACAACTGGTTTTCCAAATTCACGTGTCTTAATCTGGCACACTGACGGTTCTTTGCAAGGGAAAGTTTTGAAGAAAGGCTGCTCACAGCAGTACGTAGTCTAAACGGTGATGCAATTTTCAGCGCGTCTCCTCAAGTCAGGAAGTTCATCAGTGCCTAGGTGGAGCCTGTAGAATTCCAGCTGAGGCAAGTTACTGTATTTGGCCTTAAGTTCAATGTTGCTTTGCAGTTCTATAATTTCATGTTGAAGGTTTTCAGGTAAATTGACTGCTTCAATATTGGGCGGTGGCAAAAATAGTTAATTTCAGTTCCTTCACTTTTAGGTCTTGAAACCACTCACAATATTTCTGATGTAAATTTGCACACTCGCTGGCATACTCCACTGCTGTTGCAGGTTTTTCTTTCTGAAGGGTAGGAAAATGCACCACATTGCCCTTTTCCAGCTGCATTTGCCACAGCTTTAATTTGGCTTCAAATGATTTCACATTTGAAAGAAGGGAAGTAAGAGGTTGGCTAGGCCCTTGCAATTTGACATTGAGCTCAGGCAAGTACTGCATGACGTTGACCATGAAAGCCAAGTCACATAGCCACTCGCTATCACTCAGCTCGGCCACAGGTTTTCCCTTCATCTCCATGAAAAGTTTCACTTCGTCCCCCAGTTGGGTAAAACCACATCAGCATTCTCCCCTGGTGAGACGTTGCACTTCACAATAGGAAACTAAATCGCTGTACTCTGATTCAAGGTCTTTCAATAACTCCTTAAACTGGCGGCTGTTTAACCCTCTACTATTTATGAAGTTAATGCTCGAACCTACTATCGACATTACATTGCTCAGTCGCAAGGGCTGTATACAGATTCTCCTGATGAATGAAGCAATGACATACAATCAACTTACTTGGATCAGGGTTGAGGAGATTCATTTCTTTCTTGATTAAAGCAACTAATCCCTTTTGAGATCCAACCAGAGCTGGAGTGCCATCAGTCGTAAAACGACTTAATTTTTCAAACGAGAACTGAAGCCAGTCCACTGCCGATGTAACCTTCTCAAACATACCTTCACCTTTGGTGATGTCATGCATTGCTACTAAAGCAAGCAAGTTCTCTCCAGTCTCAAAATCTGTCGAGAGTCCACACAAAAAAAATTACCAGTTGGCGTGTATTTGTTATGCCTGTTGTCCGATCAGTAACCAGAGAGTAAAACTCAAAATCAGCCGCAGAATCTTTCAGAGACTTTGCAATGTCTTGAGCCATATCATTAACTCAATCCGACATGGTCCTACAACATAAGCTCACGCTCTCAAATAATTTGATTTTCTCTGGAGCCAGTAAAGCTATGGTCGCAACAATGCACTCCTTTACAAACGCTCTTTCTGATTGAGGCCTAAGCTTTTTTGCAAAAGGTTCACTCACCACATAATTGGCTTGCGTAACACTGTCCATCACCTTTCTCACTCAATCTTGTGATAGTTGCTTGTGGTATGCTCACATTCTTTTTACGTGCTCTAATTTTGTCCGCTCACACTTGCCCTTGAAATTCTTCATACTCGATGTGCTTCATGTTGTCATGTCTTTCTACATTTACTTTTTTCATGACAGAAATCACTTCTCCACAAATCAGGCACATGGGTTTGCCTTTCACCTTCACAAAAAAATAATTGTTTTTCATTAAAAACACAACACTTTGCATCCACTATTCTTCATTTGCTTGCAGTAATTATGTTTCATTATGATACTTAGAACAGAGAGGTAGATTTTGAAGTGTTTATAATTGAAGAAAAAAACTGTGAGAGCAGCATGTGCAACAAAACCCCGAGTACATGTATTCTTTTTACCTATCCTATCTGTTCCCTTTAATATCTTGAAACCTCAGTCAAAACACCCTAACCTTCTAAATTCCTGGGAATACAACTCCAGTTTATCTCAGAATTACCTGGAAAAACTCAGCAGGTCTGGCAGTATCGGCGGAGAAGAAAAGAGTTGATGTTTCAAGTCCTCATGACCCTTCAACAGAACTCGAAACGTCAACTCTTTTCTTCTCCTCCGATGCTGCCAGACCTGCTGAGTTTTTCCAGGTAATTCTGTTTTTGTTTTGGATTTCCAGCATCCGCAGTTTTTTGTTTTTATCTCTAGTTTATCTCATCTCTCTTTGTGGTTTAACTTTTGGATTCCAGGTATCATTCTGTTAAGCCTATCCTTCAAGGCCAATATATCTTTCCTGAAGTGTGCTGCCCAGCACTGCTCTCAATACTCCAGCTATGGTCTAACCAGGGCTTTGTATAGACCCCTCAGGATCCTATTTGTTTCAATTAATGCACCTCTTACTCTTCTAAACTCCAGCCTAGCCTGTCTAACATTTCCTCATAAGACAACCCTCCCATTCCATATATTTGTCTAATAAACCTAACACTTTGCAATTCATGCACAAGCATACCCAGATATCTCTACATCTCAGAGCTCTGCAATTTCTCACCATTTAGATAATATGCTTCTTTTTTATTCTTCCTACCAAAATGGACAATCTCACAATTTCCCACATAATACTCCATTTGCCAGGACCTTACCCATTCATTTAACCTACCTATGTACCTTTGTAGCTTCCTTATGTCCTCTTCAGAACTTACTTTCCTGCCGATCTTTGTGTCATCAGCAAATTTAGGAGTTCAGCCATGAACTTATTGAATGGTGGAGCAGGCGCCAGGGGCTATACAGCTTACTCCAGCTCCTATTTCCTATGTTCTAGCTCAGGAATGCCAAGGCATATATAACACCACATGTCACTATGACTAAAATCAGATAATTCAACAGAATTACACAGAAAATAAGAGCTTAATACTTATTGACCACAGGATAAAATGTAGTATAATGTATTAGAAAGCTGTAATTGTAGGGACGAGATTAATTCATAAACAACAGGAGCAGAGTTCTAGCAGTGTGAACTTCATTTCAATCCAGAGAGCTCTTAGTGTCTCCAATTCTGTCATTTTTTGTCAAAATTAGCTTTTGGAAAACTAAAATTGAACTTTTGTCACTTCTTTACTATGTATTATTAATTCTATTGTGGTTGCACTGGACAGTGTGGTATTAAACCTCAGAGACATGGATCATCCCAGATTTGTACTAAATTAGCTGAGTTCATCTAAGGCAAGGGAACTACCCCAGTGTGAAACAGTGTATTCAGGTGAGGAAGAAAACAGTTGTGGGTAGTGGGGATGTGTGGGGGAGGAATTGTATACTTAATGTGTACACCATTCTAACATGGTAATAATGCATTAATCAATCAAAATGGTTCTTCTTAACTTCTACTCTAGGGCTACCAGCGGTGCACCACAGTACAGGTACCTGGTGAGGACATCGTATACTCCGCAGTACAGACGGCCAGAAAAGACAATGTAAATTCCACAGCTCAGGCACAAGATCAGAACGCCATATATTCCAAAGTCCAGAAGTTAAACACAGTACAGAATTGTGATGAAATTATTACTTATGCTCCAATACAGAATTTGAATGCAACACCTCAGCCTAACATATCAATAAATTACAACCCAGATGTTGTGTATGCCAAATTAAAAAATTCCAATATGGCTTCAGTATGCAAAGAAGCATGATTCAGACATTAGGAACTGAAATACAGAAAACACAATGGACTGTTGCAGAACACTTGGACAGAATGCACTGAAATATCCTTTCATATGATTCCCATTTGGCAAAACAATTATCTGAAGATAATTAACTGTGCCACATTTGTAAGCATGAGCTCATGCCCAAGTGCTCCGCCATTCATTTAGATCATGGCTGATCTTCTACCTCAATGGGCTATGGGGAAAAGAAGCTGTTGAGCAGGATAGCTCTTTCAAAGCAACGCACAGGCACGATGGGCCACACAGGCTTTTTCTGTGCCTTATAATTCCACGCTGAGTAGCACTGATTTGCCTAAAGTGTCTCCCCACAGAACGGCAGAGCACGGGGTCACTTTGCAATTTGCAATCAAGCTATCACTGGGAGACACTGAATAAAGTTGAGGTATTCCCAATTTGTGCTGCCCTTGTGGCATTCTGTCAGATACTACCAACAGCTAGAAAACCAGTATTCAAACACTGTGAATGGAGCTTGGGTTTGTGCTTCAGTTGAATGAAGTGCCATTCCAGAAATGCAGCTTTTCAAAATCTACCCAACAATGTAGTAATATGTGCAGTAAGAACTCTAAAACAATGCCAGGGAAACTAGATTAATTTAACAGTGTCATCTCAATGTATCATTTCACTGAGACATACTTAAGTGTATTATCCTTGATAAGCAAGGGGGTGAAATGTTATCGGGGTAGGCAAAATGTAGGGTTATGGTTACAATCAGATCAGCCATGATCTTATTGAATGGTGAAGCAGGCTCGAGGGGCCGAGTGGCCTACTCCTGCTCCTAATTCGTATGTTTGTATTATCCTTACAATATATACATATAAGAATTTCCTGCCATTTTCTGTTAATAATGTATATAAAATGATTCAATAGAATGCATATTTCCCATGTGGGAGGCAAACTATTATAATGTAAAAAAAAAGTGTAAAAATCAAGTCCACTATTTTAAAAGTAATGTGAATGCTACAATCATTTTCCAAGATATTGCAATAATCCAATAAGTTAATAAATAAAATATCTTACACTGATTTGTTCATGAGAGCTATTGTCTGTTAATTCTACTGACGACTTAAGTAATTACAATATAATTTCAATTAAATACAATTAAATATAGTAAAAGTGCTTGCCATGAATTTTTTTTATTCACATGGGATGTGGGCTTCGCTGGCTGGGCCAGCATTTATTGCCCATCCCTAGTTCCCCTTGAGAAGGTGGTTGTGAGCTGCCTTCTTGAACCACTGCAGTCCATGTGGTGTAGGTACAGCCGCAGTGCTGTTAGGGAAGAAGTTCCAGGATTTTAACCCAGCAACAGTGAAGGAACAGTGATATATTTCCAAGTCAGGATGGTGAGTGACTCGGAGGGGAACTTGCAGGTTGTGGTGTTCCCATCTATTTGCTGTCCTTGTCGTTCTGGATGGCAGTGGTCATGGGTTTGGAAGGTGCTGTCGAAGGAGCCTTGGTGAGTTCCTGCAGTGTATCTCATGGATGGTACACACTGCTGCTACTGTGCATCAGTGGTGGAGGGAGTGAATGTTTGTGGATGTGGTGCCAATCAAGCAGGCTGTTTTGTCCTGGATGGTGTCAAGCTTCTTGAGTATTGTGGCAGCTGCACTCATCCAGGCAAGTGGGGAGTATTCCATCACACTCCTGACTTGTGCCTTGTAGATGGTGGATAGACTTTGGAGAGTCAGGAGGTGGGTTAGTCGTCGCACTATTCCTAGTCTCTGACCTGCTCTTGTAGCCACAGTATTTATATGGCTAGGTCAGTTCAGTTTCTGGTCAATGGTAACCCCCAAGATGTTGATAGTGGGGGATTCAGTGATGGTAATGCCATTGAACATCAAGGGGCAATGGTTGGATTCTCTCTTGTTGAAAATGGTCTTTGCCTGACACTTGTGTGTTGCGAATATTACTTGCCACTTGTCAGCCCAAGCCTGGATATTGTCCAGGTCTTGCTGCATTTGGACATGGACTGCTTCAGTATCTGAGGAGTCATGAATGGTGCTGAACATTGTGCAATCATCAACGAACATCCTCACTTCTGACCTTATGATGGAAGGAAGGTCATTGATGAAGTAGCTGAAGATGGTTGGGCCGAGGACACTACCCTGAGGAACTCTTGCAGTGATGTTCTGGAGCCGAGATGAGTGACCTCCAACAACCACAACCATTTTCCTTTGTGCTAGGTATGATTCCAGTCAGTGGAGAGTTTTGCCCCTGATTCCCATTGACTTCAGTTTTGCAGGACTCCTTGATGTCACACTCGGTCAAATGCTGCCTTGGTGTCAAGGGCAGCCACTCTGGAGTTCAGCTCTTTTGTCCATGTTTGAACCAAGGCTGTAATGAGGTCAGGAGCTGAGTGGCCTGGCGGAACCCAAACTGGGCACCAATGAGCAGGTTCTTGTTAAGCAAGAGCTGCTTGATAGCACTGTTGATGACCCCTTCTATTACTTTATTGATGATGAAGAGTAGACTGATGGGCCGTAATTGGCCGGGTTGGATTTGTCTTGCTTTTTGTGTACAGGACATACCTGGACAATTTTCCACATAGCTGGCTAGATGTCAGTGTTGTAGCTGCACTGGAACAGCTTGGCTAGGGGCGCAGCAAGTTCTCGTGCACAAACCTTCAGTACTATTGCTAGAATATTATTAGGACCCATAGCCTTTGCAGTATTCAGTGCCTTCAGCCATTTCTTGATATCACGTGGAGTGAATTAAATTGGCGGAAGACTAGCATCTGTGATGCTGGGGACCTCCGGAGGAGGCCGAGATGGATCATCTACTCTGCACTTCTGGCTGAAGATTGTGGCAAATTTTTCTTTTTATTTATTCATGGGATGTGGGCATCACTGGCTAGGCCGGCATTTATTGCCCTTGTTCAGAGGGCAGCTATGAGTCAACCATATTGCAGTGGGTCTGGAGTCACATGTAGACCAGACCAGGTAAGGAAAGCAGATTTCCTTCCCTAAAGGGCATCAATGAACCAGATGGGTTTTTATAACAACCAACAATGTTTCAACATTAGACTTCTAACTCCAAATTTTTATTGGATTGAAATTCCGCCATGTGCCATGACGGGATTCAAACCCAGGTCCCCAGAGCATTACCCTGTGTCTCTGGATAAGTAGCCCAGCAACAATACCACTACGCCATCACCTCCCTGCAACCTTAGCCTTATCTTTTGCACTGATGTGCTGGGCTCCTCCATCACTGAGGATGGGGATATTTGTGGAGCCTCCTCCTCCAGTGAGTTGTTTAATTGTCTACCACCATTCATGACTGGATGTGGCAGGACTACAGAGCTTAGATCTGATCCATTGATTGTGGGATCAATTAGCCCTTTCTATCACTTGCTGCTTATGCTGTTTGGCACGCAAGTATCCCGTGCTGTAGCTTCACAAGGTTGACACCTCATTTTTAGGTATGCCTGTGCTGCTCCTGGCATGCCCTCCAGCACTCTTTGTTGAACCAGGGTTGACCCCCTGGCTAGATGATAATAGTAGAGTGGGGGACGTGCTGGGCCATGAGGTTACAGGTTATGTCCGAGTACAATTCTGCTGCTGCTGATGGCCCTTGGCACCTCGTGGAAGCCCAGTCTTGAGTCGCTAGATCTGTTTGAAATCTATCCATTTAGCATGGTGATAGTGCCACACAACACAATGGAGGGTATCTTCAATGTGAAGTCGGGACTTCATCTCCACTCCTACCGATACTGTCATGTTCAGATGCACCTGCAACGGTCTGCATCTTATTAAAATTGGAAAAGGAAAATACATAAGGGGGTAGAATTTTGATGTGGTCTTACTACGAACATCTGTAAATGATGGACAGGAAGGACCAGCAGGTTCACCAAGTTTTGCACAATACTCATGATGACTGTAGCATCTCAACTAGGCACTTACCAACCTTCTCAGCCATTGAATCTCAAACAAAACACAAACAAGGCCAACAAGGGAAAAAAATCTGGGCTGTTGCTTGAATACCTTTATGTGTTGGCATTGAAGTGTAATATTAACATCAATTTTGTGTACGCTTATAGAAAGAAAAGGGCTTGCACTTTTCATCACAGCAGAATTTTTTACTTTATTCATTCACAGAATGTGGGCATCACCAGCAAGGCCAACATTAATTGTTGCCCATCCCTAATTGCCCTTAATCTGAGTGGTTTGCTAGGCCATTTCAGAGGGCAGCTATGAGTCAACCATATCGCTGTGGGTCTGGAGTCACATGTAGACCAGACCAGGTAAGGATGGCTGAACCTTCCCTAACAGAACAATCAACGACAGCTTCATGGTCACAATTACTAAGACAACTTTATATTCCAGATTTGTTAATTCAAATTAAATTCCACCAGCTACCATAGTGGGATTCAAACCCATGTTGCCAGTGCAATAGCCTGGGCCTCTGGATAACTTGTTTAGTGACACCACCACTATGCCACCTTCTCCCCCTATTGGAATATCCCTAAATGCTTCATAGCTTTGAAGCGTAGCCACTGGGCGGAATCGTCCCAGATTTTCACTAAATGCAGTAGCGGGTGGGTAAAACGATGTTGTACGCACTGGCCGCGATGGCGGGTTTTCATGCCGTATCGTCCCAAACTTGCCATATCATCTATGCATTCCCAGGAAACGCGCCGTTTCCATGGCGGATGAGCGAGCTCCGGTTTGCCTGCCACGCCATCATCTCACCGCTTCATCACACCAGGCACCACATTTAAAGTACAGCCACGCTCGGTGCCTCCAGCCCAGAACTGCAGCTAAGAAAATTTGACCCCGAAAGGCAAGAAGACTGCAGCTCTTGAGCATCCTTTGGACGCTGTGGAGGCCCGCTATAATGTCCTCTACCCCCGCTCTGGCCGCAGGAGGGGCAGCAACATTACCACTCTGGCTTGGTAGGCGATGGCCCTGGTGATTAGTGCCCATGTTGCACAGAAGAGGTTGGCCATCCAATGCAGATAGAGGATGAATGATCTCATCCACGCAGCCAGGGTATGGGAACCATCTCATCGCTCTAAACACGCACACTCACAAGCCCATCACACATTCACTGGCATCTCACTCACTGCTAGCTCAATGGACATCACCACCCGTTCTCACACACACACCCTCAGATCTCCATCTGGCCTTATCTCCTTAAATGTGTAACATCTTCACCAAAATGGTAGGTGATGAACCCACATAAATTAGTCACAAATTATTGCTTAGCATAATCACAGCTAAGTCTCGATTTCCAAATGGTTACAAAACACTCATAGTAAGAGCTCCATGGAGCACAGACTGAAGACAGAGAATCAATAGGACATGAAAAATCTAATGAGTATTCACACTGGTGGCCAGTTTTTCGATCTCATGGCAGGGGGTAATGGACAAAGTGGGACCCAGCTGTATAAGCAAATTACTGAGTGACCAGCTGCAGAAATGTTAAGGATGTGGTAGATGTGTCATGACAGCTCTCTGAATAAGCGGCTTCCCAGAACCATGGTCTGAGGCACCGAATCATGTCTCAAGGTTCTATTTCAGCCAATTTATCTTTCTTCAAATGTTTGCCTTAAAAAGGTGCCAAGGAAAATGGTGAAAATATAGAGTGTTTGAAGCAATTAAAATACCAAGATTTTTTACCTGGGAAAATAATTTGTAGTTAAGGCAACATGGTGCTCAAAATATACTTTTTGCCAACTATATTCATGTGTTTCATAGCAGGTAAGTTTTTTTTTGCATTGTTTATTACTTCTTTCCTCATTTAAAATTTGTAATTATTTTCCAAGAGTGTGCTGGAGGCTGAGATTAACATTATACAGTATAATATTAACATCATTTTTACAAGTCGGTGCACATTTTTAGAACGAAAGGAACTTGCATTTAAATAGCGCCTTTTGCAGCCAATGAAATATGGTTGTTGTGTAGTCACAGTTGTAACATAGGGAAACGTAATAATCATTTTGTGTACAGCAATGATTAAATAATCTGTTTTAGTTATGCTGTTTGTGGGATAAATGTTGGTGAGGGCACCATAATTTCCTTATTCGTCTTTGAATGGTATTATGGATTTTTTACATCCACCTGAGAAAGCAGACAATCTCAGTTTAATGTCTCATTGGAACGAAGGCACCCAACTCCCTCGCTACCGCACCAGGTGTACTTATATGCTATATTGTGGGGCTTGAACCAGTGCTCGCACTGACCAAAGCTGACACCTTTTTATAAAACGTGTACCAAAGCCTCAAATAAAATCGAGGACAATGGATTTTCAGATAATGTTAACAACCTTGTTGCTAATATCACACAGTATGATTGCAAAACAAGTCAAAGATTTGAACAAGGGATGTGTCGGCTTGTGGAATGATCAAAAACCTTTAAGGTTATGTACAGAGAGAAAGGAAATGGAAATGAATTAATATGGTTGTTTCCAAAATTAATTATTTGGCTATTTTGCAGTTAAAAATGTTTATTTAATAGGAATTACAGCAGAACATGAAATTGAAAGATGTTTTATGTTTAAGAACTCTATAATAAGAAAGAACATGCATTTGTATTGCACCATTCACAGCCTTGGGGCCTCAAGAAGCACTTCACTGTTGTTACTTTTGATTGCTGCTATGTAGGTAAATGCAGCAACCAAATTACACACAACAAGATCCCATAAACCGCAATGAGAAAATTGGCTGATATATTTACTGATATAAGTTGAGGACACGTGTTCAGCAGGATACCAGGAGAATCCCCTGCTCTTCTTCAAATGGAGCCAGGGGACCTTTCACTCTGTCACTGATGCCCTCAGTTAGAAATTGGAAGGGTATTCAGCCCATTTGTTCTACATAACGATAGGTCCTTACCTACTTTTTCTGCTGGTTTACATGCATGTTAAAGATCCTATGGCATTGTTCAAAGAGAAGCAGGAGTTCTTCTGATGCCCTGGTCAACATTCCAAAGTAATTCATTGTCATAACAAAAGAGAGCTTGCAGCCTGTGATATGCGCCACTTGTATAATGTGTTATTTTCACTATATTATAGTCCTGAGGTGGATACTGTAAACTGCCAGTCTGCCTCAGAGTCCCAGGAATCTCTGATGAAAAGTCAAATTAAAGAGGTGCTTTAAACTCTGCTTCTGTAATTAGCCTGTCAGACAAGAGAGTTTGCAAGTGACATCTTGGCTTATAGATTGTGAATGACCATTTACACAAGGCAGGCGTAGCTAACATATGTGAAACTGTCCACCAGCAAGATTAAGTAATTCAGGATAAATTTATTTTACAGTGATTTTTTTTGGAAATTTTGGTATAATAATCATAATTTGCATTTATCCTCTAATTTGAGTATTATTAATTTTGCAAGTTATATGACTTGTGTTGTGATTTTACTAAGTGACCAGATCTGCACTTCAGGAGGGAGAGATGGCGGTAAACATGCTGAAAATTTACATTCTACTTATCATACAACAAATTACTGCTTCTTTGAAATGTTCTTGCAATTCTTATAGTCAATCTCCTGACCTTTGTTCACAAAAGTAGCAGTTATTTTATTTTTTCACTGGATTTGGGCATCACTGGCTAGGCTTGCATTCATTGGCCATCCCTAATTTTCTTTGAACAGGTGATAGGAGTTCCTTCTTGAATTGCTGCAGTCCATGTGGTATAATTACAACCACAGTGCCATCAGGAAGGTAGTTCCAGGTTTTTGACTCAGCGACAGTGAAGGAACAGTGATACAGTTCTAAGTCAGGAGAATGTGTGGCTTGGAGGGGAAACTTGCACGTGGTGGTGTTCCCATGTATCTACTGCCTTAGTGCTTCTAGGTGGTAGAGGCCATGAGTTTGGAAGCTTTTGAAGGAGCCTTGGTGAGTCGCTGCAGTGCAAATTGTTGATGGTACGTACTGCTGCCATTGTGTGTCGATGGTGGAGGGAGTGAATGTTCAAGGTGACAGATGGGGTGCCAATGAAGCTTCTTATTGGAGCTACACTCATCCAGGCAAGTGGGGAGTATTCCATCACACTCCTGACTTGTGCCTTGTAAATGGTGGACAGGCTTTGGGGAGTCCGGAAGTGAGTTACTTGCTGCAAAAATCCCAGCCTCTGACCTGCTCTTGTAGCCACAGTATTTATATGGCTAGTCCAGTTAAATTTCTGGTCAATAGTAATGATGGTTGGGGATTCAGTGATGATAATGCCATTGATTGTCAAGGGGAGATGGTTAGATTCTCTCTTGTATCCTTCCTCACTCATGGTTTTTGCTCTTTAATTTTTAATTGATTTGATAAGCTTGCTATCGAATCTGAAATAGCAGGTTAACAAGGCCTTAAAAGCAAACAAAGCACCAGGGTTCATTTTGAGATAGAGTTGAATATCTAAAAAGTGATGTTAAATATGTGAGGAACCATCGGTTAAGCCATTCTTAGACAACTGTGAACAATTCTTGGCTCTCTGTGCATTATAAAATGGTTATATTTTTTAAAAGGATACAGAGGAACTGAAGAAGATGCAAAATAAACCCATTAGAATAATATCAGAACTGAGAGGTTGTACCTGAAGTAAGTTTCAGCAGTTTGGGGCTTGGTGGGTGGCCTTGGAGATGTCTTTCAGGTTATGAAAGGGTTTGATAGAACCTGAATTTTACCTTTGGCAGGCGCACGCGATGAGCGGTCCGGGATCGGCCGGGAACCAGACTGCTGACCGCAATCGGCCCACAGCCGCGATTTCACGCTGGCTGGCCAATTAACAGCCAGCCACCATGAAGCCAGCATGAAGCGTGTGCTGAGCTTGGCCTAAATAGCAAAGTGGTTATGGTACTGGGTTTGTAACCCCGAGATCAAGAGTTCAAATCTCACAATGGCAAACTATGAAACAATGTAACTTCATCTGAATAGGAACAGATGGAAACATGTTAAGAGCTTGGACACTTTGCCTGAATAGCCAAGTGGTTATGGTACTGGGTTTGTAACCCCAAGATCAAGAGTTCAAATCTCACAATGGCAAAACTATGAAGCGTGTGCTGGAAAGCTCAGCGCTGCCAGGGTGGGGGCAGGAAAAGGGCTAAAAGCAAAAAACTGCAGATGCTGGAAATCCAAAACAAAAACAGAAACAGAAATACCTGGAAAAACTCAGCAGGTCTGGCAGCATTGGCGGAGAAGAGCACAGATGACTTTTCGAGTCCTCATGACTCTTCAACAGAACTAAGTAAAAATAGGAAAGGGGTGAAATATAAGCTGGCTTAAGGTGGGTGGGGGTTTGTTGGGACAAGCAGTCAGTAATAGGTGGAGATAACCAAAAGATGTCACAGACAAAAGAACAAAGAGGTGTTGAAGGTGGTGATATTATCTAAAGGAATGTGCTAATTAAGAGTAGAAGACAGGACAGATAAGGTACAGATAGCTCTAGTGAGGTGGGGAATACTAAAAGGTAAAAATAAACAATGGGTGGAAATACATTTAAAAATAATGGAAATAGGTGGGAAAAGAAAAATCTATATAAATTATTGGAAAAAACAAAGAGGGGGAAGAAACGGGAGGGGGGTGGGGATGGAGGAAAGAGTTCAAGATCTGAAATTGTTGAACTCAATATTCAGTCCGGAAGGCTGTAAAGTGCCTAGTCGGAAGATGAGGTGCTGTTCCTTCAGTTTGCGTTGAGCTTCACTGGAACAATGCAGCAAGCCAAGGACGGACATGTGGGCATGAGAGCAGGGTGGAGTGTTAAAATGGCAAGCGACAGGGAGGTCTGGGTAATGCTTGCGGACAGACCGCAGGTGTTCTGCAAAGCAGTCACCCAGTCTGCGTTTGGTCTCTCCAATGTAGAGAAAACGGTGTTGGGAGCAACGAATGCAGTAGACTAAGTTGAGGGAAATGCAAGTGAAAAGCTGCTTCACTTGAAAGGAGTGTTTGGGCCCTTTGACGGTGAAGACAGAGGAAGTGAAGGGTTCAGGTGTTCCATCTTCTGCGGCCGCATGGTTAGGTGCCATGGGAGGGGGTTGAGGAGTAGGAGGTAATGGAGGAGTGGGCCAGTGTCACGGAAGGAACGATCCCTACAGAATGCTGCTGTGGGGGGGGGTGAAGGGAAGATGTGTTTGGTGGTGGCATCATGCTGGAGTTGGCAGATATGGCGGAGGATGATCCTTTGAATGCGGAGGCTGGTGGGGGGAAAAGGAAAAGGGCGAATGATGACCGTGGGGTGAGCGCTGAGAGAGAGCTCCCTGGAGGGAGCTGCAGACCTTCAAGTGATCAAATAAAGGTTTAAAAAGCTGCAAAGAAAAGCCCATGCATCACAATTGAGCCCCCGAAAATATACCTCATAAAAATGCCGCCCACAGATATTTATTTTTATTTCATTTCATAACGGAGATTTCATCCCACCCTTGGATGAGGTTTGATGAAAAATGTAAAGGCCGCCTGGCTGATTCACCCAGGTTGGACGGGCCACGAAAAATTGGAGACAATTGTACCGTTAATGGGCTCAATCGCCTTCTTAATTGTCGGCAGGCGCACCCTGACTTTTGCACGCGAGTGCCGAGTGAAATATCGCTGGAGAGCGCGATGACCTCAGGACACTGGCCCAACATCATCTCGCGCGATTTTACACCTGATCGTGTTGGGCACCTGCCTGTCCACGAGGCATAAAATTCTGCCATAGAGAAGATGTTTTCACTTGCTGTTGAGAACAGAACAAGGAGACATAAATGTATGATAGTCACTGATAAATCCAACAGCGAATTCAGGAGAAACCACCTTACCCCAGGGAGTGGTTACCCAGGAAATAGAACGTGCTAACCACAAGAAATGGTTGAGGAAGATAGTATAGATGCATGTAAGGGAAAACTAGGTCAGCACCTGAAGGGGGAAGGGATGGGCTTAGATAAAGAGGGGTGGAAGGAGACTTGTGTGCAGTATAAACTCCAGCATGGACCGGTTGGACCAAATGGCCTGTTTCTGTGCTGTAAGTACTAGATGAACGGCAGTTATAAAAGAGCAGTGACCTAATTACTTATAATTTAGATGTGCACCATCTGCAATGTCTTACGGAACACTGCAACAATGTGGCTAGCAAGTCCCATTAAAGAGCACAAATAGTTTATTTGTTACTTGTGAAATAAACAATGAAATATGGTAAAACAAAACCAGAACAAAGCTTAACTTTAGAACAGAGCTTTCAGAAAGTCACAGTAAAACCAACCCTGTTAAACAGAATTGTGCTTAGTAGCATGGCTCCTTTTTTTTAACTTCATCCATTGCGCATATATGTGATAAAAAATGTGTTAAAGTGTTACAATGGAACAGCACATCGAGCAGTTCATATGATGTTGATAAACCACAAGAGCAAAGCATCTGAATTTGAAGATTGATTATTTTGATATTCATTCATGCAATGTGAGGGAGGGTGAGCAATAAATATTGGCCCTACCAGTGACACTCCCATTCCATCAATGCCCCTATCGCCAATCCTCCATCGCCACTAGGCTTTTCACCTAACGGAGGCCTGACCGCGGCGTAGTTTAGCTTGGGGGAGGTGGGGGCTCCGGTGCGCAGCCGCGTTCCACACCGTCTTGGCAGTTGGCGGCCGGGTTCAGTGGCATGGCAGACCATGACTTCCCCGTTGCAACCTTCTTCCACCTTCATAAACGTTGGGGGCGCAGCCCTCCTCCGCCTTCTCTGCCATTGAGGGCTTCTTGGATCATTCTTTCTCTGGGACCCCCCCCCCTCGACTTTACTGCCATGGGAGACCCTACCAGGAGCGTGAACACCAGACGGCATCGCTCTCGGATTCATTGGGACACACAAGCCTCTCCACCACGGAGAGGTGACGATTCTTGGAAAGGACATTACATGAATTAATAAAAAGAAGTCACGGTTTTGAAACTCATTTCTACTAGTTATCCTTTACTTGTATATTCAGTAACAAATGTTATGACCATTGAGCAATTTACCAATTTTTGTTGGGTGCTTTGAATTTTGAGACACTGAAGACTATTCTGTCAACAATAACTCAGTGGCTTTCCCTTGCCTCTTGTGCCAGAGGTTTATGCGTTTAGGTCTAACTCCAGAGATTTGAATCCAAAAATCAAGGCTGACAAGCCAGTGCAGTACTGAGGGATTGGTTGACTGTTGTAGATGCTATCTTTTGGTTGAGATATTAAATGGAAGCCCTGACTGTTCTCATTTAGATGCAGAAGATTCCACAATACTATTCTAAAGAAGAATAGGGGAGTTATACCCAAAGTCCTGGCCAATATTTCTCCCTCAGTTAACATCGGTAAAACAGATCTTTTGGCCATTATCATGTTGCTGTTTGTTGGAGCAAATTGGATTTCTATTTTTTTTAACTCCTTCATGGGATGTGGGTGTCACTGGCAAAGCCAACATTTGTTACCCATCCCTAATTGTCCTTGAACTAAATATTTCAGAGGACAATAAAGAGTTGACCACATTGTTGGGGTTCTGGAGATTGCCTTCTCTAAATGATATGCATGAACCAGATAATTCTTTGCAAGAATAGTTTCATGGTAACTATTACCAAGACTAATTCCAGATTTATTAATTGAATTTAACTCCTCCAGCTGCTGTGGTGTGATTTGAACCCATGTCCCCACAGAATTAGCCTAAACCCTCTAGCTTACTAGGCCATAGCCATTACCGCCATTTCCCCCAATCTGCTACAAAACAGCAACTACTCTTCAAAAGCACTTCATTGGCTGTAAGCTGCTTTGGGATGATCAGAGGTTGTGAAAGGCACTATGTACAAATCGAATATCTTTTATTCCTACATCCAAAAACCGAATATATCCAAAAACCGAATGTGTTTTTGAACAGCTACGCAGTTAATTTGTATGTTAATAAAGTAATGTAATATTATATTACAAGGATAAGTGTTAACATGTAAGAAGCAGAGTGTCTGAGAGGTGGCAAATGCAGAAACACCCTAATATTTGACTACAGACTATAATAGACTATAGCTAGCCTAGGCTTAGGCTATTGTAATGTAAGTAGGTCTGGGCTGACTGTATATACAGAAGATCCAAAAACTGAAAATATCTGAATACCGAACACAACTGGCCTCAAGGGTTTCAGATAAAGGATACTCGACCTGTAGTTGCAAGTCTTTCTTTTTAAAGGACAATTACTTGTACTTGAAAACATATTTACTTCAGGGGTTATTCACTGTACCTTAAAAGGCCTCAGTCTATTTGTATTAATTAGAGGTAAGTCATAATACCATCAAGTATTAGAAATGATCTATCCCCACAATATGAGTGAGATTGAAAATAGATTAAAAATAGAAGTTTGGGTTGTTCATCAACCAACATTGTTGAGCTTTGCTGCCTGACTTGCTCAGTATTTCCAACATTTACTGTTTAGGCTTGAATTGTATATAGTGTCAACTGTTTATGTGTTAGAGTTTAGGTTAAGGCAGAGGCAGAGCAGAAGTTTGAAATAGTTGAGACTTGAGGAACATTGCAGGAAAGTGTTGAAGATGACAGTTTGGAAACGGAAAGTTCATGAGTATCTATTAATGATTTATTAAAATAGTCAGCTTTAATATTTATTGGAATGGGTCTTATATTGGTGTCTGCCGCACAAGTCTTCCTTGTTATGCTTGTAGTTCTAGGGTTACTTCCTTGTTTTCACTTTGTCACCTTTTCTCCAGAGCCTTAACATTCTGTTCTTTTTCCTGCATGGTGAGGCAGAGGAAAGCAATGTAGCATGTAGGAGGCAGTGACTATACTGAAACCTTGGAAGTGCTCTACTTTAACAGCCCCACTGTTCCTACTGGTTAGTTTATACATCTAAAGCACTGCTCCAAGATTGCAACTGTATATTTCAATACCAACCAAGTGTTAAGAAACATGTGCTCCGTTGTGAGTGGATATTGCAGAGATATGAGTCATGGTTATAATTAGAAACAC
This sequence comes from Carcharodon carcharias, assembly GCF_017639515.1. Taxonomy (NCBI): domain Eukaryota; kingdom Metazoa; phylum Chordata; class Chondrichthyes; order Lamniformes; family Lamnidae; genus Carcharodon; species Carcharodon carcharias. The sequence continues at coordinate 19,757,038 of NC_054491.1, forward strand.
TTGGCAAGTCAGGCAGGTTAGGCATGCAAATAGATGGAGGCCTTTTAAGGTACAGTGGATAACTCCTGAATTAAATATGCTTGCAAGTACAAATAATTGTCCTTTTGAAAGAAAGACTTGCAATTACAGATCGAGTATCCTTTATCTGAAACCCTTGGGGCTGATTGCGTTCAGTATTCAGATATTTTTGGTTTTTGGATCTACTGTATATACAGTTGGTCCAGGCCTACTTACATTTCAATAGCCTAAGCCTAGACCAGCTATAGTCTACAAATATTAGGTTTCTTTCTCCATTTGCCACCTCTCAGACACCCGACTTCCTACCTGTTAACATTTATCCCTGTAATATATGACATTGCTTTATTAACATACAAATTAACTGCATAGCCATTCAAAATCACTTTCGGTTTTTGATGTTTTTGGTTTTTGGGTGTACAGATAAAGGATATTCGACAACCTATAACTGTTGTTAATCTTTCAAAGAATAGTGGGTGGTGGGCCTCTCACGTTGGCAGCTGAGGTGTAGAGCACCAAGGCTTAATACAGAAGGAAGCTTACAATTGCCATACTGCTAGTTTGCTTCATACATGCCAATTGCCAATGTTTCATGTTGACAACCATCATTGAGGCAGCCTGATCAATAACTTCATTTCCATTCATTAGCAAACTCGGCTCCTATTCCTTTAGTGTAGAGACTAATGAACTGGGGGCAGTACAACAACAGGAGTTTTCTGCACAGTATAGAGGCTGCAATCCTGTGCTCAGGCATTGAGAGGGCTGAGGTGCATTAGCCATTCTGATTAAAGAGGGACTTAGGGAGCATAGAAAGAGTGGGGGGGGGGGGGGTGGGGGTAGTTGGTGAGGTGGGTGGTGCTGGGAAGAATTGGGTGGCAGTGAAAGGGGGTAACTGGCAGAGGAAGAGAAGAGAGAATGAGTGGCAGTGAAAGGAAAAGTGGATGCCAATAAAAGAGAAAATATGAAAGGCTTGGCAAAGAAAGAGGCAAGTGGGCAGACAATATGGCAGAGAGGAATGGGAAATGGTGAGGAAATGAGAAAATACATGAGGATAGAGGGAAGGGAAAAATGGATAGTAATTAAGTTGAAAAGAAAGGAGCTGTGACTTATGCTTTGGAGATACAAAAAGAGAGGAGCAGGGAATATTGATTAAGAATACGTTAAGTTAACATAAAAATTACAACATTTCAAGAGACCCATGCCTGAGAAAACCTAAAATTGCATTGCCAATTTTCAGTATTTGTTCTTTTCCCTTCAGGAATTCATGCATCTGTTTTTCTTTCTCTTTCTTATTCATTCATGGAATGTGGGCATCGCTGGCTGGGCCAGTATTTATTGCCCCATCCCTAGTTGCCCTTGAGAAGGTGGTGGTGAGCTGCCTTCTTGAACAGCTGCAGTCCGTGTGGTGTAGGTACACCCACAGTACTGTTAGGAAGGTAAGTAATGTTGTGTATTCCTATAGCTTAATGTACAAAGTTTGGAGCTGTTCTTAAGTCATCAGCTTTTTTTGATGCTGATGATCAACTTATACATTGGTATGAGTATGAATATAAAGCACATGTGCATGCACTCTACATGTGTGATATCACACACCGCACTGGCCACAATGCAACCATTCTTACAAAATTAATACTTTTCTTCTCTTTCTGTAACTAGACACTGAAACAGCTCAAACAAAAAACTGCAGCCCCATTTGGCGGCAAGTTGGAGAGAGTGTCACCCTGCCATGTAAATACAGCCCAAGATCGGATCAAAAAGGCTACTTGGACATTGAGTGGGCGATTAGAAGCACAAACAGTAACGAGTCTGATAAAGTGGTAAATGAAAAGTTATGAAAGTAGTGATGAATGAGTCGGATTTTCAAAGCGTCATGGGGTTGAAACTGGGTGCCGGTGTGTTTTGAAAATCCTAGTCCCAGATATTATCACAGATTCAGATGAGATGGCAAGTGATAGAAATGTAATGGCTTTGTAACTAGAGACTGAATTCAAAACAAATATTGAAGCAATATTTATTTTCTTGCACAATTCAGTCAGATTGCTTGATGACCAAAATTCAGATCATACCAAGCAGCCCTTTGGTTTTTTGGACAGTCAATAAACCTGTCAGAAACAAGTTTGCATTGAGCTCTTAATGCTGACCATTCTATTGGGGGTGAGTCACAGAAGGCAGGCTAAGAGTTTTCACTGTTATAAGGGGAAAAGTCTGGCAGCAAATTAGCCTAAAAGACTTCTGCACCCAGGATAACAGAAGAAGAGATAAAGAGTCTGCAAAAGTTAAGTGAGTGGGCAAAAATTTGGCAGATGGAGGATGATGTTGGAAAATATGAACTTGTCCATTTTGGCAGGAAGAATGGAAAAACAGTATACTATTTAAATGAGAGAGATTGCAGAACTCGATGGTACAGAGGGATTTGGGAGTCCTGGTACATGAATCACAAAAGGTTAGTATGCAAGTAAAGCAAATGATTAGGAAGGCAAATGGAATATTGCTGTTTTTTGCAAGGGGAATGGAATATAAAAGTAGAGAAGATAAACTGCAGCTGTACAGGGCCCTGATGAGACCACATCTGGAATATTGTGTACAGTTTTGGTCTCATTTGAAAAAAGATATAATTGCATTGGAAACAGCTCAGAGAAGGCTCACTTGATTCATCCTGCGATAAAAGATTTATCATATGAAGAAAGGTTGAATTTTCCAAACCCTGTCACTATGTCTTGTTGCTCCCCAGACACCCACAGCAGAGATGGAGGCAGCCTGCAGACTGTGATGACCTTGGCAGGTGTCCTCTGGAGGTCTGAGACTTGGAGGGCCCTGTCCTGCTTTGTGGCAGTGGCACCCTCCTTGGCCGTGGAACTGGAGCTGTTGAGGTCACAAGAAGAGAGGATTCAAATGGGCCGGACAATCACGGAGTCACCTGGGTGGATTGCCCCAGGGTGCGCACCTGCTGATCCTCCCCCTTATGGGTGCACAAGGGCCGCTGACTGACTCCTTGAGGAGAAGGGGTAGCTGGGATGAGATCAAGTTGCCTGGCATCCCTCTCGCATACACACGGTTGGAGGCCAACTATGGCATCAGCGATGGAGTTGAGCCTACTTAGCAGTGCAGGAGCAAAGTCCTGGACCAAATCCTCCATGGCAGCTGCCATCCTACCAGTGTTGACCTCGGTGTGTTGACATGCCGGCGCTATCTCCTTAACCTGAAGGCGGATGGACTCCTCCATCGTGCCTTGCAATCTGAGGAGTGCAGTGGACATCCCTTTCTGGTGTTCCTGAGCTTGCCGTTGCAGCTCCAGCAACTGTGACGTGACCGAGTCCAGAGGGTCATCATCTGACTTGGACTCAGCAATGTTCTGGCCTCCAGCAGACCTCCAAGTGCCGGACACCTGGGGAAGTCCCTGCCACAGCCTGCTGTGGATCAGACACTGTGATGTGCTCACCAGATTGTGATCCCGAGGCTATTCTAAATCTAGGTCCCACTGAGGTGTGTGTCTCTACGCTGGTGGAGGATGTGGGTGAGCGCTATGATGGGACTTCAAGGAGGGTACCTCCAGATTCCTCTTCAGAGGTTTCTTCGGGGTTTGATTGGAGGGCCTGGGTCATGGGCTCTGTTGGCTGTTTCTCAGATGTGCCTGCAAAGCAAGGATAATTAGTGCATGGCAGTGGCCTATGAAACAGGACACATCACTCACAGCATGGTTGTCTGATGGATGTTACACTGCTGGATCCTCACTTGGCACAGCACCACCAACCTCACCGTCAGCACAAGACTGGTCCAGATCCTTGCCGGCCAGCTGAATGGCTGTTTTCAAAGTCCATGAGGACCTTGATTTCTGGCATTCCTCCACCAGTTGGTGACCTTTCCAAGTTGTTATGTGCCAGCTTGCCTTGCATGAATAGAGATGGAGAGAATGTAAGCAGGATTCCTGCCGGACCAGATGATAAATATGCCTGGCCTGTGTGGGTGGTGAGTGGTCCCATGGATGGGATGAGACAATGAAGGTGTGTGTGAGAGAGTGAATGGTGATGTTACCTTAACTGGCAGTGAGTGAGAGCCCTGTGAGTGTGTGAAGGGTTTGTGAGTGTGTGAGTTGAGAGTGAAGAGAAGAGTGACTTACCCTGGCGGAACAGAGGAAATTATTCATCCTCTTGCAGCACTGGATGCTTGTCCTCTTTTGAAGGGGGTTGGCACTGACCACCGTTGCCACCGCCTCCCAAGCCAGGTTGGTGACGCCGCTGTCCACCCTGCGGCCAGAATGGGGGTAGAGGACATCCCAGCGGGCCTCCACGGCATTAAGAAGGGATTCCAGCAACACATCGCTAAATGTGGGGGCCGCAGTCTTTGTGCCTTTCACGGGCATCTTCCCAGTGGCAGTCGTAGGCTGGAAGCACTGTGATGTGTGCACGCGGCTGGACTTTAAATATGGTGCCCAGTGTGATGAAGCGGCGAGGTGATGGTGGGCAGGCGAATGAGAGACCGCCCACCAAGGAGATGGCGTGTTTCCCGGGGATGCATAAGTAACACGCTGGGTTTGGGATGATACGGCGTGAAAACCCCCCACTGTGCCCGGCAGGTAAAATGTCGTTTGACCCGCCCACTACCGCACTTAGTACAAATCTGGGGCGATTTCACCCAAACATAGAGATAAAATTAAAGAAAGAAAATAAATTTTAAGCACATTCTCAAAGTCAGGTCAGAAAAACGCCAAACATGGCCACTTACAGAAGTGAAGTGTCTCCAGTGAAGTTTGGCAGCTTCATGTGGTAATGAAGCTCAGGCCATCAGTCCAATACATGGAAGATCACAGTGATGATCTTGAAACTTACCCATTTGGGACTTCAGCTTTCCCTGAACCACACTGACTAAACTAGGATTACTTTCCTGCAATTTTGCCAATGTTAACATCAAACATTTTTAGGGCACTATTACTCTGTAAATGTAATGGCTTCCAGATTTACTCATTCTTACTTCTGTCATGGTAACATAGACAGAAGGGCGAGCAGAACCTGTTGTAGAGTTGTAATTTTTGTTTAACTTTGTGGCAGATTTTAACACACGCTGTTGGAAAGGTTTATGTGACCCAGGGTTGGCAGCAGAGAATCTCCTTTGCCTCTGGAAATGGCTGTGAAGGAGATGCTACACTGTATTTTAAGTCACTGGCTGTGAATGACAGTGGAATCTACAACTGCAAAGTGAAAGCAGAAGGCAAGATTCAACAAAGTGCCTGCAATTTAACAGTACGAGTTGGGTCTTCATATGTTAATCTATTTGTCGCAGGAAACTGTGCTACACCATGGGGTAGAGATAACACCTATTTCACTATCCTTTATTTCCAGTAACAATTCACATTATTTTGAATGTTTTCCTGTAGAGTTGAAACCATTGTCATAAACAATTTGATGCTATTGTTGTCTTAAGTTATATCCTTGTGATCTGCACATTCACTTCACTTAGATAAAAGTTGGACGGTGTCTTAGTTAAAACAATTATATTCCTCTACAGTTCTTGGTTCATTGAAAGCCCTTTCACACATCGACTGCTCACAGTTACTCAGTGCTAATTTAGGGTTTGTATGCCTGCTGCAGCTCTCATGAGGGGTTTGTTTTCCCGTGTTTGTTCGAAAAAAAATTCTTCCAATATGCAAATACTTCTAATTTTTGTTGTTGAGTTGTCCAGCCTTCACTAATGCTGTTCCAAAACCAGCCACCAGAAGGTGTGCTCCCCCTCTCTTCCCCTCTATAAGATTCCCTGCATCTTATGCTCCTGCACAAGACAATAAGATTTGATAAAAACAAAAAACTGCGGATGCTGGAAATCCAAAACAAAAACAGAATTACCTGGAAAAACTCAGCAGGTCTGACAGCATCGGCGGAGAAGAAAAGAGTTGACGTTTCGAGTCCTCATGACCCTTCAACAGAACTAGGTGAATCCAAGGAGAGGGGTGAAATATAAGCTGGATTAAGGTGGGGGGTGTTGGGTGGGGGGAGAGAAGTGGAGGGGGGCTGTGGTTGTAGGGACAAGCAAGCGGTGATAGGAGCAGATAATCAAAAGATGTCACAGACAAAATAACAAAAGAACACAGAGGTGTTGAAAGTGGTGATATTATCTAAACAAATGTGTTAATTAAGAATGGATGGTAGGGCACTCAAGGTATAGGTCTAGTGGGGGTGGGTGGGCATAAACGATTTAAAAATAATGGAAATAGGTGGGAAAAGAAAAATCTATATAAATTATTGGAAAAAACAACAGGAAGGGGGAAGAAACAGAAAAGCGGTGGGTTTGGAGGAGGGAGCTCAAGACTTAAAGCTGTTGAATTCAATATTCAGTCCGGAAGGTGGTAAAGTGCCTAGTCGGAAGATGGGGTGCTGTTCCTCCAGTTTGCGTTGGGCTTCACTGGAAGAATGCAGCAAGCCAAGGACAGACATGTGGGCCAGAGAGCAGGGTGGAGTGTTAAAATGGCAAGCGACAGGGAGGTTTGGGTCATTCTTGCAGACAGACTGCAGGTGTTCTGCAAAGTGGTCGCCCAGTTTACATTTGGTCTCTCCAATGTAGAGGAGACCGCATTGGGAGCAACGAATGCAATAGACTAAGTTGGGGGAAATGCAAGTGAAATGCTGCTTCACTTGAAAGGATTATTTGGGCCCTTGGACGGTGGGGAGCGAGGAATTGAAGGGGCAGGTGTTACATCTTTTGCATGGGCACGGGAGGTGCCATAGGAGGGGGTTGAGGAGTAGGGGATGATGGAGGAGTGGACCAGGTTGTCCCAGAGGGAACGATCCCTACGGAATGCCGCCGGGGGGGTGAAGGGAAGATGTGTTTGGTGGTGGCATCATGTTGGAGTTGGCGGAAATGACGGAGGATGATCCTTTGAATGCGGAGGCTGGTGGGGTGATAAGTGAGGACAAGGGGGACCCTATCATGTTTCTGGGAGGGAGGAGAAGGCATGAGGGCGGATGCGCGGGAGATGGGCCAGACACGGTTGAGGGCCCTGTCAACGACTGTAGGTGGAAAACCTCAGTTAAGGAAGAAGGAGGACATGTCAGAGGAACTGTTTTTGAAGTTAGCATCATCAGAACAGATGCAACGGAGGTGAAGGAACTGAGAGAATGGGATGGAGTCCTTACAGGAAGCGGGGTGTGAGGAGCTGTAGTCGAGATAGCTGTGGGAGTCGGTGGGTTTGTAATGGATATTGGTGGACAGTCTATCACCAGAAATTGAGACAGAGAGGTCAAGGAAGGGAAGGGAAGTGTCAGAGATGGATCACGTGAAAATGATGGAGGGGTGGAGATTGGAAGCAAAATTAATAAATTTTTCCAAGTCCCGACGAGAGCATGAAGCAGCACCGAAGTAATCATCGATGTACCGGAGAAAGAGTTGTGGAAGGGGGCCGGAGTAGGACTGGAACAAGGAATGTTCCACATACCCCATAAAGAGACAGGCATAGCTGGGGCCTATGCAGGTACCCATAGCCACACCTTTTATTTGGAGGAAGTGAGAGAAGTTGAAGGAGAAATTGTTCAGTGTGAGAACAAGTTCAGCCACATGGAGGAGAGTAGTGGTGGATGGGGATTGTTCGGGCCTCTGTTCGAGTAAGAAGCTAAGGACCCTCAGACCATCTGGGTGGGGAATGGAGGTGTAGAAGGATTGGATGTCCATGTTGAAGAGGAGGTGGTTGGGGCCAGAGAACTGGAAATTGTTGATGTGACGTAAGGTGTCAGAGGAATCACGGATGTAGGTGGGAAGGGACTGGACAAGGGGAGAGAGAAGGAAGTCAAGATAATGAGAAATGAGTTCCGTGGGGCAGGAGCAAGCTGACACGATCGGTCTACCAGGAGAGTTCTGTTTGTGGATTTTGGGTAGGAGGTAGAAGTGGGCCGTCCGAGGTTGGGCGACTATCAGGTTGGAAGCTGTGGGAGGAAGATCCCCAGAGGAGATGAGGTCAGTGACAGTCCTGAAAACAATGGCTTGATGTTCAGTGGTGGGGTCATGGTCCAGGGAGAGGTAGGAGGAAGTGTCTGCGAGTTGACGTTCAGCCTCTGCGAAGTAGAGGTCAGTGTGCCAGACAACAACAGCACCACCCTTGTCAGCGGGTTTGATGACACTGTCAGGGTTGGACCTGAGAGAACGGAGTGCAGTAAGTTCAGAGAGAGAGAGATTAGAATGGGTGAGAGGAGCAGAGAAATTGAGACGACTAATGTCACACCAACAGTTCTGAATGAAAAGATCAAGAGAAGGTAAGAATCCAGAGGGAGGGGTCCAGGTGGAGGGAGAATATTGGAGGTGGGTAAAAGGATCCGTTGAACGGGGAGAGGACTCCTGCCCAAGGAAGTGAGCCCGGAGATGAAGACGGCGGAAGTAGAGTTCAGCATCGTGCCGAGCCCAAAATTCATTAAGATGAGGGCATAAGGGTATGAAACTAAGTCCTTTGCTAAGCACTGAACGTTCAGCGTCAGAGAGGGGAAGGTCAGGGGGTATAGTGAATAAACGGCTGGGGCTGGGATTGGAAGATGGGGTGGGGACAGAGGGACAGGCAGGGGTGGAGGGTCCTAGATGGGTGTTGATGTCGATGAATTGTTGGAGCTTGTGTTCCTTAGCACTTGAGAGAAAGAGAAAAAGTTTCTTGTTGAGGCGTAGGATGAGACGAAGAATAAAATGAAACTGGGGGCACGCGCAGCTTTGAAAAAGGGTACGGCGCTGCTGCTGGAGGGAGAGGTTGAGTGTGTTCATATGGCGGCGCATGGCACTGAGTGTGGATTTCAGAATGTGACGGGAACAGCAGTCCGAGAAACGTTTTATGTCCCGGAGATACCTGTAATCCTGGGTGGGTTCAAAACATGAGGGGTGGAATTTCAGTTGAAATCCGATTTGTTGGCCACCAAACTGCTGTTTTACTGAAGGTAAAAAACAGTCCTAAAATTTGGGGAAATAATTGACTAAAGTAGCTTCTAACACGACTGATGAAATTTTCAAAGAAATTAAAATTTATTTTCTTTTTTTTAAGATATCCAGAATGCTGTAGAACTGATACCTATTACTCCAACCATGATGGTCAACCTAACTACTGCAAATAGTATGATATGTCTTTCATTTTATGATTTCTGTGTAGTTATTCGACCTTAGAGGGAATCATAAATCAATGCCAAACTTGTTTTTACCAAATGTCCACATTATTGCATCTTTCTTCTTGAGTCACTGGGTAGAATCAGGAGTAAAACCCTCAACTGATTGTCCCTCTATAGTTCAGGGTCTCTTGATGTTATTTGTAACATTGCACTACTGAGCTCATCTAACATAACACACAACAACCTGCATTTATATAGCGCCTTTAGGATAGTAAAATTTCCCAAGACGCTTCCCACAGGAGCATTATCAAACAAAATTTGACATGAGTCACTTTAAGAACATAACATAAGAACATAAGAAATAGGAGCAGGAGTAGGCCATTCAGCCTTTCGAGCCTGCTCCGCCTTTCAATGAGATCATGGCTGATCCTCTACTTCAACACTATTTTCCCGCACTATCCCCATATCCTTTAATGTTTTTAATATGTATCAATCTCATTCTTCAACATGCTCAACAACTGAGCCTCACAGCCCTCTGTGTTAACTGGATCCATGCCGGTTGGTGAAGTTAAAACTAAGACACAGCAGCTTTCTTTGCTGGAGAGAGTTTATTGACTTAGTTCACAGTCAAATCTGCACCAACCCTCCAGTGTCCCAGCTATCCCCATTTATATGTGTACAAATATCCATCATCTGGTTAGCAATGTAATTGTCATTTAACCTTAACAATGTGATTAATAAGACGTTTACACTCTGGGACAGAGAATTCCAAAGATTCACCACTCTCTGAGTGAAGAAATTCCTCTTCAACTCAATCCTAAATGGCCTTACCCTTATTCTGAGACTGTGGCCCCTGGTTCTAGACACCTCCAGCCTTCCTGCATCTACCCTGTTGAGCCCTTTAAGAATTTTGCATATTTGAATGGGATCACCTCACATTCTTCTAAACTCCAGAGAATAAACACCCAGTCTATTTAATCTGTCCTCAGAGGACAATCCCTCCAACCCAGGAATTAGTCTGGTGAACATTTGTTGCATGTCCTCTATGGCAAGTATATCTTTCCTCAGGTAAGGAGACCCAAACTGCACACAATATTCATAATGCGGTCTCACCAAGGCACTATATAATTGCAGTAAGACATCTTTACTCCTGTATTCAAATTCGCTTGCAATAAAGGTGAACATACCATTTGCCTTCTTAATTGCTTGCTGGATCTGCATGTTAGCTTTCAGTGGCTCATGAACAAAGATACCCAAGTCTATTAGAACTTCAACACTTCTCAGCCTCTCATCATTTAAGAGATACTCTATATGTCTGTTTTTCCTACCAAATGGGTAGCCACACATTTCCCTAAATTATTATATATCTGTCAAAAGTTTGCCCACTTTCTTAGCCTCTCCAAATCCTGTTGAAGCATCTTTGCACTCTTGTCACAACTCACACTTCCACCAGTTTTATGTTATCTGCAAATTTGGAAATATTACATTTAATCCCCACTGCCAAATCATTGGTATAGATTGTGAATAGCTGGGACTCTAATGCTGAAAATTGTGGTACCCCACAATCACAGCCTTCCAATCTGAAAATTACCCATGTATTCCTACTTTCTGTTTTGTGTCCATTAACCAGTTCTCAATCCATATCAGTATATTCCCCCCAATCCCATGTGCTTTAACTTTGTTTACTAACCTCTTGTGTAGGACCTTATCAAAAGCTTTCTGAAAATCTAAATATGCCACATCCACTGGTTCCCCCTTATCTATTCTGCTTGTTATATCCTCAAAAAACTCCAACAAGTTTGTTAAACATGATTTCCCTTTCATAAATCCATGTTGACTCTGCCCAAATTACCATTATTTTTCTGAGTGTCCTGTTATCATGTTTTATTATAGATTCTAGCATTTTCCCTAAAGCTAACACACTTTAAAAGATATATTGGGCAGATAACTGAAAACTGAGTCAAAGAGGTATGTTTTCCAAAAGGCATTTGATAAGGCGCCACATCAAAGGTTACTGCAGAAAATAAAAGCTCATGGTGTAGGGGGTAACATATTAGCATGGATAGAAAATTGGCTAGCTAACAGGAAGCAGAGGGTAGGCATAAATGGGTCTTTTCTGATTGGCAGGATGTAATGAGTGGTGTGCCACAGGGTTCAGTGTTGAGGCCTCAAAATTTTACAATTTATATAATTGGCTTGGATGCAGGGACCAAAGGTATGGTTGCTAAATTTCCTATCCTACACAAAGATAGGTAGGAAAGTTGTGAAGAGGACATAAGGAGGCTACAAAGGGGCTTATAAAGGTTAAGTGAGTGGGTAAAGATCTGGCAAATGGAGTATAATGTGCCAAAATGTGAAATTATCCATTTTGGCAGGAAGAATAAAAAAGAAGTTTATTATCTAAATGGTGAGATATTGCAAAGCCCTGAGATTCAGAGGGATCTGGGTGTCCTAGTGCATGAATCACAAAAGCCAAGTATGCAGGTACAGCAAGGAATCAGGAAAGCTAATAGAATTTTATCATTTTATTGAAAGGGAATTGAATACAAAAGTAGGAAGGTTACATTTGAGTTGTACAGGGCACTGCAGGTGAGATCACATCTGGAGTAGGGTGCAGTATTGATCTCCTTATTTAAGGAAGGATGCAAATGCTTTAGAAGCAGTTCAGAGAAGATTTACTAGACTAACACATTTATGAGGAAAGGTTGGACAGGCTAGGCTCGTATCCCCTGGGGCAGGATTTTACGCATCGACGAGTGGGAGTGGGGTCTGCTTGCCGATGCGTAATATGACGGGGCGGTAATGACGGGGGGAACTCCTGACGTCACCGCGCCCCATTTAAATTTTCAGGTAGGTGGGGGCACAGCAAAATCAGCTGCCAATTGAGGCCATTAACAGAGTCAATTAAGTAATTAAAGCACCTGCCCATCCAACCTTAAGGTTAGCCAGCAGGCCAGGAGCCCTGGCACGGACTAGAAAAAACATGAAACCTCATCCACGGGCGGGATGAGGTTTCATGTAGGATTTTAAAAATTTTAATAAAGTTTTTGTGACAATTATGGACATGTCGCATGAGGGGGCATTTTAGGGAAATTTTACTTTTCTATTTTTAGGTTTTGTACATTTTGAGCCAATCTCCCTGAGGCAGCACTTAGCCTCAGGGAGTTGAGTGCACTCTTTAATGCGCATGCGCGAAACAGTGCTCTCTCGATGTTGGGATTCCACCCCCACCCACACAGGGAGCGCATAGCGCTTCTGTGCGGATGTCACGCTGGGAGGGCCTTAATTGGCCTGCCCATGTAAAATGGTGCTGCGTTTCTGATCGGGCGCACCTGTGCATGCCTGCCCATCAACTTCAGGGAATATTCAGCCCCTGGAGTTTGGAAAAGTAAGAGGCAACTTGATTGAAGATCCTGCGGGCTCTTGGTGGATGGATGCGGAGAGGATGTTTCCTCTTGTGGGAGAATCTAGAACTGGGGGTCACTGTTTAAAAATAAGGGGTCGCTCATTTAAGACAGAGATGAGAATTTTTTGGGCAGATTTTTTTCCCTCAGAGGGTCATGAGTCTTCAGAACTCTCTTCCTCAAAAGGTGATGGGAGGCTTTGAATATTTTTAAGACAGAGCCAGATAGAATCTTGGTAAGCAGGAGGGTGAAAGGTTATCAGAGGTAGGTGGGAATGTGGAGATGAAGTGACAATCTAATCAGCCACAGCCTCAATCTTAAGCTCCTAATTCATATGTTTGCATGTTCTACATTAACTTCACTTTCCCACCAATCCCCATATCCGTTGATCCCCTTAGCACCCTTATTTTGCAATAAAATAAAATGAGAAGCATCATGCTCTCTCTGAATGGAGTGCAAGAAAGTTACAATGTTAGTTCGTCAACAGGAAAATAATATACACGATTTGACAATTGCCAGAAGTGCCATTAATATAACAGTAATGTACCTTCCATTTTAATGTATGGTCTTAGAGAGAAAGGTGACCTACTCCTTGTAGACCTTCATTCTTTGAGTTAAAGTGCCCTCCATTCTCCATACATGAATGGAGATCAAATGATGAACAGAAATATGTGAGATGCGGAATTATGAGAAACATACATTCCAAGGAATGATTTCCTGAAATCACAGATATCCAAGACGTTATGGTTACCAAGTTGCCATTTGAACTATTTTACTGAGGGAAGAAAACAATCCTAAAATTTTGGGAAAGAATTAATTCGAGTAATTTCTAACATGATGGAGGAGATTCTTGAAGAAATCGAAAATATCTTTATTTCTTTTAAGGCCAGAAATTTACGCTCGGTGGGTGGACGCGCGCCTGACCCAGCCGAGCGTAAAATGATGCGCGATGATGTCAGGCAAGCGTCCCGACATCATTGTGTAGTCCTGCGATATTTCGTTCAGTGGGCGCGCGCCAGAATCGACAGCACACCTGGCGACATCTAAAAGGCCTATAAACGCTGTTAAAAGTCATTAAATTCAAATTTACACTGCCCATCCATCCTACGGTTGGCGGGCAGGCGAAAACTCCAAGCGGCCTTTGCACTTTTTAGGAAACCTCATCCAGGAGCGGGATGAGGTTTCCTAAGGCAAATAAAAAATAAAAATTTTACACTTGAATTAAAAACATGTCCCTGCTCATAGTGACAGAGTCACGATGGTCAACTCAGCTACTGCAAATGGTATGAAATGTTTCTCAGTTGATGATTGATCTATTCAACCTTCGAGGGAATTGTGATCACTACCAAATCTGTTTTTTATTAAATGTCTGCAACATTGCATCTTTCTACTGGAGCCATTGGATGGTAATCAGGAACAAAAGCCCTAACTGATTGTCCCTCTGTAGCTCAGAGTCTCTTGATGATATTTTTAACATAACCACTGAGCTCATCTGACGTAGCTCACAACAACAACTTGCATTTATATAGCATCTTTAACATAGTAAAATAGCCCAAGGTGCATCACATGAGAGTTATCAAACAATAGTTGACAGAAGTCACTTTAGGAGATATATTGGGCAGATAACCAAAAGCTTATTCAAAGAATTACATTTTAAGGATCATCGTAAAGAAGGAAAGAGAGAGATAGAGAGGTAGAAAGGTGTAGGTGTATTCAGGATTGAATACGAGATCATCTTAAAAGTATTATAGATTCTGATACTGGCAAAAATCTTTACCCAATAAACCAATGTTTACTCATGCTAATTAAAGATTACTATTTATAAATATGTGTTTGATGGATGTAACAACATAAAATTGGAAGCATAGTGCTCTCTCTGAATGGAGTGCAAGAAAATTACAATGTTATTTAGTCAACAGGAAAATAATAGACAATTTGACAGTTGCCAGAAGTGCCATTAATATTACTGTAATGTACTTTCCTTTTTAATGTATGCCTTTAAAGAGAAAGATGACTATTCCCATTCTTTGAGATAAAGCACGTTCCATTCTCCATACACGGCTGGAGTTTAGGTGCTGAACAGAAATATGAGAGATGCTGAGTGGAGAAGATATGTCACTTGCTTTCACTCATTAATGGTTTAATATAACTTTTCTTTTTTCAGCCATAAATCCTCCAAAGAATGATAAGGCACATATTTTCCTAAGGACTGCTAGAAATTGTGTTGCTATATTCATTGGAAGAATCATTTTCATGCTGTTTGTGCAATATTTGCATCAAAGAACTAATACTTGCACTCAGGTAAGCTTTGACTGATAAGTATCAGTTTGAAAAGTATCATAAATATTTTCTTTCTTTAAAGTTTAATTAACTCATTGAAGAGGCTGTACATACTTTGCAAGACTCACTAATCTTCTTTATCAATAATGATGAAATATTGTGTCCTGAAAAGTAGTATGTGGTATGTTATTTCTGTACAATAAACTGCTATTCATTTAGTCTGTATCCATGATACTCCATGTAATAATGTCAAGATCAGTATTACCATACTGATTGAGCACCAAGGCATAGGAATGTCATCTCCCGCTTAGTCAGTACCACTCTTATCTCTGAATCAAAAGGTTTGGTATTAAAATCCCACTCTAGAGACTTGAGCACAAAAATCTAGACTGACAATCTAGTGCAGCATTGAGGAAATGTTACATAGCTGGAGGTACTGTCATTTACCATGAGGTATTAAACTGAGACCCTGTCTACTCTCGCAGGAGGACATAAAAGATCACGTGGTGCTACTTCAAAGAACTGGAGAGTTATTCCTGGTGTCTTGGTCAATATTTATTCCTTAATAAACATCAAATAAGCCAGATTAATTGATCATTATCACACTGCTGCTTTAGGGAACTTGCTATGTGCAAATTGACTGCTTTGTTTCCTACAACATTGACTATTCTTCAGAATAGGCTATAAAATGCTTTGGGATGTCCTGAGGTTGTAAAAGGCACTACATAAATGCCACAGACTTTCATTTGGTGGCTGGTGAACACTGGAAGATGAGTCACACGAGTCTCTTCACATCCGGCTTAAAAGTGACATTGCAAGACAACTACTTGACCTCTCACATAAACAACTGTCTGTAGTCCGGACTCTCAGAATACAGAATTATTTCAGATAATGTACCACCAGTGGGGGTGCCAGTGGATAAGTATAGCCCACATCTGGCCTGCTTGACATCCTTCCACTGCTCCTCTCCTTCCTCCAATCAGCATAATTAGAAAGACTGTCAATAACAATAGCATTAAAAAGCTGCTGTACCAGAAACCTTGGCACAGAGCCTCCTGATCAACTATGTGGAAATAAGGTAAAAAATAAACAGTGATTCAGAAATAGCTTCAAGTTGCTGCTACAAGTTTTACTATAAGGCTCTATAAATTCACCTCCATAAATAGCACAATAACTAGAATCTCTCTGGTACCCCATAGTATGTTGGTGGGTAGACAACTTTGCACAATTCCACAGTAAACAGAGGTATAATGCATGGCATCCCTAAAGACATTATCAGATCCTCCAACAAACTGATCCATCATTCCACTCATGATACCTCTTGGTTTTTCAGTCTATAAATAGCATATATGTAAACATTTCCCCTCAGAAGTTGACTGCCACTACATTAATAACTGTCACATTGTTAAAGAGGTACTTACGCTATTAATTACCAGACTTAACTTTTGGTGGCAAAGCTTAATGGACTTGCAATGTGCAAATCGAGCAAGTTCTGAAAAATAACAGGGAGGCTAAGAGCAAGACGCTGTCTGTGCAAAGCAATTGATGTAAATCAACCAAAAAGTTCTGGAAATTTGCAACTCATGGGGCAGAATTTTCTGTCTGTCGGGCAGGCCCGACCTAATCTCCAGCGGGTGGGGAGCCGATCCATTTTACGTGGGCAGGCCAATTAAGCCCCACCCAGCGTGACGCCCGGCGGGAAGCGCTATGCGCTCCCTGTGCGGGGGGGGGGGGGGGTTTCCCCAAAAGCGAGCGTGCACTCTTCTGCGCATGCACATGAAAGAGCGCACATCTCCCTGAGGCTAAATGCCGCCTCAGGGAGATCGCTGACAGTTCTAAAAACATTAAAAATAGAAAAAATAAAAAATCCTTAACATGTCCTCCTCATGTGACAATGTCACATGAGATGGGACATGTTCATAAATTACACTAAAACTTTATTAAACTTTTTAAATCTCTACATGAAACCTCCTCCCGCCAGTGGATGAGGTTTCATATTTTTTCCATTCCCCGCCGGAGCTCCTGGCCAACCCACGAACCTTAAGCTTGGACGGGCAGGCCCTTTAATTGTTTTAATGATCCTGTCAATGGCCTCAATTGGCCATTGACAGGTCAGCGGGCAGACAGCTGATTTTGCTGACAGCGGGCCCACCTTCCTGAAAATTTAAATGGGGCAGGATGACGGGGGTTCCCTCCCGATGTCATCCCGCGTCATTTTCCACATCAGCGAGCAGGCCCCGCCCCCTGCTTGCCAACGGCAAAATTCAGCCCATGGTGAATTTCTTCAGCCACTGAACTTGTTGGCTAATTTGCATATTATTAACGGCATGCATTACTAACTCACTGTTACTTTCCCAGCAAGTCCTGTCCCCCTACTTCTTCTGTTATTGGTCTGCTATTTATTTCTTATTCCTTAACTCACATTAGTTATAGAGATACAGTGTTGGTCACACCATTCATTAAAGTCCCAGATACCCCATTGTCTTCACCACACTGTTATCAGTTCTCACTTAGTGAAACTCTTGCTCTGGATATTCTAGTTTACATTCATACTAATGAGCATAAAGTTTCCCAGAGTACACAAGGAGAAATAAGCAAATTAAATCCAGTTTGTCCTGTCTTATACAGTGCAAAACTGCAATGATGATATCACATTTGTCCCAATATTTCCCCTGCCTACAAGTCAGTAAAGAAACACGGTGTTATGTAATCAATCCCAAACATACATTTGCTAATTCAATTCCAAATCATTTGCACATTAACATTTTCTTATCAAAGACACAAATAATATTTTAAAGTATTTTGTGTTTTTATTTTATATTCATATTTTATATAGAATGAATCCTTAACAGGTTGAAATTAATGTTGCAAACTAGATAGTATTTACTTATGTAAAGTAAAAGTTCCAATAATGTGAAGAATGTTATAAAAAAGGCTATACATCTGTAACATTTCTTTGTTGTTTTGCAAATATTTTTCGTAGATTTATCAAAACTTTGGCACATTGGAAATGTTCGAAGGGCGTTTTTTTATTAGCACTCATCAATGTAAGGCACATTAACACCGGAAACTGAACATTTACTGATATCACTTTCAAGTACAAACAGCTCAAGTATATCACAAGTTAGATGTAAAATTTCCTCTTCATCCCTAAATTACATTTACATTCAACTTTTCACCAGAAAATGATTAAATATAAGCAACAGGCAGATTTTCTCCTCTTTGACCCAGGGTTGAAATCAATGGTAAAACTCCTACTGCTGTCCTGGTTTAGATTAGCTAATTTGACAAAGGGAAGATCAAAACTGAACACTTCTCTGTATGATTCAGTTTCATACTGGGCAGTGCACTTATGAACTAAACTAATTAGGGGCACTGACCTCATCTCCTCTGGGGATCTTCCTCCCACAGCTTCCAACCTGATAGTCGCCCAACCTCGGACGGCCAGCTTCTACCTCCTACCCAAAATTTACAAACAGAACTCTCCCGGTAGACCAATCGTATCAGCTTGCACCTGCCCCACGGAACTCATTTCTCGTTATCTTGACTCCCTTCTCTCTCCCCTTGTCCAGTCCCTTTCCACCTACATCCGTGATTCCTCTGACACCTTAGGTCATCAACAATTTCCAGTTCCCTGGCCCCAACCTCTTCCTCTTCACCATGGACGTCCAATCCCTCTACACCTCCATCCCTCACCAGGATGGTCTGAGGGCCCTTAGCTTCTTCCTTGAACAGAGGCCCGAAAAATCCCCATCCACCACTACTCTGCTCCGTTTGGCTGAACTTGTTCTCACACTGAACAATTTCTCCTTCAACTCCTCTCACTTCCTCCAAATAAAATGTGTGGCTATGGGTACCCGCATGGGCCCCAGCTATGCCTGTCTCTTTATGGGGTATGTGGAACATTCCTTGTTCCAGTCCTACTCCGGCCCCCTTCCACAACTCTTTCTCCGGTACATCGATGATTACTTCGGTGCTGCTTCATGCTCTCGTCGGGACTTGGAAAAATTTTATTAATTTTGCTTCCAATCTCCACCCCTCCATCATTTTCACGTGGTCCATCTCTGACACTTCCCTTCCCTTCCTTGACCTCTCTGTCTCAATCTCTGGTGATAGACTGTCCACCAATATCCAGTACAAGCCTACTGACTCCCACAGCTACCTCGACTACAGCTCCTCACACCCCGCTTCCTGTAAGGACTCCATCCCATTCTCTCAGTTCCTTCGCCTCCGTCGCATCTGTTCTGATGATGCTACCTTCAAAAACAGTTCCTCTGACATGTCCTCCTTCTTCCTTAACCGAGGTTTTCCACCCACGGTCATTGATAGGGGCCTCAACCATGTCCGGCCTATCTCCCGCGCATCCACCCTCACACCTTCTCCTCCCTCCCAGAAACATGATCGGGTCCCCCTTGTCCTCACTTATCACCCCACCAGCCTCCGCATTCAAAGGATCATCCTCCATCATTTCCGCCAACTCCAGCATGATGCCACCACCAAACACATCTTCCCTACACCCCTCCTGTTGGCATTCTGTAGGGATTGTTCCCTCTGGGACACCCTGGTCCACTCCACCATCAGCCCCAACTCCTCAACCCCCACCTATGGCACATCCCCATGCCCACGCAAAAGATGCAACACCTGCCCCTTCACTTCCTCTCTCCTCACCGTCCAAGGGCCCAAACACTCCTTTCAAGTGAAGCAGCATTTCACTTGCATTTCCCCCAACTTAGTCTACTGTATTCATTGCTCCCAATGCGGTCTCCTCTACATTGGAGAGACCAAATGTAAACTGGGCGACTGCTTTGCAGAACACCTGCGGTCTGTCTGCAAGAATGACCCAAACCTCCCTGTCGCTTGCCATTTTAACACTCCACCCTGCTCTCTTGCCCACATGTCTGTCCTTGGCTTGCTGCATTGTTCCAGTGAAGCCCAACGCAAACTGGAAGAACAGCACCTCATCTTCTGACTAGGCACTTTACAGCCTTCCAGACTGAATATTGAATTCAACAACTTTAGGTCTTGAACTCTCTCCTCCATCCCCACCCCCTTTCTGTTTCTTCCAATAATTTATATAGACTTTTCTTTTCCCACCTATTTCCATTATTTTAAAATATTTTTAAATCTTTTATGCTCCCCCCACCCCCACTAGAGCTATACCTTGAGTGCCCTATCATCCATTCTTAATTAGTACATTTGTTTAGATAATATTACCAACTTCAACACCTCTGTGTTCTTTTGTCTGTGACATCTTTTGATGATCTGCTCCTATCACTGCTTGCTTGTCCCTACAACCACACCACCCCCTCCACTTCTCTCCCCCCACCCAACCCCCCCCCTCCCCCACACCTTAAACCAGCTTATAGTTCACCCCTCTCCTTGGATTCACCTAGTTCTGTTGAAGGGTCATGAGGACTCGAAACGTCAACTCTTTTCTTCTCCGCCGATGCTGCCAGACCTGCTGAGGTTTTCCAGGTAATTCTGTTTTTGTTTTGGATTTCCAGCATCCGCAGTTTTTTGTTTTTATTTAAGTAGGGGTAGACTGTGCCTGTTTTATTTGTTTGTAACCCTGGAACATAGGGGCAGGAGGGATGACTTTTCACTCCTCAAGCCCGTTGCACCATTCAACTAAATCATGGCTGATCTGTGACCCAACTCCACATACCCATCTTTGCCCCATATATCTTTGATTAACAAAAACCTAACAATCTCAGATTTTTCGCTTAGATCTAGCATCAACTGATGTTTGCGAAAGAGAGTTCCAATCTTCTACTACTCTTCATGTATAAGTGTTTCCTAACTTTACTCTTCAAAGGACTTACTCCAAATTTTAGGCTATGTCTCCTAGTCCTAGACTCCCTAGCCAGCAGAAATAGTGCCTCTCTATCTATCTTTCTTTTGCATCATCATAAGAAGATAAGAGTTGCTATACAAAAAAAGACCAAGGTCCATCTCGTTCACCTTCTGCCATCCTAGTAGACAAATGATGCAACTGTAAGAATTATTGACTAAACATAGCAATCAATCTCTATTAAATAGTACACAACAGACCTTGAAACAAGAGAAAAAAATCTGAGTGATTGAGAGTTTGAAAACAATAGGTCCAAAGACATCTGTTCCTCCCAAGCATACCATATTTTCCATGTCATGTTTCATATACTGGAATACAAAATGTTACTTCTGAAGGAAATCTATTTAATTTGCTTTTGATTAGGTTAATACTAATGGCTTCCACCATGCATCTAAGAAGTGTGTTCCATAGATTGATTCACTGAACCAAAATGGGCCAAGGTGATGCGCTGACAGCTCATTCTCTGTTCGTGTGATTCTGTAACTATTACCTCAGTTAGCTGAGGAAGATAAAGCTGTTTTTTTTGCTGCTTCTGAATGTGGCTGTGCCAACAACAAAGCAATTTCTTAACATTGTGCTAGTGCTTCAGTAATAGGAGGTCAAGAATGGTTAAAATTGAACCCTAGGTGTGACCTTGAGTCCTCCATTGTGGGTGAAAGCTATAATGCTCTGGCCCACACCACACAACGTGAGCTTATCAGAGCTGCTCTTAAGCGAAATCCAATGTATTAAATTCATAAATTAATTATTATTGCTTATTCAGAGTGTAAAAAAGTGCAAGCCTTTGATTAAAATTTTTGGAAGTGCCTGAGGTGCTGGAACCCAGTTGCACAAATCTTGGAATTGCTTCGATAAAGTCTAGCGTTCTGCAAAGACACCATGAAACCCAAATGGTATACGGACAGCTACTTCTGCTCTGCCCATTTCAGTGAAGGTCTTGGCATCGAGTACAAGCAGCAAACTGCTCTTATTCTGAAAAACAACAACAATAGAATCTTTAGTGGAGGTTAGAAGAAAACCCATTAATATCGCAATCTGGTCCCTTTCAGTCATATACAAAAGATATTTCTTCAGGTAACTTTGATGAAGGGCCGTACCTGAAATATTAATCTTTCTTGCTACCCTAATTTGCATTTTTATCTTATAATGATTTAAAAAAATACTCTTTTGAGAGACAATTATTTACCAACCTTGATACACTTTACTACTTAGTATTCCTAGCACAGAGCTTGAATGCACAGCAACAATTTTCTGACCATCAATTTTAATGATCTGGATATTGTAGGAGCTATGAATCATGACTGCTGAATCCCCATGTGAATTCATGAAAGGTACTCCAGTCACATGAAGCCTTGCTCTGGGAGAACTAAATCATAAAACTATCCGAGTGTAGTTTTTAAGTTTATTTCAGCAGAAAGTTAAATTCAGCAGAAAGCTGTGCTCAGTGCAAGTACAAATTGGAAAATTTGTGGTGTTGTAGCTCTATATGACTCACCTCCCTTTGAGTTCAGCTCTCCACAGGAATTATGGGATTACTGAGTGAAAAATTAGTTACAATTGGTTTTCAGATACAGGATTGACAATATCCTGGGAGCCAGAAACATCTGAAAGTGGCATGTTTCTGGTGAGATGCGGATGTCAATTTGGCGTGCAGAGGCATTTTGATGATCGAGGACTAATTTGGATCAGCTGCCTTGCCAATAGTGGCCCTGAGGTAGGTCATGAGGTGAACAGGTGTGAACACAGCACCACTATGGACTGCTGTGGAGCCAGGAGAAAATCTTCCCCTTCTCTGGACTCTTCTTGAAGGTAAAAAATAAACATAAAGACATATATTTCCGTTGAAGATTGCTAGTTAGGTCACAACAATCATTATAAGGTGCATGTTCTGTTCTTTCTGACTATATTGCAGAGGTGTCCTTAACAGGTGTTAGGCCAATTATTAGCATATGCCTTTATGCTTGTTTAAGGAATTTGAGCAGGATGCTGTAAATATTGTTCAAAGGACATATTTCAGGCATCCTTGGGCCGTAGGTGATTTAAGAGTAATTTCAGCAAAAGATTGATGGAAACCCCAAATACACTGCATAAGCAGTGTTTCTGCCAAAGTTGTTATGGCTAATTGTGAGAATCCCCCATTGGAAAATTCCCTATGCTAATCTTTAAATTGTGCTCCATAATACTTGAATGTTTTGCATTGTGACATATTTACCTTGGTCAGTTCCATTGATAATATTGAAAATTTCATAGGAACAGCAGTAGGCCAATCGTCTCCTCGAGCCTATTCCCTCATTCAGTTAGATCATGGCAAATCAGTACCTTAATACCATATCCCTCGATGGCTTTTCCTAATTAAAATTTTTAAAAATACCCTTGCTAAACAAAAATTAAGCTCAGTTAGGTCACCTTAAAGCGCATATTGTCTTTTGGAAACAAACCTAACTTCTTTAACCTTCTCTTATATTTAAATATTTGAAAACAAAAATCATATTTTTTGCTTGCCCTTTCTGCTGTCTTGCCCTTTCTGAATACAAAGGTATTCTTCCTATGATAAGAATAACATTTTTTTGTATTCTTTCATGGGGTGTTGGTGTTGCTGGCAAGATAACATTTGTTGCCCATCCCAACTGCTTGGCTTCATAGGTCATTTCAGAGGGCAGTTAAGAGTCACCCACATTGCTGTGGGTTTGGTGTCATTTCTAGACCAGACCGGGTAAGGACAGTGGATTTCCTTCCCTAAAGGATATTAGTGGGTTTCTAATGATGAACTGATGATAATTTCATGGTCACCGATACTGAGCCTAGTTTTCAATTCCAGATTTTATTAATTGAATTTAAATTCCACCAACTAACATGGTGGGATTTGAACCCATGCCCCCAGAGCATTAGCCTGGGCCTCTAGATTACCAGTCCAGTGATATTACCACTAACCCACCATTTCCCCCTGTGCAATAAAGTGACATGGAGGAGAAAAGTAGAATATGGGAAAAACTTTCCCCCCATTGGGGGGGAAGTACGGGAGTGGGCTTGGGCAGGAGCACTTCCGATTGGTGCCCCCAATTGGGGGGCGCTGCCATTTTACATGGGCAGGCCCATGACATGTCCGCCAGTGAGCACTTCCCTGTGTGGGCAGATGGGGGGGATTCCCTCAGCCGGGAGTGCACTCTTTTGCGCATGCACATATAAGAGTGCCCTCATCTCCCTGAGGCTAAGTGCTGCCTCAGGGAGATCAGCTCTGAATTAAAATTTGCAATAAAAATGATAGGAAAATTTCCCTGACATGTCCCCTCATGTCCATAACTTTAACTGAAACCTTTTATTAAAAATTTAAATACCCTCATGAAACCTCATCCCGCCATGCTTTTTCTGAAGCCCACCAGGGCTCCCGGCCTGCCCGCCAACCCTAAGGTTGGACGGGCAGGTCCATTTATGATATTAATTAGTTTTTCAATGATCTCAATAGGCCATTGACAGGTCGGCGAGTGCGCAGCTGACTTGGCTGCGACCCCGCCAACCTGAAAATGGAAATGATGCGGGGTAACGTCAGGAGTTCCGCCCGACGTCATCCCGCGTCATTTTACGCATCGGCAAGTGGGCCCCACCCCCACTCGCCGACCGGAAGATCCTGCCCTATGTGTTCTCATAGGAGGTTGAGGAAGTTGCATGTTATTAAAATATGTAGCCAGATTTATAGTGGAGCCATACATCAAAAATATTTGCCCTCTCTCTCTCTTCCAAAGGGACTGTCAAGAGGAAGGGAGGTTAAAGAATGATAATAGCATCCAATTAAATTTGTTATTTGACAGCACTTCTTCCAATTAAGAAAAATAATTCCAGTTACTGGATTTGGTGAAACGACTACAGATAAGATAATTCCATCATCCTCGTCGACACTGTTGGGTGAGGGCACAAAGACCGGCTCTGATGGATAGTACCCCTTTTCTTTCCAAGTCTACAGAGAAAAAAATATATGACCAGATCAATTTACGTTTATAAAGTGCTTCTGATGTACAAAATTGTTCCAAGACACTTCAGAGGGGCATAAGAAACATATTGGATATTGAATCAAAGAAAAGATTGATACATTTATATTGTACCTTATGGTGTTACTAAAGTATTTTATAACCAATTACTTAAGAAATGTTGTAATGTAGGAAAGAAGATGATATTAGGAAGGGTAATCAACAGCTTGGTTAAAGAGGCTTTTTTAAAAATTTGTTCACGGGATGTGGGCATCACTGGCTATAGGCCAGCATTTATTGACGGTCCCTAATTGCCCTTGAAAAGGTGGTGACAAGCCTCCTTCTTGAACCGTTGCAGTCCCTGTGTTGTAGGTACACCCACAGTGCTGTTAGGAAGAGACTTCTAGGATTTTGACCCAGAGGCAGTGAAGGAACGGTGATATAGGCCAGAACCTTCAGGTCGGCGTGTGGGGGCAGATCCCCCTTGCCGACGGATGAAATGACGCGTGGTGAAGTCAGGCGTGCATCCCGGCGTCACTGTGCATCATTCAGATCTTCAGTTCGACGGGCACGCACCGGACTTGGCTGCGCGCCCGCCGAACTGTCAAAGGCCTATTAAGGCCATTTAAATAACAATTAAAATAATTAACAGAACTGCCCATTCAACCTTAAGGTTGGGGGGCAGGCAAAAAGCCCAGGTGGCCTTCACATTTATCGTGAAACCTCATCCCATGGGTGGGATGAGGTTTCATGAAGGTTTTTAAACTTTGATAAAAACTTTTAATAAAATTCATAGACATGTCCCAGTTCATGTGACACTGTCACATTAGAGGACATGACTTTAAATTTGTTTTCTTTCTTTAAATTTGTCAAAATCAAACTATCTCCCTGAGGCAACTCTGTCTCAAGGAGATTTCTGTGCTCTTTCAAGCAGGCCCAACTCAGACTCCTCCCCCCGCCCGCACACAGAGCGCTCAGCGCTTCCAGGTTCTCATCACGCTGGGTGGGCCTTAATTTGTCCACCCACGTTAAATGGCAGCTCACGCCTGCTTCCGCCCAGCCCCTCCTGACAGGGGGAAAATTCTCCCCATAGTTCCAAGTCAGGATGGTGATTGGCTTGGAGGAGAACTTGCAAATGGTGGTGTTCCCATGCATCTGCTGCCTTCTTGGTAGGTTCTGGGGGCTTTAAAGTAATAGCTGGTGTTAGAGAGGGTTTGAGGAGGGAATTCCAGAGCTTGGGACCCTGACTACGTGATGCACAAAACAACAGCCTAAGTAAATGTAGGTCAGCAAGCACAGGGAGATGGGTGTGTGGGAAGATACAGGTCGAGTTTTGGAGGAGCTGAAGTTTAAAGAAGGTGGTAGGACAGTCAGGAGAGTGATGGAAAGCCAAGTCTGAAAGTGACAATGGTATGGATGAGAGTTTCAACAGCAGATAGGCTGAGGCAGGAGTGGGGTAATAATGATTTAGTGGCATTAGTGATGGACAGGATGACAGGAGTTTTTGATGTTCTAATGGAAGAAACCATTGCTCACCCAAGACCGGGCATCAGACCGTCAGTCTGACAGCACAGAGGCAGTGATGGAATTAAAAGAGGTGGCGCAGATGTAGGTGAAGAAAGGAGATGACAAAGATAGATCCTTGGGGACTCCTGAGATAATAGTTAGGATTGGAAAAGAAGCCATCAGCAGAGATGTTTGGTTACAACTGAATAGGAAAGAGTGGCAACAATTGAGAGCAATTTCATTCAGCTGGATAGTAGAGAAAGGTAGCGTTATTAACCATGTCAAAAGCTGAAGAATAGTTGAGGAGGACACCAAAGGCACAGTTACAAAGAATGTCATTCATGATCTTTGGTAAGGGTTGTTTTGGTGCTGTTGGGTAGTGAAGTGGAAACCTGGTTGCAGAGGTTCAAATGGAGGTTTGAGTAGAAGTGATAGTTTGCAAGGCAGAGGAGTTAAGAGTAGCTTTTTGAGGAGGAGCTATGCTCAGTGTGGGGGGACAGGCTGCAGGGAAGTACCTCAGGAATGGGAACCATGAAGACGACAGTTTAGAATTAAGGCCAAACTTCTTTCATAAGCAATTAGCATAGGAGCTATGTATAGAAGAGTATATTTGTAATATGAGCAACACTTTATTAAAAGACAAAATGGCATCGAGGAAAATTTTTCTCCAGAAAAAGTGCTATTTGAAAATAATGCAGTGATAGATAGAAACGGTGAATTTGGAAGACAGCACTGAAGAAATATATATATATTCTCATTCAATGTTTTCAAGGCTGTTGAAGGCAGTGAGTTACATATAATTTACAACACAGAAACAGCCCAACAGATGTACGCTGGTGTTTATGCTCTATCTGAGTCTCCCCCCACCTCACTTCATCTAACCTTATCACATCTCCTTCTTTTCCTTTCTCCCCCTTGTATTCATCTAACTTCCTCTTTTATGCTTAATCTTCCATACAAAATTATATTTGTAATGAGCAAACAAGGCTTCATATGTGCATTTCAAAGGCATTTTCAATAAAATAAGATAGGCAGCGCTTAATATAAAAATATAATTAGATCCCAGTCCAGGGTTCATACTTTAAATTTCTTTGTTTCCACATCCATCTTTATAAGAGAATCTACCATTATCTCGTTTGCTCCACAGCCATAGAAAAATTTGTATTTCTTCGTATTATACTTTGCATAGTTAATTTGTGGAAATTCCATTCCACCTTCATCCAGCAAATCACTATCATGGAGGTCCTCAGACTCACACCAAATCTATAGGAGTCAAAGAAAAGTTAATTATTTTATGGGTCTTTTCTGCTGAACAGGGAATCTTCATTAAACAGCATACTGCCATTTTCAATGAATTATTTGATGTCACAGACGTCAATAATAAATAAAAACAAGTGGCCAAAATGCACCTCAAGTAACTCAACATCTGTGAAGGGAAACGAATTCATGATTCAGGTGATGACCTTAGAAGATTTGGGCATCAACCACTCAAGTGCTCCCAAGTCAAGGAAATGCAGCAGAATAATGCTTAATACATCAAACGCTGCCCAAAATGTGCCCTAACTCCTAGCTAGAAGATAATCCTGACCGTACATTTTCACTTCCCCCACCAGTCTGCGGCTCTTGTGGGTGAAGCTATCAATTTAGTTAAATTCAATGCTTTCTTCCTATGGGAATAAGACTATTTTTCTTCTTTTGTGGGATTTGGGCATCGCTGACTAGGCCAGCCAGCATTTGTTACCCATCTCCAACTGCACTTGAGAGGGTGGTGAATCTTTGGAATTCTTTATCCCAGGGGATTGTGTTAGCTTAGTCATTGAGCATGTTGAAGACAAAAATTGTTAGATTTCTAGATACTAATGACATCAAGGGATATGGGGATAGTGGGGAAAATGTTATAAGAGATAGATGATCAGCTATGATCTGTTTGAATGGTGGAGCAGGCGCGACAAGCCGACTGGCCTACTTCTCCTATTTCCTATGTTCCTCTGTTCCACATGGTGTAAGTACACCCACAGTGCTGTTAGGGAGGGAGTTCCAGGATTTTGACCCAACTACAGTGAAGGATCAGCGATATAGTTCCAAGTCAGGATGGTGTATGGCTTGGAGAGAAACTTGCAGGTAGTGGTGTTCCCATGTGTCTGCTGCCCTTCTAGATGGATAAAGGACATAGAGGATTCAAACCTTACAAACAAAATTACTTTACAAATCTCCGTTTTTTAGTTGTCTCATAAAGTGAAACAGTTGAACTGTAACAAAGGTGATTATTTTATTTTATTCGTGGTTCATTGAGCAAATATTGTAGTATTCAAAGGGTTTTTATTGGTATCAGGTTGCTCAATAAAAAGATAGTTTTGTGTAAACGTCATATCCATATTATCCATATATTTTAACATGGTTTCAAACACAGGCCCAAATTTTTGGTGGAGAAGCTTTCCCAAAATCTGACCTGCAGAAGGACATCTTCAAAAGGTCAGCTTTGCAGAGCCAGAAAATCTCCTGACTTGCACCTGACCCAGGGATGAAAATCTGGGCCAAACAGTATATTTAAAGCTGTTAGAGTATATTTAAATTTGGGTCTCAGTATCTAGGTAGGCTTACCACAAACATGAAGCAGTCTATTTTGAATAAAATTGAATAGATTAACACAAAAGTAATCAATAATGGACATACCTTTCCATCAGCCTTTCTGAATACAACTGCGCTGCTGTATGTCAAAGTATTGAGGTTTTGATCAATAGATGTGTTGGAGTTGATGTTCAAAGGTAAGACAAATCTGCGTGGAAAGCCTTTTGGTAAAGTATTGTAGATCTAAAGTGTAACATAAATTTGAATGGATGAGGGAAACTAAAGATTCACACTAAGGAGGAAGATAAAAGTTAGTAATCAACTCCAATGGAAAGAAATAGTGGGGTGTATAATGGGCAGTCTATCCAACGTCACAGTTTTTATGCCACCTCTATGAGTTAAAATTACCCGGTAACCTTCTGGGACTTACAAGGTTGGTATGATTGGTCAGGTGCTGCTATGTATCACCCAGCCTCATGAGTGACACTCCTTGTCTTGGCATGTAAGATCCCTTTAACAATGTTCTAATTTTTCCTAAGCTTTCATGTTTCCCTGTTCATCCTCTGAAAGAATGAAGCTGCCACAATTGGGAATAATTCAATTTGTCTGATTTGGTTGCTAAGTTTGCTAAATAATTTCCACTCACCAAGTAAAAAATATCTTAGACGTAGACACACACATTCTACTGCAGAAAGCTAGAATTGATTAAAGATGTAACAGCAACTTGCATTTATATAGCACCTTTAACATAGTTAAAAAGTCCGAAGGTAGGGAGAACATGGACAGACAATATAAAATAAGGGGTGGAATTTTGAAGGCGGTGCAGGAGAAGAAAGACTTGGGTGTATGTGTGCACAGATCATTGAAGGTGGCAGCACAGGTGGAGAGACCAGTTAATAAAGCATATAGTATCCTAGACTTGATTCTTTGGGTCATAGAATACAAGAGCAGGGAGGTTATGCTGAATTTATATAAGACACTTGTTAGACCTCAGCTGGAATATTGTGTACAGTTCTGGCACCATATTATAGGAAGGATGTGAACACATTGGAGAGAGTGCAGAAGAGGTTTACAAGAATGGTTCCAGGGATGAGAAACTTCAGCTATGAGGATAAATTGAAGAGGTTGGGACTGTTTTCCTTGGAGAGGAAAAGGCTGAGAGGAGATTTGGAAGAAGTTTTCAAAATCATGAGGGGACTGGACAGAGTAAATAGGGGGAAGCTGTTCCCACTCATAAAAGAATCAAGAACGAGAAGGCACAGGTTTAAAGTGATTTGCAAAAGAAGCAAATGTGACATGAGAAAAAACTTTTTCACACAATGAGTGGTTCAGGTCTGGAATGCGCTGCCTGGAAGTATGGTGGAGGCAGGTTCAATCGAAGCATTCAAGAGGGCATTGGATGATTATTTGAATAGAAATAATGTGCAGGGGTACGGGGAAAAAGCAGGGCAATGGCACTAGGTCATAATGCTCATTTGGAGAGCCGGTGCAGACACAATGGGCCGAATGGCCTCCTTCTGTGCCATTAAAATTCTGTGATTCTGTGATACTTCACAGGACTGTTGTCAAATAAAATCCAAAACAGAGCCACATAAAGAGATATCAGGACAGGTGGTCAAAATCTTTGTTAACAAGATAAGTTTTAAGAAGTGTTTTAACAGGGAGAGAGAGGTAGAGAAGCAGAGATGTTTAGGGAAGGATTCCCAACGTTTAGGGCCTAGGCAGCTGTGTTAATGCTGAATTTGCGTTGCAATAAAAAGCATGCTTTAAATTGGTAATTAAGCACAGAGGTCCCCATTTGAGGAAGGATTAGGGAATCATTGTAAGAGCATATAAACCAGTTCACTCTGAGTGCCTGGGAGCTTGGCCTAAATAGCCAAGTGGTTATGGTACTGGGTTTGTAACCCCAAGATCAAGAGTTCAAATCTCACAATGGCAAGCTATGAAACAATGTAACTTCATCTGAATAGGAACAGATGGAAATGTGTTTGTACTTGAAAGAGTTACAATGCCATAGTGACCAAATAATCTATTTAGAGCTTGGCCTAAATAGCCAAGTGGTTATGGTACTGGGTTTGTAACCCCCAGATCAAGAGTTCAAATCTCACAATGGCAAACTATGAAACAATGTAACTTCATCTGAAACAGATGGAAACAGGTTTACTCAAAAAGAGTATCAAGAGTTCAAATCTCACAATAGCAAACTATGAAACAATGTAACTTCATCTGGAACAGATGGAAATGTGTTTGTACTCGAAAGAGTTACACAGGTCCCACAAAAAGAGCTGAGTGCCTGGGATAGCCTGTGACTTTGCTGTCTTGAAAATAAACTTGTTTTAAGGTATAGGCCAGCTTCAGATTCATTCTTCTTCAACATACAATTATTGGAATTAACAACTGAAGAAAATGGTGGAAAGGTGAAAATTGGAGATGTGCAAGTGGCCAGAATTGGAGGAGCACAAAGATCTCAGAGACCTTTAGAGCTGGAGGAGGTTACAGGGATAGGGAGGGTTGAAGGGATTTAAAATCAAGGATGAGAAATTTAAAATTGAGACATTGACAAATCGGAGGTCAATGCAGGTCAACAAAAACATGGGTGAATTTGTGTGAGTTAGGATAGAGGGAGAAGAGTTTTGGATAAGTTCAAATTTATGGAGGGGTGAAAGGTGGGAGACTGAGAGTAAAGCATTGAAATAGTCAAAGGGCAGAATTTTGCCCTCGGTGGGTGTGCGGGCCCCACTGGTTCAGCGCCAGGCAGACAGCCGACACCCGCCACCAAAACGGGGCCCGCTGCCATTTTGAGTGGGCGGGCCAATTAAGGTCCACCCAGCGGCCTGCCCGACAGGAAGCGCCATGCGCTATGTGCTTCCTGTGTGGGGGGGGAGGGAATCCCTAACTGTCAAAGTGCACTCTTTTGTGAAAGAGCGCACTGCTCCCTGAGACAAAGTATTGCCTCAGGGAGATTACTGACAGTCCAGAAAGCTTTAAAAGTAGAAAAATTAAAAAATTATTGGCATGTCCCCCTCATGTGACAATGTCACACGAGATGGGACATTTTAATAAATATCACATAAAATGTATTGAAGTTTTTAAAAACGGACATGAAACCTCATCCCGCCAGTGGATGAGGTTCGGGCAGGTCTTTAATTATCTTAATTACTCTGTCAATGGTCTCAATTGACTATTGACAGGTCGGCGAGCTGATTTCGCTGTCCGCTCGCCTTCCTAAAAATTTAAAGGGACCAGGATGATGTTGGGGGCTCCTCCCAACGTCATCCCACGTCATTTTCCCATCAGCGAGCGGGCCCCACCCCCAAATCACTGACGGGAAAATTCAGGCCAAAGTCTAGAGATAAAAATGGCACGGATGAGGGTTTCAACAGCAGATGAATTGGAGCATGATCGGGGTCTGGTGATGTTACAGAGCTGCAAGCAGGAGGTCTTTTTTGAATGGAAAGGGGTCAGAAGCTCATCTCCGGGTCGAACAGGATGCAAAGGCTCCGAAGAGTCTATTCAACTTCAGATGATGACCAAGATGATGAATTTCGGTGACAGGCATGAAACTGAGTTTGTAGAATTTGTGTTTGATGTACATCAATTATTGATATAAAATAACCGTTAATTATATGGAATGTTCATACTGAGACACTAGATGTCTGTTATTTTTGTGTTACTTGCCATTGAGCGTTTGGTATGTGTTGCATATGTATGTGTATAATAAATTGATTATTTGTTTATCCAGATGGCAGCTAGATAATCATTTGTAACATATCCATACATGCACTAATTTGGCAAAAAACCCCACTCTTCTGTCATATCTATCGTATATTCTACACATTATTAATTGCTTATTTGTCCCCTACTTAGATTACCTTCTGCCAAATATGATCTCCTCTCCAAAAGGATGGAAAGGCAACCTGCTTCCCAGCCTTTGCCAGTGTGGTTCTATACTTTGCAAGAATGGCTCAGGCTAACTTGTTACACTGATTTCTCTTCCACCAGAAAGGGTAGCCAGAATTCACTTTGTGCAAATATCGACAACCCAACGGAAATTGGGACTCATTGCCGAAGGCATCAAAGCACCGAGCCAGTTGTGTAATGAAAATTGTGCATTAACCAACTGTACCACTTCTCAGTACAAAATGAAAATACAAGCATAAAGCTCTTTCTGTCATCCAATGTACAGTTTAATTTTGCTGCTTTTTCACAAGGGAATATATAAATTACATCTCTATAAATAATCAGTGCTTTGAAACAAAGAAACTTTGATCCTAAACATAATCTGTCCAGTCCTAAATATTGTGTACTGCAACGACCACTGATGCATTGGAACTATAATAAAAGAAAGTTTAATCATTGCCTCATCCAGTGCTTCTCCAGTCTGGCGGAAGTTTTGCAGGTTTATGTTCTTTACAAAATTGCCATTGTCAAAACAGCAGAGATCAAGAACAATAAAGCCATTGTCTTCAAATGCATTGATATGGTGGAATATACAGAAGGCTTTGGTGTAATACTTGAATGGAATCATCTGAAAAGTAACGTGAAAATGTTTAGGCACAAGAAAAAGTCATTTGGCTCAACAAGTCTGTCCCTTTTGATAAAATTGAAAAAATACCAACCTTAATTGTTAATATATTTTATTGGTAAAGAGTACAAACCGAGTTTGTTTTTCTTTATCCTCGTCTTGAAAGCATTAATTTACAATTCTATCATAAAATATTCATCTAAACAGTTTTGAAAGGTTGATAAATCATTAATATGAAAAAGCACATTCTCTTATACTTTACAAAGCAGATTAATCATTTGCCTAAGCGATCAGTGGTAGTGGTGTGTTACAGTTCACTGGAAGTCTGAGTTGCTGTGGCAGCATACACATTTACATGCATTTTGTTGTCTGGAGCTATGGATAGCGATGGTACAGGTTTCAACCTTACATTTCCATCACATGGCTAGCCAGGAATCTCTCCCACTCTTACCACCCGCCATTGGCGTATTTTGGAAGGATTTGCAGGTTGATACCTGACCTGTTTGGCCATGTTCTGAGCACGCCTTCCTTAGTCATCAAGTCTAGGGGTGGGACTCAAATCTAGTGCTTCATACGTAAGGAGGCTACTCACTTGTGCCACAAGACCGCCTGAGTAATTAGTATACCCTTTAACATCTATTTCTTGGTTGACTAGTTACATTCTCCAGTTCATTTCTTTTCAGGCCTCTCTGTCTCACCCTGAACCCCATCCTAACAACACCTCATACTTTTCAGTCTGGAGGAAGGTTTGTAGCGGAGATCCCCAGGGGTCGGTATTGGGACCCTCACTTTTCCTGATATATGTAAATGATCCAGATCTTGGTGCGCAGGGCACAACTTCAAAGTTTGCGGATGGTACGAAGTTTGGGAGTGTTGTAAACTGCGAGGAGGACAGTGTAGAACTTCAAAAGGACATAGACAAGTTGGTGGAGTGGGCAGATTAGTGTCAGATGAAGTTCAATGCAGAGAAGTGTGAGGTGATTCAATTTCGTAGGAAGAACATGGGCAGACAATATAAAATAAGGGGTGAAATTTTGTAGGGGGTGCAGGAGCAGAAAAATCTGGATGTATATGTGCATAGGTCATTGAAGGTGGCAGGACAGGTGGAGAGAGCAGTTAATAAAGCATATAGTATCCTGGACTTTATTAATAAAGGCATAGAGTACAAGAGCAAGGAGGTTATGCTGAATTTATATAAGACACTCGTTAGACCTCAGCTGAAATATTGTGTACAGTTCTGGCCACCAAATTATAGGAAGGATGTGAACACATTAGAGAGAGTGCAGAAGAGGTTTACAAGAATGATTCCAGGGATGAGAAACTTCAGCCATGAGGGTAGATTGGAGAGATTGGAACTGTTCTCCCTGGAGAGAAGAAGGCTAAGAGGAGATTTGATAGAGATGTTCAAAGTCATGAGGGGGCTGGAGAGAGTAGGTAGGGAGAAGCTGTTCCCACTTGTAAAAGGATCAAGAACAAGAGGGCACAGATTTAACGTGATTTGCAAAAGAAGCAGATGTAGCATGAGAAAAAACTTTTTCACACAGCGAGTGGTTTGGGTCTAGAATGCGCTGCCTGGAAGTGTGGCGGAGACAGGTTCAATTGAAGTATTCGAGAGGGCATTAGATGATTATCTGAATAGAAACAATGTGCAGGGGTACGGGGAAAAGGTATGGCAATGTCACCAGCTCATAATGCTCATTTGAAGAGCCAGTGCAGACACGATGAGCTGAAAGGCCTCCTTCTGTGCTGTTAAAATTCTGTGATTCTGTGAATTGAGGAACTGCCAACCCTCTGTTAGTATCTTCTTTCACGACAGGAAAACAGAGTTGAGAATCTTAAGGGAAATTTTAACTCCCCCCTGCTCACAGAAACTGAGCAGCAAGAGAGTTAAAATCTTGCTTGCTTCCCACTCTGCGGCTATTTTAATGCTACTGTGTCCTTGGGGGAGTGAAGAGGTGCTGAGGCACCCACTCAACTCAGCTGTGAGCCAAATTAGTTAATGTAAATATGATGTCATTAGGACTCTGACACAATTTTAACTGCCGTCTGAGCAGAACATCCACCATGGATGCTCCGCTCAAGAGTAACCTGTGGACACCCAGCAAAGTCCATTGGGTAAGTTTAAGAATTACCTTGGTGAAGCCAGGACAGTTTCTCTGGTCTCACCAACAGTCTGACACACAGGGTCTACACTGCCCTGTCAAACCTGGATTGACTGAGTTTAGCTAATTCAGCATTGACCAAAGATCAAACAGGAATATTCTTCATCTGCAACACTCGGTGTTTAGACTGAGACATATATTTACCTACAGAACCATCGGGGGAGCTCCTTGACCACCCCCTTAATTATTTCTCTCCTTCTACATGACTTTGTCATTATCCAGCAGCTGGATGACTTGTTCAAAGGCCTAGCCCAATTCTGCTCTTGACTTGATATGCAAAAGGCAGGCGAAGGGTAGTTTAGCTGCCTGTATTTTTCTTTCTGCCAGTGGTAACATATTTAGTCCCTGCCTGCAACCTCCTGTTAATGATCTGGTTGACAACAGAATGGGATATGCAGCTGAGTTTGTTGGGATATTGTGGTTTGGTTAGATCCTTTAACTTCATCTAAAACATGGGTATCTTTTCTTGTTGTTGATCAAGTACCAAATGTAAAATCTCAAAACAATGAAAGGTTCACTCTACCCTACTGCAAACATGACTAACGCTTGGTACATAAATGATATAACATATTGAATAAAATACTCTAAATCCACAAAAGTACATAAGATCAGTGAATTACCTCTCCTGTGTGTTTGTTAGCTACATGGATAATGGTGTTGCGTTCTGGCTCCCAGTTTATCGCACAGTTCAAACTTTTACCTCTGAATTTGGATGTGAGAATTTTCAGTACATTTATTTTCAGCGGTTGCTCAACAAAGATGATATAGTTTTTGGACATTCCTGTCATGGTAAAATAAAATGTTGTTAGCATAATATTAAAGAGTCCAATACATTCATTCATCGTTCTACTGCTTTGTATGTCGGGGTCTAATAAACCTAGTAATGAAATGAGGGTCATTGGGTCTCCTTGAAATAAATATTCAATGAAGGACCATGAGTTGCAAGGTTAGGTTATCCAAAGCCCTTCTTCAGTTTATAACACCAACTGGAAGCTCTGAACCGAACCATTTTCCAAACCATGGAAACCATGTAGATGAGTGATCCCACAAAGAAGTGGGTAATTTTAAAGGAATATGCATCATCATGCAAGCATTCTTCAGAAATAAAAACAAAGGGCAGAGTTCTCCGGTCGGCGAGCGTGGCTCACTGACACATCACCGTGTGTCATTTAGATTGTCCACCAAACTGCCAAAGGCTTATTAAGGCCATTTAAATAGTTATTAACTTAGGCGAAATTCAGGGGAAGAGCCCAGGCGGCCTTTGCATTTTCTACGGGTGGGATGAGGTTTCATGAAGTGTTTTAAAACGTAATAAAAATTTTTACATGAATTCCTTGACAGTGTCACATGAGGGGACACGTTTCAAAAGCTTTTCCCTTCCTTTATTTAAACTTACACATGTCAAATGGATCTCCCTGAGACACCTCCGTGCCTCAGGGAGATCTCTGCGCTCTTTTGCGCACATATGCGAAAGAGAGCAGGGAACCACTCAGGGAAACCCACACCCTGCCACCCCCCCCCCCCCGCCTGCACAGGGAGTTCTCAGCACTTCCCGACGCGCGTCACAATGGGCGGGTCTTAATTGGCCACCCCACGTAAAAAGGCGGCGTGTCCCCGAGTCGGGGGCGCCGATCAGGTTTGCACCCACCCCTGCACAACCCCCCCAGTGGGGGGGAAAGTTTTTCTCAAAAAATAGAGTTACTCACTTGGTGGATTTGTCTGTTTTACTTAGTCTTTAATGTAGGAAAATTTACAAATCAAGTCACAATCTATGTTGGTAATTAGGAGGCATGTCAACCAAAGCTGTGATGGTAAGAAGGCTTCATGCCATCTGCTGATGTTAAGACACAAACAATTCTGGCGCCTTGAAGTGTCTCCTCCAATCCAATTTCTATATTCTTCAATTCGATCCCAGTCAGATACATTTGTAAACAAATCTATTGCACATTCATTACAATTCAACCAGGTATAATTTTTAAGTGTTAATCTACTCAGCCTCAATTGTTTTTGTTGGGCATTTGTTTGGCTACCTTGTAGGAGAAAAAAGTTTACCTTTTAAAATCAGCCAGATTCCCTACACTGAGATTTTGAAAAGTAGCAGGGCTGTCAAGTGCAGAGTGCTTGGAGGGGAAATAATAAAATAAAATCTAAACCAATAATTTTGAGAAGTAAATCCCAGAGCACGTAAAGACTTGTGTTATGAAAATTTTACTCTAGTTAGTTATATAAAACCTTGGGCATCTACAAAGTGGAATTCCTTACTTTCTTCAATTTTCCATTAATTTTACAAGCCTTAGAAACTCCAGTTTGACATTAGCTAATTTCTAATTCTTTTATTTATCTCGTCATCTCTCTCATTCTTTTCTTTCTTGTTTGTGTCCTGCACTATGGGCCTAGCACTTTACTTAGCCTTTTCATTAAAAATAGTTTCTATCCTTAAGAGATAAAGAGAAACAATATTTTTTAATTATCCCGTGATACATTTTATAATCCAACATGTGCAAAAAGAGTTTAATATAATAAATATTTCAACTGGTTCTTTATGTAGGAAAATTTACAGATCAAGTCACAATCTATGCTGATAATTAGAAGGCATGTCAAACCAAAGCTGTGGTAGTAAGAAGGCTCCATGCTGTCTGCTGGTGTAATGCCACAAACAATTCTGGCCCCTTGAAGTGTCTCCTCATCATTGGACTTGAGAGGAACTGCAATGATGCTATATATCGTGCC
This sequence comes from Carcharodon carcharias, assembly GCF_017639515.1. Lineage (NCBI taxonomy): Eukaryota > Metazoa > Chordata > Chondrichthyes > Lamniformes > Lamnidae > Carcharodon > Carcharodon carcharias. The sequence goes on from NC_054491.1 coordinate 19,795,103, forward strand.
TACAAAACAAAACATAGGTGTAGAATTATTGGATATTCCAGCATTCCAATAAGCCTGTCAAATCTGTGCTGGTACTTCTCATTACATGTGCCACTTAGCTTAATTCTGCACATTCCCATTAACCATTCTATTCTGCTTCAACTTTCAGTACTAATCTGTCTTAAAAGAATTATGGAACTTGCTTGAACCATGGTTTGTGGTAGAGAATTCACTTTCAAACCACTCTATTTAAAATGATATTTACTTGCCTCACTTGTAGTTCTTTGTACCGCTATCTTTAACCTCTGCACACTCATTATTGTATCAGCAATCAATGCAAACAATTTAAGTTATCATGGCACTCCATAAACTTAAAGTCCTCAAACCACTCACCTCTTTGCTCCGATAGAAGAAAAGCCCTAACTTTCTAATGAGTGCAAACTGCAATCTATTATCTATTCTCTGATAGGGTATCTATAAGATTGTCAAACATAGCTTGTCTTATATTACCAGTAAACAATGTAGTTAACACATTGCAAAACAGAAAATTATATAGATTTCCCTCTATAGTTCAGTCATTAAGTGCATCATTCAGAATAGAACTGAAGCACACACAATATTATCACAATAGGAAATGCCTTACATGGAATAGTAATACTGAACTGAGTTACAGGGTGATATACCATGTCATTTCTATGGTTGTGATATTAACTAATATCAGTGAAATTAACATGGAAATAACACAGCTTTCCACTGTTTAAAAAGTTACAAGAGAATATTTAAGTGCTAAAAAAAAAGTTACAAGAGAACATTTAAGCAGTTTAAAGTTAGCATCTTGGATATTTTGAGAACGAACAACACTAACTTAAAAATTCGTAGGAAAAGATTATCTGTTGTCTGTGGTGTTAATGCTTGCGGTTCCACAGTAAATTGTCGAATTAAGCAAAATGCACTAGAAAATGACCACATGATGCAGTGTGCATGTTCTGAATGGTGCATTGTGAAGACAACTGTGCAGAAATAGATGAGTCAAATTGCTAGGCAATGTAATACTTGTGTAATACTTCAACAGAACTTAGCTTAACCTATAGAAATAACTGCAGAAGCAATAGCCCATTTCTTCTAGCAGTTAATGAGACATAACTAAAAAGTAAAACGTGCTTTTATATTGCACTAGTGCTATTGAGTTTCCCAAGTGGATGTATAGTATAGTCAATTGCAAGCAAAATTTAAGAATGCTGAGACTTGATTTTAAAAGATTAGCTGGGAGGAATTGCTAAAAACAGGCAGTCTTTGCATGTCCCCACAGTCTTACATTTGACTTGTGGTTGGCTGCACAGGACCTATGCAGAGGCAGCCTGCAAGCAGGTGACGAATATAATGTCCCACACATGCATAAGTGCTTAAATGATAGAACTATATTAAGTCTGTGTGTGCTGCCCTGAGAAGGAGAATCATGGATCATAAGTGCAGATCCCATTATGATACCAATACCCAGGGAGGGTCTTACTGGTAAATAGTGCACAGTACTCCCACTCACACGTAAATGAGTTTCCAACAAGGTTACGTGGTTGGAGTGGGAGCAGCTCCGAGGAAACTCCTGTCCAATTTTTGTGGAGATGTAATATTGGCATACATTGCTACAGGGCAAATTTACCATTTTTTCCATATGAATTGCCCATATTGTAGGTTGTCCCATCAGGATCATAATGTGGATGGGCTGTTGCTCCATTCACTGCAATAAATTTGGTCCAATCTACCTAGCAACAAAATCATAAATCAAACAGATAAAAATTACCTTTAAAACTGTCAAAAACTTTGGATCCTTGTCATCTAGTTGTGAATGGATCTACAATGTTAATGATGGAGCTGACTGAAGAGCATTAGACACTTTTTTAAATTAATTAAATAGAACATAGAATACAGTGCTCCTCTATATACAGCAGATTACACTTTCTACCTCAAGTTGCAACAGGAAAGCTTGTTACTTCTTTGAAGGAATGTGCTGAAAATATTCGTCCAACAAAACTTATATGATGAATATTCATTGACACACCTACCCACACATTCATGGGCATTTGAGTGCCACTGTAAGTGTTTTTCAAACTTTTAACACTTCTACATTATTCCTCTGCTTCGAGGACAAATTAGCTGATAAAATCAAAGAGCAAACACAGATGGTTGGAGGATCGCTAAGTAAATTCAAAGAGATGAGGGATAAATTAAATCAAATGGATTACAAAAATAAAAACAAAAAACTGCGGATGCTGGAAATCCAAAACAAAAACAGAAATATCTGGAAAATCTCAGCAGGTCTGGCAGCATCGGCGGAGAAGAAAAGAGTTGATGTTTCAAGTCCTCATGACCCTTCCACAGAACGAAGCGAATATAAGCAGAGGGGTGAAATATAAGTTGGTTTAAGGTGGGGGGGTTGGGGATGGGGGGAGAGAAGTTCGGGGGGTGGTGTGGTTGTAGGGACAAGCAAGCAGTGATAGGAGCAGATAATCAAAAGATGTCACAGACGAAAGAACAAAATAACACAGAGGTGTTGAAGGTGGTGATATTATCTAAATGAATGTGCTAATTAAGAATGGATGGGAGGGCACTCAAGGTACAGCTCTAGTGGGGGTGGGGTGGAAAGACTAGCGGGGCATAAAAGATTTAAAAATTATGGAAATAGGTGGGAAAAGAGAAATCTATATAAATTATTGGAAAAAACAAAAGGAAGGGGGAAGAAACAGAAAGGGGGTGGGGATGGAGGAGGGAGCTCAAGACCTAAAGTTGTTGAATTCAATATTCAGTCCGGAAGGCGGTAAAGTGCCTAGTCGGAAGATGAGGTGCTGTTCCTCCAGTTTGCGTTGGGCTTCACTGGAACAATGCAGCAAGCCAAGGACAGACATGTGGGCAAGAGAGCAGGGTAGAGTGTTAAAATGGCAAGCAACAGGGAGGTTTGGGTCATTCTTGCGGATAGACCACAGGTGTTCTGCAAAGTGGCCGCCCAGTTTACGTTTGATCTCTCCAATGTAGAGGAGACCGCATTGGGAGCAACGAATGCAGTAGACTAAGTTGGGGGAAATGCAAGTGAAATGCTGCTTCACTTGAAAGCAGTGTTTGGGCCCTTGGACGATGAGGAGAGAGGAAGTGAAGGGGCAGGTGTTACATCTTTTGCGTGGGCATGGGGATGTGCCATAGGTGGGGGTTGAGGAGAAGGGGGTGATGGAGGAATGGACCAGGGTGTTCCGGAGGGAACAATCCCTACGGAATGCCGCCCAGGTGGGGTGAAGGGAAGATGTGTTTGGTGGTGGCATCATGCTGGAGTTGGCGGAAATGGCGGAGGATGATCCTTTGAATGCGGAGGCTGGTGGGGTGATAAGTGAGGACAAGGGGGACCCTATCATGTTTCTGGGAGGGAAGAGAAGGTGTGAGGGCGGATGCGCGGGAGACGGGCTGGACACGGTTGAGGGCCCTGTCAACGACCGTGGGTGGAAAACCTCGGTTAAGGAAGAAGGAGGACATGTCAGAGGAACTGTTTTTGAAGGTAGCATCATCTGGAGATCTTCCTCCCACAGCTTCCAACCTGATAGTCGCCCAACCTCGGACGGCCCGCTTCTACCTCCTACCCAAAATCCACAAACAGAACTGTCCCAGTAGACCGATCGTGTCAGCCTGCTCCTGCCCCACGGAACTCATTTCTCGTTATCTTGACTCCCTTCTCTCTTCCCTTGTCCAGTCCCTTCCCACCTACATCCGTGATTCCTCTGACACCTTACATCACATTAACAATTTCCAGTTCCTTGGCCCCAACCGCTTCCTCTTCACCATGGACATCCAATCCCTCTACACCTCCATTCCCCTCCAGGATGGTCTGAGGGCCCTTAGCTTCTTCCTCGAACAGAGGCCCCAATAATCCCCATCCACCAATACTCTCCTCCATCTGGCTGAACTTGTTCTCACACTGAACAATTTCTCCTTCAACTCCTCTCACTTCCTCCAAATAAAAGGTGTGGCTATGGGTACCCGCATGGGCCCCAGCTATGCCTGTCTCTTTATGGGGTATGTGGAACATTCCTTGTTCCAGTCCTACTCCGGCCCCCTTCCACAGCTCTTTCTCCGGTACATCGATGATTACTTCGGTGCTGCTTTGTGCTCTCGTCGGGACTTGGAAAAATTTATTAATTTTGCTTCCAATCTCCACCCCTCCATCATTTTCACATGGTCCATCTCTGACACTTCCCCTCCCTTCCTTGACCTCTCTGTCTCAACCTCTGGTGATAGACTGTCCACCAATATCCATTATAAGCCTACCGATTCCCACAGCTACCTCGACTACAGCTCCTCACGCCCCGCTTCCTGTAAGGACTCCATCCCATTCTCTCAGTTCCTTCGACTCCGTCGCATCTGTTCTGATGATGCTACCTTCAAAAACAGTGCCTCTGACATGTCCTCCTTCTTCCTTAACCGAGGTTTTCCACCCACGGTCGTTGACAGGGCCCTCAACCGTGTCCGGCCCATCTCCCGCGTATCCGCCCTCACGCCTTCTCCTCCCTCCCAGAAACATGATTGGTTCCCCCTTGTCCTCACTTATCACCCCACCAGCCTCCGCATTCAAAGGCATCCTCCGCCATTTCCGCCAACTCCAGCATGATGCCACCACCAAACACATCTTCCCTTCACCCCCCCCGGGCGGCATTCTGTAGGGATCATTCCCTCCGGACACCCCGGTCCATTCCTCCATCACCCCCTATTCCTCAACCCCCACCTATGGCACCTCCCCATGCCCACGCAAAAGATGTAAAACCTGCCCCTTCACTTCCTCTCTCCTCACCGTCCAAGGACCCAAACACTCCTTTCAAGTGAAGCAGCATTTCACTTGCATTTCCCCCAACTTAGTCTACTGCATTCATTGCTCCCAATGTGGTCTCCTCTACATTGGAGAGACCAAACGTAAACTGGGCGACCGCTTTGCAGAACACCTGTTGTCTGTCCGCAAGAATGACCCAAACCTCCCTGTCGCTTGCCATTTTAACACTCCACCCTGCTCTCTTGCCCACATGTATGTCCTTGGCTTGCTGCATTGTTCCAGTGAAGCCCAACGCAAACTGAAGGAACAGCACCTCATCTTCCGACTAGGCGCTTTACAGCCTTCCAGACTGAATATTGAATTCAACAACTTTAGGTCTTGAGCTCCCTCCTCCATCCCCACCCCCTTTCTGTTTCTTCCCCCTTCCTTTTGTTTTTTCCAATAATTTATATAGATTTCTCTTTTCCCACCTATTTCCATAATTTTTAAATCTTTTATGCCCTGCTAGTCTTTCCACCCCACCCCCACTAGAGCTGTACCTTGAGTGCCCTACCATCCATTCTTAATTAGCACATTCGTTTAGATAATATCACCACCTTCAACACCTCTGTGTTATTTTGTTCTTTCGTCTGTGACATCTTTTGATTATCTGTTCCTATAACTGCTTGCTTGTCCCTACAACCACACCACCACACCCCCCCCCCAACTTCTCTCCCCCCCTACCTTCAACCAGCTTATATTTCACCCCTCTGCTTATATTCGCTCAGTTCTGTGGAAGGGTCATGAGGACTCGAAACATCAACTCTTTTCTTCTCTGCTGATGCTGGATTACAGAAAGATCTTTGCCAGCATTACAATAGAAGATAAAAGGAATGCCTTGAAATAATGTAGGGCATGAAGAGGAAATACATGCCAAAGATTAGCAAATTCAGACTAAACAATTGTGAGATTATTTTAAAAAACAAATTAAAGGTGAAATGAAGAGGAAAAGTTACTTTTACAAATAATAGTCTGAAAGGGTTCATTGGGAAGAAAGTAAAGTAAATGCAGAAGTAGGGGTTAAAAGAGTACTCAGAGAGGCTAAGAAAGGACACGAGAAACAGCATAGCTGAAGCAGAATATAATCGTAAAAATTCTTCAAGGTTTATCGTAGCGAGAGGACTGATAGAGAGGAGGTAAGAAAATTAGGGGATGCAAATTGGCTTGAAATTGAGGGTGAAGTATTCTAAATGATTGCTTCCCAAAGTATCCACAAGGGAAAACATGAATAGCATGCACCCCACACCCCCACCCCCCTAATAAAAGTGTACAACAGCACAGGGAGTAATCTTCATCTTCTGCAAACTGACTTCAAAGGAAAGTAAAATATGTCAAGCGTATAATGGGCAAAACCCACTACTGCCAACTGGACCACTCCAAAGTTGAGAATTACCTTCCAAGTTCAAAACTTTGACATAAATGCGATAATGTGGTGGAAAAGCCAGAAGGGTTTAAAACTAATAAATTGCCAGGGCTAGAATCTTCAGCTGAATTTAGCACTACAGTTCCAAAGCATTTGGTCCCTGGGTTGCTTATTCAAGAAGCCCAATGCCTGTATTAAGCTGGCACCTTCAGCACTTTTATCCGCAGGAGTTCACACCCTTTTCCTAAATTATACTGTTTCCTAAATTTCTGCACTCAACATAAACGTACTGATAATCCTAAAAGCAACCTGACATACAAGTTAAAAGTACCAACACTTTGAATGTCAACTTTTACTTCAAGCAGAGCATTAAACTAATCTTCACAAAATGGTGTTTATTCTAGTGAAGCAATAAAGTAAAGCTTACCTTTTCTTCTGTGTCCAGGGTATTAGGATTCACTTTATGGATGAAATTAGTTTCTGTGGTTGCATAGTAGTCTCCTTTGTACCGTGCAAAGTTCACACTGCCATTATCAGTGGATTCTAAAACAAAACATTTCTCTTAATTAGAACAACAGCTTTGATCTTCACATGAAGCAAAATTACATTTATGAACACATTTGACACTTACTTAGTACTTCAAATTTGCTAATGAATCGTTCAAAAATGTTTTTGCAAGGATCAGGCATCGCTATTGTTCCAAATTCAGATACCATGATACGGTTGTTTGCACTGTTGGTCCGATATGTTTCACTGCGTAGAAACCTGCTCATATAGGTCACATTACCATCTTCAATTTTAAACTGATGCATCAATGCCATACCATCAAACCAATGGTTGTATCTAAAGAGAGGAAAGACCAGAAGTTTATTAGAGATTATAGTTTTATGTTATGTAGTTTGCCCAATTATTGTCTGTGTGTGTACATATATATATATTTATTTTCTTTATTCATTCATGGGATGTGGGCTTTACTGGCTGGGCCAGCACTTATTGCCCATCCCTAATTGCCCTTGAGAAGTTGGCAGTGAGCTGCCTTCTTGAACCGCTGCAGTCCATGTGGTGTAGGTACACCCACAGTGCTGTTAGGGAGAGGGTTCTAGGATTTTGTGTACATATATATATAAACACATAAAATACACACACATATATACATATATATAATAGATTTAATGTTATAACATATATAGTTATAGGAGCATGGTTGAGTGATTTTTTATATGCCGATTGTACATTTTACTGTATCAATAAATTAGCCATGATCTAATTGAATGGTGGCACAGGCTCAAGGGATCGAATAGCCTACTACTCCTATCTCCTATGTTCATTTTTTAATGGGGCATCCTGCACACTTTTTACTGGGAATAACTTCAGATGATGAGTGGGTAATCTTGAAGGTAAGAAATTTTTAAGATACTTTAAACAACAAAACATTGGGATGTTGCTCTTGTGATTTTCCCTTCATGTCACATAGAAAGGGTAAACCAGCTGTTCTGTTCAAAGCAGATGTGGAATTTGTTATCAAGAAGTGCATCTGGTAATGGTGAAGTGCATGTATTAAGTACCAAGCTTGACTCACTGATGTTAAGCTGGCATCAATATTGCAGCCTTACTACCGAAAATAATGATTTTGCACATATTGCACCAAGGAACTTTTGATGTAGATTCCAGTGTTAGAGATAACAGTGAATTCTACTTGATACCTGATCAATAGCGAGTGCTTGGAATTGAGGTTACCTTTCTGTGTCACAGATTCACAGAATTGTTAAAGCGCAGAAGGAGGCCATTCAGCCCATTGTGTCAGCACCAGCTCTCTGAATGAACAATTCACTTAGTGCCATTTCCCCACATTCTCCCCACAACTCTGCACATTCTTCCTTTTCAAATAACAGTCTAATTCCCCTTTGAATGCTTCAGTTGAACCTGCCTCCACCACACTCTCAGGCAATGCATTCCAGACCTCAACCATTCGCTGCATGCAAAAGCTTTTTCTTGTACTGCTTTTGCTTTCAATTTTGTCAATTACTTTAAATCTGTGCCTTCATTTGTGATTCTTTCATGGATGGGAACATTTTTGCCCTATCCACTCTGGTCCAGACTCATGATTTTGAATACCTCTATCAAATCTCCTCTCAGGCTTCTTTGCTCTAAGGAAAACAGTCCTAACTTCTCCAGTCTATCTTCATAACTGAAGTTCCTCATCCCAGAGGCTGCAGTGGCTAGGGCTGGGACTGCAAGCAGTCCCCAGAGTCCGTGCCTAAGGAGTCCAGGACCAGGTAAGTTTTGGAAGTCTGAGGGCGGAGAGGGCAGGTGAGACCCAGAGAGGGGCTAAGGGCAGAGGGGATGTAGGGATATTGGTGGAGAGGTCGTGGGGAGAGGAAACACCCTCATCGGCCTGACCTTTTTGGCAGTGGATGGGGGGGGAAGGGCACCTGATGTTAAAAGGAGGCCATTGATAGAGTTGCCCTTTCCCCACCCGAGGCTTGAGCAGGACCACTTTTCAGGCTTACCCACTGAACTCCTCCCGCCAGCCTGAAAATTGAGGTTGTGTTGGTGGGAAATGGCCCTTAAGTGGTCATTAACTGACCACTTAAGATCTCAATTGAGTGAGGGCAAGGGGTGGGGAGGGCGGCCTAGGTCTTACCCATCATACCGTAAAATTGAGAGATGTCACGGCAGGTGAGATCCCAGTAGGAAGGCCATCAAAAGAAGTTTACAGCACCCCCGTCTACAAACCTGCTGGCAGCGGGAACATGAAGTTCTACCCAATGTTTTGATGGAAATCTGCAAATGGTGTGAAGGACCCTTTTAACGACAAGGTTTACGTCTCTGTAATGCCAGTCAACCTTTCCGGCCTACAACGGGAACAACTGAAACTGTTAAGCCTTTTTTTTCAGGAGTAAACAGTGCTTAGAGATTATTCTTTAAAAGTCTTATTTTCCTTTCTGCTTCTTTTTACTCTTCCTTTCTCCTCTTTGTATCTTCTTCTACATTCAATTTGAATGTAATTCATTTTATTTCCTTAAATCTCACTACCATATTAAAGGCGCTATATAAATGCAAATTGGTGTTGCTTAAGGAGATAAACTCTTGTCCCCTTGTTCACTTAGATCCAAGATGCCCCGTTACCCTCAACACCCCATTAACAGGTTGTATTTCCTGAAAGTTGTGGCACAAATAATTTTAAAGTGAAAGTTGAGGGAAAAAGTCTAACTAATGGGGGCACCTCACAAGGTTCCCTCATGCCGGCATAATCTGTGTTTGTTGCCAATATTGCACAGCATAATTTCAACCAATATATTTCTCTATCAAAAGGACTGCTGTTGCTAACTGGACAAGTCTGCAGATTTTTGTGCAATAAATATCTACAGAAGGGTACACTTACTTGTCATTTCCAAACTCAAATTTTCCAGGCCCATTTCTCAGCAGATTTCCTGTTAACCATTTAGGAATTTCCCCTTTCACTTTCACAAGAATGGGTGCAGGGGTTTCCTCCACAGTCATGAACAGTGGTGCTAAACACTCCAGTCCCTTTTTCCTGCTGTAATATATTGGTTCCTCCATCCTATTTGGAAGCAGGTGCCTCAAAACTTAAAAAAAAGTTCAGAAATAGATTTTGTGAAGACACAGAATGTTAGTGTACTTGTTATAAAATAAGATACAAGTCCCCACACATTAGGTGGATATTAGTATGTCAATGGAGGAAACAGCAAATACAGGTTATTCAACTATGTGCAGTTCTGGTTGCCATAAACATTAAAAGTAGATCAAAATACATGTCAAAAGATCAGTTTATATTCTATAACTGAATTACTGATTAAAATGAGTCTGTCTTGAATTTTTGATAAGGAGAATACAAACAATTACAATACTGCCTGAGCTATATTTCACTAGGGAACACTTACCCTTGTTATATTCTTGTGAAAGGAGTAATGATGAGTAGGGTGATCAGAATGGGAAGAAATTTGGCAAGGTTAGACCCCAGTGAGCGGGCTCAGAGGGATGATCGTCAACAGGGGAGAAGCAGGGCAGTGTGTGTGGGTTGTTGCTTGTAAGGACAAGTTGCTCATTTGGGCACTCTGCAGAATGCCATGAGAAACACAGAGGGGACCTTTGGGTTTATTCAAAAGGATTGAAACCTGGAACAGTGGTTGGGGAGTAGGAAAATAGAAAAGTAGGGATAAGGTAGGAATAGGGTAAAAAATGCCCAACAGGGGAGGTGGCATGACTGGGTTACATGAAAGAGAGGACACAAAAGAGCAAGAGGAAAAAATAATGGCAGATAGAAATGGTGGGCATGGGTCCAGACCGGAGGCCAAAATGCATACACGAATGAATGTGATGTATTTAGGTAAAATAGACATGGTAGAGATTAGTAGAGATATGTTCTGGGTATAAGCAGACGACTTTTCCTATTTCTCCTGGTACCTTGTACTGGATAAATTAAAAATTGTCACACTTGGTACACTCAGTATCTCAATTTTACAATAAATATTAGTCAACAATCAGCCAAAATACGCCAAACATATTTGGATCAACAACCTCACCACACACAAGACTCATGGATTCAACAGAGTTGTGCTCTCTTTAGTTACTTTCCCTCTGCTCCTGTTCTTTAGGTAACCTAATCTTTCTATATCCACTCATTATTTGAAAATACTTTCAGTAAAAATTAATTTTTGACCAATGCTAGATCCAGATGGGGTCACATTTTTGGTGGGAGGCGAGTCCAAGACAGCAGCAGTTACATTATTCTCCTGTAGCCCCGGCAAATATCTTGCTTTTCTTGGACCATTAAAGATCATTTTAGCATTTTGCTTTCAGGTCTCACCTGCTGCACCTTCTACTGATTGGATCACTAATGGTGCAGACTCCACCCAATAGCCGATTAAAATGGCATTGGGATCTACATAGATCATAGGAGTTCAATTTGCATAGGGCAGTGATTCTCCCACCTGTAGCAAGCAGGCACCTGAGCTGTCCAGCAGAAGCCTCCAGAATAAATTGATGGGGGAAATCAGAAGTGGGGTAGTGAGGGCACAACCTCCACTTCAATTCCCCTACTGCCCCATTTCCCCAGTGGGCAGAAGTTAAAATCTCCTCATGATGTTAAAAAAACCAAGTTTTCGCACTGTAAAGCTACATTCAATAACAAATGGACAGCAATTTCTCATAACTTCTCTAAAATAAGCATGTATGTGACACTGCGACCTCAGTTTGCTATTTTCCAACAAGCCAAAAAAAGCTAACATACAAAAATAGCATGCAGAAGTATTTACCTTGGTTTTGTATCCAAACAAAAGCTACACTGTTTTAAACAGCAAGATTGAGAGCTAACCAAAAAACCTCGATTTCTAAACAGAAGCAAGTCACATTCTAACCTACAAACGCTGAAACATTACTTTTTAATACTTTAAGCTTTCTCATGTTGAACTGTTCCAGTACTATAAGCAAGTAGTTCCTTTTTACCCAGACGTTTCTGTTAAGCAAATATTGTTAAGAGCAGCCCCTCAGTAACACTAACCTGAGGTTAGTGTTCTGTCATTGGCAGTAGACTAGTCTTTCACAGAATCACAGAACCACGGTGCTTTGTACTTGGACTTTTCAGTGCTCACTTTGCAGGAGGGGTGTGGCCACCTTATAACGCATTATACTTCAGCAAGCAACAACTTATCAAGTGCTAGAAATGTCAATGCAAGGAAGTTGGCTATTTGGCACACCAAAGTGTAAGCCCCATATCAAAACCAACTACTCTAACTTTCATTCCATTTCCTTTCACCTTTTGATCATGTTCACCAAATATTTACATAGTTTCCACTTCATTGTAATGATTCATTTGGCTTCAAAAGTCACTTGTGGCGGTGCAATCCATATTTTAACAAGAGGGCACTCAGTAATGTGCATACCTCTGCCACACTGTGTTCACTCAACATTATTGCAATTATGCAGCTCATTCTTGAGGCTTTTCCCTGCCTGGTTGATGCCCTGTAACTACAAAGCTGAAAAAGGAAATCTTTTTATTAAGAGCTTCCAGCTCACTGAGGAGGCTTCAGGACAATGCACATCCAACAATCTGCTTTGAAAACTGTACTCACATTTTGACAGCTATGAAAAATTTTACCACAGCAACTGAGACAATCCATAGCATTCTCAAACAGTCAACAATATTCGAATTAAAACAATCCACAACATTCTAAACTAAAATAATAAATTCATCTATCTCCCAACAAAAAATTGCAGGATCTGGATTCAGATCTGCATCTTTGCCAAAGCTATGTTCTTCTGTGGGCCATACCTTATCTGTGTACCAAGTTTCAGTGAAATCTGTCCATTAGTTTTTGAGATATGTTGTTTACAGACAAACAAGCAGAGGTTTGTGGCTGAGGTAATATTTCTTTGAATGGAAAAAATCTTAATAATAATGGTCCGGATTTTGTGCTCACTTTCATTATTTCTCTGACAGCACACAGCAACTTCCGGAGTCTGCACATGTGCAGTTAAATGCAAAAATCCAGGAGCTGATGTCAGGGCTTTCATGCCTCCCCAGAGGGTGCACTATTGGAGTAGGTCTAGTCTACAATCAATTAGATATCACTGAACTGATGAAAACTTGCCCTTTTCAGCTATTAGCCTCACTGTAAAACTCCTTGAAAAAAGTTACACCTTGTTAAATAATGGGGAACCAGTAGTCTATATAAAGAGTGGCCAAGCAGCCTGCTTGAGGCAGTGCACCATGGCCACTCATAGAGAAGGATATGCCGGATTGAGTGCAGAGGAGGAAGAGGAGGGGGGCAGGCTGCAGGAGAGGCCAGCGGGAGGCCACTGTGCCCCCCCCGATTTTCAGATACATGCTGTCCTCCTCCAAGAGGTGGCTATCCGTCAACACATTCTGTATCCTGAGGATGGGAGGAGGAGGGCCCCTCATGTCACCAGCCAAGCTTGGGAGGAGGTGGGAGTTGCTGTAAGCGCCCATGATGATGTGCGGTGCACTGGAACCCAGTGCAGGAAAAGATTCAATGATTTGCTGCGCTCTGGATGGGTGAGTACCATGTCTGTCTTGGCCATTTGACCCAGAAGGCAGCCTTAGATTTTGAGCCCCCCCACCATGCCTTGCTGTCATTACTGCATAGGGCATCTGGTGCATGCTGGGTGGGCAAATGGGTACTGACCATGCTTACATCAGCCTTAGTGGTTGAGGAAAAGAATGGTTCTCCCTGCAGCATATGTTGGTGTTTGTGGCATTTGAGTAGTCTGGGGGCAACCTGCAGGGGAGGCCGCACAACACATACTCAGAACTCCAACACATGTCATATTGATGGAAATGAGATGGTGCAAGGGGTGCCTCAAGTTGTTTTGGGCTGACTTGCCTGGTCGCAGCAGAAGTGAATGAAGGTAGATACCCGTCTGAACAGAGCATCTGTAACCTGCTTGACACATGTGTGGACAGCTGATTGGGAGACACCGCAAAGATCACCCACCGAGCCCTGGAAGGAGCCAGAGGCTTGGAAGCGGAGGGCATCTGTGAGCTTCAGAGCCGCTGGCATGGGGTGTCCACCCACACAGGGGAGATCTCAGGGCCAATCATCTGACAGATATAGTTGACTGTCTCCCTTGAGAGTCGAAGCCTCCTTCGGCACTGCACCTCAGTCATATTGAGGTAGCTGCTTCGCCGCCTGTATACCCTGGCAGCCGGATAGTGGGGTCTTCAGTGGCCCCTTCCACCTTGGACAACCTCTTGACCCTGTGCCCCTTGTGCCTGCGCTTGGCCTCCCAAAGGTGGCTCCCCTGGAGGCTGATTGTCCACTCCTGGCCTCCTCCTTATCTATCCCTCCCTTCCTCCTCAGGGGAGCTGCCTCCAGTGGAGATGTCAGAACCCATACCCCCAGGCTAAATGGAGGCCTCCAGAAAGCTGCAGGCCCGAGAAAGATTATTGTCTGCAGACTGGTTTCAAAGTACACAAGAAGCTCTTGGAAATCGATGAGAACTGCTAACAATCACACAGGCAGCTTTTAAACACTTTCAGCAATTAAAACTTCGTGTAAAACATGAACAACCTCTCTGAGTTCACATATCCTGACATTGCATGAGTTTTCTTAAAAAATCTCCTATCCGCCTGTCCGTTGGGCCCGTGCTCTGACCCAAAGTTCGCAAGGGCCCCTCAAAATCCAGGACAATTGGCGAGTTAAGGGCCTTAACAAGGCCTTCAATTAATGGCAGGCGAATGCCCCGCTGCTGAGCGCGCCCGCTGACATCAGCGTGTGACATTTAAAGCGCTGACGTGTGGGCTCTGCCACTTGCCCGTCAGCCGGAGAATTCTGACCAAGGTATTATTGGGCTTTTTAATGACATACCAACATCATAGTTACTGCTGAACAGCCTTAATGGCCCTTAAAAACTAACTATATATGTCAAATTTCTTCATTATGATAAAAAATTACACATTTTAAAATTATTTTTGGAAGAGTTTATGATAAAGTTGCTTCTAACTTAATTTCAAGTGTGCCTCCCAATAACTTAATTATACAGGTTTATTTTTGCAGAGGGTGAAATATAAGAAAGGGTTAATTATAGTGCATTCTATTTCCTAGTTTGCTGTCAGTGAGAATACTTCAATGTGATTGACTGATTACCCTGCTTGATGACAGCACTGTTGTTCAATGCCATGGGGTCTCCTTGGTCTGGCACCAGATCTAATATTGAGAAAGGCCAAATCCAAGACACACACATTGCTAGATCTTTGGAGCCAGCTTTCTTCGAAATCTAGCAGCCAGCACTATTACTTTGCTACTGACCACGAAATCTGGTCCTGTTCTCTTATTTCTAATTTACTGACAAATGGAAATTTCCTCTTTCAAATCTTTGAGAACCTATTTCAGTTGAGTATCACTCTAAATTATCAAGTCTCTTTTTCATATCATCCTGATGAATCATGCACCTTTTCCATGGCTGGAGTAACTATTCTGTAATGGGATATGCTATTTGATGAAGAATTTCCTTTTATTGTGAATTGCCCACACACAACACATAGATGAAAATTAGATGATCAGATACCAAGAGTAGAGCTAATTTCACTCACTGTGAAACAAGGAAAGAAAGGTAGAGGGAAGACGTTTAGAAGGGAATTCCAAAGATTAGGGTCTAGACAGCTGAAGGCACGGCCATCAATGGTGGAGCAATTAAGTTGAAGATTCTCAAGAGACCAGAATTAATGGAGCAGATATTTTGGAAGCCTGTGCACTGGAAGAGATTACAGAGCTAGGAAGGGGTGAGGGCATGGACAAATTTGAAAACAAGGATGTCAATTTTATAAGTGAAGCATTGTTATACAACCCAGTGTTATTCCCAGTAAAGGCATGGCATATTCCTAATTTTAAATATGGTCTGTGTTTGCATAGAAGTTTCTGGGACTGAAATTTTATTTAAAATGGATGCTGATGAACTGTTAAGATGGCTGCCAAAGATCAGATGACCTTTGCAACTTAAACACAGGCTATCTGAAGCTTCCAGAAAGTTCCTGTGGTATCACTTTGGATGGGGCTTCCCACTGGAATGGACATATCAAGATGAATATTATCCGTAGAATTCGCACTTGCAATTGTTTGGGGATCTACCCAAAACACAAGTCCAGATTCCAAGTCTCCGAGTTGAAATCCTAAAATGGTCTGAAGCCAATTCATCCTGAGCAGGTGTGAAGAACTCATCTATTTTCTCCATTGTATAGTAATGGCTGTCCAGGTGGGCAATACCAGTATAGGTCACTGACTGGGAGTTTTCATCTGAAGAGCCAGAAAGACCTGTGCAGTCTGTAGAAGAATACCGAGAGAGACAGTAGCTGCAACAAAAGGCTGTCTCATCTTTGCCTTTAAGGACCTGGATGCCATACATCCTAAAAGAGCTCGTACCTGATTTCAAAACTCCAAGCCCATCTGCAAAAAAATTTGACCTGCTGATATGCAAACCACAAATGCCTAGCTTTGTGACCTGTTGAACAGTCATCTCTTTGAAAGAACCTGCAACAATCCAGATAACTGAATTCAGCTATTTGAACCCATCTGAACAACAATGCAAGTGTGGAAAAGGACTCCTTTCTTTACTGGACCCACAATGATGGTTCTCCTGCAACAAGCCAAACACATAAACTGTTGACTATTCTTTTGGTTTAACACATATGGTGTGTAAATGGTGTAGTGTCCAGATTTTCCATGTGAATAAATAATCCTCTTTATTTAAACCCACAAAAGTCTGGTGCTTTTTTTTTTTAATTGACCATGTGCAAAAGAGACCTTAGAAGCACACACATCTACTTTTCCAAAAAAAACCACACTGATTACAGACAGCAAGGAAAGGAATTAGGGGGTTTCAGTTTATCTCTCTTCCCCTACCCAGAACACCAGAAATAAGGGGTATGCTTAAGATATAATGTGCTCCTCTCTGCAAAACATTGCTCATGGAAACTGCCTGTTGTGCAATGAACCATACCTGAAGATTATTAACAAGAGCAAACCATTGGAATGTTCAAAGGAAAGAAAGATTCTTGTGTTTGTGGGTGTCTTGACCAGCCTTTTCTCACAATTTGTGATAGTATGTTGCAAGATTCACAACTTTACAATTGGGAAAGGATGAATGATAGAGTCCCAGAGGATTCTGAAGAGCCTGATAATTGCATTGTTGATAATTGGACCCTGCTAATGAAGAACAAGAAGCAAAGGTGGCAATGGCTGCCTGACAACTGAGAAACAGATTCATTCAGCACATCTTCATCTGTGAAGTGCTGTTATTTGGAAGTCTCAGTTCCTCAAAGGTCTGCTTCCTCTCAGCAAACTCTCCATGGATAATGTAAAATCTTTGGCCAGGATTTTCCCTGCATTGGACCACAATGGCGTGTTATCACCCCATATCATCCGCAGGAAACGCGCCAAATCACTGGCAGGCTGTTAAATGTCAAAGGGGGGATGGTTAGGTTTTCTCTTGTTGGAGGTGGTCATTGCCCGACATTTGTGTGACATGAATGTTACTTGCCCACACAAGTAAGCCCAAATCTGAATGTTGTCCAGGTCTTGCTGCATGTTGGCTTCATTATCTGAGGAGTCGCGAATGGAATTGGAATTGGATGCCAATAAAGTCCAAATTTATATAACGTTTCAAAAGCTGTCAACAATATAATAGAAATAATTCACTGGCAAAATCAAGTGTGGCTGGCACTGTTCCCTTCATCTCTGGTAGTTTGTAAACAGTCCAGATTAATGGAAATACAAACTTTGTTTCCTTGCATAATGATTGAATGCAAGTGAAACGAGTTTTGGATGTTTTAACTCAGTTTCCAACAGATTGGAGCTAAGACTGAGAACAGCTGCAATAACTCACCTCCAGAGTGCAGGCGAAATTCGATCAAGTGTTAGCTCTATAAGAAAATAAATGTTGATTTATAATCACTGACTTCTGTCCTACTCAAAATAAAACCTTGAAAGTCCTGCCATTAATTTATATCCTAGGTTGTGGCACAGAGATGTAAAATCACCAGATTAGCAGCAGTAAATGTGTAATTACATAAAGACATGTAATTATGTAATAGGCTATTCAAATGATATGACAAAGCTGGTTGCAAGGACAACCATGTCTTGCATAACAACAGAAACGTACTATATACTATCTCTAGCCTGTTATCTGCATTTGTTTCTTATAGTCATTTTTTGTTATGTTATCCTTTTGTATTCATCACTGTGAAGAATGTCAATGTTGAAGACAGGATTACTGTTCTATTCCTCACATCAAGTGGCAATTAATCCAACGTCAAGGTTGTGTTAAAACTACCCAGGAGTTCTCATTCCCTCTGTCCCAACAAATATTCACAAATCCAACTTCAGCTAAACACACTTTGGCCTCACAGACCTCGCCATCCACCTCCTGTATTCCTTGATCCCGTCACGTTTCTGGTGCCTGTCTGTTTGTTAGCCCCCGAATATTTTGAAGTGGATGTGTCTATGGCAGGTGTGGATCTCAGCAATCCCCATCTTGAGGCCTCTTACACTGTTCAACATATACCAACACCCCCCTACACCCTCCCCCAGTCGTGTCTATGTGCAACTTTTCCCACTCATATCCCCAGTACAGGCCTAGCCTTCCAGCCCCTTCTCCTGCCTGAGGCAAGCTGCCCCACCTTCCCCAGTGGAGCCCTAGCCCTGCAGCCCATTAAGAGCCAAACCACCCCCCATCTTACAGCTGGTCTGGTAGGTAAAGATTTGCCTGTGACAACCCCCTGAAAGGGATGTGGTGATGTGTGTGAAGCCTGGCGCTGATTCCTGTGAGTGCTGCGCGATGCAAGGCAGGCGAACTAACGTAGAAGTGTTGAGCAAAGTGCAGGTTACCAGCTGCACATCGCTTATATCCTGTTGTCAAACACTTTGTTCTAATTGCACACCGAGGTGGTCTGCTGATCCAGTGCGAGGGGGATGATTCTGGCGAGTAGGGCAGATGCAAATGTATTAAAATGATGTTCCCAACATGCCGTGGTGGGAAACACAGCCCGCCATTGACTGGTGGAGCGGATGGTCGCAACCTAGTTTCACGCCGATGTAAAACCAATTTTTGGCCCTCTCGCCATATTTTCTGTTCCCACCCGCCATGACGTCCGTTGCGAACGGGGCAGAAAATCCCATCCTTTGTTCCTTACACCAGTCGTCATATCCTGAACTTGAGTTTCAGTATAAGCTTGCTTTCTTTCAGTCGCATATTAGTCTTTGCTTGCATGTTTATAGAATAGAACCATAGAAGAAACTTATAAGGCAAGATTCACAGCAGTCAGCATCGGAGCTGGCAGAGTTGGAGGCCTGAGTTAGGTGGCAAATGGGTTTGGAGAGGTGGTTGCAGGAGTCTGATGGTGTAGGTAGATTGTGGGGTGTTGGTGAGTGAGTGAGGGGTGGGTTACTGGATAGCTTGTTGGGCCTACAGCAGGAAACACCCTTACTCCTCCTGGGTCACACGCACCCAGTGCTCTAAAAGGCATTCACCTCATGAATTCAGCCCTTCTTTATTTAGCTGCCGAGTTTTCGTGCTAAAATGATTTTAAAACAAAATGACTGCTAAATTGAGAGCAGAACATTTGAGAAATCTGTTATTTCTTCACAGCAAACCCTTCCTCACTACACAGAACTTGCTTCCACGCTGAACGCCTTTGTCTTTTCTGTGATACATGTTTTGTTGAAATCTTACATCACAGCCTCTGAATGAAATTAGTAGTTACCGATCTGTCAAAATAAAAGCCCCGTTGGTGCTAAAGGATGCTCCATACCATCACAATGTTCTAAAAGTAAACACTTAAAAATATATTTAATTTACTTCTGTTTTTTGTTGAATTTTTCAATATTATTTCAATCATAAAGGAAATATTTTATCTTCATCACACCAGATGATATTTTATACACCTAAAATTTGAGATTCAAAATTTCCTGTCTCTGCAACAATTTAATTGGGTGGAAAATCAGGTTGGTGCTATTTTTTTTATTCATTCACAGGACATGGGCTTCACTGGCTGGGCCAGCATTTATTGCCCATCCCTAGTTGCCCTTGAGAATGTGGTGATGATTTGCCTTCTTGAACCACTGCAGTCCATATGGTGTAGGTATACCTACAGTGCTGTTAGGAAGGGAGTTCCAGGATTTTGACCCAGCAACAGTGAAGGAACAACAATATATTTCCAAGTCAACATGGTGAGTGACTTTAAGGGGTACTTCCAGGTGGTGGTGTTCCCATGTATCTGCTGCCCTTGTCCTTCTAGATAGTAGTGGTTGTGGGTTTGGAAGGTGCTGCCTATGGAGCCTTGGTGAGTTTCTGCAGTGCATCTATAGATGGTACATATATAAATGTAAATATAGAATTTTTTTTTGTAAGGTAAGGGGGTTGATTAAGATGATGCCTGGAATGCAGTGCTGATTTTCCATGCAGTACGTAATATTTCCCCATTTTGGGTACAAGTGCATTCAAAAATGGTGCTGCATGCAGGAAATTTGCAACCATCCAAGACCTTGGTTTTTATTGAAATTCAAGATCTTAAATATTCCTACAATGTAGATAATGTGCAGTAGTTTCATTTTTAGACCATTATTGGGTTCATTGTAGGCTTCTTTTATTTACTAATATTTTTCATCTGAGTTTTGTTTTCTGTAATATTTCAGCTTGAATTGATTATGTTGTTATCTGAAACTGTTTTCCATTGCGTGGGTATGATTCCTTGTAGCTGCACTGCTCATAAAGAGGAAAATCATTTAACTGGCTGGAATCATTACTAGGTTACTTCCTTGTGGGGTTTTTTTATCCCCTCTCCAAAGCCGTTGTCGTAACTCGTACTTAAGAAATAAGAGGGTAAATATCAGATAGCTATTTTTGCTTGAGCCACAGTTTTGTCTGGCAAAACATCTGGAATACTAAAGTAATTGTACTTTCTACCCTCATTACACACACCATACTCATGCCGCTGATTTCATCTCCATACCTGGTCATAGGTCAGGCTGAATCAGGCTCCCTGCAATTTGGGTATCCTATCTGACCCTGAGCTGATGTCTGACTCCACTTCCTTTCCAAAGATTGCTGATTTCCACATCCGCAACATCACCTCCCTCAGACTATCTGCCGTGGAAATCTTATCCATGCCTGCCACCTCCAGTCACAACTATTGCAATGCTCTCCTAGTCAAGATTCCTATCCTCCATTCATTTCAGTTCATTGAAAATTGTGCTGACTATAAACTATCTTTCACCAAGTCTCACTCAATTCCCTACCTCTGTCCTCAATAGGCTCCCACTTCGCCCAACTTCTCATCCTCATGGTTAAATTCCTTCATGGTCTTTCCACCACCCGTCCATCTCTCCAATTTCATTCAGCCCAATAATCTCCCCCACTCTCTGATTTTTATGTTCCTGACTTTGACCTTGTAAATATTTCCTTTTTGCCCCATCATTAGCAGCCATGCATCTAGACACATTGACCCTATGCTCTGTAATTCCCTCCCTAAATACTTATACCATTCCATGTTGCTCTTTTCCTCTGAGGCACTCTTTAAATCTACTTGTTCAATTCCCCAACATAATATCTCCGTTTTTAACCAGCGTCTATTTTTGATTGTGCCTCTGTGACATGTTCTGTGCTTTTTCTCTATGGTAAAGGGGTTATGTAAATACAAATTGCTGTTGTTCTTTACTAGACCAACATTTTCAATCTGTAGGCCTATCTACAATTACATAATTACCACCAAGGAAATCCCACACCTAACATTTTTAATTATCTTTCTCCCCCAAAATCTAAATTTTTGCTTTATTTTTGCCATCGTCTTTGGGCCCCATCACAACTCCATTCCCTGCCCACTGACTCCATCCCACTCTCTGGCAACAGTATAATGCTGAAGCAGACTTTTTGTAACATTGCTGTTACATTTGACCTTGAGACCCTGATTCTATATATATATATATATATATATAAATATTTGCACCATTACCATATATATTGAACATCATAAATTCACTATAGTCAGCCATTGCCTCAGCTTATGTGTTGCTGAAACTCTCATTCATGCCTTTAGACTTGGCTATTGTGTTGCACCTCTGCCTCACCTCCCTCTGCAAACTTGAGGTTATTCAGAACTCTTCTAACTCACACCAAGTCCTGCTCACTCATCTCCCCTGTACCTCCTGTCCTACATTAGCTCTCAGTTAAGTAGCATTTTGATTTTAAAATTCTCATCCTTGTTTTCAAATCCTAACATGGCCTCATTCCTCACTTTCTGGAATCTTCTCTAGCCATATAATCCTCCAAGATCTCTGCATTCCCCAAATTCTGGCTTCTCGGATGTTCTCAATTTAATTGTTCCACCCTTAGTGCCCATGCCTACAATTGCCAAGGCCCTACACTCTAGAATTCCCTCCCTAAATCTCTCTGCCTTTCTACATCTGTTTCCTCTTTTAAGCTGCTCCTTGAAGCCTAGGCTTCGGATCAAGATCTTAGTCATCTGGCCTAATGTCTCATTATGTGGCTTGATGTCAAACTTTGCTTGGTAAACCTGTAAAAGGTCTTGCGATAGTTTATTACATTAAAGGCGCTATATGAATGCAAATTATTATTTCCTCAGGCCAGATTAAACCTAATCAAGCTAGGAGTGATTTATTTCATATCATGTCTCCAAGCTTTTTTAGTTATTAGCTCCTTATTTTAATGAATAATCCAAAGCAGAAAGGATTCTATTGTTACAGTTTCACATATCAAATTCTAATGCACCAGAACTCTCTCTTTTGCACTGTAAACATGAACAGTATAATCACGAAAACAAAACAAAATCTCATAAGATAGAATTTTATGAATAAATTTATTTTCATAATTGCTTATATATAAAAAAAAATCGACATTCACTTCAAGAAATAAATCATGCATTGTTTACCTGGAACCTCCTGCCATGCTGTGGAAATAACATTCATAAGGTCCTCCATTATAATCCAAAAAAACTGTAGGAATATTTTCCCCATGACGATTAGCATATTCATCTTTGAAATATTTTACTGACAACCTAGATCAGTACCCTCTATAATTTGTTTATTTATGTCAGGTTTTACTGCAGCGACGATACCGAACTACTTGCTGTAATACAGCAACCAGTGGCTGTTTGAAGCTTATGTAACAGCAGTTAAAATATCAAAATAAAAGTCCCACATGTAGATTCATTTGCAGCCACTGAAATTCGCAGTGACAGGTGCTAACTGGCATGGGACCAAACAGGTTAGGAAAATGATCATGGAATGGAAAGGAGGGTTCCACTTCAGGGAACATTGACACCAGTACTGGGTTAGGAAGGACCTCTATCACTAGAATTGGCTTGCAACCAAGGTCCTAGTTGAAAGGATAAATTGGTGAAAGAAAATATAGGACTACAGAAAGGACTTTGGGGATGTAGGATTCATCTAGAAATGATTGTAAAATTTATAATACACTAAAGCTGAAAAATCCAGAATGCAAAATAAAATATGAATAATCCAAGTTCAGATAATAGTAAAAGAATTAATAATACTCCTGACAATAAAACAGAAAGGTTGAAAAATAAGCGTAAGTTAAGAACTTTGAGAAAAAATCTCATTAGATCATACGTGTAGGGTGAGATCATTAATCGAATTAGAATTTGCGATACAAATGCAGAACTAGTGAATTAGATGCACATTCAACTCAAATGATACAATAACTAACAATTTAGGTAAAATTAACAAACGACAAAGGATACAAAATTTTGGTGAGAATTGTCTATTGACTTCCTGATGTCGGTGATGAAGTAGTGGGATGCATGAGTAAGGCTTTCAAAAATGCATGTAGCAAAGCCAAAGTGGTTATAATGTGAGGTTTGAATTTTGACAGACTGGGAGATGTCAATCAGCTCAAGTTGTAAAGGCAATGGCCTAGAAATGGCAACACACAAAATGAGTGCATGGGGTGCGGAATATCCATGCCAGTTACTACCAACATAAGCAGCGCACAGTATATATACTGCTTGTTGATTATAAATTGCTGTGAAGGAATTTCAGGTAGCTACTATGACAGGACATACTGCTAGCATAAGAGCTCAGACAAGTACAATCTTGACTTTGACGTTTGTTGAAAGAGGGAGTGGCCTTGGCAGCCTGAAAGAAGCTGCCCCCTCACTAGATACTCCTTCAGTGTTGTTACAGGTACTAATCAGCCAGCGTAGAGCTGCTCAAGATCATCCTCCAAGGCCATTTGAAGTATCAATGGAAATAGAGCTTGCTGACTCCCAAGTTATAACCCCTGGAGAAACACTTTGCAGGAGCACCAGCAGAGTAAAACAAACATACAGGACAGGTTTGCACATTAAAACAAACATACAGGGCAGGTTTGCATAAGGGCACTCAGGCATTTTTCAATGCTGGCATTTCTTTGACTATTTTATATCTAGATTTGGTGTTAGCATTTGTCTTTGTAATGAAGTGAGGACAAGACCAACAAGCATAACAATATGGGGTTTCATTCCTATTGTGGCTGGAGTGGATTTGGGACCTGCTTCCTTGCCCTACTCATGGTGGTCATTTGAAGTATCAATGGAAATAGAGCTTGCTGACTCCCAAGTTATAACCCCCGGAGGGGTCAGACCTGCCTTTGGGCAGAAAACAGAAGGAAGAGTAGTACTAGTAGTACAGGTACCACAGTTTTCTTCTGACTGGACAATCAAACTGTTTCCTCACTTCGACAACTCTATATATTCAAAGCAGTTAATTCTGTTAATCAAGTAACCTTAAACTTGTTGACCAAACATAATTTAACCATGTGATTCTCAGTTATACAAGCAGTACTCAAGCAAACATGTATTCACAATGGCATGCTTATTAGTTCCCTATATCATATTCTATCATGGCTCCATCAAAGTGTCCTAAATGATAATAGCCAAATAACCATCACACCAACATTCCTCTTTCTATAAAAATGAGAGAAAAACCTATTTTTATTCAAAATTCTTGTTTATTTGTGGTTGTTGAACATTGAATTTTCTTCTAAGTGAAAAAAATAGCAGTTAATCTCTTTGCACTTGCAATTCTGATTATTTAATGTTTTTCAGCAATTAGTGAGCCACTTAACCAATATCAATGCTAAACAGATCAATAATCCAGCTGCACGGAGCATAGCTATTGGAGGAAATGTTATCAGAGAAAAACATTTCTGATCTCCAGATATATTGCCCATCTCTAGTTGCTCTAAGATGATGCTTGAACCTTCTTCTCGAGATTGTACAACTGAAAATTCTGCCAGATCACTTTAGAAGGCACTGAATGTTACCATGCAGAATGCATTAGTCATGTTTAATATTGTTGTCCAATTGCATAGCCAATATCCATATTTGACTGATTAGGAATCCTGATGTGGCTAATTTAATTTTAGCTAATAGCAAAGAAGCATCAGACACTCAATAGCCATGTGATATTAATATTCATATTTGCATGATTTATGTATTTTAAATTCTGTAAGTTGTCAGTAAAATGGTAAGACAAAGAGCAAGGTCTGCAGTTTTTTTTATCATTATGAGTTAACTTCCATGGTTATTGTTAAAATGATGCATAGCATGCATGAAAACAGCAGATTTCAGCACCATTGAAATAGCAGCAACATTGGGCGGAATCGTCCCAGATTTGCACTAAGTATGGTAGTGTGCAGGTGAAATGACGTTTTACCCACTGGCCACGATGGCGGGTTTTCATGCCGTTATCATCCCAAACCCGCCACATTATTTATGTAGTCCCGGGAAAATGCCATTTCCATGGCAGGCGAGCTCTCATTCGCCCACCCACCATCACTCTGTCGTTGCAACCCGGCTTGGGGGCCGGTGGCAGCAGTGGTCAGCGCCAACGCTCTTCAAAAGAGGACAAAAACCCAGTGCCACAAGAGGATGAATGATTTCCTCCGTTCTACCAGGGTAAGTCACTCTTCTCTTCACTCTCAATTCACACATTCACAAACCCATCACACATCCACAGGGCCCTCATTCACTGCCGGTTCAAGGAACATCACCATTCACTCTCTCACACTCACTGTCATTGTCCTCATCCTGTCCATGGGCCCACTCACCACCCACACAGGCCATACATACTTAGCATCTGGTCTGGCAGGTGCCCTGCTTACACTTTCTCCATCTCTATTCATGCAGGACAAGCTGGCACACAAGGGAGAGAGGTCGCAGGCTGGTGGCGGAATGCCCAAAATCAAGGCCCTCACGGATTTTGAAAGCAGAGCCATCCAGCTGGCCAGCGAGGATCTGGACCGGTCCTGAGCTGACGGTGAGGTTAGTGGTGCTCTGCCAAGTGAGAGTCCAACAGTGCAACATCCATTAGACAATTAGTGCTAAGGAACGCAAGCTCCAGCAACTCATCGACACCAACACCCATCTAGGACCCTTCACCCCTGCCTGTCCCTCCGTCCCCACCCCATCTCCAATCCCAGCCCCGGCCATGTATTCACTATACCCCCTAACATCCCCTTCTCTGACGCTGAACGTTCAGTGCTCAGCAAAGGACTTAGTTTCATACCCTTACGCCCTCATCTCAATGAATTTCAGGCTCGGCATGACGCTGAACTCTTCTTCCGCCGCCTTCATCTCCGTGCTCACTTCTTTGGGCAGGAGTCCTCTCCCCGTTCAACGGATCCTTTTACCCACCTCCAATATTCTCCCTCCACCTGGACCCCTCCCTCTGGATTCTTACCTTCTCTTGATCTTTTCATTGAGAACTGTCGGCGTGACATTAGTCATCTCAATTTCTCTGCTCCTCTCACCCATTCTAACCTGTCTCTCTCTGAACTTACTGCACTCCGTTCTCTCAGGTCCAACCCTAACATTGTCATCAAACCCACTGACAAGGGTGGTGATGTTGTTGTCTGGCGCACTGACCTCTACCTCGCGGAGGCTGAGCGTCAACTCACAGACACTTCCTCCTACCTCTCCCTGGACCATGACCCCACCACTGAATATCAAGCCATTGTTTCCAGGACTGTCACTGACCTCATCTCCTCTGGAGATCTTCCTCCCACAGCTTCCAACCTGATAGTCGCCCAACCTCGGACCGCCCGCTTCTACTTCCTACCCAAAATCCACAAACAGGACTGTCCCGGCAGACTGATTGTGTCAGCCTGTTCCTGCCCCACGGAACTAATTTCTCATTATCTTGACTCCCTTCTCTCTCCCCTTGTCCAGTCCCTTCCCACCTACATCCGTGATTCCTCTGACACCTTATGTCACATCAACAATTTCCAGTTCCCTGGCCCCAACCGCCTCCTCCTCACCATAGACGTCCAATCCCTCTACACCTCCATCCCCCACCAGGATGGTCTGAGGGCTCTCAGCTTCTTTCTCGAGCAGAGGCCCGAACAATCCCCATCCACCACTACTCTCCACCGTTTGGCTGAACTTGTTCTCAAACTGAACAATTTCTCCTTTAACTCCTCTCACTTCCTCCAAATAAAAGGTGTGGCTATGGGTAGCCACATGGGCCCCAGCTATGCCTGTCTCTTTATGGGGTATGTGGAACATTCCTTGTTCCAGTCCTACTTCGGCCCCCTCCCACAACTCTTTCTCCAGTACATTGATGATTACTTCGGTACTGCTTTATGCTCTTGCGGGACCTGGAAAAATGTATTAATTTTACTTCCAATCTCCACCCCTCCATCATTTTCACGTGGTCCATCTCTGACACTTCCCTTCCCTTCCTTGACCTCTCTGTCTCAATTTCTGGTGATAGACTGTCCACCAATATCCATTACAAACCTACCGACTCCCACAGCTACCTCGACTACAGCTCCTCACATCCCGCTTCCTGTAAGGACTCCATCCCATTCTCTCAGTTCCTTCGCCTCCGTCGCATCTGTTCTGATGATGCTACTTTCAAAAACAGTTCTTCTGACATGTCCTCCTTCTTCCTTAACCGAGGTTTTCCTCCCACGGTCGTTGTCAGGGCGTGTCCAGCCCATCTCCCGCGTATCCGCCCTCACGCCTTCTCCTCCCTCCCAGAAACATGACAGGACCCCCCTTGTCCTCACTTATCACCCCACTAGCCTCTGCATTCAAAGGATCATCATCCGCCATTTCTGCCAACTCCAGCATGATGCCACCACCAAACACATCTTCCCTTCACCCCCTCCCGGCGGCATTCTGTAGGGATCGTTCCCTCCGGGACACCGTGGTCCACTCCTCCATCACCCCCTACTCCTCAACCCCCACCTACGACACCTCCCCATGCATACGCAAAAGATGCGACACCTGCCCCTTCACTTCCTTGCTCCTCACCGTCCAACGGCTCAAACACTCCTTTCAAGTGAAGCAGTATTTCACTTGCATTTCCTCCAACTTAGTCTACTGCATTTGTTGCTCCCAATGCGGTCTCCTCTACATTGGAGAGACCAAACGCAGACTGGGCGACCGCTTTGCAGAACACCTTCGGTCTGTCCGCAAGAATGACCCAGACCTCCCTGTCGCTTGCCATTTTAAAACCCCACCCTGCTCTCTTGCCCACATGTCCATCCTTGGCTTGCTGCATTGTTCCAGTGAAGCTCAACGCAAACTGGAGGAACAGCACCTCATCTTCCAACTAGGCACTTTACAGCCTTCTGGACTGAAAATTGAATTCAACAACTTTAGATCTTGAACTCCCTCCTCCATCCCCACCCCCTTTCCGTTTCTTCCCCTCCCTTTTGTTTTTTCCAATAATTTATATAGATTTTTCTTTTCCCACCTATTTCCATTATTTTTAAATCTATACCTTTTATGCCCTTTTAGTCTTATTTCACCCCACCCCCATTAGAGCTGTACCTTGCATGTCCTGCCATCCATTCTTAATTAACACATTCTTTTACATAATATCACCACCTTCAACACTTCTTTGTTCTTTTGTCTGTGACATCTTTTATCTGCTCCCATCACTGCTTGCTTCTCCCTACAACCAACACCCCCACACCCCCCACTTCTCTCCCCCCACCTTAAACCAGCTTATATTTCATCCCTCTCCTATTTTTACTTAGTTCTGTTGAAGGGTCATGAGGACTCGAAACATCAACCTTGTTCTTCTCTGCCGATGCTGCCAGACCTGCTGAGTTTTTCCAGCTAATTCTGTTTTTGTTATCCATTAGACAACCATGCTGTGAGTGATGTATCCTGTTTCACAGGCCACTACCATGCGCTAATTATTTCTCTTTGCTTTCGCAGGCACATCTGCCAAACAGCTGACGGAACCCACGACACTGGGCCTCCAATCAAGCCCCAATGAAATCTCTGAAGAGGAATCTGGAGGCACCCATTACAGCTCTCACCCACACCATCCACCAGCACAGAGACACATACCTTGGTGAAACCTAGCTTTATAATAGTCCTGGGATCACAATCTGGTGAGCCATGACTCTATGACTCAATGGCACAATGCACCGTCCAATCCACAGCAGGCGCAAGCAGGGACATCTAAAGTTTCTGGCGCCCGTAGGGCTGCTGGAGGCCAGACTTTGCTGAATCCAAGTCAGATGACAAGCCTCCGGACTCAGTTATGTCACAGTTGCTGGAGCTGCAAAGGCAAGCTCAGGAACATCAGCAAAGGATGTCCGCTGCACTCCTCAGATTGCAAGGCACAATGGAGCAGTCTGTCCACCTTCACTCTGAGATGGTAGCTCCAGCATGCCAACACACTGAGGTCAACACTGGTAGGATGGTGGCCGCCATGGTGACCTTGGTTCAGGACTTCGTTCCTGAACTGCTGCACGGGCTCAACTCCATCGCTGATGCCATAGTTGGCCTCCATCAGTGTGTACGCGAGAGGAGTGCTGGGCAGTTCGATCTCACTCCAGCTACCCCTCTCCTCAAGGAGTCAGCCAGGGGCCCCTGGGCACCCAAAGGGAGGAGGATCAGCAGATGCACACTCCAGCCCCATTAATCCAGGTGACTCCGAGAGTGTCCAGCCCATCTGGCTCCCTCTTCCTGTCACCTCAGCAGCTCCAGCTCCACAGGCCGAGGAAGGTGCCAGTGCCACACAGCAGGACTCCGAAAACTGGCCAGGGCCCTCCAAGTCTCGGACCTCCAGAGGATACCCGTCAAGGTCATCACAGAAAGGATGTTGCAGTCAGCAGGCTGCCTCCACCTCCTCTGTGAGCACCAAGAAATGGCCGCAGGGTTAGGAAAGTTAAGGAGAATTAGTTGCAGAGCCTGGGCATGGGTGTTAATCACTGGTACATACTGTTCACTATTGTCAATAAACTCCCTAGAATGTCTCCCTGCCTCTAGTTCCTTGTTCTGATGAGCAGTGTTCTTGCACTCAGATGTGAAACCTTTCTGCACAAGATAAAAGGCAGGTGTCTCAATCCAGGGCCTCTTCCCTGTGCTCTATGCAGCTTTCAGAACAAAGCGATGGTCTGGCCTCACACTCCCTGGAAACACCCTGCAATTTGGTGGTGCCTGTCATTGCTTCCAGAATGTAGTGGGCAGGCACCACAGAATTCTCTCACTCTCAGCACCTTTAAGCTTGGGCCAGCTCCCATCTCTTCAGCATCTGTGACCACTGAAGCTTGCTCCTGAAGGACTCAGGTGCTGAAGGCAGACAAAGGATCAGATGCTTCTAAAGTTTCATGGCTGTGCCTCTACGATATGACCCTGATCACGAAGCGCAAGAATGTTGCCCTTGGCCATACAGGAGTCACACATTCTCAGGGGCTATGTGAAGATTTATGGAGTCCTCACTGCATGTCAACATCCTCCTACAATCGAGCGACTGTTAGGGCCTCCACTGCATCTCCATGATAGGAGCATTCTCACAGAGGGTATGTGCGCTGCCAAAATGCCAGACTGGAGTCAAATATTCAAAAATGCGATGTGAGGATCAATGGGGTCACCCCACTGCATGTCGTCATCATCCTCCACAAATCTAGCAGCCATGAGAGCCTTCCAAGCGTGCCTGCCTCATCTAGCCAGTATGACGGCCTCATTCTTGTCAGTGTCGCCTCCTAGGGCCTCCTCACCCTCATCCACGTCGGTGTTCTCCTCGTTAGAGTAGACATGCAACTCCTCCATCTCCTCCTCAGCCACCTCGTTGGAGTGCCAGGTGGTAAAGTGTTTGGTAGACGACAACGATGCATGACACACTCTGCAGACTGTATTGCAGGGCTCCACCAGACTGGTCCAGAAACCGGACCTCATCTTCAGCATCCCGATGGGTCTGCTCCACCAAGTTGTGAGCTGCAGCATGAGCCTCATTATACCTTTGCTCTGCTGCAGTCTGAGGCTGCCGCACAAATGTCTGTGGGTAGCCCTTGCCCCGAGGATCCATCCCAGCAGCTTCTGTGGACACTGGAAGACTCCAGAGATCTGTGACCGACTAAGGATGTAGGTGTCATGCACACTCCCTGGAAACCGTGCACGCACCTGCAGAATGTGTTGCTGGTGGTCGCAACACCAGCTGTACATTCAGCGAACGGAACCCCTTACGGTAGACCACCGTGTGTTGCGAAGGAGATCACCCTGCACCTGTGGGAATCTCGAGATCTGGGCGAATCCAATCGTTGCTGCATCCTGGCTGTCCTGGTCCCGGGTGAAACGCACAAAGTTGTGTGCCCTTGCAATGATGGCATCTGTGACCTCATAGATTCATTTGTGGATGGAGGCTTGTGAGATCCACAGAGGTCACCTGTGGAGCCCTGAAGGAGCCACTGGCATAGAAGTTGAGTGCCACGGTGACTTTCACGGCCACTGCCCTCCATGTTCCCCTTCCGCCAAATTCTGCAGTAGCTGGCAGGTGTGACTGACGAGTTCCCTAGACATGCGCAGTCTTCAGTGACACTGATTCTCGGTCATCTACAGGAATGAAAGGTGGTCTCTATAGACCTTGGCTGTGGTTAGGCGCCGGTCTGCGATGGCTAGCTGTGCTCGTGGGTGGCATATGCGGGAGCCCCAGCCACATTTTCTTCCTGAGGTTGCTGCTCCTGCCTCTGCGCAACCAGGAGCCTCAATCGTTCTTTCCTTCATTGTCTTTGCGTTCTGTAGGCCATCAGGCAAACAGGTAGTTCACCAGGCTCCATGATCCTGATGTACTCCTCCTGCAGGATGAAAGGGAGAGACACATGGTTAGTATGGGTGTACTAAGAACCTGTCTTGGTTAAGTGTGACGGCACCTTACCACTTCCCGGAGAGTGCTGGCCACCACTTGAATGGCCAGAGATTAGTGTACTGCATGGCTATCCTATTAGCTTGAACCATGGAGGGGACTAGCCACTTGCCTCACCCACCCTAGCCCCTACCTCAAAATGCTTCTGCGCTATATTCAACAACAGGGCCGCCCTTGCCCCCTCCCCGCCACTGGCCCCAGTTGCCTCAACACAGGACTGCCCTTACCCCCCACCCCGCCCCCAGTCGCCACAAAGACAGCGCTGCCCTTAACCCCTCCGCCACCAGTCGCCTCAATGGCAGGACTGCCCTTAAACCCCCCCGCCACCAGTTGCCTCAATGGCAGGGCTGCCCTTAACCCCAACCCTCCAATTTCCCTGAAGCTTGAATTCCAACAAGTGAACCTGACGAGCACTGAACAATGTTATTGTGTAATGTGTACTTAGCTCAGAGTTCCCCTCAAAGTGCAGGCTGCCAAGTGCACGCCTTTTATGTGTTGTTGTGAAACAAGTCAGCGTGCTTTCCCGCTGATATGGACGGATGACTCCAGCGGGCGCTGGCCTGATATTGTAATACATCAGCATACCAATGAGGTCCAATGGTGGGAAAGGCTTTCCATTGTCAGCAGGCTGAGCAGACTGGTTCTCCATCATCACAAAACCGATCACACCATACTGTCCGCTCACGCCACCGATCACGCCCGATGCCAGTAGGCACGGAAAATTCCGCCCATTGTGTGAGAGAACAGCTATAATTAAAAAAAGGCTTATGCATTTAGCATCTTTCACAGATTCTGGATATTCCAAAGCACTTCACAGCCTGTCTACCATCACAAGGCACAAGTCAAGAGTGTGATGGAATACTCCCCATTTCGACAGCACTTTCCAAACCCACGATCACTATCATCTAGAAAGACAAGGGCAGCAGATAGATGAGAACACCAACAACTGGAAGTTCCCCTCCAAGTCACTCGCTATCCTGACTTGGAAGTATATCGCCGTTCCTTCACTGTCGCTGGGTTAAAATCCCGGAACTCCTTTCCTAACAGCACTGTGGGTGTACCTACACCACACGGGCTGCAGCGGTTCAAGAAGGCAACTCACCACCACCTTCTCAAGAGAAACTAGGGATGGACAATAAATGCTGGCCCAGCCAGCGAAGCCCACATCCCATGACCGAATTAAAAAATATATACTTTTGCTGTGTAGTCACTGTAGTAATGAAGAAAATGTTGCAGCCAACTTGCATACATGAAGCTCCCAGAAACTGCAAAATAATGATGACAAGATAATCTATTTTAGTAATTTTGGTTGATCATGTCCAGGGCACAGGGAAACCTCTTGCTCAAAAGAGAGTTGGGATATTTTACATCTACTTGAGGAGCTTTAAAGTCTCATTTGAAATACACCACATTTGATAGTACAGCACTCCTTCAGTACTGCCTTGAACACAAGAATTAGGAGCTGCAGTAGGTCATTTGGCCATCTGAGCCTTCTCTGCCATTCAATAAGAACATGGCTGATCTGATTGTGGCCTCCATTTCCTGTTTGCCCCCATAATCCCTAACTCCCTTATAGATCAAAAAATCTGTCCAACTCAGCCTTGAACATATTCAATGATTGGCCTCCACCGCTCTCTGGAAATTCTACAGACTAAAGACCCTCCGGGAAAAAGAAATTCTCCTTATCTCAGTCTTAAATGGCAGACCCCTAATTTTTAAACTATGTTCCTGGTGGGGGTGTAAAATTATGTCTCCTAGTTCTAGGCTCCCCCACAAGAAGAAATATCCTCTCGGCATCTACTCTGTCAAGCCCCACCCACAAACTCAGAAGTCTGCAGCACAGAAGGAGGCCATTCAGTCCATCGTGTCCACGGTGGTCAACAAAGATTTGACTACGCTAATCCCATTTTCCAGCGTTTGGCTCATAGCCCTGGAGGATATGGCAATGCAAGTGAATATCTAATTACTTCTTAAATGTTACAAGAATTTCTAACTCAACCACCCTTTCAGGCAGAGAGTTCCAGACTCCCACCACTCTCTGGGTGAAAACATTTCTCCTCATCAACTCCCCTCTTAGACTTCTACCTCTTACCTTAAATCTATGGCCCCTGGTTATTAACCCCTCTACAAATGGAAAAAGTGCCTTCTATCCACCCTATCTATGCCCCTCATAATCTTATACACCTCTATCAGGTCCCCTCTCAACCTTAATTGCTTCAAGGAAAACAATCCCAGCCTATCCAATTTCTCCTCATAGTTCAGACCCTCCAGCTCCGGCAGCATCCTGGTAAATCTCCTCTGCACCCTCTCCAGTGCAATCACATCCTTCCCATAATGTGCTGACCACAACTGCATGCAGTACTCCAGTTGTGGCCTAACCAGCGTTTTGTACAGTTCCAGCATAACCTCCCTGCTCTTGTATTCTATGCCTCGGCTAATAAAGGCAAGAATCCCACATGCCTTCTTAACTACCTTATCTATCTGCCCTGCTACCTTCAGAGATCGATGGATATGCACACCAAGCTCCCTCTGATCTTCAGTATCTGATCTTTCCAGGGTCCTACCATAGTGTAATCCCTTGCCTTGTTAGCCCTCCCCAAGTGCATTACCTCATACTTTTCCAGGTTGAATTCCATTTACCACTGCTCTGCCCTCCCTAACCAGTCCATTGAAATTGTCCTGCAGTTTTCAGCTATCCTCCTCACAACTTACCACCCTATCAATCTTCATGTCATCCGCGAACTTCTTCATCATACCCCCTACATTTAAGTCCAAATCATTTATGTACACCACAAATAGCAAGGACCCCAGCACTGAGCCCTGTGGAACCCCACTGGAAACAGACTTCCAGTCACAGAAACATCCCTCTATCATCACCCTTTGCTTTCTGCCTCGAAGCCAATTTTGGATCCAATGTGCCAATTTGCCTTGGATGCCATGGGCTCTTACTTTCTTGACCAGTCTGTCATGAGGGCCCTTATCAAAAGCCTTGCTAAAGTCCATGAAGGCCACATCAAATGCATTACTCTCATCAACACTCCTGGTTATCTCCTCAAAAAATTCGATCAAATTTGTCAAACATGACCTTCCTTCAACAAATCCATGCCGACTATCCCTGATTAATCCGTGTCTCTCCAAGTGCAGATATATTCTGTCCCTCAGAATTCTTTCTAGTAACTTCCCCACCACTGAGGTTATACTGACTGGCCTGTAATTTCCTGGTCTTTCCCTTCCTCCTTTTTTTAATAATGGGATAACATTAGCAATCCTCCAGTCCTCTGGCACCTCACCTGTGACCAGAGAGGATTTGAAAATTACTGCCAAGGCCCCTGATATCTCTTCCCTTGCCTCCCTCAACAGCCTGGGATACATCTCATCTGGGCCTGTGGATTTATCCACTTTTAAGGCTGCTAAACCTGCGAGTACCTCCTCTCTCTCTATGTTAATTTCCTCTAATATTTCACAGTCCTCCACCCTGAAGTCTATATCTGCGTCATCCTTTTCCACTGTGAAGACCAATGCAAAGTATTCATTGAGGACTGCACCCACGTCTTCCAGGTCCACACACAGATTACCTCTATAGTCCCTAAATGGCCTAGTTATTCTCTTGCTCTTTATATATTTAAAAAACCCCTTTGGGTTTTTCCCTATTCTACCCACCAATGTTTTCTCATGCACTCTCTTAGCTTTCCTAATTTCCTTTTTAAGTTCCCCTCTGCACTTTTTATACTCCTCTAAGGGCTCTGCCGTATTTGAGCCCTTGGTATCTGCCATAAGCTTCTCTTTTTTTCTTAATCCTAACCTTTTTGTCCCTTTACAGCCAGGGCTCTCCGGACTTGGTCCTTCCTAGCTTTGTCTTTACAGGAACATATTTGCCCTGTACTCTCGCTATTTCCTCCTTGAATTCCTCCCACTGCTTTGACACAGTTTTACATGCAAGTAGCTGCTCCCAGTCCATTTGGGCCAAATCGCATCTCATCTTAGTAAAATTAGCCTTTCCCCAGTTTAGAACTTTTATTCCCGGCCCAACCTTATTCTTTTGCACAAGTATCCTAAATCTGACTGCGTTATGGTTACTATCTCCAAAATGCTCCCCTACTTATATGCCTTCCACCTGCCAGGGCTCATTTCCAAATATTAGGTCCAGAACTGCCCCCTCCCTGGTTGAGCTTTCTACGATACTGACTAAAAAAGTTTTATTGGATGCAACTTTAGAATTTTGCTCCCTCCCTTGCACCCCAAAACTATCCCAATTAATATTTGGGTAGCTAAAATCCCCTACTATTACTGCCCTACTATGCTTACACTTCTCTGAAATTTGATTACATATTTGATCCTCTATCTCTCCCTGACTGTTTGGGGGCCTATCATACATACCTAACAGCGTGTTTGCCCCTTTTGTGTTTTTTACTTCTACCCATATGGCTTCATTTGATGATCCTTCCAACAGATCATCCCTTCGCACTGCTATAATTGATTCTTTGATCAATACTGCAACCTCCTTTCACTTCTATCCCCCTTTCTATCCCGTTTGAACACCCTATAACCAGAAATGTTGAGCTGCCAATCCTGCCCTTATAGCCAAGTCTCGGTCATATCTATGATATCATACTCCCACGTGCCTATCTGTGCCCTTAGCTTGTCTGTCTTATTCCTCAGGCTCCTTGCATTAATATATATTCCATTTAGCCTGCTAAACTTACTTCTTTCTTATCTAGCCTATGTTTCTTCTACCTTCCAGACTCACTTACTGGCATTTTAACTTCTAATTCCATCTCAGCTTCTCTCCCCTCTGAGCTATTTTTTCAGGATCCCATCCCCCTGTCAATTTAGTTTAAATCCGTCCAACAGCATTGGCAAACCTCTCCGCAAGGATGTTGGTCCTGTTCCTGTTCAGATGTAACTAATCCAACTTGTACAGGTCCCAGCTCCCCCAGAAACTTTCCCAATGCCCCAGGAATCTAAAGCCTTCTCTCCTGCACCAGCCCTCCAGCCAAACATTCATCTGCTCTCTCCTTCTGTTCCCATACTCACTACTGCGTGGCACCAGGAGTTATCTGGAGATTACTACCTTTGAAGTCCTTCTTTTCAATTTCCTACATAACTCCCCAAAGTCTGCTTGCAGAGCACCATTTCTCTTTCTTCCTATGTTATTGGTCCCAACATGGACCACCACCTCTGGCTGTTCACCCACCCCCTTCAGAATATCCTGCAGCTGTTCCGTAACATCCATGACCCTGGCACCCGGGAGGCAACATACCA
This sequence comes from Carcharodon carcharias, assembly GCF_017639515.1. NCBI lineage: Eukaryota > Metazoa > Chordata > Chondrichthyes > Lamniformes > Lamnidae > Carcharodon > Carcharodon carcharias. The sequence goes on from NC_054491.1 coordinate 19,832,208, forward strand.
TCCTGGAGTCACGTCTACAGCTGCAAAAGCGCCTCACTAATGAATCCCCTACCACTATTGTCTTTCCACACTTCTTCCTCCCTCCCTGAGCAACTGGACTACCCTCAGTGCCATGGCCTTTGCTCTGGTTGGCCTCCACAGAGGCCTCCACTCTCACAAAAAATGGTTTGCAAGCGAGTTGCACTGGGGAGGGTTCCCTCACTACCTGCCTGGTCTCCTTCTTCTGTCTGGTGGTCACCCATTCCCTCTCTGCTTGCATTTCCTTAAGCTGTGGGGTGACCACATCCTGAAACATGCTATCCACAAACGCCTCAGCCTCGTGAAGGCACCATAGTGCTCCCAGCTGCCACTCAAGCTCCAAAACTCGGAGCTCGAGTTGTTCCAGTCGGAGGCACCTCCTGCACACATGGTCATCCAGACTGCCAGGACCATCTAGGAATTCCCACATAGAGCAGGATGTGCAAATCACGGGACTGAGCTTCCCAGACATATCTTAACTGTGATCTTATATATTTCAATAAGATCACCTCCCATTTTTCTAAACTTCAATGGGCATAGGCTCAACCTTTCCTCATAAGATAACCTCTTCATCCCAGGAATCAGTCAAGTGAACCTTCTGAACTGCTTCTAATGCAGTTATATCCTTTCTTAAGTAAGGAGACCACAACTGTACACAGTACTCCAGATGTGATCTAAAACCCTGTAGGGCTAAAGCAACACTTCCCCATTTTTATGCTTGATTCCCCTTGCAATAAACACCAACATTCCATTTCACTTCTAATCACTTGCTGCACCTGCATACCTGATTCATGTACCGAGACACCCAGAGCCCTCTGTACTATAGAGTTCTACAATCCCTCTCCTTTCAAATAATATACTGCTTTTCTATTCCTACTGCCAAAGTCAACAAGTTAGCATTTTTCCACATTGTACTCCATCTGCCAAATTTTTGCCTGCTTAACCTTAATCCCTTTGTAGACTATTTATGTCTTCATGACAACTTACTTTCCTATCTATCTTTGTGTCATCAGCAAATTTAGCAAGCCTTTGATATAGATTGTAAATAGTTGAGGCCCCTGCACTGATCCCTGTGACACTCCGCTATTGACAGCTTGCCAATCCAAAAGGTGTCATCCTAGCATTGCATTAAGTTTCTGTAGTGAAAGGCACTTTGGGATTGTTCTCATAATTTATCTAATTGTCTCATCACAAAGCAGAAGTATCCAGTCCCATCTGAAGAACATGGTGCCCCTGGGCACTAAATGACATGACACATTTTAAGCACAGTCCAAAAGGTAAACACACAATAAAAAAGTCATCTGAAATGTTGATGAGGAATTATAGTAACCAATCACTGTTACACTTTATCTTATTGACACTTGTAATTAATAAACCTTATGTTATCAAATTGTACTGTACATAAGCCTAGTCATTGAAAATCCTTAACTTGTACGTTTTATTTGAATGTTAAGAGGTAATTGGGTTGGCATCTCTTTACATGCCAAAAAATCTGTAATAGCTTTAAGAAAGAATGTATGGAGTTATAGCTGGGGCACATTTGCATATTTGGGTTCCAGTGAGTTTAGTATTAGCAGTGAATAGAAGTCAAAACTGGGATGCTGATTGGCTAGAAGGATGACCTGCGGCTAAAATTGTAAGTAAAAGGTACAAGTTAAGGTTAACTTGTTACAGTACAGCCAGAAGCACGCTTCCCATTCGTCAAGAATTGTAAACATAGGGTGCAAGTTAAGGTTAGATTGTTGTAGAGAAGCCAGGAACACCCTTTCCACTGATCAGGGATTACAAATATTTAGATAGAAGTTATTAGTTGTGTTGATGCAGGTGCACAACTTGGAGTGAATGTTGTTAAAGTTGCCTGCAAAAAAAGTAAAAAAATAAGACACATGCCAGGAGTCTTTGTACTTGTCTAGCATTTGTCTAAGGACATTTGCTCAGGAGAGGTCTTCGGGGAGAGAAAGTGGGAGTTAGTAATAGGGCATTTGTTAGGAAGTTAGCATCTGCTAAGATATTGCCAGTCGACAGGTAATTGTCATAGGTTGGGATTGCTGTTCGAATCTAGAAGTGATTAAATTATGATAGGTTGGGGGTTGCTGTAAAAATCCAGAGTGGTTAACATAATTGTCACTGGGGTTGGGGATTGTTGTAAGAATCCAGGTCAGTATTACAATCCAGTATTAGGGCTAAAGTAATTACCTTAAGTAAAAGTGAACAATCTTAGTCAGGAAGTGGCTTTCAGCTTGAGAGAGAGAGAGAAAAACACTCAGCAAGTAGCTGTGAAACATGCAGCTACATGCAGCAGTTAAGATAGACTGGGAAATTAAAAGCTGCAAAGGGGTTTTGCATGTATGTTAGAGTTAAATTGACTAGGTTAAACCCTCGAAGGTCATCGTGAGTCAAGAGACCAGGTTCAAGGAACCAAGAAGAGGAGACTCCAGAAGTTTCGGGATCCAAGGGAAAAACAGTATTATGCTATGTCTTGACTAGTGGAATGTTAAGTATTAATCTTTGTTGCCCAATAAACCTTGTTAGTTTGTATTCTAAATTAGCGATTGTTCTTCTTGCCAGACAAGATTTTTCTTACTCTGGGGTTTACTATAGAGTCCAAATCCCAACACCATAGATAAAGGAAGGCCCAGTGTGATTAGCACCACCTATGAGTATTGCAAATTCATTCAACAAGTATTAATTCCCTGTTGCATTTGTAATGAATACTATTGAAAGTGAATAAAAGTAGGTAAAATATATAATTATTTTATTTTAAATTATATTAACTGTACATGTGTTTTATAAACAGGATGAAACATTGGAGGCTAGTGAAATACTGGCTTATTTTCTCATGAGAAAGATCATACTCAAACTTGACTTTCTCACTTGTGAATCATCAGGTTCTCTTTTCTGGAACAAACTGCTTTCTAGTTACCAAACCTTAGGGAAACACCATAACTTCTACGTTACTTCACAATCTTATAACCTTAAAAGGTTATATAAAGACAAAATGATAGGTGAAAGAATGAGCAACATGTAAGATGATAATTATCAAATAGTATCTAAACACTGCTTCAGTTATTTCTTAAATGTGTTCAAAACTGTAGAATTTCTCTTATTTCACATATTTCAAAATTTAACGTCAAACCAAAAATAATCATTCTGTATGAAGGGCATTAGCAATCATGGTAAGCTTATGTCTGAGACCTTCTTTCTTCTGTTTCAGATATCTTTCCATGGCCCTAGCTTCTTCCAGGATTGAATTAAGTTGTTGCACATGCTTGGCATTCACTGCTGTTCTCTGACTTATATAAGTAGCAAGAAAGGTTTAATTAGACTGTGAAAAATATGAAATAGTGTCATGTTTAAATTGATTGAAATTAGTTACCTTAATGTTTCTGTATATGTAGACAGTAGAATATTAACCACTTCATTAACATCTGTTCAAAAACACAAGAGGTGAAGTTGGTAACAAAATTTCGAAATATAACTTTAGATAATTTTCAGTAAGTCAGTATTTGACTATCTGAATGATTTGTAGGATCTTTATAAAGAAATATGATTCAACTATTAAGATGTACATTTTATATCTTGTGCAGCATTTATGAATTTATACAGTCACCTAATTAATTCATGAATAGACATTGAACTATTGGGCAGTAAATATGAATGTAATGTATTGCTGAACTATTATGCAACTATGTGTAAATTAACCTCTGAGGTTTAGTATAGAGTCCACTGGTTTATCCACAATGTATGTTTCAGTATGCTAAACATATTTTCACATAAATATTAATTCCTATGAATATCTAGGGTTCTAGTTCCATGAACACAATTTTAAATGTTTATTTGATCAACAAGGGCAGATCAACTAGAAGCATAATAAATCAGACCATATTTTACACATAAATAAACAATATTTCAGTAAATCAGACGTGGGTGCACACAAACAAAATGAGTTATTTGTATCATAAAAGCAGCTCGGTTCAATATGTCAGCAGAGCGTGAAATTAAACCACATTCCATCTCTCATGAGAGATATTCATGCTTCATGCACTACACCATGAGCCCTCATAGCCATCTTTAGAACTGTCATTCTGCTATAAAAACATTTATTGCTATAACCAAAAACTTTGCTTATTATTGCTTTTGTAGAACTTCCTGATAGTCCACCATTCATTTTTTTTAAACTGAGCTGTAACCAATTTTAAATTATGTATTTTTGTCTACAGTGGATTATTTATTGAATTCTGTCTAACTAGTCACAGATGTAAAATTGATTACTGCTCAATATCAACCTGATATTCATCCCTCAGGCCAATTCAAAGACATGCATGGATGAGGAAGAGTTTGGTATGCACAGTTTGATTGCCAGCATTGTACTTGGCAAGAGCACTGTCCAATAGATCAATTGAAATGTACGAATCACCAAGTTAAGCCATTCTTTTCAACTTAAACATCTTACGTGATTCAGATCTTGGAGATCATAATACAACAGTGGGCAGAATTTTCCATGGAGATGGAGGTAGCGGCCCACCCATCAGCTGAAACATCAGGCACAAATCAGCTGCCATCAGCCCATAATCCACAAAAACATTTAATGGTCCTCAGGCAGTTAAATGCCTGTGGTTGGGGCTTCACTGCCCATGTGGGAGGATATCCCACCTTTTCTGTGCCAGTATTGCCACAGGGAATTGTGACCATTGCTAGGGCTGCATTCAATTCCTGACAAAGACCAGTAATGGAGGCAGGATAACAATTTAAGTGGAGCAGCCTCACTGAGGCCAGTCAGGCAAGCTTCGGTGAATGAGGGGGAAGGTTGAGGTTGTGGTAGGAGGAGTGGGGGGGAGGGGCAGGAGGCAATTGGGAGGCCTGGGGCGAGAGAAGCAAGGCAGCTACTTCCATTGGGGTGGTCCTATGTTAGGTACACCCAATAAGAGGAACACCCTAGCAAATTCACCATGTGATGTGGGCATCCTCGCCACTGGTTAAATACTTATAGCAGGAGGGGGTCCTTAAATGGCCTTTAATTAGTCACTTAAAGGCCTAATTGGCCCAAGGGTGGGTGGGCCACCATACACCTACTCAGCAGTAAATTCCCACCAGAGGCGTGTAGGTTACAGGCAAGTGCCTTCACTGCTTGCCAGCCTGTTCCTGGTAGGAGTGTAAAATTCCAATCAGTAGCTCTAACTGACAGCACTATCTAAATTGAGGACTTGAATGAAGTTTGAGAGATACAGGCTCATGATTCTTTGTAATAGTTCTGGCTGACAACTTGATAGCTTAGATTTACAGATTGTAAGTTAATATTTGTCAGCCTGCAAATGGTGAAAACTGTCCAGATAAATACATTGAAATCACATGCCTATCATAGAGCCTGCTCTCAGCTCACCAGTCAGTCTAAAAATGTCAGGGTACAAGCCTAGTCAGAGGACTCTTATAGTAGCAGTCAATAAATTATGTTCATATGGTGCACATGACATATCCAGTAAGTTGGAGTCCAACAATACAGCTCTTTGATGGGCACATTTTATTACCGTATTTACCTGGATAGTTTTCACCATTTGTAATAGGCATGTTGATATTAACTGGTATAATATGCATATTATATATTATACATTATACTATATTAACAGAGCTGGAACGGCGGCTGGGGACCCTGTGGAGCATCCGCGAGTCTGAGAGCATTGTGGATAGCATGTTTAGAGGTGGTCACACCGCAGCTGAAGGGACTTGAGGAAGGAAGGGAATGGGTGACCATCAGGCAGTCTGACCACCAGGCAGTCCAAGAGAAACAGGCAGGTAGTTCAGGAGTCCCCCGAGGTCCTACTCGCAAATCGGTATTCCATTTTAGAGGCTGATGAGGGTGCTGGTTCCTCCAGGGAGTGCAGTCAGAGCCAAGCTTCTGGCACCACTAGTAGCCTGTCTGTACAGGAGGGGAGGAAGAGCAAAAGTAATAGGAGATTCTATAGTCAGGGGAACAGACAGGCGCTACTGTGGCTGTCAGCGTGACTCCAGGATGGAGTATTGCCTCCCTGGTGCCAGGCTGCAGGGCGTCCTAAAAGGGGAGGGTGTTAAGGCAGAGGTTGTGGTACAGTTACTGCAGTAAGGAGAAATTATATCTTGGAGGGTGATAAGGCAGAGGTCGTGGTACAGTTACTGCAGTAAGGAGAAATTATATCTTGGAGGGGGCATCGAATGAAGCTTTGTGGGTAGGGCTTAGGAATAAAAAAGGGGCAGCCACATTGTTAGGTGTTTATTATAGACCCCAGATAGTCAGCGGGAAATTGAGGAGCAATTATGCGTACAATTTGTGGAGGTGTGTAAAAAGAATAACTAAGGGTAATTATATTAGGTGATTTCAACTTTCCCAATATTAATTGGGAAAGACGTAGGGCTGAATTTTTCTATCGGCGAGCTGGGTGCGGAACCCCCGATGTCATCCCATCCCAGTTAAATATTCAGGAAGGCGGGGGGACAACGTAATAAGCTGTCCGCCCGCTGACCTGTCAATGGCCAATTAAAAGCCCTGCCTGTCCAACCTTAAGGTTGGTGGACAGGCCAGGAGCCCCGGCAGGCTTCTGAAAAAACATGAAACCTCTTCCACTGGTGGGATGAGGTTTCATGTCAGTTTAAAACAGTTTAATAAAGTTTTTGTGCACTTTATTAACATGTCCCATCTCGTATGACATTGTCACATGAGGGGGGACATGTTAATGACTTTTTTATTTTTCTATTTTTACACTTTGACAACCTTTCAGCGATCTTCCTGATGCAGCACTTTGCCTCAGGGAGATGTCCACTCTTTCGTGCGCATGCATGAAAGAGCGCACTCTCACATTTGGGGACTTCCCCCCACCCTCACAGGAAGCGCATAGCGCTTCCTGTCCGGCGTCACGCTGGGTGGGCCTTAACTGGCCCGCCCACTTAAAATGGCGGTGGGGCCCATTACAGCGGCGGCGATCAGCTGCCTGCCTGCTGCCGAGTAAGTCGGGCCCACCCGCCTGTCAAGGACAAAATTCAGTCCATAGTGTTAAGGGATGGATGGAGTGGATTTCTTGAAATGTGTACAGGAGAACTTTTTAGGTCAATATGTAGAGGGTCCCACAAGAGATGGCGCAGTGCTGCACCTAATTCTGGGCAATGAAGCCGAACAGGTGACTGAGGTGGTGGGGCGGGGGTAGCATTTTAGTGATAGCGACCACAACATGGTACAGTTTAAGTTTGTTATGGACAAAGAAATAGACAAGTTGCAAAAAAATGTTTTGGATTGGGGGGAGAGCGGATTTTAGTAAAATAAGGCAGGATCTGGCCAAGGTAGACTGGGAACAGCTACTTGTGGGGAAATCTACAGAAGAGCAGTGCGTGTGGTGGGGGGGGGGGAGCTGTTCAAAAAGGAAATGGGGAGGGTACAGGGTACAGGCTCAACATATTCCCTCTAGGGTGATAGGAAGGAGTAACAAGCCCAGAGAACCGTGGATGACCAGAGATATTTAGGATACGATGAGAAGGAAAAGAAAGGCTTTTAGCAGGCACAAGGAAAGCAAGTCAGCAGAGGCATTAGTGAAGTACCGAAAGTGCAGGGTGGAGCTTAAGAAAGCAATTAGGAGAGCAAAGAGGGGATACGAGAAAGCTCTGGCATAAAAGTAGGGAAAATCCCAAGATATTCTATAAGTATATCAATGGGAAGAGGATAACCAGGGAAAGAGTAGGGCCCATAAGGGACCGAGGGGGCAATGTATGGGTGGAGCCAGAGGACATTGGTAGAGTGTTGAACGAATACTTCACATCCGTCTTCACCCAAGAGAATGAGGATGAAGGTTTGGAACTCAGGGAGAGGGACTGCGAGGTTCTTGAGCAAATTGAAAAAGGGAGTGACAAGGTATTGGAGGTAAAAACAAAAAACTGCGGATGCTGGAAATCCAAAACGAAAACAGAATTACCTGGAAAAACTCAGCAGGTCTGGCAGCATCGGCGGAGAAGAAAAGAGTTGATGTTTCGAGTCCACATGACCCTTCAACAGAACTAGGTGAATCCAAGGAAGGGGTGAAATATAAGCTGGTTTAAGGTGTGTGTGGGGCAGGGGGGTTAGGTGGGGGGAGAGAAGTGGAGGGGGGTGGTGTGGTTGTAGGGACAAGCAAGCAGTCATGCCGTTCATGGAATACTTCCTTATCAAATTACTCCTTCCAAAGTGTATCACCTCACACTTTTCAGGGTTAAATTCCATCTGCCACTTAGCTGCCCATTTGACCATCCTGTCTATATCTTCCTTTAGCCCAAGACACTCAACCTCACTGTTAACTGCCTGGCCAATCTTTGTGTCATCCGCAAACTTAGTAATCCTAACCCCCACATAGTCATCTATGTCGTTTATATAAATGACAAATAATAGGGGACCCAGCACAGATCCCTGTGGTACGCCACTGGACGTGGGCAATCTTGCTTGTCCCTACAACCACACCACCTCCTCCCACTTCTCTCCCCCCACCCAACCCCCCCCACACACACCTTAAACCAGCTTATATTTCACCACTTCCTTGGATTCACCTAGTTCTATTAAAGGGTCATGAGGACTCGAAACGTCAACTCTTTTCTTCTCCGCCGATGCTGCCAGATCTGCTGAGTTTTTTCAAGGTATTGGAGGTGTTGGCAGGCTTAAAAGTGGACAAATCTCCACGTCTGGATGATTTGTGTCCCAGACTGTTGAGGGAGGCAAGGGAGGAGATCGCAGGGTCTCTGACCCAAATTTTTAATTCCTCTCTGACCATGGGGGAGGTGCCAGATGACTGGAGAACAGCAAATGTGGTTCCGCTATTTAAGAAGGGTTGTAGGGATAAGCCAGAGAACTACAGACCAGTAAGTCTCACGTCAGTGGTAGGGAAACTATTAGAGAAAATTCTGAAGGAAAGAATCTATCTCCACTTGGAGAGGCAGGGTTTGATCAGGGATCGTCAGCATGGCTTTGTCAGAGGGAGGTCATGCCTAACAAATTTAATTGAATTTTTTGAGGAGGTGACCAGGTGTGTAGATAAGGGTAGTGTAGTTGATGTAGTTTATATGGATTTCAGCAAAGCCTTTGACAAGGTCCCATATGGGAGACTTATAAAGAAGGCAAAGGCACATGGGATATAGGGTAATTTGATAAGATGGGTTCAAAATTGGCTTAGTTGTAGGAGGCAGAGGGTGATGACAGAAGGATGCTTTAGTGACTGGAAGCCCGCGTCCAGTGGCGTACCACAGGGATCTGTGCTGGGTCCCCTATTATTTGTCATTTATATAAACGACATAGATGACTATGTGGGGGTTAGGATTACTAAGTTTGCGGATGACACAAAGATTGGCCAGGCGGTTAACAGTGAGGTTGAGTATCTTGAGCTAAAGGAAGATATAGACAGGATGGTCAAATGGGCAGCTAAGTGGCAGATGGAATCTAACCCTGAAAAGTGTGAGGTGATACACTTTGGAAGGAGTAATTTGATAAGGAAGTATTCCATGAACGGCATGACACTAGGAAGTTCTGAGGAACAAAGGGATCTTGGCTTGTGTGTCCATAGATCTCTGAAGGCGGAGGGGCATGTTAGTGGGGTGGTGAAAAAGGCATTTGGGACACTTACCTTTATCAAACAAGGCATAGATTGCAAAAGTAGGAAGGCCATATTGGAGTTGTATAGAACCTTGGTGAGGCCACAGCTGGAGTACTGTGTGCAGTTCTGGTCTCCACATTATAGGAAGATTGTGATTGCACTGGAGGGGCTGCAGAGGAGATTCACCAGGATGTTGCCTAGGATGAAACATTTAAGTTATGGAGAGAGGTTGGATAGACTCGGGTTGTTTTCGTTGGAGCAGAGAAGACTGAGGGGGTGAGCTGATCGAGGTGTACAAGATTATGAGGGGCGTGGACAGGGTGAATTGGGAGCAGCTGTTCCCCTTAGTTGAAGGATCAATCATGAGGGGACACAAGTTCAAGGTGAGGGGCAGGAGGTTTAGGGGGGATGTGAGAAAAAAACTTTTTTACCCATAGGGTGGTGACGGTCTGGAACATGCTGCCTGGGAGGGCGGTGGAGGCGAGTTGCCTCACATCCTTTAAAAAGTACCTGGATGAGCACTTGGCATGTCGTAACATTCAAGGCTAAGGGCCAAGTGCTGGTAAATGGGATTAGATAGGTAGGTCAGGTGTTTCTAACGTGTTGGTGCAGACTAAATGGACCGAAGGGCCTCTTCTGCACTGTGAGATTTTGTGATTCTGAGTTTATCACTAGTTGGCAAAACATAAAAGCAAAGTAACCAAAATATCTCTCTTTTAAAAAACAGGAAGTCTCTACTTAGCAACTACTTTTTGCAATTGTTAGCAGTTGCATCTAGAATCTCATCTCTAAGACAATCACACTAGGTCTATTCTAATTTAATTTATTGACAAAGCTTTATAAATTGTTAAGTACAGAGTAAGTACTTATTAAACTGTTCAATATAATGCACTTAATACATTATAAACTTCATCTTCGTAATTAACTCCTATGGTAATGGCAAATAATTAACAGTATTTGCCCTATATAGGTGGCTGCTCGTGACAAATGTGGATGGTGCAAGCAGTGAGGGCTATATTGAGTAGCTAAAAATGTATTTCTGACAAGGTATGGTCTGCTTTTGGAACTGGTCAATTATTTAATCTTTGGGTAGATCCCAAAGTTGTTGGTAAGATCCAGTTAGGGACCGATAACATTTTAGATAAAAACAAAAAACTGCGGATGCTGGAAATCCAAAACAAAAACAGAATTACCTGGAAAAACTCAGCAGGTCTGGCAGCATCGGCGGAGAAGAGAAGAGTTGATATTTCGAGTCCTCATGACCTTTCAACAGAACTGAGTTCTGTTGAAGGGTCATGAGGACTCGAAACGTCAACACCGATAACATTTTGTTTAAAGTAAACAAAGTTTGAGATTCAAGACACTTGCTCAGTGAAGGCCACAAGATTCCATGGGTTTCAAACAAACAAAAATAATCTTTACTATCCAAGGTCAGAAAGATAAAAGAATTTACAAAATCTATCTTATACTCTTAACATTCAGTGTTAATATGAGGTACATGTGAATTAACAGGCAAACTGTTGTCGAACACGCCACTCTGCACAATAAATGCCAAATGCAACCAATACAGATTCCATGGATTTCTCAACAACCCACCCAGATGCCAGTAACACTGAGTCAACGAGTGTCACTGAAACTCCATCTCTCTCACGAGGGCTTCCAATCTTCACCGAAGGTCTCGCCTTGGAATTGCCTCCAAAAGTTACTCCAACTCAGACGGCTTCAACAACAGCCCACCTTGCAAAGTTTCAATCTCGTCTCCCGAGATTCTGTTTGTCTGGATCTCTCAAGCACAGCTTCAGGTGGCTGCGCCGAACAGAACAATCCTGCTCCAAAGGGGTATCTTTGCCCCAATGACCTGCAGCATGGAGATAACCATCTTTGGCTGCATTCTTCACTTAAAGTCTGCTCCTCGCAGCCCCTTTCCTGTTTGGAGTCGGTTTCTCTGTTCCTCTATTTTTCTTTAACTTATGTAAAGGAACTATCATTTTTTTCTGATATAACTGTGGGATACTTTAAAGCAAGCTTATATTTGTGTGTGTATGTTTCTGGGTGAGTGAATAATTTAAGTAAACTACAGACTGTTAGACTGCAAGGTTTGAATCATCAAAGGGGTTAATTGTAAAAGCCAGGCATTTGAAGTGCTAATTGGCGAACTAACTAAAATGGAATTTGCATTTTTAAGTAAGTAAAGGGGTTGTTGGCTTTTCAAAAGGTCATGGTAAGACGTTTACAACTGGCAAGGTAAATAAAGTTATTAAGTTTATTTTTCTTAAATGCGCTGGCCATAATGGCAACATAAAAGATTTTATATTCTGGGAAAAATAAATTCTAAAAACAGGTGGAAATAATGGGATTTACAAATCAAAAGGGAGGAAATATATTTAAAGAATTATGGAAAGCTGTATGGGTGTGGCCATGTGAGATCTTGGCTGTGTGGAAGAGACTTGTGAAGAAGCAGCCTCCAGCCACCTCAGACAGCAGAGCTTGCTTGTTCCAGGACTTCTTTTTAGAAGGTTTTTTAGAAGCCTTGGAAGTTGACTGTCCAGTGAGAGGGAGAGAGAAGCTGTGAAATACCTCCCTTACAGCTTATGGTAAACTTGCCAGATGTTTTATAGATTAATAATCCATTTTGGACTGTTGCCTGAAAGGGGTGTGCAGTTGGGAGTCTAGTTAAGTATAAATCTTCTGGGAACTGTTATAAAACTAAATGTAACTATATAACAGAAATCTTGTGTGTCTAAGTTTTATTTTCTTTTATTAATAAATGTTTCAATTTAATCTTCAAAAGGTGGTTGTGGACTCATTACTTCTGACGTCAGTGCACAAACCTTCTCATAAAAATACAAATTGCAAAATCATTCTGATAATGTGGCCAAGTTTCCCTCTAGGATTTGGTCAGCCTGGCACATATCACCTGCCATACCATAACACTTAACTGGGATCTATTTCTGTCTCCTGCCTGGGTCTTCCTTTTGGGACCTCTACCTGTCCCCTCTCCCCTTTTGGGACCGCTCCCTATCCCCTTTCTCCTTACCTGGGGCACTAGTCTGCAGTCTCAATCCCTGTCTGCACATTCGCAAAAGCTCCGAGGCCTTTCAGAAGTTGAAGTTCCCGACATCCAAGCTCAACGAAGTAAGTACAGTCTTTGTAACACAGTGATACTGAGCCCAAGTAAAAGCTAACATAAAATCCAAAATTGGTATAGATGCTGTAAAATCACTTCAGAAGCTGCTATCCCAAGTCAGAAACTTTCAACTACCACCTCTCAATCAAATGTGACGTATCCAAGTTACCCTACATTTGTTTTATTCTTGCCATTATGACCATTCCAATAATCTGTAGGCTCTTTGAAAAATGCAGAGTTGAAATGTGAAAGATGTATTTGTGCTAATTTCTGATCAGTCTTAAAAAAAAACCTGTCCTTAAAAATGTAATGATAATGTACCAATAGAAACATGAGTTGGTCCAGTCACATCCTAAGAGAGATAGTATCAATATGACTTATTTAAAAATAATGTTCAGTAAATATTTACACAGGTTGATTTATTACCTTGCAGGATTTTTTCCACTGATCCTGAATTAGAAGCAAATCCTCCTGCATCTGAAGCAGAAGCTGAGACCACGTGTCTTTTGGTTTGAAGGGGTGCTTCACAATATTCATTCTGTGATATATAAGATGCAAAGACACAGAATAGGATTGTACCCTTGAACTCCACATCATACATCAACAACTTTCTTCTTGTCACAATGGGTCAAAAATCCAAAGGTAACAGTGACATTTTTTTTTGTTTTGCTAAACAAACACAATTTTTCTTCTTTCAGTAGTTGACTAGGTAGTACAGCTTGATGTGGAATTTCATCAGCTTCTACAAGAATCTGAGTGGAATTGGGCTGCTGATTGTGAGAGATAATTCAAAAAGTTTAGGAACATTTCGACATTTAAATTTGTGTTTTTGGGTGGAGAGGGGGTATGTATGTGAAAGGTTATTAATTAGGGGTGTGCACCAAGCAATAGGTTCCTCATTTAAATAGTCAAAATAACGTTGAAGCTTTGTTAGCTTCTTACAATTTCCATTTGTTCACTCAAAATATCTAGTGAAGGAAGCAGTAGCATCTCACCTATATGTCTGCAAGATCAAATAAACAAGGCAGATAAAGTAGAATAACAGCAGTAACTCCAGCTCTTGATCTAGTGCATCCACTCATTACTTTAGCAATATAGTCAGGGTGTATTCTAATTTGTAGAAAAAGTGAGGCATAACTGACAGAGTAAGGATTCATCTAGACCATAGGATGAATCTGTTTCAATCTTTGGAATAAGAATTCTTGCCCCATGTCTAATGACAGGCTGCTAACATCTAAAGTGTACCCTGAGAGAGCTTTCCTTTTTAAAAGTCGAACCATCTAGAATCTTTCTCTTGAATTTCATAAACCATAGAACCTAACAACAGGATAATTTTATCTACCTCCAGCTTCAGTGGCCAGGGAAGAAGAGAATTCACTCTCCTGTTGTCAAAGCTCTATTTAAGCAATATGCACAGTATCCTGCATAGGCAAACTTAAAACATTAGTTAAGCCAGTTAATAAATGGCCTAATTTTCCTGGATAAGAGCTAACAGAACACTTAGCAATTTACAGTTGAACTTTCGGAAGGTCCCTTAGCTCTCAGCTTAAACACAGGCTGTACTGACAGTCCACTTTCCTTAGCAGGGTCATTAGAAAAAGGGTTACCTAATAGGATAGTTTCCCAATTTGCTAATCATTTCTCTGATAATCCTTTAGAAAGCATTATCCCATGCTCCCATGAAGAGTCATATGGACTCAAAACATTATCTCTGTCTCTCTCTCTCCGTAGATGCTGTCAGACCTGCTGAGTTATTCCAGCATTTTTTGTTTTTGTTTCAAAAGATTACTTTAGTATTCATGGGTGAACAATGTAACTATTGTTAGGGATCAAGAAAGATACAGTTTTGATACTGAGAAACAGTACTCACTGATGGATGAAGTGCCCCTGACAAACAGGCAGTTCCAGATTCCATCAAAATCTGCTGAGGAACAGCTGATTATTTGGATAATCCTGGAGCAGTCAGATACACAGTATGTCAATTTTAAGGTTAATGGCCAGCAATTAATCTGGTTTGGTAGACTTAGATTTCTCTAGAGAATTCAATGCTACAGGACCACTTGCCAGTCTTGATCAACCAATGGCAAGAATTCACATTATGTGCATGATGAGGCATGAAATATATTTAAAATGGCTACCCACGATGGAAACTCTCACACGCCACTGTTAGTCTATCAACAAAATCTAAACTCAAATTGAGGATAGCAAAATAATAATGTGAAAAGAACTGATAATGACCACATTGTAACATCAGTACCAAAAATCTCGAAGTGGCATTGCTCTCATGTTTCTCTCAAGTAATCTTCTGGGTTGACTGCTTGTACTAAGTAGATATGCTTGTCATGAAGTGGAACATTCCAATGATACAGCTGGATATTCATTACTTTTGCAAAGATTTACCTGATATATACAGATTTTGGTTCTCAACAATATTTTGCAGATGAATTACACGTAAAAGTAAAAAAAACTGTGTAAATTAGATTGAATGATGGAGATGCACTGTATCAAGTAAGAATGATCACAAATGCCACAAAGCTGAATGAACTGCAGAGTTGAACTATAACTTTAAGTTATATCAATCTACTATACTACAATATACAATATAATATACTACATAACCAATGACACTGCCTGCTGTCCACAAAAAGCAGGACAAATCCTACCCAGTCAATTATTGCCCCATCGTCTACATATGATCATCAGCGAAGTGATTGAAGGTGTCATCAACAGTGCTATCAAGCAAAACTTACTCAGCAAAACCTGATCACTGATGCTCAGTTTGGGTTCTGCCAGGTACTGCTCTTGACCTCAATACAGTCTTGGTCCAAACATGGGCAAAAGAACTGAACTCAAGAGATGAGGTGAAGGTGACTGCCCTTGATGTCAAGGCAGCATTTGACCAAGTGTGGCATCAAGGAATCCTAGCAAAACTGAAGTCAGTGGAAATCAGGGGGAAAACTCTCCACTGGTTGCAGTCATACCTAGCACAAAGGAAGATGGTTGTGGTTGTTGGAGGTCAATCATCGCAGTCCCAGGAGTTCTTCAAAGTTGTGTCCTAGCCCCAGCCATCTATAGATGTTTCATCAATGACCTTCCTTCCATCATGATGTCAGAAGTAGGGATGTTCGCTGATGATTGCACAAATGTTCAGTACCATTCGCAACTTCTCAGATGCTGAAACTGTCCATGTCCATATGCAACAAGACCTGGGAAACATTCAGGCTTGGGCTGAGAAGTGGGAACATAAGGACATAAAAAATAGGAGGAGGCCATTCAGCCCCTGAAGCCTGCCCCACCATTCAATAAGATCATGGCTGGTCTGCCCCAGGCCTCAACTCCTCTTTCGTGCCAGCTCCTCATAACCCTCAACTCCCCGATATTCAAAACATCTATCTACCTTCTCTTTGAAGAAATTCCTTTGCATCTCAGTTTTAAATGAGTGCCCCCTTATTCTGTAACTATGGCCTATAGATCGAGGTCCCACTGCTAGTGGAAACATTTTCTTAACATCTACCCTGTCAAGCCCCCCTCAGAATCTTCTACATTTCAATAAGATCACCTCTCATTCGTCTAAACTCTAATGAATAAAGGCCTAACCTGTTTAGCCGTTCTTGATAAGTCAACTCCTTCGTCCCAGGAATCAGTCCAGTGATTCTCTTTTGAACTGCCTCCAATGCCAGTATATCCTTTCTTAAATATGGGGACCAAAACTGTACACAGTGCTCCAGGTGCAGCCTCACCAACACCTCGTACAGTTGTAACAAGACTTCCCTATTTTTATC
The DNA here is from genome assembly GCF_017639515.1 of Carcharodon carcharias. NCBI lineage: Eukaryota > Metazoa > Chordata > Chondrichthyes > Lamniformes > Lamnidae > Carcharodon > Carcharodon carcharias. Next base: position 19,848,707 of record NC_054491.1, read on the forward strand.
CTCCAAACCCCTAGCAATACAGGCCAAAATTCCATTTGCCTTCTTAATTACTTGCTGCACATGCATGCTAACTTTTTGTGTTCCATGCACAAGAACACCCAGGTTCCTCTGTGCTGCATCTTTTTTGGAGTCTCTCTCCATTTAAATAATAGTGTGCCTTTTGATTTTTCCTACCAAAGTGCATGACCTCTCACTTTCCTACATTAAACTCCACCTGCCAAGTTTTTGCCAACTCACTCAACCTGTCTATATCCCCTTGCAGATTCCTTACGTCCTCGTCACAACATTCCCTCCCACTTATTTTTGTATCATCAACAAATTTGGATACTCTGCCCCCTCCTCCAAGTCATTAATATAGATAATAAATAATTGAGACCCTAGGACTGATCCTTGTGGCACTCCACTAGTTGCATCTTTCCAACCTGAAAAAGGACCATTAATCCCAACTCTCCGTCTTCTGTGTGTTAACCAATCCTAAATCCATGCTAATACATTACCCCCAATACCATGAACTCCTATCTTGTGCAATAACCTTTTATGTGGCACCTTATCGAATGGAAATCCAAATACAGTACATCTACTGATTCCCCTTTATCAACTCTGCTTGTTATACCCTCAAAGAACTCTTGCAAATTTGTCAAACATGACTTTCCTTTCACAAAACCATATTGACTCTGTTTAATTGCGTTAAGCTTTCCTAAATGTCATGCCATTTCTTCCTTTACAATGGACTCTAGCATTTTCCCAATGACAGATATTAGGCTAACTGGCCTATAGTTTCTTGCTTTTTGTCCCCCTTTCTTCTTGAACAGGGGCGTCACATTAGCGGTTTTCCAATCTGCTGGGACCCTCCTGGAATCCAGTGAGTTCTGGAATATTTCGACCAATGCCTCCACTAAACTGCAACCACTTCCTTTAAAACCCTTGGATATAGGCCATCAGGCCCTGGTGACTTGTCTGCCCTTTAGTCCCATTATTTTGTCAAATACTTTGTCTCCCATGATAGAGACTGTTACAAGACTTTTCCCCCCATTAGCTCTTTGCTTATCTGATATCGTTGGAATGTTTATAATGTCCTCCAACGTGGAGGCCGATACAAAATATTGGTTTAAATTATGTGCCATTTCCCTGCTCCCCATAACCAATTCTCCAGTTGCATCCTCCAAGGGTCCCACATTCACTTTGGCTACTCTCTTTCTTTTTAGTTTTTGCCACTTTATATGCTTTAGTTTTTGATTGGATATTCTCCTTGACCATCTTTGTTAACCACGGGTGGTTCTTCCTTCTCATCGAGTCCTTCTTTTTGACCAGGATAAATTTTTGCTGAGTGTTATGAAATATCAGCTTAAATGTCTGCCACTGCTCATCCACTGACCTTCCCCTTAGTCTATTTTCCCAGCTCACTTTAGACAACTCTTTCTTTATACCTCTGTAATTGCCCTCATTTAAGTTGAGGACACTGGTTTGAGACCCGAGTTGCTCACCTTCAAACTGAATTTGAAATTCTACATAGTTATCATCGCTACCCCCTGGAGGATCTTTAACTATGAGATCTCTTATTGATCCTACCTCATTACACATTACTAAATCTAAAATAGCCTGTTCCTAGGTAAGTTCTGCAACATATTGCTCTAAGAACAATCCCTGATACACTTTATAAATTTGTATTCCCTGTTACCCCTGCCAATCTGATTTGTCCAGATTAAAATCACCCATGACAATTGTAGTGCCCTTCTTACATGCCTCCGTTATTTCCTGATTTATACTTTGTCCTCCAGTGAGGCAACTCTTCGGGGCCTGTAGACGACACCCACCCGCGACTTCTTCCCCTTGCTATTCGTGCCACACAAGTGCCAGGCAATGACCATCTCCAATAAGAGAGAATCTATCTCTCCATGATTTTCAATGGCATTACCATCGCTGAATCCCTCACAATCAACCTCAGGGGTTACTATTAACCAGAAACTGAACTGGACAAACCATGTAAATACTGTGGCTATAAGATCAGGTCAGAGGCTGGGAATTCTGTGGCAAGTAACTCACCTCCTGACTACCCAAAACCTGACCACCATCTACAAGCCAGGAGTCTAATGGAATACTGTCAATTTGCCTGGATGAGTGCAGCTCCAACAACACTCAAGCTTCACACAATCCAAGGCAAAGCAACTTGCTTGATTGACACTCTATCCACCACCTTAAACATTCATTTCCTCCACCACCAATGCACAGTGACAGCAGTGTTTATCACTTACAAGATGCACTGCAGTAATACACCAAGGCTCCTTCGACAGCACCTTCCAAATCCACAACCTCTACCACTTAGAAGGTCAAGGGCGACAGATACATGGGAACACCATCATCTGCCAAGTTTCCCTCCACTCACCATCCTGATTGGTGACTATATTGCTGTTGCATCACTGTCACTGGGTCAAAATCCTGGAACTCCCACTGTAACAGCATTGTATCTACACCACATGGGCTGCAGCAGTTCAAGAAGGCAGTTCACCACCACCTTCCCAAGGGCAATTAGGGATGGGCAACAAATGCTGGCGTAGCCAACACCATCCACATCCTGTGAAAGAATACATTTTTAAGAACAAAAACAGAATTACCTGGAAAAACTCAGCAGGTCTGGCAGCATCGGCGGAGAAGAAAAGAGTTGACGTTTCGAGTACTCATGACCCTTCAACAGAACTAGGTGAATCCAAGGAAGGGGTAAAATATAAGCTGGTTTAAGGTGTGTGTGTGTGTGTGTGTGTGTGTGTGGGGGGCGGCGGGGTTTAGGTGGGGGGAGAGAAGCGGAGGGGGGTGGTGTGGTTGTAGGGACAAACAAGCAGTGATAGAAGCAGATCATCAAAAGATGTCACAGACAACAGAACAAAAGAACACATAGGTGTTAAAGTCGGTGATATTATCTAAACGAATGTGCTAATTAAGAATGGATGGTAGGACACTCAAGGTATAGCTCTAGTGGGGGTGGGGGGAGCATAAAAGATTTTAAAATATTTAAAAATAATGGAAGTAGGTGGGAAAAGAAAAATCAATATAATTTATTGGAAAAAACAAAAGGAAGGGGGAAGAAACAGAAATGGGGTGGGGATGGAGGAGGGAGCTCAAGATCTAAAGTTGTTGAATTCAATATTCAGTCCGGAAGGCTGTAAAGTGCCTAGACGGAAGATGAGGTGTTGTTCCTCCAGTTTGCGTTGGGCTCCACTGGAACAATGCAGCAAGCCAAGGACAGACATGTGGGCAAGAGAGCAGGGTGGAGTGTTAAAATAGCAAGCGATAGGGAGGTTTGGGTCATTCTTGCGGACAGACCGAAGGTGTTCTGCAAAGCGGTCGTCCAGTTTACGTTTGGTCTCTCCAATGTAGAGGAGACCACATTGGGAGCAACGAATGCAGTAGACTAAGTTGGGGGAAATGCAAGTGAAATGCTGCTTCACTTGAAAGGAGTGTTTGGGCCCTTGACGGTGAGGAGAGAGGAAGTGAAGGGGCAGGTGTTCCATCTTTTGCTTGGGCATGGGGTGGTGCCACAGGAGGGGGTTGAGGAGTAGGGGGTGATGGAGGAGTGGACCATGGTGTCCCGGAGGGAACAATCCCTTCGGAATGCAGACGGGGGGGTGAAGGGAAGATGTGTTTGGTGGTGGCATCATGCTGGAATGGCGGAAATGGAGGAGGATGATCCTTTGAATGCGGAGGCTGGTGGGGTGATAAGTGAGGACAAGGGGGACCCTATCATGTTTCTGGGAGGGAGGAGAAGGCGTGAGGGAGGATGCGCGGGAGATGGGCCGGACAGCTGAGGGCCCTGTCAACGACCGTGGGTGGAAAACCTCGGTTAAGGAAGAAGGAGGACATGTCAGAGGAACTGTTTTTGAAGGTAGCATCATCGGAACAGATGCGACGGAGGCAAAGGAACTGAGAGAATGGGATGGAGTCCTTACTGGAAGTGGGGTGTGAGGAGCTGTAGTCAAGGTAGCTGTGGGAGTCGGTAGGTTTGTAATGGATATTGGTGGACAGTCTATCACCAGAGATTGAGACAGAGAGGTCAAGGAAGGGAAGGGAAGTGTCAGAGATGGACCACGTGAAAATGATGGAGGGGCAGAGATTGGAAGCAAAATTAATAAACTTTTCCAAGTCCCGACGAGAGAATACTGGAAATGTATATTTAATAGACCATTCATTTGTAGCTAAAGCAAAAATAATTTAAGTATATCTTAATGTTTAATGCCTGAGTGTCAAGTGTTGGTTTGCAAGAACATAGAGAGGAACACCAGGCCAGGAGGATTTCATCTTTTTAGCAGAACTTGTCCAATATGGTCTCCATTTAAATTAATGGAACATAAATCAAGCTGGCAGTTCTCTTCACCCAATACTTCACGTCCAGGTATTGGAGACAAAAATCTATCCTTTTAAGCAAAAGTTGCATGGTATTGCATACCTCCATTTCTTTTCTACGCTTTATCCCTTTATTTTCAACAATTTTGACTGGAACAGCTGACATCTGCCTCTAAACACATGAAATAAAACCATATTAATTACCATTCCATTAGTAACAGCAATATCTGATATTTGCAATTTTGAGCTTAGACTTTTTTTCCTTTCTGTGCAATGCAAACGATAGAGCAAATGCATCTTTTACAATGGACAAAATTGTGATTTTTCTTTGACCTGTGGTCGAGTTTCATGCAGTATACAGTGGATTACATGCTCACATCAATAACTTAAACTTTGTAGAATATACTGTAAGGCACTTTGTCAAATGATAATTCCCTTTTAAGAAGTGGCTTCCAACCAATGACCATTACCAAACCATTAGATGGACCAAATTAATAAACAGTGGGTCATTCAAAACAACATGATATCTTCAAGACAGTATTGGAAATGTAATTGTGAAAGTTACTTTACGATTGCTTGTGAAATTTCAAAGTTTTGCTTATATGCAACATTTATTTCTAGCAGAACTGCTGAATACTAATCAGGCCTTGTTGACCTTTTGTCTATTTCCTCAAGCTGAGATAATGAAGAGAAATCCTACTGCTATCCCAGGGAAATCCAGCATATTTAGCACACTCTAAATTGTGCTTTTACAGATTGTATATACCTGGTTTATGTGGAGCATTGATGCCACATGGGTTCCATCTTTGGGGCCCTGGACTCTTAGGAAGCTTGCCAAATGTTAGAGGTTCTGCACCCTCTCCAGTTGGAATCTACTTTCTATGTGAAAGAGCTTCCCCTGGCAAATAGTCAGTTTTTTTTTACAGGAATAAACTATAAGTGGCTTATACAGAAGTTGTTTGGAAAATTCTGTGGCATGGAAGCTGAAAGTTGCTCTCCAGTAATCTTAATGGATATGGGAATAGCTGGCACTCAATGAAATTGTCTTAAGTCATTCCTCTTCAGCTGACATAGCTGTTGCTTCTCTCTGCAATGAAGTAGAGGCAGCAAAGCCACGTCTCTTCATAATCCGGTAGAAGTGGCATGGTCTGTGCAGATTTGCAAGATACAACAAATTGCCCATCCCTATAAGGGCATTAAAAGAGTTAACCACATAGTGATGATGCCATTCAATGTTTCATTGAACCTGAAGATGTATCTCTGATATTCCTCATCCAATTAATTCAGCATTATGGAAAAAGCCAAAGATATATACTCCTAAATTTGTTGGCTGCATGTTATTTATTTTTGGAAACAACTGCCTATTCCGCACGAAAGTCTGACCCAGTGGAATTAAATGTTTTACAAAAAGAGAGAACAAAACAAGGAAATAATTAATGCAAGATGTTCAGTGCTGAAATTTAAGAAATGATGCCAGCTATTGAGTTTCAACCAAAACTGCTAGTGCCTGTTGAGCAATAATATGACCAACCTATTTTGGCAAAGTAGCAGTTTCACTAGAAGGAATGAAGTTCAGCATGGGGTTTTAATTCAATAAACATTCAATTTTTATTTAGCTTATGAATGCATGTAGCACTGCCTCATTACTCCTGCATATCAGGTACACAGCATGGAGTTTAAATAGCTGAAATAAAAAAATAGTATTGTCTTAGGATAAGGGGACATTAGGTTTTTTTCCAATGACTTTCATCATCAGCAGACAGATCTGACAACACCTAACAACTCAATGGCACCTTACAGAGAGATATCTCAAGGTGATTCATAAAAGCACAAAGAAAATGGATGGTGGGCCAAAGGAAGTATTAAGAGTAACCAAAAGCTGAAAGAAATGGGCTTGGAGGAGGATATTAAAGGAGAGAGGCGGGGGGGAGTGGGGGACGGTCAAACCCTGGGGCTTAGATAGGTCAGAGCACAACTGGCCAAATCTTGCAGCAAAGAAAAGGTTGTGCAGGAGACTCAGAGGGACTCTTGGTTCGAAATTATGATGGCAGGTCAGCACTCTCCACAAATGCTGCCAAACCTGAATATTTCCTGTCATTATTTCAGAATGCGTGGAGAGGTTGATGGCTTCAAGAGATTATACAGGAGGCGCAGAAAGAAACCATTCGGCTTGTCACGCACATGCCGGCTCTCTGCAAAAGCAACTGTTAGCCGCACTCCCTAATTTTAGCCCCGTGAATCTTTTCCCTTCGGATAATTATCCAGTTTAGTGAGAGATGAAGCTGTGGGAGAGTTTAAGCATATGGGTTAACGTCTTGAGACACTGAAGGAGCAATCCAAACCACAGTGACCCGACACTCATGTCCTCTCGTCCACTTCGGGAGCGGACAAAATGTTGTCACCTTCATACCTACCGTCCAAAGGACTGCAAGGCTCTATACACATTTACTCCAATTATGTTTCGCTTTCAATTTATTTCTTGTAGCTTGTACAATGACCCATTTAAAATAACAGAGGGCAACCACAATTGCCCTTTCCTAGTTCGTCTGCGGCTCCGACAAAGTCTCTTCCCGGTTGGCGCCAAAAGCGCCGAGCAACCGCTCACGTACATGCGCTCTCCCCCCCCCCGGCTGGGAATTCAAACCTAACCGGCACCTCGCGCGCGTGCGCGCGCAAGCAGCCGCCCGCCAGGGCAACCCGCATGCGCAGTGGTAAAACCCCGCCCCCTCCCTCCCCTGCGGCCGGAGATGCAGGGATCACCACCCCTAGTCAGTCAGTCAGTAAGTAAACAAACTCCAGCTGTGTGTGTGTTATGTATAATAGTCTTTATGAAGATTGTTGCTGTGGTGTACATAGCATCTCCAACAAGCGAAGTTGTGATTGAATTTATTCGCTGGCGTGCAAATGGCAATGTCATTAAACGTTCCATGTAGTTTTATCTCCCCTAAAGGTGTGAACTGAAGCTGGGAAGTGGTCCCAAGATGAAAGCAAAATACTTGGGGGGGGGGGGGGGGGGGGGGTAGCTGGAAATCTGAAACGAAAACAGAAAATGCTGGAACAACTCAGCAGCTGTGACAGCACCTGCGGCCAGAGAGAAACAGAGTTGACATTTCGATTTCGAGTCCGTCTGACTCTCCTTCCCTATGTCAGGGCTCATACGGACTGGAAACGTCAGCTCAGTTTCTCTCTCCACAGAGGCTGCCAGACCTGCTGAGTTCTTCCCACGTTTTGAGTTCTTCCCACATTTTCTGCTTCTGTTTGCTGGGAAATGGTTCCCCCCCCCCCCCCCCGTACCACCAGACCCAGTGACGTCACTTTGGAGAAACTGTTCTTGAACTGTAAGCCAAGACAGCAAATTGTAGGACCGTAGAAAATTTGTGGCAGGAGAGGATGTCACTTGTCCATACTGGCCACAAAAAAAAAAAGAGCTATCTAATCTCATCCCACTTTCCAGCTCTTGGCCTGTATCTCTGTAGGTTGCAGCATTTCAAGTGCTTCTCCAAATGTTTCTTTTAATGTAACGAGGGTTTCCGCCTCTACCATCTCCCTTCGGGCAGAGAATTCCAGACCCCTCACCTGTGGTGAAAAGATTTCTCAAAATCCACTCTAATCCTTCTATGTCCCCTATGAAATCTATGACCCCTGGTTATTGACCTCTAATAGGTCCCTCCCATCCACTCTGACTAGGCCCCCATAATTTACTAAACCTCAATTAAATGTCAAGTCAACCTCCTCTGTTCCAAAGAACACAACCACAGCCTACACATTCTTACCTCAGCTGGAATTACCCAAGCCTGGCAGCATCTTGTAAATCTCCTCTGTCCCCTCCCTCCCATTCAACCACATCCTTCCCATAATGTAGTGACCAGAACTGTACACAGTGCTCTAACTAGTGTTTTACACAGCTCTTGCACAACCTCCCTGCTCTTATACTTTATGTCTCGACTAATGTTGATCCAGAACTTCTAAGAGGTGGGGGGGGGGGGTGTGTGTGTGTGTGGGGTGAAGGGGTGGAGGTGGGGGGTGGTGTGGGGGGGGATGTGGAGGTGGTGGGGGTGTGGGGGAGGGTGGGGTGGGGGGGTTTAGGGAGTGGGGTGGGGGGAGGAGGCGGGGGGGGGGGGGGGGGAGGTGTGATTGGGTAGTCAACAGATGGGGAGTAGTCCGGGGGGGGTTCAGTGGGGGATAGCGAGGAATCAGTACCACAGTTACCCAGGAGTTAGAATTGATCTTAATCTTTCTAACTATTCTGGTAAGAGAGTCAGAACCATCCGAAGCCTGGAATTTAAACTGGAATTTTGGATGGTTCTCACTGCAAGGTAATTGCCCATTTGAAGTTTGAACTTCCTGGGCCATCCCCATGTGGGGACTTCTGGGGGGTCTCCCAGTGCATCTTCTGGGGTAGCCCCCCAGGTACAACCCACTGGAGATCAGAAGTTCCAGGCCAAAGAAAAGTATCCCATATGCTTACTAACCACCTTATCTACCTGCGCTGATGTCTTGAGGGATTTGTGGATAAACACCCTAAGGTCCCTCTGTTCCTCTGTACTTCTCAGAAATTGCCCACTTATTCTGCATTCCCTTGTCTTGTTTCTCCTCCCCAAATGCATTACTTCATACATCACAAACATCAGCAAGCTACTAGACCTTTGGAGGCACCATGGCCAAAGCTCAATCCCATTTCATTTAAGTGTGGAATTTTCTTGTTACTAAACCCAGGAGGATTGAGGGCATCTGCAAATCCACTGCTGTCAATAATGTCTGTTAACCCAACACAGAACAGCAGTGAAGCTGGGATCTACTCCATTGTATATTTCACTACCTGGCTGGTAATACACTGGGAAAGAGCAAGCATGAACATTTCCTAAATTTTACATTCCTTCCATTTGCAATGGGTTATTAAAAAAATACAGGATTAATAAATTTCATGTGTATTCAGGACCAATGATTCAGTATAAAATATCCAGAAATTTGTGTATCAGAATTTAAAATTATGCTATTTCAAGTTTGACATGTAAAAAATCTTAATGTTTTTATTTCCGTTCAATAATTAAAAATTACACTTAAATCCATCATAGAAAAGCACATTCATCAACGAGCACCTCAACATAACTGTACCAGATATAGTGATTCATAAGAGAACATGTACCATAAAATAAAGATGTGCAACTCACCCTATCTCACATTATTAAGATCATATATGAGAGCTATAAGCACATAATATCACAGTATTATCAATGTATTATTGGAACTCTTTCATAAATGTGAAAATCCACAATTCTGTGGAGGTTGTTGATTTTGACATGTGGGCAATCGAACATTTATTCCCATGTCAAAGAGGCCCACAATGATTTTGCCATTTAAATTCATCAGGCGAGCTGCCAAGTGTCAGACATACTTTGTGACGCAGCTTCATGTGTTGAAGTCTGAAAATTAGGCAGAAGCTGCTAGCAGCTAAGCAAGTTGCTTAGGGGTTGGGGTGGGGTAGGTGGCGAGGGTATAGGAATCATGATTGTGGAGGATGAGAGTCCCAGGGTGGCAGCAGCCCTGGATTATTTTAGCAAGTGCCACAGCAGCAACAACTTCTGAAATATGCTAGAAAATTTTGATTGCCACGTACATGAAGAAAACAGTAGCTGAAACTTTAGAAAAGCTTGATGTCCCATCGGTACAATGGCGGAGTACCCGCTGGATAACACATTTGGAATCCTGACTGGAACCTGAATTTCAAACTCAAATTGGACTACTTCCCACTCTTGAATTAATTTTCATAGTCTTGGCCTGGTCTAAAGGAGGCAATTAATGAATTTACATCTTCACATGAACGGTTACAATGTACTTGCAGTAGAAATCAAAAGTAAATCAACACCAATTTGAAATACTGCTGTAATTATTCATCTTAAAGAAGAATAAAACATTTACCTCCTATATTTGCAAACCAGAGGCCTAGAAGTGGTTCCTAACCTTTGCCACTGTCATCTCAACCTCATTAGCCTGGACTTTACATTAATGCTAACTGTGAGGCAGTCAGCACTTAACGTTACTATAGGGTAAATCAACAGCAATTTCTGTTGTATGCGCACGTGCAAATCAAGAATGCGGAAATCCAGAAGCTGCTGTCAGAAGCACCTTGTTCCTCCACAAGGTAAACTGTAACAGTTGTTGCCCAGAGACTTGGCACTGAGATCAATGCAACGGCATGAAGTTGGGGTAGTTACCGCTATTTTCCCACTAAACATGCCTAGACAAGTTAGGGCTGGCGTACTGAGCGTTAAGTGAATTTTTAACAGCACGATAAGTGATAATTGCTTCAAAATCATCTCTCTGGCCCTGAAAATGTAATTTTATGAGTGTGGGGTTTCATTCCTTCAGACGTTTAACAGTGTTGGAGATTTTTTTTTAAATTACTTTTCTGCCTGCATCTTTAATCAAATCTGTCTTTCCTAATTTTTATTTCATTTTCTGTGCATGATTTAAATCCATTTTATACTTCCTGCTTTATACTTCACCAGTGACCTCAAAATTTGGGCCATTATGTTACTACCTTTTAATTTCTCTGCTACTTTCTGTATAACTCAGTATATTATCCTGGGAAGGGGAATCTTAATATCATATGGAGATATTTTGTTTAAAGCTAGTGCTCTTAAATCGATTGTTAAAGGGCTATCAGAAAACAGATGGTCAGAATCAGTAAGATATGGATGAAACTTCATTTTAAAATGCATGTGATTTAAACACATTTCTCTTTCCTCTCAATTGCTACATTTCAGAGTGCTTGGCAGTTGGACATTTTTGATGTGAAATCATTTTCTCCCTTTATTTTGCTATGCCAATCTTTTTCCAAATCCAAGAAGCCAATCAGCCTCTTCCCAGTCCTTCATCAAAGCACCCCTTAAATGGGCAGAGAAAAATAGCCAACAACTCATCCTTCGATTTTCCTTCCCCTGAGAAGAATGCACCTAGAATCTGGTCTGTAGTGTTGGGAATCATTTGATTGGAGATGGACTCCACAAACATAGACTGGAACATTCCTATGTACATGTAGCGCTTGCCAGTAGGAGCCAGCAGCATCGCTCTGATTGGGGGCTGTGCATAGTTCCTTTACAAAACCAGTACTTCTGTGTCAGAACTATGCTTTGCAGGCATGCAAAAATTTAATAAAGTAGCTTGGAAAACATACATCATATCTAACTTCCTATTAATGTAAGCATTATCTTACTTACAGAAGCTACTGGTTGCAGCATAAGATGTGCTGTGCCTCAATGCTAAAGAAATTTTCAACTGATTTTTGTCAGTGACAGGTACAGATTTTTACTGAACATAAGAATTACAAGGAATAGGCTATACACCCCCTCAAACCTGCTCCATGAAGATAATGGATGATTTTCCACCTCAATTCCACTTTTACCCCCATCCCTGGATCCTCAAAAGCTATCAAGCTCGGTTTTGAATATGCTCAACAACTGAGCATTCAGAGCCCTGTGGGATATAAAATTCCAAAGATTCCCAACTATCTGAGTGAAGAAATTTCACTTCATCTCAGTTTTAAGTGGCCAACCTGATACTATGACCAGTTCTAGACTCTTGAGCTAACGGAAGCACCTCTCAGCATTTATCTTGACAAGTCCTCTTCAACGATCCCTTTTTTGCTAACGTTTTTACTAGTCATTATAAACTACCAAATTTGAGACCTGTTGCAGCTCTTTTTAAATGACTACATGACTAACTGCAGCCTCTATCTTTGTATTTGGCATTTAAGATTAGCAAGTAATACTCAACTCTGTTATTAGCAGCAAAATAATTGGATAGTACCAGCATAAATCATTCACATCTGTCGTGCTCAGGGAGAATAGTGTTGGCACTTCTGAAGGAACTACAGTAAGTTCAATGGTGCGCGATCCCGTACTAAATGTATAGTGAAGACAGCAAGTGGCAGCAGCCAACTTCAAAGTCACTTTTAAAAGGCAACTTTACAATGGTGATATCACAGGGGAATTAATATCCTTTCTGACCACAGCCAGGCTTGAGAACTATGGGTGCCAAGAAGTTGTCACTGACATAAACAGTATTTTAAATATAATTGCAGTTGATAACGTCATCTAAAGTGCATTAGATTTTAACTCTGTAACTTGATCTCATTATCCATTATTGTCTGTATGCTGTAGTAGTGTATTTAAAATATGAGACAGATTAATATAACGTACCTTCTAAAATTCATCAGGCTGGTGGATTGCCATAAGATTTTATGGAATTGGAGAATTGTATACAGGTTACAGTCAGAGCTCCAATGGTCTTATCATGGCGTATGTTTGTTGCATCTCTCAGTTGTCTGAACATTACTCGACACCAGCATCAGGCAGTGATGAGTGTAAAATAAGATATTTTCCAGAATACTAAACTAATAGCATTTTTTAAAAATTGTACCAATTGCAGTAGCTTTCTTCAGTTTTCTAAGTCAAGCCTGAGGGAATCATTATATTATTGCATTTGTTCATTTAAACTTACTTTTCTACTAAATTACTCTTTAAGATTAATGCTACCATAAAATTCTCATCAGTCATTTCTTGACTGAAAGTCAAGGGCCATATGGAACAACATCACAGATGACAAACCCAGCTTCCTGGAAAGCTTTCTTTAACTCGACCTAGAAAGAATATGGAAACCCATGTCAGCAACATTGCAAATCTAATTTAAGCAGACCTTAAGTAAAGCTGAACGGAGAACAAAGCTGGCTAGGAGCTGGCTGCAAAACTAGCGCAGTCAATGGATTATGCTGATACAAATCATTGAAACACTTGCTTATCTCATTGGCATTTAACTGTCGCGCTAAACATGTGATGCATGCTTGCTTGTTCTAAATGCTTCTCAAAACAACAAGGACTGCAGTTCATCTCATTTCTAACTCATAACTCCAGCAACTGATCCACCTCAACGCACAGTTATTTCAACGTACCAGGTTGTCAGAATCTAGACAGAGACCAATCACTGCTCCTCCACTGCCAGGAAGCTTTACCGCAGAGCCAAACTGCCAAAAATAACAGATACACAGAGTTTTTTATTCCAGTAATTACTGAACTACACATCAAATTTCAACAGAATCGCATTCAAAATTAAACAGTCAGTTTAACGGAGCATGTTAATTCTGTTAATAAAATTGAAGGTAAATTTTGCACCTTAAAATTTTAATCAGGGATTTGGTAGTTCTTAAAATTTTGATTGGTACTATGTAATCTTGGAATCAATTTTGAAAAGGATGATGCCGAAACAATCATTTATTATTGTCCACTAAATCACCAGAAAGCACTCTGAAAGCGAAGCTGCAGTAATTTATGTGATTGTTGCAAGTATAAAGCAGGTCTTCCATCTTTAATTATTCAGTCACATTTTAAAATCCACCTTCTTCAGTTTTCCTCATACCATCATTTTTGAAATTTAAAACTACAGTTAACCTAAATGAAAAAGAAGTAAGCTCCAATGTGACAACAATCAATTCTTTTGCTTCATCTGAACGTAAAGTAGTTGTGACTATATCACAATAATATGCAACTGATTCTGTACATTGTTTACTTGTTTATTAAACTGGAATTCATTATTGAATTGTTTACTAAACTGGGATTCATGTACTATTATTATATATAAAAAACATACAGATTTAATTAGTCCTAAAATAAACTATTTTGAAGAATACCTTTCTGCCAAGTTGCACCATCTTCAAATTTCCTTGACCCAGACAAGCATCTGTGTATATCGACCTGAAACGACATAAAGCATTTATACTTAGATACTTAGGAAATTAAATTCTCGTTATTTAAGCCATTAATAACATTATATTTGAGGGGAGGTGGTGGCATAGTGGTATTGTCACTGGACTGGTAATTCATAGACACAGGGTAATGCTCTGGGGACCTGGGTTCGAATCCCACCACGGCAGATGGTGAAATTTGAATTCAATAAAAATCTGGAATTAAAAGTCATGCAACCATTGCCAATTGTCATAAAAACCCACCTGGTTCCATGTTACTGAGAGTCTGGACTCACATGTAGGCCAGACAAGGTAAGGATGGCAGATTTCCTTCCCTAAAGGGCATTCATAAACCCGATGGGTCTTTACAACACTCAATGATAGTTTCATAGTCATCATTAGCTGAGACTAGCTTTCAATTGTAAATTTATTAATCTTAAATTCTACCAGCTGCCATGATGGGATTTGAACCCATGTCCCCAGAGACTACTGGATTACTAGTCCACTGACGTTACCATTATGGTATTATCTTCCCTTGAACGATACTATAGTACTCAAATTAAGAGATGCTCTTTGTGTATGCTCATTGAACGGTACTGTTTAATATGCAATATACCATATAATTCAACAAACAGCAAATTTTTAAAAAATATGCAATAGATAACAGAAGTCATTTAATATGAAAGTAGCATCATAACATGAGGTAATTTAACCTAACTCACCAGGCAGTAAACCCACAGGATCAGGTTTTCACCTCGCCCAATATTGCTCTCCACTAACTTCAATGTTAAATCAGGCTGGGTGAAGACCAGCACTGCACCTATCCCATCAATTTCCTGACAAATGGTTTTTCTGCTCTTTAGAAAGTGAGTTGAAGCCAGCTAAACAATATCAGCTTTAAAACCTCTCTCTCAAAGCCAGATTTAAACATAAGATCTTACCTTCGTAGCTCAAAATTTTTGTTCATCAGCTCAGAAAGGTCATGCCAATTCCTGGACTCCATGGCTACCCTATGCATGGGAGAAAAATAATCCTTTTGATTGAGAGCAGCATGACTTTTTTATGAACATCAATCAGGGAAGATACATTCATTAAGTAATACATCTTCTGGAGCTCTTGTTTTGAGCTCATTAATAGAAGCAAATAGTTTGAACTAGAGAAGTTGTGTCTTACTACTGCCCAATGTGTTCAAACTTTTTTTCAACATGCAACTTACTTATTAGAAATTTATCATGTATGAATTGTTGGAATACAACTACAAGACAAAGTACCATATCAACACAATGCAGCTCTGTTAGAAAACTCTGATGTTGAAATTGAAGGGCCAAATCATTTTTTAACTTCTCCAAATAAAATATATATTTGCTCTGTTGGTAGTGGCTTGCATGTATAGTGAGGCATAGTATATGCAATAAGTATCTGCTGAACAAAATGGGGTAAGTCCAATACCGTGCATTTATGTGGTATGTTTAATGAAGAAGGAGACTTTATGGAGGTGAAGGTGGGAAATAGGAGCAATGGATGGAGAGGACATTTTTTAAAATAGAGACAGTGACACAGTGATGTACAATCAGGAAGAAGTTGCCTGATCGTCAACATAGTCTCCAGACACGATGAAGCCTCATGGCATCAAGCCAAACATGGGGAAGGAAACCTATTTACCACGTACCCCAGCCCTCCCCCCAACCCCCAGCTGATTAATCAGTGCTCCTCCATGTTGAACACCAAATGGAAAAATCATGTAGGTGGCAAAGGAACAAAATGTACTCTTGCTGAGAGATTTTAATGGCTCGGTAGCATTACTACAGACTGAGCTGGCTGAATCCTAAGGGACATAGTTGCTATTGCTGGGTCTGCGGAACCACCTCACTTCACCTCATCCTCACCAACTTGCCTGCCGCGGATGCATCTGTCCATGACAGTATCGATAGGAGTGGAGACGAAGTCCTGCCTTCACAATGACGATACCCTCCATTGTGTTGTGTGGCACTACCACCATGCTAAATGGGATAGATTTCAAACAGATCTAGCAACTTAAGAATGGGCAACCAAGAGGTGCTGTGGGCCATCAGCAGCAGTAGAATTGTACTCGAACACAATCTGTAACCTCATGGCCCAGCATATCCCCCACTCTACCATTATCCCAAGCCAGAGGATCAACCCTGGTTCAATGAAGAGTGCGGGAGACCATGCCAGGAGTAGCACCAGGCATTCCTAAAAATGAAGGTTCAACCTGGTGAAGCTACAGACAGGACTTCTTGCATGCTAAACAGCATAAGCAGCAAGTGATAGACAGAGCTAAGCATTTCTACAACTAATCAATCAGATCTAAGCTCTGTAGTCTTGCCACATCCAGTTGTGAATAGTGGTGGACAATTAAACAACTCACTGGAGGAGGAGGCTCCACAAATATCCTCATCCTCAATGATGGGAGAGCCCAGCACGTCAGTACAAAAGATAAGGCTGAAGCATTTGCAACAATCTTCAGCCAGAAGTGCTGAGTGGATGATCCATTTCAGCCTCCTCCAGAGGTCCCCAGCATCACAGATGTCAGACTTTAGCCAATTCGATTCACTCCTCGTGATATCAAGAAATGGCTGAAGCCACTGAATACTAAATTGGTTATGGGCACTGACAACATTCCAGCACTAGTACTTAAGACGTATGCTCCAGACTTGCCTTGCCCCCAGTCAAGTTGTTCAGTACAGCTACAATACTGGTATCTACTTGGCAATGTGGAAAATTGCCCAGGTATGCCCTGTACACAAAAAGCAGGACAAATCCAACCCAGCCAATTACCGCCCCATCAGTCTGCTCTTGATCATCCATGAAGTAATGAAAGGGGTCATCAACAGTGCTATCAAGCGACACTTACTTCGCGATAACCCACTCAGTGACACTCAGTTTGGGTTCTGCCAGGGTTATTCAGCTCTGGACCTCATTACAGTCTTGGTTCAAATATGGACAAAAGACCAGAGGTTAGGTGAGAGTGACTACCCTTGACATCAAGGCAGCATTTGACCGAGCGTGGCATCAAGGAGCCCCAGCAAAACTGGAATGAATGGGAATCAGGGGGAAATTCTCTGCTGGCTGAAGTCACACTTAGAAACAAAGGAAGATCATTGTAGTTGTTGGAGGTCAATGATCCATCTCAGTTCCAGGACATAATTGCAGGAGTTCCTCAAGATAGTGTCCCAGGCCCAACCATCTTCAGCTGCTTCTTCAATAACCTTCCTTCCATCATAGTGTCAGAAGTGGGGATGTTTGCTGATGCCTGCACAAAGTTCAGCACCATTCATGACTCCTCAGATATTGAAGCAGTCCATGTCCAAATGCAGCAACACCTGGACAATATTCAGGGTTGGGCTGACAAGTGGCAAGTAACATTCACGCCACATGAGTACCAGGCAATGACTATCTCCAACATGAGAGGATCTAACCATCACCCGTTGACATTCAATGGCATTATCATCACTGAATCCCCCACTATCAACATCCTGGTGATTACCATTGACCAGAAACTGTACTGGACTAGCCATCTAAATACTGTGGCTACAAGAGCAGGTCAGAGGCAGGAATCCTGTGGTGAATAACTCGCCTCCTAACACCCCAAAACCTGTCCACCATCTACAAGGCACAAGTCAGGAGCGTGGTGAATACTCTCCACTTGCCTGGATGAGTGCAGCTCCCACAACACTCAAGAGGCCTGACACCACCCAGGACAAAGCAGCCCGCTTGACTGGCGCCCCTTCCACAAACATTCACTCCCTCCACCTTTAACACCCAGTGGCATTGGTGTGTACCATCTACAAGATGCACTGCAGCAATTCACCAAGCTCCTTAGACAATACCTTCCAAACCCACGAATAATAACATCTAGAAGGACAAGGGCAGCAGACACATGGGAACACCACCACCTGGAAGTTTCCCTCCAAGCCACACACCATCCTCACTTGGAAATATATCACTGTTCCTTCACTGTCGCTGGGTCAAAATCCTTGAACTCCCTTCCTAACAGCACTGTAGATGTACCCACACCTCATGGACTGAAGCGGTTCAAGAAGGCAGCTCACCACCACCTTCTCAAGGGCAAATAGGGATGGCAATTAATTCTGGCTGACCCGGTGATTCCCACATCCCATGAACGAATAAAAAAAAACACAAGTACAACATTGTGAACAGCCTTAGATTGTGCAAACACATTGTGGGTTCGTGTATTAAGAACAGGCACATGTGAACATTGATAAAAAGCTTGAGGACATCAGCAGCAGGGATGTGTGCCAGTGTTCTGCTCCAAGTCAAAGTGAAACTGAGGCTGAATAAAAATTAAAGGGGGATGTTGTAACATGACTTAAAGTTATGGCATGCTGCCATCCCTTAAAGGCATATTACAAGAGGGTTGAGAGAGTTCAGATAGTTCAATCAATTGTGGAATGAGGAGAGAGGCACAAAAGGCTGGAAAGAGGGAACAGAAGGTACAGGAAGGGATATAAGATTTGAGCAGGTTGTAGAGATAAGGTGGGATAAGTCAGTGGAGAGCCTTGAAGATGTTTTTTCTACATTAAAGGCACGATATTAATTCAAACTGTTATTATTGTAATATCCTGGAGAAATGTGCATAGACTTTCATAGTAATCCAGCTCCTAGCACCTTATCCATGTGTTAGACACAGTGTAAGGAGGACTGACAAGCCCCACTGTTGATAGTTTCTCCACCTCTCTCTCTCTCTGCTGTTCCAGACTATTTCATTATATGGAAAATATATGTTCCAGGAAGGAGTAGACACCGTTCACTACCAGGTATTTTTCTGAAAACAGAAGAGATGCATTTTCTTTAGCATCACCTGTTGAGGTCAGTATGCAACTTTCCTATCCCATCCGTATTGGGGAACTGTCCTCTCATATTACTGCTGACCAGCTAGCTTTCGCCTTAGGCTTCTGGTAATTTCATTTTGTGTGGCATTTATTTTTGGACAGGTTCATATTTGAATATAATGCACCATCCTGCGTTTTTTCCTCTATATCAGTGGTCGTACCTTATCGCACATGTTTTATAGTGTTACCACAGTGCTAAAATTATTGAATGTTTCAGCTTTGCAATACCGGTCTCAAAATTTAAAATAGGTGTTACTATCAATCTAAGATACTTCTCTCTAAGTGTGACGTGCACTTGCAAAAGCACTGCTTGTCAATTTTGGCATTAGTCTTGCCAACACTAGAGTTTCACTGGTTATTTCTTTTCATGTATTCATTCATGGGATGTGGGCATCACTGGCTAGGCCAGCATTTATTGCCCATCCCTAATTGCCCTTGTTTATTGGGCATTTAAGAGTCAACCACATTGCTGTGGGTCTGGACTCACATGTAGGCCAGACCAGGTAAGGACAGCAGATTTCCTTCCCTAAAGGACATTAGTGAGCCAGATGCGTTTTTACAACAATCGGCAATGGTTTCGTGATCATCATCTGGCACGGTGGGATATGTACCTGGGTCCTCAGAGCTTTAAGCAAAATACTGTGGATGCTGGAAATCTGAAACAAAAAAATAGCTGGAAAAACTCAACAGATCTGACAGCATCTGCGGAGAGGAATACGGTTAACGTTTCGAGTCCGTATGACTCTTCATCAGATGTTCTGATGAAGAGTCATACGGACTCGAAACGTTAACTGTGTTCCTCTCTGCAGATGCTATCAGCCCTGCTGAGTTTTTCCAGCTATTTTTTGTTTTTGTTTCCTCAAAGCTTTACCCTGGGTCTCTGAAATACTAGTCCAGTAATAATACCACTATGCCACTGTCTACCCATCTCTCCATTTATAATTCAATAAGGAAAATTCTACCCAAAAGCATTTAAGTTAACTATAAGAAATTACTGTGTGAAGAATTTCCATACATAATTGCTAAAATTATGCAACTCTTTTCAAAGGTTACTTACTTAGCCAGGTCAGTGAGTTCTGCAAAGGTTTTCATTGCTGCCACAACATCAGAATCACCTGAAAATTAAAAAGAACTTGCTGCAAATTAGAATTCATTAGCCACAGACAATGTTAAAGATAGCGCCAATAGTGAAATTGATTCAAACTACTAATCAAAACAAAGTATAAAATCCGTCACATTTCTACCTCTTCAGCTCTGAGGAAGAGTCATATGGACTCAAAACATTAATTCTGTTTTTCTCTCCATGTTGGCTGCCAGACCTGCTGAGGTTTTCTAGCATTTTCTGTTTTTCTATTTAAATAAAAATACTAATTTTTTTGTCAGTATTAGTCTCTACTAACCATTGAGCCATTGCTGTCTCACATTACTGTGAATTTTTCCAGAATCACTTGGATCTCTCATATAAGCAAGCCAGAAGTGTGGTGAACTGCTTATATCCATGGTAATATAGCTTCCTAAACATGGAGGAGAAAATAAAATTTATTAAGCACAGGAATACTACCTCATCAAACCACTGATCTCCATCACCAAGACTAAGGATAGCAGGTGCACGGTAATAGTATCACTTCCAAGTTTCCCTCTATCACACACCATTCCTGGCTTGGACTTATATCATCCTTCATTCATCATAGCTGGACACAAAAAACAACATTACGGGAGCTACTTCACCACATGGACTTCAGTTATTCGAGACAAAAAGCCGACCACCATCTTTTCAAGGACAATTAAGAATGGGCAATAAATGCTTGCCTTGCCATTGACACTGTTTCCCAAAAATGAAGTAAAGAAATAATGAATTTATCTTAATAATTAATAACCTGGGGACTTTAAAGAAGGATGTGATCCCTTTTATTGTGACTGAATTATTTTGCTATTGCGTTCAACTATTGCTGCTGGATACAAGAAGGAATAGCGGTACGTTACGGAAAGGTTATTCTAGTTGGTGCTGTTCTGTGATGGGCGTTGTGTTGTGATAATGGGAATTTATGATACAGTGACCTGGTCCCAAATATGTTTCCTTTGAAGTTCTTGTTGCTTTTGCATGCACATCTGTTACATTATATAGCAACAAAGAAACAGGCCATTTGGCCCAAGGGGTCCAAGCTGATGTTTATGTTGTACACGAGCCTTTTCCCACACTTCTTAAATTCATGAATGATATTCACCTCAACTACTTCTTATGGTAGCAAGTTCCACATTCTACCCACTGTTGCATCCTCTTCATGGGCCTGATCTTCCACCAAGGCTGTCTGCATCTGTCTCTTTCTCTGGAATATTGACTGTTCGCCATACTATACAGCAAACCTGTTTAGTACACGACAGGAGGTGACTGAAATTCACGGGCAGAGATTTTCACCAGGCAGGCGGGCACACGTCCAACTTGCTCAAGCGTGAAATGACGAGCGTTGATGTTGGCCGAGCGTGCCAACATAGTCACGTATTAGTTCAGAGGGCGGGCGCGCTGCCAGCTCCGGTGCACACCCACCGACAATTAAAAGGCGTGTTAAGGCCATTAAGTAACCAATTAAATCAAAATTTTCGCTGCCCGTTCAACATAACAGTTTGCAGGCAGGCGGAAAGGCCAAGCGAACTTTTGCGTTTTTTTTTAAACCTCATCCATGGGCAGAATAACATGCATGTTCCTTTACATTCCTTTCTTTTCGCATTGCCTTAATTGTTGACAAACGTGGCATGTACAGCTTACAGGTGTTTTGATCGAGATTTACAAAACAAGGACCAAATATTTCAACTGAATATTTTTGTGGAGCCAAGGTTACAAGTTATGTAAAGGGCAGAACCAGAATTTCCAGTGAAAAGAGGGTGTGGAACAGGCTGCCAACTCATGTAGTGGATACTGATTCACTGTATTCCCTCAAGTGAGAGCTTTCTATTTTCTGTCTGGGATGGAGATCATTTCGTACAAGAGGCAGGTTTCCTGTGATGCTTTGCATAAAGGGGTAGGGGAGGAATTTTTCAGATTTCTTTCTTTCTATCTGCCTTGGATTTTTTTTTGTGCATTTCCCAGGAGATTACTTGAGTCTTGATGGGATAGCGGACTGCATGCATTGTTATTGAATCATAGAACAATATTGTGCAGAAGGAGGCCATTCAGCTCAGCAAGTCTGGACCACCTCTTTTAAAGAACAATCCAGTTAAGTATCATTCCCCCACCCATCCTGCAACTTTTTCACCTTTAAGTATTTATCCAGCTTCAAAATAGGAGCAGGAGTAGGTCATTTGGCCCATCGAGCCTGCTCGGCCATTCAATATGCCCATGGCTGATCCTCTTTTTCAACATCATACTGCCACTCTACCCCCATATCCCTTGGCCCCTTTAGAAACTAGAAATTTATCTATTTTCTTCTTAAGTATATTCAGTGACTTGGCCTCAATGGCCTTCTGTGGTAGAAAATTCCACAGGTTCACCACCCTCTGAGTGAAGAAGTTTCTCCTCATTCCTAAATGGCCTACCCTGTATCCTGAGACTGTGACCCCTTGTTCTAGAGCCCCCCAGTCAGAGGAAACATCATCCCTGCATCCAGTCTGTCCAGACCTGTTAGAATTTTATATGTTTCAATGAGATGCTCTCATTTTCTAAACTCCAGTGAATTCAGGCCAAGTCAACCCAATCTCTGCTCATACAACAATCGTGCCATCCCAGGAATCAGTCTGGTGATCCTTCGCTGCACTCCCTCTATGGCAAGTATATCCTTTCTTAGGTAAGGAGATCAAAACTCCAGGTGCTGTCTCACCAAGGCCCTGTACAGCTGCAGTAAGATATCCTTGCTCATGTATTCAAGTTCTCTCGCAATGAAGGCCCACATACCATTTGCCTTTTAACCGCCTGCATGCTTGTTTTCAGTGATTGGTGTACAAGGACACCCAGGTCCTTTTGTACATCAACATTTCACAATCTATCACCATTTAAATAATACTCTGCTATTCTGTTTTTTCTACTGAAGTGGACAACTTCACACTTATCCACGTTATACTGCATCTGCCATATATTTGCCCACTCACTCAACTTGTCTAAATTGCCTTGAAGCCTCTTAACACCCTCCTCACCACTCACATTCCCACCAATTTTGTGTTGTCAGCAAACTTGGAAATATTACATTTGGTTCCTCATCCAAATCATTAATATATATTGTGAATAGCTGGGGACCAAGCACTGATCCCTGCAGTACCCCACTAGTCACCGCCCATTTATTCCTACTCTGTTTCCTGTCTACTAACCAATTCTCAAGACTACTATTGAATCTGTATCCACCACACTAACAGACAGTGCATTCCAAATCCTTATGCTGTTAAAATTTATTTATTTACTTTTTAAATTCATTTACGGGATTATGGACATCACTAGCTAGGCCAGCATTTATAGCCCATCCCTAATTGCCCTTGAGGAGGTGGTGGTGAGCTGCCTTCTTGAACTGCTGCAGTCCATGTGGTGTAGGTACACCCACCGTTAGGCTGTTGTGGAGGCAGTTCCAGGGTTTTGACCCACTGATAGCAAAGGAATGGCGACATTTTTACAAGTCAGGATGGTGAGTGATTTGGAGGGGAACTTCCAGGTGGTGGTGTTCCCATCTATCTGCTGTCTTTGTCCTTCTAGATGGTAGTGGTCGTGGGTTTAGAAGGTGCTGCCTATGGAGGCTTAGTGAGATTCTGTAGTGCATCTTGTAGATGATACACACTGCTGCCACTATTTGTCGGTGGTGGAGGCAGTGAATGTTTGTGGAAGAGGTGCCAATCAAGTGGGTTGCTTTGCCCTGGATAGTGTCAAGCTTCTTGAGTGTTGTTAGAGCTGTATTCATCCAGGCAAATGGAGAGTATTCCATCACACTCCTGACTTGTGCTTTGTAGATGGTGGACAGGCTTTGGGGGGGTCAGGAGGTGAGTTACTCATCGCAAGTTTCCTAGCCTCTGACCTGCTCTTGTAGCCACAGTATTTATATGGCTAGTCCAGTTCAGTTTCAGGTCAATGGTAATCACCAGAATGTTGATAGTTTGGGGGGGGGAATTCAATGATGATAATGCCATTGAATGTCAAGGGACGATGATTGGATTCTCACTTCTTGGAGATGGTCATTGCCTAGCACTTGTGTGGCGTGAATGTTACTTGCCACTTGTCAGCCCAAGCCTGGATATTGTCCAGGTCTTGCTGCATTATCATCCTTTGCTTCCTTTACAATCATCTTAAATCTGCATCAACAGGTATCAACCTACTGGAAAGTTTCTCTTTATTTACTCTATCTAAATCTTTCATGATTTAAAATGCTTTTATCAAATCTCCTGTTAACCTTCTCCACTCCAACGAAAGCAATCCCAGCTTCTCCAGTCTATCTACATAACTATAATCCCTCATCCCTGGAACTGCCTGGTCAATCTCTTCTCTACCCTCGCAAATACTTTATGGGAAGAATTTTCCTCTTGTCAGGGGTGGGGGGGGGAGTGCAGGAGTGGGCGCGGGCAGGTGGGCAGGCCAATTAAGGCCTGCCCAGCGTAACACCCACCAGGAAGCACTATGCGCTCCCTGTGCGGGCGGGGGGCAGGGGGGAATTCCCACAGCCGAGGGTGTGCTCTTTCACGCATGCGCGCAGAAGAGCGCACTCATCTCCCTGAGCCTAAGGGCTGCCTCAGGGAGATCGGCGCCAAATTTAAAAATGGTAAAGGTGCACAAACAGAATTTCCCTGACATGTCCCCTCATGTGACACTTATGAGTTGGGACATGTCTAACACTTTAAATCACAACGTTTATTACATTTTTAAAAACCCTTATGAAACCTCATCCCACCAATGGATGAGGTTTCATGCTTTTTCTGAAGGCTGTTGACAGGTCGGCGGGCACACACCTGATTTGGCTGCGCCCCCGCCGACCTGAGAATTGAAATGACACAGGGTGACGTCGGGAATTCTGCCCAATGTCATCCCACGTCATTTTACGTGTTGGCGAGCAGGCTCCACCCCCTACTCGCCAACCTGACGATCCTGGCCTCTGTCCCTGCTAAAGTGTAGTGCTCAGAATTAGACACAATAGGTCCAAACCTTGATTTTAAAAATATAGGTTTAGCATAACTTCCAAGTTTTGTACTCTATTTATATCGTCCATATGCTTCATTCACTGTTTTGTTAACCTGCCCTGCCACCTTTAAAGATTTGTGCACAAACATCCCAGGTCTCTCTCTTCTTGCACCCCTTTTAAACTTGTATCACTTAGGTCATCAGTGCTGATTTCCTGTGGTCATAAAAGGCGTTCTTTAAATTTAAGTCTTTATTTTGTTCTTTTTTGTATTGTTTCTCCTCATTCTTCCTACCAAAATTTATCATCTCTCACTTCTCTGCATTAAATTACAAACTAATTTGAAATTAGGTGTAAGCTGCTGCTCATTTGGTGGCACTCTCTCATCTGAGTCAGAAGCTCAAAGACTTGAGCACACAAATCAAAGCTTACACTCCAATGCAATATTGAGGAGGTGCTGCATTGTCGTAGCTGCTGCCTTTCAGATGAGCGTTAAACCGAGGCCCCATCTGTCCTCTTAGCTGTACATAGATTTATTTATCAGATTTATGGCCAATATTTATCTCTCAATCAAATTCATAAAAACATTTTAGCTGGTTATTACCATATCTGTTTGAGAGAGCTTGCTGTGAGCAAATATGTTGTCACAAATTTGCTGCCTACAACAGTAACTACACTTCAAAAGTACTTTACTGACTCCAATGCACTTTGAAATGTTCTACGGTCATGAAAGGTGTCATATAAATGCAAGTCTATCTTTTTTGTATTGTCTCCCCTCATTCTTCCTACCAAATTGTATCACTTCGCACTTCTCTGCATTGAATTTAATCTGTCATGTATCTGCCCTTGCTTCCAGCCTGTCTATTTCCTCCTGAAGTCTTTACTATCTTCCTCATTGTTTACTTCCATGCTGCAAAAGCATTTTTAACTCGATGGCAGGATGGACTAGTGGGTCTTTTCCTGTCTGTCATTTTCGTATGTTCATATGTATCTGAGCACAGTTGATTCGCCTTAAAAAATCCTGCAATTCTGTATATATTTGAAGCCATGACATACTCATTGGGCAGAATTTTATGTATGACGTGTGGGTGGTGGACCCCGCACGTCAGCGCTTAAAATGTCACGTGCTGACGTCAGAGTGTAGCATCGCAATATTTAATTGGGCAGGCGCGCGATGAAGGGCGACACGCGCCCGCCATTAATTAAAGGCCTTGTTAAGGCCCTTAACTCGGCAATCGACGCCGATTTTGAGGCGCCCGTGTGATCTTCGGCTTGGCGCATGGGCGCAACAGGCAGGCGGGTAAGCAACTTTTTAACAAAACTCATCCACAGGCGGGATATGTGGGCTCAGTGGGGTTGTTAATGTTTTATGTAAAGTATTTATTGCAGAAATTGTTTTAAACTTGCCTGTGTGATTGTTAATAGTTCAGATTGATTTCCAACAGCTTTCCGTGTACTTTGAAGTTTCAGCTTGGCAGTCAGGAATCTTTCTCGGGCCTGCAGTTTTCCGGAGGCCTCCATTTAGCCTGGGGGTATGGGTTCTGACACCTTCACTGGAAGCAGCTCCTCTGAGGAGGAAGGGAGTGATAGAATAAGGAGGTGGCCGGGAATGGACAATCAGCCTCCAGGGGAGCCACCTTTGGGAGGCCAGGCACAGGCGCAAGGGGCACAGGGCCAAGAGGTTGTCCAAGGTGGAAGGGGCCACAGAAGACCCCACTATCCTGCTGCCAGGGTATACAGGTGGCGAAGCAGCTACCTCAATATGCCTGAGGTGCAGTGCCGAAGGAGACTCCGACTCTCAAGGGAGACAGTCAACTACATCTGTCAGATGATTGGTCCTGAGATATCTCCTAACTGTGTGGGTGGACACCCTATGCCAGCAGCTCTGAAGCTTACAGTTGTCCCCCACCTCTATGCCTCTGGCTCCTTCCAGGGCTCGGTGGGTGATCTTTGCGGTGTCTCCCAATCAGCTGTCCACACTTGTGTCAAGCAGGTTACAGATGCTCTGTTCAGACGTGCATTGACCCTCATCCACTTCCGCTGCGACCAGGCAAGTCAGGCACTGCGAGCCAGAAGCTTTGCAGCGATTGCTGTCTTCCCCTGCGTCCAGGATGCAATAGACTGTACACATGTGGCCATCAAGGCGCCAGCAGGTGAGCCCGGTGCCTTCGTCAACAGGAAGGGCTTCCACTCCATGAACGTGCAGATAGTGTGTGATCACAGGATGCAGATTCTGCAAGTCTGTGTAAGGTACCCAGGCAGCTCCCACGACGCCTACATTCTCAGACACTCCCAGGTGCTGGGTCTTTTCAGTGCTCCGGCTAGGCTGGATGGATGGCTGGTGGGTGACAAGGGCTGTCCCATTAGAAGGTGGCTCATGATGCCTCTCCGCCTTCCAAGAACAGAAGCTGAGGAGCGATATAATAGGAGCCAGGGCACTACAAGGATTGCAGTGGAGAGTGTCATCGGTCTTCTCAAGATGCACTTCCGATGCCTGGACCATTCTGGGGGTGCACTCCAGTATCCCCCAGAGCGCGTCTCTGTGATAGTGGTAGCATGCCGCACTCTGCACAATCTTGCGCTGGAAAGGGGGGATGCAGTTGACGATGAAGACCTTGACGCAGTGGATGTGGCTGCACATGATGAATCCAGCAGTGGTTCAGAGGATGAGGAAGCACAGGGCAATGATGAGGGGCAGCACGCCGACCCGCTACTATTCCAAGGAGGCAGGGACATCCGGGACACTTTAATCAAACGAACCTTCAACTAGCTCCACACACATGGATCTGCAGGACCAGCGTTGCATCGCGCTTCCACATGCGGCACTTAGGTGCTACATCTTCCACCTCATCAGCTGCAACTAAGGGCTTAGTACAGAAACATCAATGTCCACTCAAACACTCATGATATGTCTGTGAAACAGACAAATGACGCACAAAGGAAACACCCTCAGCCATGGTCACAAATGTGGACTTTATTCCACCAAACACATGAAAAAATGTAGCTGTGAAGTTGACAAAAATTCCCTAATCTAGGGTCAACACAAAAGCACCAGTGACAAACCCATGGAGTGCCTAAAGTGCCTTATGCTTACGTTTGCGGGTGCTACGTCTTGGTGCCGCCCCATCGCTCGGAGTGGCTTGTGAGACAGCCTGCTGACTCTGCTGGCCTGTTGGCCTCGATGACCTTGACGGATGTCCTCTGGCCCGTGGAGCCTGTGCTGGCCCCGCCTGGGAGGGAGTGGCCAGTTCCAGAACTGGCACCTCCCCAGTTGTCGCAGCCTCAACGGATCCAACGGTCACTGGCAGAGGGGCGGAGGAGCTGCTGCCCTCGTCCGGAGTACCCTGAGAGGAGCTCGCAGCAATGCCAGGCAGCTGCTGCGCCGACCACAAATGGATGAGCACTGAGCTGGGACAGTTGGTGCCCAGAACATTTTCCATATTGCCAATGACCACCTGTGGCTATTAGCACTGTGAGGGCTTGCAGGTCAGAACATAACCCAATCAGATGCTGATCAATCTGTTGGAAGCCCCGCTCCATGAGAGGCGCCAATCTCTCAATGGAGGAAGCCTGAAGCTCTGTCCTGAGGTTCATGCCATCACTGACACTCTGCCTGGATTCCTCGACCACAAAGACCAAATCCTCCACCACAAAGACCAAGTGAAGCTCACCCTCAGGCAACCCTGCCAGATGCTCCTGCGTACCCTGCCGCTTGTCCTGCAGCTGCTGCATGACGGACATCTCCAGAGGCACATCATCACTGCCCGACTCAGCATGTGCCTAGTCTCCTACAGTCCTCTGGCTGCTGGCGCCATTGGCGCATGCTGTCCATGCCATCTCCTCCAGCGATTGTGAAGCGCCCTCTCCACTGTGCCCTGGGACACTAGCCGACATTAAAATCCCCACCCTTATAGTAGTCGCTGCACTGGTGCCTGGCTCGCTGAAATTATGTGATGCAAATTGCAAGTGACGCCCCTCAGATGTGGAGGGGGGGCTCTGGACTTGGTCCTGGTGGCCATGCGGTGGTGATGCTGAAATTAACAATAAGGAGTGCATCAGTTAGCATTCAGACAGTAACACAATTCATCCCCACCCCCCGCAACCCAGCCTCATAATGCACTCAACTTTCAAGAACCTAAGGAGAGGAACATTGGTGGGGTGGTAAGTAGTCAAGAGGAGGCCGAAACATTGCACGCACATACAGACAGCCTGGTCAGATGGCCTAAGGAATGCCACATGGAATGTTATGTGGATAAGTGTGAGGTTAAGCACTTGGGCAAGACAAACAAGGTACAGGAATACACGAGAAATGGTAGGACCATGGAAAGTAGGAAAGATTACAGGGACCTTACTGAGCAGACCGGTTAAGGTAGCAGAACAGGAACATAAGGCGTTTAACAAGATAAAGGCCAAACTTGCCTTTATTAGCTGAGGAATAGAATGGAGGAAAAGGGAGGTCATGTTGCAAGTGCAGAAAATGCTGTCAAGGCCACAGCTACACTTCTGCGTTCGGTTGTGACCTGCGTTTCATGGGAGGGATGGTATTGGAGTGGAGAGAGTACAGAGGTTCCTGACCTGGATGCCCCCATGCTGGCCTGGAGAGTTGCAGTGATAAGAAAACATTGCATACACTTGCGACATTTGCCGTGGAGCACAGGAGATTGACAGGTCACGTTATTGACCTTCACACCGTTATGAGGGGTATAGAACAGGTGGACATAAGGCAACATTTCCCCTTGGCGCAGGGATGACTAACGTGGTGGCATTTATTTGAGTGCCATGAGGTTGACAGGTATGGTTCTGAGGACCTTTTGGACAGAGTAATGTGGGACGGAGTGGCTGAAAGGGTGGTGGAGGTACAAACCCTCCCAAGATGCATTAAGTATTTGGATGTGCAGCAGCGATGCCATGGCATGTTAGGCCTTGGGGATAGTGGTCAGAAATGGGATAAGGCGACTTTGAAAGGTGCTAGAAACGCGCATTCTCAAGGGGCCGAGGGACCTTTGTGTATGACCCACACGTCTGATTGTATCAGTCTGTGAATGAGCAGTGTTGCTGTATTAACAATTGCAGCAACCATCAGTGCTCTGGATGGTGGGGAGATAGAGCGGATGGGACTGTGGGCCTCAAATACCTGGCCGCTGCATCCCAGCCTCACCGAAATCTGCCGACCTGACCGCTTGCCTCCTCCCCAGCTCCTTGGCCTGCTCCTTGAAGTGGGTGACGTGCTGCAGCATGGCCTTGCCACCACCAGTCCGCAAATGCTCCTGGTTGTTGTGTTCTGTTTTTGCCTGCAGAACAGAGAAGAGCACTCATGTACTCTGCATGCGCACGCCGCACACCAACCCACAGTGGCCTCCAGCGGCTCCTGTCCACATTACTGGTGATTAGTCACCAAAAGGTAGTACAGCTGCTCCCAACCCCCTCCCCCAACGGCCACCTTGGACACATTCGGTGTCCATCACTTTCAATAACACACAGGTCTTAGCGCCCATGGCAAGGAGGCGCAACTAGGTGCAGTGCTGAGGCCAGTAGATGGCTCTTGGCCACGACACCTTGATGCTCCCCTTCATCACCATCAATATGACATGTGTTGGAGTTCTGAGTATGTGCCTAGCCCCCTCCCCTGCAGGTTGCCCCCAGACTACTCAAATGCGACAAACACCAACATATGCTGCAGGGAGAACCCATCTTCTCCTCAACCACTAAGGCTGATGTAAGCATGGTCACTATCTGTTTGCCCACCCAGCGTGCACCAAGTGCCCAATGCAGTAACGACACTAAGACGTGGGGGGAGGGGGGGGAGCCTCAAAGGCTAAGGCCACCTGCTGGGTAAAATTCCAACACCGACATGGTAATCACCCTTCCAGAGTGCAACAAATCATTGAAGCACTTGCGGCACTGGGTCCCTGTGAGCCGCACAGCATCTTGAGAGCTGACGACCTCCGCCACCTCCTGCCAGGCCTGCTTGGTTACGTGGGGGGCCCTCCTCCTCCCATCCTCGGGAAACAAGACCTCCCAATGTTCTGCAACCTCTTCGAGGAGGGCAGCAAGGCAGGCATCAGAGAACGGAGGGGCACGTTGGCCTGCCCCCCTCCTCCTCTGCCCTGCCCTCCTCTGGAGCCCACTGTGCAGATCCCCTGCACCGATTGCTGGCCATGGTGAACAGCCTAAAGGAGGCTGCCTGGCCTTTCTTTATACAGACTTCTGGTTTCCCATTGGAACCAGCGGTCTGTACATGCCCGCCACACATTTGAAATTCCCGCTGTCCACAGGAGTCTGCAACATGCTGGGCGGGCCTTAATTGGCTATGCGCCCGTCGCCAATTGGAATGGACCCGCCCGTCTGACAAACATAAAATTCTGCCCATTGATTTGTCTGGGATCACTGCCAAATTTGATTAATTTTGCAGTCCTAGAAAATTGGACATCAGTCACTTCCTAATGCAAGTAGGCATAACAATGTGGCGGAAATTTCTAATGGGTTCCTAGAATGAGTCTTTCACAAGAATGTTAAAATTAAACTTTTTCAACAACTGACTGTGGTGCTTGCTCTTGTGCAGGTCTGGAGTTTCAGCTGTAGCAATCAGCACATGTCCCTCCAGTACTGATTCACAAAATAAGACTGAAGTCACCAATCTTTTATGCATCCTAACTCTTTGATGATGAATGAGGACTAGTCAAAGAATAACTCATATGAGAGATACATTTGAAGAATAAGATTAGAAATTGACAGCAGGGAAGCGATGGAGGTGGTGCAAAAATATATAAAGCTCCTTCACATAAGGCCAGAACTAGGGGATGATGAGCTATAATATAATATGCACTAATACATCCACTAGGGAATTCAGGAGAATTCTCCTTACCCAAAGAGTGGTTAAAATGTGGGACTCACTACCAAAGAGAGTAGTTGAGGTAAATGTAGAATTCATGGGAAAGTTACCATAAACAAAGATGGAGAAAGGAATAGAAGGCTATATTGGTGGGGTTCGATGAAGGGCGGTGGGAGGAGGCTCATGTGGAGTAGAAGTACCAGCATAGACCTGTTGGGCTGAATGGTCTGTTTCTGTGCTATACATACTTTGTAATATTTATAAGTGAAACATACTCGCACTATCAAACATAATGTTTTTCCAATGGTAATTCAAGGATGATTGTAACCTAAAGGGGCGACTTCACAGATTCTCTGATGACACACAAGACCAATCTATTCATCGAACCCAACCAAACAGTTCCCTTACCATAACCCTGTTTCTCCATCAGTTCCTTGCTGAAATCCATGTAAACAAGTCCCTCATAAACCTAAATTAAGAAAGAAGTTTCACTTTTGACCAATGTGACAAAAATATTTTTAAATAATACATTCAATCTAACTCAACCCTGTGTTATATGCCCTCGTATTGTAATTTAAACTAAAATTCCTGCAAGTGCTTTAACATACAAAATATTACTTTTGCCACTTTGCATAAAGCAAGATCCCACAATGAGCAGTAAGATTTTTTTTTATTTGTTCATGGGATGTGGGCGTCACTGGCTAGGCCAGCATTTATTGCCCATCCCTAATTGCCCTTGTCCAGAGGGCATTTTAAGAGTCAACTACATTGCTGGGGTCTGGAGTCACATGTAGGCTAGACCAGGTAAGGACAGCAGATTTCTTTCTCTAAAGGACATTAGTGAACCAGATGGGTTTTACAACAATCGACAATGCTTTCATGTTCATCTTATAGAATTCAAATTCCACCATCTGCCGTGGTGGGATTCGAACCTATGTCTCCAGAGCATTACCCTGGGTCCCTGGATAACCAGTCTAGTGACAATACCACTATACCATTGCTTCCCTATAAATTACGATAAATGACCAATTAGCCTGTTGGTGGCTTTTTTTTAATTCCTTCACAGGGTGTGGGCATTATTGGTAAATCCAACACTTTTATCGTTAAAATTTCATTCATTTTAATCCATTATATTTCTAATATTTGAACTATACCTGGACAACTCGATCCTGAAGTCCTGCGGTAATAACTAACTCTTCGGTCTCTACATTCAGAATAAAGTTTGCCCTGATTGGCTTGGGTAAATCCTGTCAAAGAAATTAAATTAGTTTAAAAGATTGAAAGAAAAGATTGCTTTATCTTTATTCCATTAAGTCAATTTCTGAATATGTACTTTGTTTACCTTGTTCCTTCTTATACACTAAAACAAACATTTTGTGAAGGGACAATGTGCAACAGTAAGTTAGTGCCCAGGATAATGGGATAAAAGGTCTCCAAGAGTAAAACTGAATCCTTAATGTTTAGATTCAGGTGAATATTAGCAGTTTGGTTGAGATACTGAAGGTTGATTGGTGCCTACAGAACTAAAGGGTAAATTTTGAACATGTGTGCTGTCAGTGCATCAGGAAACGGTGTGTGTCACAACACATAATTTTCTGTCTTTCCATTTAACGGTTGGAAAACTGTTGGATGCATGCACAATTGCTTGATACATACTCTCAATGGGCAGTGGCTTAGCATTGCAATTGTGGAGGTGGGAAATTTGTTCAGGAAACAGGTGTAATGCCATTCAGGTCCTCCAGCTAGAAAATGCTTGATTTGTATCTTGACTCCACCTACCACCTTGGTTCTGAAACTCATGGTACCCTTGCCTAACCAAAATCTACCAATCCCAGTTTTAAAATGTTCAATTATGCCAGCGAAGAGTCAGTGCTCTCAAGTGGGATGGAGAAGTGAGAAAATTGACAAGAGGAAAAAAAAGCTCCACAAAATTATTCTAATTGCTATTCCACGATGGTTCTATAAAACTACTAAAGAAGATAAAAGTAAAGGTCAGTGCATGATTACTCACATCATCAATTAAGTCATAGAACTTCATCAAGCATTTAAGTGTGGCTGACACAATAGCACTGTAAGAAGAAAAACTGCGTGAAATTGAGACTGTCACAACTCTAGAAATATAGTCAGAACATGGGAACTTTGCAATAGGTATGAACTGCACATAATGCTACAAGATTTTTTTCAACCAATTCCGAAACCTAGGATGGAATTTTACGGCCCCTCCCGCCAGCGGAACATCCGGTCCACCGAAGTCAATGGGCCAAATCTTACCTATGTCAGGCGGGCTGGGCAGGAGTGGGCAAGGAGCCGATCGCTGCCCACGATTGGCTGCATGCTGCCATTTTATGTAGGTGGGCCAATTAAGGCCCGACCAGCATAAAACGCAGCCAGTAGCACTCAGTGCTACCTGTGCGCGTGGGAAGAGGAGGGAGAGTCGGGGCCTGATGCGCGCAGAAGAGCACAGCAATCTCCCTGAGGCACGGAGCTGCCTCAGGAGATTAAGTTGACAAAAAGACCTTGTTATAAATAAAGTAAAAAATTATTTAAACATGTCCCCTCAGTGACATGACATTGTCACACGAACTGGGACACGTTTGAGTGCAGCAAAATTTATTAAAATATTTTATAGAACCTTCAGGAAACCTCACCCCGCATGTGGATGAGGTTTCCTGAAAAACGCGAAGGCTGCTTGGGCTCTTCACCTGCCCGCCAACCTTAAGGTTGGGCGCACAGCATTGTTAATAAGCTGATTACATTTGGCCGTTGACAGTTCAGCGGGCGTACAGCCGCCCGCTGCCGAACGAAAGATAAAAATGAGGCGCGATGACATCGGGATGCACGCATGACATCATCTCGTGTCATTTTACACGTCAGCATGTCGGGCCTGCCTTCGCACGCCAACGGCAATATTCTGGCTAATGGGCTCTTGAATGGCTCGCCACATTTTCTGGCACTGACCCCACTGTGTTGGGGCCGCAAAACTCCGCCCCTAGGTAAAGTCACAAGACCCACACTACAGGCAGCCATAAAGTCAGAAAGAGTAGGGGAGAAGATAAGCTAGATGACACTAAACCTGCTGTTAACTGTCTGTACATTGTAGAAGGACAAAGAGGTAATGGATTCCTGAGTGTTGAGGTGCTGGGAAAATTCAGTTAAGAGCAGTAGATTGCATCTCCATTTCAACACAGTGAGAATGGAGATAAGGAAGCCTGTGTAAAATAACAACTTTTATTTCAATAGTGCCTTTCACAACCTCAGGACATCCCAAAGTGTTTTACAACCAATGACGTACTTTCAACATTTTGCAATGTAGGAAACAGCAGTAAATGTGTGCATGTAGCAACATATTACAAACAACAATGTGATAATGGCCAGGTAATCTGTTTTAGAGATTTCTGTTTTGGAAAAAGTATTGGTTAGGACACTGGAGAAAACCTCCCTGCACTTCTTCGAAATCTGGGATCTTTCAGACAAGACCTCAGTTTAGTGCCTCATCTGAAAGATGCCATCTCTGACAATGGAGTGCCCCTCAATACTGCTATGGAGTGCCTACCTAGGATTTGTGCTCAATTCCCTGGAGTGGGGGCTGAACCCACAACTTTCTGACTCAGAAGTGTAGTCTACCCACTGAGCTTTGGCAGATGCAGACTATATGATGTGTACTGATTAAGCACAAGCTTTTATCCATTATCCCAACTCCCATTAGCTCATAAAAGAGGAAACCAAACAGAGTCATGTTATTTATGGGGAAAAGAGGAATATTAATATATCAGAACAGATATGAATAGGAGGGGATGATACTGATCGACAGATATAAATTGTACTGATAGTAATTTATGAGCAGAGGTTACAGGCTACATTGGTCAGAGATACATACCTGACACAGGAGAGAGAGGAAAATAAGAGTTTGAAATTTTAAAATAAAATTCTGCCAACTATGATCAATTTTATCAGGGAGACATGAAGAACGAAAAAAATTAAGTGCCAGAAAAGAGAATTTCATCCGTCTAGCACGAGTATTCCAAGGGTAACTGATTCTTCTCAAATAAGCCCCAATGTTTTTTGACTTCTAAGAGCTTCTGAGTTTGAGCTCATAATCTGAAAAGGTCAAGGTGAGTGGTGACTGGATTATGATGGATGGAATATGGTAATGGTCCCACCTTAACTAGCTTTTAATAAAGATCTATATCTGTTTTACCACGAATCACAACATCTTGACAGAGGTCCCAAAGGAGCAATGCGCAGGCATGAGGCCCTGCCACTGGAAATACCAGAGCCAACAGTGGTCAACTAGTAAAATCCTGTTGCATCTAGTTAAAAATGCCTCGACACTGTTAATCACAATTCAGTTGGCTTACATAAAGGTCAGCACAGGGTTTATTCTAAACGTTTCTGCTTAACTTGAGAGAATTGCCAAGTTATGAAATAGTTGGCCACAGATGAGTGCTATTGATATCACATACAAAATCACAAACCACCATTTCAAAAACAAAACTAGTTAAAGATATTTAACCAGTGTTAATTTTTCCCTATTTCCCAACTGTGCTTCTTCCCCCCTCACATTCATAGTACCTTTCTTGGTTGGAAAGGAATGTGATATATGAAACACACTTTGGGAGGCTTCTTAGTCACACAAAACAAATTTTATTTATATAAGAGCTTCTGTGGCTGCTTGTATCCAGCCAGCCCCTCATACAGCCAACTTTTCTTAGGAAACCCTTCCCTAGAATTTATACCGCATGCTAGTCGCACATTGGTTGAACAAATCACGTGCCCCTTACTCAGCTGAACTGATCTTAAAGTGATAGTCATCACAATGTGTAGTCAATACTAACCTTAAGCAAATCTGACAGGACGCATGTTTGAACAATATGTCATGGAATTATTCTGAAATTTCCCAAGTCACCTGGTTGATCCTTTCAAAATCTCCCTTTGTGAGGACATCAGGCAAAATGCTCAACACAACTAGGGCTTGCATTTGGGTCTCTCCTAGAGGTCAAATCTTTTGTTTTGTAGCAATCAGGCAAAATGCTAAAAAGCGTAACGATACCAGATTCTCCAACTCTTAGCATCACATCTTCACCGACCTGGATTAGCTCCTCCTCCCAAAGTATGTCAAAGTTAAAATTGTTATATTTGTCAATTCCCTCAATGGTTTTGTTGCATTCACTTTCTCCCAGCCTTCAAATCCCTCTCAAGCCTTTATAACTATCAGAAAGAAACTGGGGTTCTTTTCTCTAGAAAAGAGAAGACTAAGAGGTGACCTAATAGAGGTTTTTAAAATTATGAAGAAGATTGATAGGGCAGAAATGTTTCTAGTTGTGGGGAGTCCAAAACTATGGACCATAAACATAAGATAGTCACTATTATATCCAGTAAGGAATTCAAGATAAATCTCTTTACTTTGAGAATAGCTACAATGTGGAACTCACTACCAAAGGGGGTAGTTCAAGTGACTAGCAAAGATGCATAGAATGCTAGATAAACACATGATCGAAATGAATGGAAGGATATGTTGATAGGATGAGATGAAGTAGGGAGGACGGAGGCTCAAGTGGAGCATAAACACCAGCTTTGGGCCAAATGGCCGATTCCGCACTGTAAATTCTTTGTGCAATTCTACGAATATATGTAAGAAATTATATTCTAGAAACTCAAAATGGAAACAATAGGGGAGAAAGAGAAGCTGGAGAAAAAAGTGCAGACAGAGCAGAGAAGGCGATTCCATCATTAATCTGTGACTACTCTGAAGCATACATTTTATTAGCATTTTATTAGTAACAGTGCCACTCCTGCCATTCCAGCAGCAATAGCACTATCCAACAGAGGATACAACAGTAGCATAGCTATGCACTAAAATTTTTACACAAATGAACTGAGAGGAAAAATTCTTGACTAGCGCCGACAAGAACTTAGACAATAGACAACAAAAATGTTAACTTAAAGCGAATACATTTACTCAGAAACTTAATACCAACCTGCTTCCAGCAAGGCCCTGCAGAAAGACAATTACAGAGAAAGTTAGATAAATTGCATCACTGAAAATACTCCCAAAAGGATCCCCCTTCCCAATAGCTCAGCTGAAGGGATAATTTGAGCCTCAGAGATTGGGATCATTGGCTTGAGCATGGTTTACTTATCTCTTTAACATCCACTTGTTCCTGTTCAATTCCAGCCACCCTACATATCTTTCATTCCTCAATTCATGCATCAGCAACACAACAACTTGCATTTATAAGGCATACTGGATGGCACTCCCTGGCTCTTTAGAGAAACTCAATCAGAAATAAATGGTTACCAAGACAGGAAATATTAGGGGCTACTGAGAGCTTGGTCGAAGAGTTGGTTTTTAAGGAGGAGGGAGAAGCAGAGTTGTCTCAAGAGGTAATTCCAGATCACAGAAGCTCAGCAGCTAAAGGCATGGCTGCCAAAGGTGGAGTGAAGGGAGGGGGAGTTGCACAAAACACCAGAGAAAATAAAAGTTGCAGGTTGTAGAATTGGAGGAGGCTACAGAGATAGGGAAGGATGGAGCCGTGAAAGGTTTTAAATACAAGGATTAATTTTGAAATTTAAGAAAATTGAACCAACATAGGTCAGCAAGCACAGGTGTGGCAGGTGAGTGGCCTTGTTGCCAGATTATTTTTTTTCGTCACCTGGCCTAATATCACCTTATGTGGCTTGAGGTCAAATTGGGACTTTTTATGATGTTAAATGCACTATATAAATGTAGGCTGCTGTTTATTGTTAATACAGGCAACAGAGTTTTGGATCAGTTTTCCCAATTGATATCAATGAGGAAACCTATGTGGAATGCACAGGTAATGTCCAGTTATGGAGTCTGTGACTGGAGGCTCGGCATTGTCTGCATAGCACCGCTTTGAAGCGGTGTTACCCGAGCCAGGTTTTAGCCACAAGAGCATAAAACCTAAGAAAATAAGTCAGGGTCACAGTCACAGTGGGGAGGGGAAGGAGGTCCTATTCTGTCCATCCTCCAGTGGGAGGAGGGAAATTGTATTCCACTTGCTGAGACTTTAATGAAGAATAGCCAATGGGAGAGTCATAAGTAATAACTCCTTTAAAAAATGAATTACCGTTTCAAGTCCAATACAACTCTTCTTTGGTTGAGTTCTAAAGAGGTAATATTGGATTTGAAACGTCAACTCTGTTTCTCTCTCCACAGATGCTGCCAGACCTGCTGAGTTTTTCCAGCAATTTCTGTTTTTATTTCAGATTCCAGCATCCACAGTATTTTGTTTCTATTTAAATATTAGCATACATGAATCTTTTCATGAATATACTCACCACCTGCCGTGGTATATTAGTGTCATATTTCAGAGTGAAATTCCTTTTGGCCAAGGCAATTCTGAAAATTGGAACACAAAGTTCATCAATAGATTTAATTGAACTGCGGGAAAAAAGTGTGATTCTCCAAAATCACAGGAATTTTATTTATTTTAAATAAATAAGTATGATTTGACCGAGAAGGAAAGAACTTGCATTTATGCATTGCCTTTCATGATCTCAAGATGTCCCAAAGCACCAATGAAGTACATTTGAAGTATAAAGTGTAGGAAATGGGGCAGCCAATGTGCACACAGCAATGTCCAACAACAGGCCAGATAATCTATTTTAGTGATGTTGGTTGAGGAATACATATTGACCCAGACACAGAATTCCCTCTGTGCTTTAAAATGGTAGCCCTGGAGTCTTTTATGTCAACCTGAGGGCAAACAGGGCCTTGGTTTAAAATCTCATGATTATGAAATGCACTAATGTTAGCAGTTCATTGTAAAACTGGTGAATTCACAGAATATGGAACTTTTCTTACCCTTGCTCAGAGCAGAATTGGTAGAATTTCTTACAGGTTGCTTGTAGTAACCTCAGGCCACCCAAATACCTGCAAAAAGATCTCACTTTAGCACTTTCCCCACAATGGTTTCTCCCCACCCTTCAATGCTTTACCCCATTCCAGAGGGCCACTCTGCTCCAAAGAGGACTGAACAATTAAAAATCAATTGAAGCCTATTTTCCCCATTCTCTGAAATACTCTTAGGGAAATCTTGACTGGGTCAGCATCTCACTATACCTAATATTGATTTGTTGTGTAGAGGCTTTATTACTAGACTAACAAACCAGGGGTAGTTAATCCAATTCACACCATGGTAATTAATCTGGGGCTGGCACCAGAGGAAAAAGAAAGTGACCATGAGCTGCTTCATTACTGTAAAAATCCCACAGATTTACTAATCCGCAGAAGGGAATGGAGTATATCAACTCCACCTGGTGAAGCCTACATAAGACTTAAGTTCCATATTGAGTGGTTGGCTTTTCAATGGCCTAACAAGCCACTCAGTTGTAGAACCAACCACTGCTTCTCAGGGCAAGCAAGGCTGGGTAATAAATACAGCCCTGCCAGTGTTACTCGAATGCGGAGTAACACTGATTTGATGCACTTAATGTCACCATTCACTAGGATCAGGCTAGGCAGTTATTCTTTCCCTTGTTGAATAGCCACTGTCTAATCTCACATATGAAGAACGGACAACCGGGCAAATTTCCGGACATCTACATGAAGCCTGTCGAACATTAGTTCAACAAGCAGAAAGCTAAACTCCATGATTCAAATCCTCATATAACCCTCAGCTACTCATAACCTTAAAATTAAAGATGTGATATTCAGTCTATACCTGGAAAGCTAACTGTACTGCTGCATCAATATTTTTAAGTGCAGTGTTTCTTCTTCTATTGGTTACCAAGCTTGACATGCACAAGGACCACACACACATATACCTGCACCAGGCTGCTTACCTGTCAATTTAAACATATGTTCTCTTCCCAACACAAGACACCGGCCTTTCAAGAAGTAACTGCTATTGATCTCTAGTCTGCATCAGATTATCTCATGTACTGTAGTTTAGTTCAGTGTTCAGCAAAAAGAGTCAATTTAAAGAGAGTCTGTACAAACTATAGTGAACAGAAGCCAGGATCAAAACTACAGCGCCTCCTGATAAAAGCAAGATTACTCCTCCAGCGGAATGCAGAGAGTGGAGGGTAGTAACGTGATACGAGTTATGCGCGCAGAATTAATCCCATTATTTACAGCAGTATTGACGGGAGAATTATCCAATCATCTCCATTTTATCCAGCCTAGCCAATTGATTGGGATTAAAAATTTTTAAAATATCAGCTAGCACTCCCACTCATCAGACATTTTTCCTTACTGGAATTTCAGTGGACAGAAGGATTAGCTAAATCTACAATGTCCCCTTCCTCCAGTCAATCAATCAAATATCCCGGGACAGGTTGGGCAAGACAATTAAATGTTTACATGTTATTCGCTAAGGACTACCGCTGCCTAAAGAACAGAATCCCAGTATGAATTATCACCCATTTGAGAAGGAGAAAATAAATAAAATAACTATTTTAAACAGCCTCACTCCTGAGTAAAGTGTATTTTCATTTTTTCAAGCAGGGACAGGTCATGTTCAAATCATCAAAGAAGAATAAAATAAATTTCAGGCTGCCAATAGAGACACTACAAGCATTGGATAAAATGGAGATGATTGGATAATTCTCCCATCAACACTGCTGTAAATAACTGGGATTAATTCTGCAAACCTAACTTGCATCACGTAACTACCCTCCACTCATGACATTTTGCTGGAGAAGTAATCTTGCTTTTATCAAGAGACACTGTAGTTTTGGTCACTGTTACTGTTCTGAGAGTTGTACAGGCTCTCTTTAAATGGACTCCTTTTGCTGTAAATTGTTTGCTGTGATTCCCGCTCTTCCACCAACTCACTGGTTGACACAATGGTGTCAGTGTTCACTTTAACAAACACTAAATATGTCTGCTGATAAACTAGCAATCGATAACAAAAGAAGCTTAGAATCATACAGCATAGAGGGGGCCATGTGGCTAATTGTGCCTGTGCTGCCTCTTTAAAACAGCTATTCAATTAGTCCCACTCGCCTACTCTTTCCCCACAACTCTGAAAAATGTTTTCCCATGAAGTACTTATCCAATTCCCTTTTGGAAGTTATTATCGAACCTGCTTCCACCACTCTTTCAGGCAGCATGTTTCAGATCATAACAACTAGCTGTGCTGATAAAAATCTGATTTGGCAAAAGAACTGGGGAAAGGTAGACAGAGTTATACATTCATATGCTGAAATAAAAATGCTGGTGAAATGGTGAAACAATTGACTGCACTGAACTGTGTTTACAAAAATTAGAGCTACAAACCCTTCCTTCCGACTGATCCCATGTAAATCTTGCAGGCTACCAAACTCTGTGGGATCATTGAGAGGATGGGGTATCAGCACCTGGGGATTCAAAAACAGAAAGCAACATTAGAGTAAGAACTAGAAAGCACATTGTGGGAAATTCTCAGTAGTCTGAGCCCTCAGAAGACCAAATGAGTTTCTTTAGCTGTAACTTTATCTCCTGTTCTCCTTAAGATGCAGACTCATGCCAGGATAACTCTCCATGGACACAATCAACTCTCCACAATCTTACCCAAGTGACCACCATTTATGCGTGAGCCCAGATTGAGATTGATTTTAGGTGAGCTATTTCACTGTGAAAGCAGTCCAAACTTAAAATTACATAGGCTGGGCTTGTTCCCACTAAAGTTTAGAAGAGTGAGGGGTGACTTGGATGAAGTATATAAGATGAATGGTATTGACAAGGTGGACATGGAAAGGATGTTTCCTCTGGTAGGTGAGTCCAGGGCCAGGGGTCACTGTTTTAAAATTAAGGGTTGCCCTTTTAGTACAGAGATGAGGAGAATTTTTTTCAGAGGGTTGTGCGACTTTAGAACTTTATGCTTCAGAAGATGGTAGAGGCTGGTGAGGGCGGTGGGGGGGGGGGTCATTGAATATTTTTAAGGCAGAGGTAGATTGATTCCCTTACCTCACAAGAATCTAAGGTTATCAGAGGTGAATGGGAATGTGGAACTTGAAACACAAATAGATCAGCCATGATCTTACTGAATGGCGGAGGCTCGAGAGGCCGAATGGCCTACTTCTGCTCCTATTTCGTATGTTTGTAATTCACATATATAGATACACACGCTTTTGCAACAATAGAATACTTTAAAAAAAATTATTCTTTTATGGGATGTGGGCGTTGTCAGCAAGGCCAGCATTTGTTGCCCATCCCTAATTGCCCTTGAACTGAGTGGCTTGCTCGGTCGTTTCAGAGAGTAGCTAAGAGTCAACCACATTGCTGTGGATATGGAGTCACATGCAAGCCAGACCACTAA
This sequence comes from Carcharodon carcharias, assembly GCF_017639515.1. Classification (NCBI taxonomy): domain Eukaryota; kingdom Metazoa; phylum Chordata; class Chondrichthyes; order Lamniformes; family Lamnidae; genus Carcharodon; species Carcharodon carcharias. Next base: position 19,891,834 of record NC_054491.1, read on the forward strand.
GGATGGTAGATTTCCTTCCCTAAAGAACATTCGAGAACCATTGGGTTTTTACAACAATTGATGATAGTTCATAGTCACCATTACTGAGGCTAGCGTTCAATTCCAGGTTTCTTAATTGTATTTAAATTCCACCAGCTGCCATGTGGGATTTGAACCTGTGCCCCTAGAATATTAGCCAGTCCCTCTGGATTACTGGTCCAGTGACATTACCACCATGCCACCGTCTCCCCAAAAATTGCATTTATATAGTGCCTTTCACAAACTTCGAACATTTCAAAATACCTCATAGTCAATTAAGTATTTTTGAAGTGTAGTCACTGTTGTTAACTTAGCAAATGATTGCAGACCAATGGATAGTCATTCTGGTGGATTTTGCCCCCTCCCTACCCCAAGTTCCTCCTTAGTTTAGTTTTATGCATAAGTTACAAAGAGTTAAAAGCAAAGATATTATACAACACCTATACAAATCATTGGCTGGGCCTCAGTTAGATTAGTGTATCCAGTTTTGGGCACCCAACTTAAGGCCTGGAGAAGGTACAAAAGAAACCTCAATAAAATAGCACCAGGGATGAGAGGAGAGACCCTAGAAATTGCAGATCATTTTGGAAGAACAGAGAAGATTAAGAGATGATCTGATGGAGGTGTTCAAAATTTTGAGGAGTTTTGATAAAGTGAGTTGATAATTAAAGGGCATAAATTTTAAATCTTCACAAGGTTAAAATGAGAGGCCGAGAGAGTAGTTTGGGTTTTTTTTAAGCAAAGGTTGTTTGGATGTAGAATGCCCTATGTCAGGAAGAGATATTAATGTACATAATGTTATTGCAATTTTTTTAATAAATAGAGGTTTAGTCTGTGTGGCTGTTAATTGGATTAAAGCCAGCTAGTCTGGGTGCTTTGTTGTATAGTAATTTTAAGATGTAAACAGTAGGTAGAGGGTACATTTGCATTTTGTTGAATAGAGCATTAAAGAGAGGGAGTGAAATCTTGCACCTAGCTAGGAGCCACCAAGCAATGTTTATATTACTAATAAAACTGGTACTATGAGAGGGGTTCAAAGGGCCCAGTGATACAATGAGAATTTACATTCAAAGGGGATGCTATGTATATACAGAAGAATTTTGTGTATGCAGGTCAGAGGCACATAAGATCTAAGCCTGTAAGCCTACAACTGTCTGAAAAGGAACAAATTGAAAGGAACCTCATTTTGAATTTGTAAGGTGAAAATGCTTTGCCTGGTATCTGGTTAAGTCTATTGGTTATTGTTGCCTTAGTGGAGATTAATTTGGGAATTTGTTAAAAGTTATGATAGTAGTAATTTGTAGCCATGTGTATGTGTTTAATTTGTTGTTAATTAATAAATGTTTAATTTAGTTTGATATAAAAACCTCTCAAGAACTGGTGGTCTTAGTCCTGAATTTAGAGCTACAACTCAAAACATAACAATTGAAAATATAGGTTGTGACAGTTGTTTAAAATTTCTCTCTGGGATTTTAAATAACTCAGCTTTTACCAAGCTGCTGTGTCATAACATCTACCAGAAACACAGGTCAAAGTAGATTCCATAATAACCCATAACAGCCAAAAACTGAAATAAATAAATATTGAAAAAGAAACATTTGACGGTGTTTGGGGAAAGATAGCAGGAGGACGGAAGGAACCGAACAGCTCCTGAGAGCCAGTGCAAAAATGAAGGGCTGAATGACTCCTTTCTATATTAGGTGATCAGTCCATTGTAACATCCATCAAGACCAGTTACCTCAGCAATTGAAGCTTGCTTTTCATCCTCACAAAAATTACAATATAAACCTATTAGCTTCAAGAAAATACATTGCAACACACTGTTAATACTCTTAAGCACTCAATGTGAACTCATAATTTCTGCTTCCAAACTCAAATTGTAAAAGGAGAGCAATTTGCAAAGTCTTGCTCTCTCAATTTCATGGCCTCTTTAAAATAAAAAGATTGCAACATTTTGAATGCATAAATGTCTTTGAATCCAATAGAAGGGCTCTCATATTATAACCTTAGTAAGTCTAATCACTTAACACTGTAAAATACATAAAATCGTGCTGAGGCTATCTTTGAGACCTCACCACTGGCTGTTATCGCTAAGATGTTTTTGCTGTTGTCATGCTCTTTTGAGTTTGGAGGTACAATTAACAGCAAAGTAAATTTCATTGCAAATGGATTAGAGAAGCAGCCTCTGTCTGTCAGTGTACATACTAGTTACCTTTCTCAATCATTCATCGATTTCACTTACAACTTTTTTGCTTTCGCAGATCGTCACATCAGCCCAGAAGTTGGATATCGTCATGGCAATGGTTTTCCCATAGAAGCCATCTGATGGATTTCCCATAATTCCTACCCTAAAAACAAGTCAGTGTCAGTGCAACAGCTCGTCAAATTTCAAACAGATCTCTGACATCAAGCACAAGGAGGGAAACCCACTCCCAAAGGTATGGCTCTAACTCCAGCAGACCATTTAGGGGCAAAACAAGAGGCTGGCTGGTGCCTGATGACGGTGAGGTTTAGTATCTACTCAAGTCACCGAACTTCAAAAAAACACTGAATTGTGTGAACTGCTTTGAGATCTTTTATGATAAGATCCTATGTAAAATGAAGTGATTTCATCGAACAAAGGATGCATTTATCTAACCTTTCAAAGCTCTTCACTTGAAAGACAATCCTTCTTATAGAGAAAGGCGACCACCAATTTGTGCACAGCAAGGTCCTATAAATTCACTGAGATAAAAAAAGGGAAAGGCATATAAAACCTTTCAAGACCTCAGGACATTCCTAAGGGCAGGGTTTTACGACAAGCAAGCAGGCACGCACCTGACCCGATTGGGTGTAAAATAGCGTGCGATGATGTTGGGCAGGCATCTCGATGTCATCGTGCACTTGTGCAGTATTTCGGTGGGCAGCATGCCCGCTGATAATTAATAGGCCTGTTAATTAATTAAAAGCTACTTTTCACTGCCCATCCAATCTTATGATTCGTGGGTGGGCGAATTGGCCCAGGAAGCCTTTGGAATTTTTAGGAAACATCATCCATTGGCAGGATGAGGTTTCCAACATTAATTTAAAAAAAAATGTTTTCATGGCATTTTTACTATGTCCTTGCTCGTGTGAGTGGCTGATATGTGGGGACATGTTTTTCACATTTTCAAAATCTTTATTCTTGACTTTACAATTCTTCAGCTGCCTGAGGCAGCTCCCTGCCTTCAGGGAGCTTTCAGTGCGTGCTCCCTCTCACTTGTGCAGACTTTTGCACTCCTCCCGCTCCCACCCCGGCAGTGCTGGTCTTCCCAATGCGCCTTTCATGCTGGCTGCCCGTTAATTGGCCAGCCAGTGTGAAATCGCGGTCAGGGGCTGGAAGCGGGCGGCAGACTGTTTCCCGGCCGCTCCTGGGCCTGCCCGACTTCCCCAAAATGCTGCCCTACGTGTCGTACAGTAAATTAAGTACTCTTTGAAGGATCGTCACTTTAGTAGTGCAGGAAAAAGTGGCAGCTAATTTCCACGCAGCAAGCTCTCACAAACAGCAATGTGACAATGACCGGATAATTTGTTTTTCGGTGATGTTAGTTGGGGGATAAATATTGGCCAGAATACCAGGGAGAACTCCACTGGCCTTCTTCAAAGTGGTGCCAAGAGATCTTTTACATCCAGCTGAGATCAGAGAGGGCATTCGTTTACCTCTGTCATCCAAAAGAACTGGGACAGCAGTCAAATGAGATCAACACCTGGAAGTTCCCCTCTAAGCCACTCACCATCCTGACTTGGAAATATATCGCCGTTCCTTCACTGTCGCTGGGTCAAATCCTGGAACTCCCTTCCCAACAGCACTGTGGATTTACCTACACCACACGGACTGCAGCGGTTCAAGGCAGTGGCTCACCACCACCTTTGCAAGGGCAATTAGGGGTGGGCAATAAATGCTGGCCCAGCCAGCGACGCTCATCCCCTGAGTGAATTTTTAAAAACCTCCAGCAGTGCAGCGCTTCCTCAGTACTGCACTGAAGTGTCAACCTAGGTTAAGTGCTCAAAATAGTTGAAGTGCATGAGTACCCAGAGTGGGGCCTGAACCCACAGCCTTCTGACTCGAACAAAGGTTGACACTTCCCCATAAATATCTAAGGATTACAAAAAATGATTTACATAGTTTGGAAACAGGATTTTTACTACCTCCAGAGAGTTTTATGCCAAAATTTCAATACTTGGGCATCTAATTTCTTTTTTATCTGTTAAATTTACAAATTTGCTGTGATCTCTGAACATATATTTACTAAGGTTTTTCTACAATAGCTGTAGAATATCTGAGTGATGTTGCAAATAATTCCTCCTGCAACATATAAGTCAGTACAAATCAGGTACACAGCAGTGTTCAGTAACCAGCAAGAAAAATGGGTGAAGAAACAAAGACACGTATCTTGAAACTTCTTTACCAGGGAGTTTTAACATCATTTGAAGCTCCATCAGGTTACTGCCCAGTAGTCCTTCTCTCTGACCTATCGACTACTGTTTTGTAAGGTTAGTTCCCTCCTCACCAGATTTATGAATTAGTCATTCGTTACCAATTTAAAAGAAAATAGTCCATAAAGGATGGTTTAAAGAGGACCTCAATCTGTTTCGGAAGGTGCTACTGGTTGGCGAAAGAAGGTTCTTCAGATCCTCACTCTTTGAATAGCCCTGTGGGATCCTTAATATTGACCTGATCGACAATACACCCACTCCCCCCATGGCACTCCACCACCCCCACAATTACTTACAACAACCTTACCACACAGACCACAGTGATTCCAGCAAACAGCTCACTGCCACCTTCTGAATCAATCATTAATAAAAAAGTAGCCTTTTAGGTATCATGGGATTCTAGTCCATCTTGTTGGTGTATGACCAATTCTAGTCCATCATAATGGTTTATGACCGATTCTAGTCTGTCATGATGGTGTATAAACAATCCTAGTCCATCACAGTGGTGTATGAACAATCCTAGTCCATCAGTGGTGTATGAACAATCCTAGTCCATCACAGTGGTGTACGAACAATGCTAGTCCATCACAGTGGTGTACGAATAATCCCAGTCCATCACAGTGGTGTATGAACAATACTAGTCCATCACAGTGGTGTATGAACAATACAGTCCATCACAGTGGTGTATGAAAAATACTAGTCCATCACAGTGGTGTATGAACAATCCTAGTCCATCACAGTGGTATATGAACAATCCTAGTCCATCACAGTGGTGTACGAGCAATGCTAAAACCAACATTACCTAGCGTAGGAACGACATGTGATTGATTTGGCAGCAGAACCATGTTGCTTTGAAGAGTAACGCGCCAGCCACTTCTTGTATTCAGAGAGATCCTATTAACAATTAAAAGCATCAGAAAGACAGAAAGACAAGTCACTAAATGGAAAAGCTCTACTGACAAGTGAAATTCACCCCATAATCGCTAAACACGAGTGGAGGTTCCACCTGGTAAACCTGGTTTTCATAAATGTAGGTTGAAATGAAATGTATTTAAGGGGAAGCTGGATAAACACATGAAGGAGAAAGGGATAGAAATATATGCTGATCGGGTGAGATGAAGAGGGGTGAAAGGAAGCTTGTATAGAGCATAAACAACAGAATTGACCAGCTGGACCAAATGGCCTGTTTCTGTGCTGTAAGTTCTATGTAAATGTGATTAATGCATTTATAGTTAAACCATGGATTGTCGGCAATGTATTATGCCATGGTATAATGTGATCAGACACTGATGCACTCTCAGTTACCCCTAAACATTTTCCACCTGTAATTATGGAACCAAAAATGGAAGTGGAAAGTTGAGGGAAGAGCAGGTACAGGAAGGAGCTTAAAGGATTTGGTATCCAGATATGTTGAATGATATGGAACAAGAGGGGAGGAGATTTTCGAACTGTTTTCGTTCACCCTGTGTAAGCCTATGCATTTATCTAATCCTTGAGCTCAAATCTCTTCTTGGTCTTGCTCCTCTCAATCTCTATAACCTCCTCCAGCCCTTAAATCCTCCGATGATTTCAGAATTCTCTCCCTAATCCATGGTTTAACTATAAATGCCTTGAGCATAAAATCCATGGTTTATCTATAAATGCAGAAATTCACTGTCTGGTCTTACCACTTGCCCAATGAGCTGGAATCCAGTAGGTAGCTTCATTCCAAACACTGTGATTCTAGCCTTGTTGATGAGCCATTCCTGAAAGAAAAGACCAGTGGAAATAACGAGGTTTGAAACATCACTGTATCAAAGCAGATACTAGTTTCATGTGTTATGGAAAGACCATTTTTGTGGTTTGAATCATAGAGTTATTACAGCTCATCCAATTTCCTTGTGAAACCATTTATCGTCTCCCTCGTAAGCAGCAAGTTCCAGATGGTAAGTATATCAGGAAGCACTAAAATAGTAACAAAAATGTCCCAAAATATGGGTTTCTGTCTTTCCTGTAATTTAATCAAGTTTCCTTCTTTGCAAGAACTGCGATGTCAGGACTATGCAGCTCCAGAACAGAAAAGATTCGCTCAACAAGGAAAGGCGAATGTCTGGCTGGCCATGGTTCAACACGTGCCACTCTGAACCAGAAGGTTGGGAGTTCAAGTCCCATTTCAGAACCTTGAGCATAAAATCTATACTGACACTCCCAGTGGAGGACTGAGTACTGCACTTTTGGAGATACTGTCTTTTTGTAGACATTAAATTGCCCCCTCAGGTGGATGTGAAAAGTCCAATGACACTAGTTCAAAAAAGAGCAGGGAGTCCTCCCCAGTGTCCCAGCTAATATTTATCCCTAAACGAATATCACTAAGAAACAAATTATCTGGTCATCATCCCGTTACTGTTTATGGGATTTTGCTGTGTGAAAATTGACTGCAGCATTTCCTACGAAATCCAGTATTCGGCTGTAAATCACTTAGGGATGTCCTGGGATCGCAAATGTGATATAGAATTGTCTCTGCCTGTCTTCTTCTCCCTTAAAAGTAGAATAGATTTGCACCAATAGCTGAAATTATGAGATTGAGTTCACCAGTAAGTGCAGAATCGTTTTATATAAACTCTCTCTTAAATGAATGTATGACAATCACTGTACACATAAGTGATCGCTGTTGTGCAAAAATTTGACTTATCCATCTGGCAAAAGCCTAAAATCATCCCTCCTCATCTCTGTATCCTCCTCCAGCCCAACAAGCCTTTGAGACCTCTATGCTCCTCCAATTCCGGCCTTATGCACAACCCCCATTCTAATTACTTTCCCATTGGCAGCCATGCCATAAGACTGCCTCGGCCCTAAGCTCTGGAATTCCCTAAACCTCCCTGCCTCTCGTCCTTTAAGAGACTTCTAAAATCAACCTCTGTGAGCAAATTTTTGGTCATTTGCCCCAATAACTCTTTCTGTGATTCGGGGTTAAATTTTGCTTGGTAAAGCTCCAGTGAAGTGCCTTGGGACATTTTAATACATTATAGGTGATATATAAATGCAAGTTGTCATTGTCATAGAGGGATAAGATGAGCAGGCAAAGAAAACAGCACTGAAGAAGTCTGGTGCTATTCGGGATATTTGATAACGCAGAGAAAAATGACTGTCACTTCATCCATTAAAACTCTTAGTGAGGATTCATATCACAAAAATTTTAACATTTGAAAGGGTTTTATTGGATAGATGTAAAGAAGATGTTTCCACATCTGGGGGAGTTGGAAACAAGGGATTCATAAATATAAGACAGTTACTAATAAATCCAGTAGGGAATTCAAGAGAAACTTCTATACCCAGTTAAAATGTGGAACTTGCACTCGAGGCAAATAGCATAGAAGCATTTGAGGGGAAGCTAGATAAGCAATGAGGGAGAAAGGAATAGAAGGATATGCTACTAGGTGAAGAGAACTATTCACTTATCCTCCATTTAGTTGGAGTTACATCAAACTGACAACCATAGCAACAGTTTCACTCAATTTAAACAGAAAGAAGATTTCCTCACCATGTATTTCCCAAGTCCTCGATCCTCCACCAGAGGATAATGCTTCAAATATTCCCCCAGAGTCAGCAGTGTCTTGCTTTGGAAACAATAAAAGACGACACTCGCAAGCCTTGATTCTGTGACATCTGCAGAGGGCTTCTCATAGAACTTGGTGATTCTGAAAGAAAACAATCTTAAATATCCGCTGCTTCTCAGAAGACAAGCATGTGCGGATAGATCAGTACGTCATTAAACCTGTGGGGACTCACTGGAGATTTGAACCAGCAAAAGGAAATGTTTTAAAGATTCACCAGGGGAATACAGTGCAGAGTTTAGGTCCTTAGGGTTCCACAAAGTCCAAAATCAGAAGGTGTCAGGTAGAGGACAGAATGGAATCATGATGATTTCTGGTGTTTGTATTGGCAATGATGAAAACATTCCTGAGAAATCTCAGCCCGTAAGGAGGCCATTCACCCATTGTTCCTGTGCTGATGCTAGCTCCGCATTGAAGCAAACTATTTTGATCTCTACTTTCTTTCTCTACATCCGTATTGTGTCCATTTTCGGGCAACACATTTTAAGAAGAATGCAACTGACTTAGAGAGGACACAGAGAAGATTCACTAAGAATGATCCCAAAGATACAGGATTTGAACTTATACTCATCCAAAACTCTTCCAACTCCCTTTCAAGTCCTGTTTAGCTATCACCATTGGCTTCCAGTCCAACAATGCACCCATTTTAAATTTCTCTTCTTTGTTTTCAAATCTCTCCATGGCCATGTCCCTCTATTTCTAGGTCCACAACCTACAAACTTCCGAGAACTCTGCGCTCCTCCATTTCTGAAATCTTGCTCATCCCCAATTTTAACTGCTCCATGAATAGCAGGCATGCCTTCGGCTGTTTAGGCCCTAAGCTCTGGAATTCTCTCATTAAGCCTTTCTCCTTATGTACGTCTCTTTTCTCCTTTAAGATGTTCCTCAAAACCTACCTCTTTGGCAAAGCTTTTGGTCACCTGCCCTGGTACCTGCTGACATGCTCAGTGTTCAATTTTGTTTAGGAACACTCCTGAAGCATCTGGGGATGTTTTACTCTGTTGAAGATGCTAAATAAATACAAATTGTTGTTGGGAGAGACTGGAGAAGCTGAGATTGTTCTCCTCAGAGCAGCAAAGGTTAAGGGGAGATCATGAATCAGCGGTAGAAGGGTCAGTAACCAGAGCACACAGATTTAAAATAATTGATAAAAGAACAAGAGGTGAAAGGGAAAAGGAAATTCAATAAATACTTGAATAGGAAAGATTGCAGGATCATTGGGAAAAAGCAGGGGATTGAAAAGCCTTTTCAAAGAGCTGGTGTAGTTATGATGGACCAAATGACCTCTTCTATATCATTCTATGATTCTATCCATGAGTGGCATGGCATACGGCAGAAGACTATACAGCTCAGAGAATGATCTTTTCCATTCAAGAACCTACCTGTGTGTAGAGGGGCACACCTCAACTATTCCCCGAGATTCAGTCCTCTCTCCTTCTTCCATTTCATAGTAAATGGCCAGTTCACCCTTCTGTCAGCCAACATAAAAAATTGTGATAATGTTAGCCTTTTATAAGCACATTCTAAAAGTTACTCGCATTAGTCACGAGTCAGTTGTGTCTCAGTTAGTAGCACTCTGGCCTATCGAGTCCACCCCACAGACCTGACCACAACACCTAGAATAACACACCAGTGTTTCACTGTCAGAGGTTCCATCTTCCAGATGAGAAGTTAACCTTGAGGCCATATCTGCCTTTTAATGTGGATATAAAGATCTCTTTCCAGTGCTATTTTGAAGAAGAGCAGAAGAGTTATCCCCAGTGTCTTGGCCAATATTTATCCCTGAAACAACATCACTAAAATGAACAAATGGTCTGGTCATTATCACAGTGCCGTTTGTGGGAGCTTGCTGTGCACATATTAGGTGCCACATTTCTATATCACAACAGTGACCTCACTTCAAAAAGAATTTCATTGGCTGTAAAGCACTTTGTGACATCCTGAGGTCACGAAAGGTGCTATATAAATGCAAGTTATTTCTTCTCACTTTATGTTTAAATTTTTAGTTCAATTAAAAAGAAACATGTTTTAGTAAGTAGCTGTGCAGTTCTCTGACATGCCCCACGCTAGCTAGCACGTTGGAGGCTGTTGACGCATTTGACGATGGCACCCTGTTTGCAAAGGTCCAGGCAGGTGATAGCCTCTGGAGCTCAGCTGAGCTATGGGAATATTAAGCTAAGCTTGGCTTTGGATTTGGGGGAGAAATAAGTTATCAAAGAGGGATTGTCCTTAACTTCTTCCCCCTTTCCCCATTGACACGCTCTTCTCCTACTTAGAAGAGGGGATCTTGGTCTTCTGTGGGGCTAGCATTGTGTAGGATTCTCCAATTAAAGTATATTTTACTCACATTCCACACAGGAAGACTTTCATGAACCCATAAATGGAACCACAACTTTTCCCAAGTTATCCCCCTCTCCCCCACCCTACCAACCCCATAAAATGCTGTACAAATGCTGTTGGTATTTAATACAATTTTACAAACTGTAAAATGAGAAACCAAAAATAGACAGAAGCACAGAAATAGCCTGGGGCTTAGGAACAGCAAAAAAGCAAACCGCATGACTAATATAAAAAAAAATCAAAAACGATGTTGTTGAGTCTCAGGCACACAGCATATAATCTCAGGAAAGAAGTGTTAACTATCAGGATTAATATCATATTTTGCTTACACTCATCTTGAATAACATCAGGAATTAATCAGTCAAAGCTGCCATCTGTTTACTAGGGAATTTGACATGCCATTATCTTGAACGTTGATGCTACCAAGATTTTTTTAAAAAGTGTAACATTTTGATTTCTCATAAATATCTTGGATAAAGAAGTGCTTATTGAATGAGGTGGGCATGGTCAGTGCCAGAGGAAGAGTATATAAAATGCAGATAGACCAAAAAACATGACCTAGTATGTAATGCAGTGGTCGCCTAACCTGCACCGTACAGCTGTGAAATTTGGCCAGCTCACAGATCATTTGCAATTTGCAATGCTTCCACATCGTTCACACCATCCAGAACTGTTTCTCTACTGTAAAGTTTTATGCAATTCTATCTTAAGATCACCCTGAACACAGCCATCAAGTGATTTGATTTACTCCATGTGCATAATATTACATAATCTAAGTTTCCAGCCCTTATCCCCAAGGTTCTTTATGCTAAGCCAAGAAGCATTTCACTTAAGCCTACACTACGACAGTTAAACAGAATGAAGAAAGAAGTAACTAGGACTGACTGACCTTAAACTTAAAGAACTTGAGAACTTCAGCTATATCAAAGTTCAGATCTTCACACAACATATCCCCAGCAACCTGGAAGTACATTAAGACTGTGGTGAGACAGCGTTCCCAGGGCTCCTGAGCATCAACAAATGGCCAGCAATGAAACAAAACGTACCACCATGACATCATCATTGAACCTCTTACTCCTGACCACCAACTCCAAGTCAGCCACTGCACCCAATTGCGTTCTGCTGGTCGTCGAACCATCATTGATAATGTTTTCCACGGGAAAATCACTGGCAGTTGCCCATCGCTCATAGTATTTGTACCTGCACAGAAAAAGTTAATAATTGATTCCAAACTAGCTCAACGGTGCCCATTGCATCTCCATTGCATATGAAGCCACAGAAGACCAAGCCACCCCTGCTCACTTTTTTATGAATGCAACAAGCTAAAATAAAAAAGGCTTGCATTTTTATAGCACCTTTCATGACTCCAGGACACCTCAAAGTGCTTCACAGCCAACAAAGTACTTTTGAAGTGTAGTCACTTTACAAGCTCCCATGAACTGGAATGCGATAATGGCCAGATAGTCTCGTCTTAGTGATGCTTGTTCAGGCAAAATATTGGCCAGGACAATGAAGACAATTCCCCTACTCATCGAAGTAATGCATGAGACCTTTTATGTCCACCTCTGACTCTCACTGTAGTTGTAGTTTTCATACCTTTTCACTCTTTTCTTGGAGTCTGGTGGAAGGATTCAGATGTACCTCCATAGTCGTAACCATCTTTATATTAGCCATTAGGATTGTTAGTCCTGCGCTCCACCTGACTGTTCATTTCTTACCCCCTTTTCCCTGGCAATACACTTGCTTGCAAACTGTTCATCACAAACATCTTCCGGTTCTGATGGAAGATCATTGACTTGAAACATTAACTGTTCTTTCTACAGATGCTGTCTGACTTACTGCGTGTTTCCAACATTTTCCACTTTTATTTCAGATTTCCAGTAATTCTCTTTGGTTTTCTTGACTATGTGCTGCTTTGCTACTAGTCTCAATAGTAAGTGCACTCACTTGTCTGCATTTGTGACGAGGTAGACTTCATTGAAGAGTTGGCGCCTGCAGACAATGTAGAACACATAATGATAAGTCAAATCAATTTCATACAGGGAGACAGATAAAAAGTTAGAAAGAAGAAAGTATTTTCATTTAATTAGTGTCTTTCATTGCCTTAGGGTGGCCTTGAATGCTTCACTGCAAATTTATTACTTTCTGAAGTGTAGTCATTTTTGTAATGTGGAAGCACAGCAACCAATTTGCACACAGAAAGATTCCATAAACACCAATGAAATAAATAACTAATAACATTCTGTTTTTGTAATGTTGATGGAAGGATAATAATTGGCCAGGATATTGGGCAGAACTGCCCTACTCTTTGGTTGAAATGGTCCCATGGGATCTTTTACGTCTGCCTGGGCTTAACATTTCATCCAAAAGATGACACCTCCGATTTGGGCTGCCAACCTTCCAAGATTAGTCTGGCGTTGCCAGGAATTGAAGATCAAACTCCAGGACACTGCTGTCTGCAACCCTGGAGAAAAGTTATCAAGGCATCAAAAAAGATTGATTTTTTTTTTGTAATTTTCTTTGAGCTATTCTCTTTACCAGGTGTAAAAATATTGAAAATGGGGGGGAAAATGCTGTTTGGCTGACAGTCAATATCACCCAATTGGGTAATGAGTCTTTTTGCTTTCCAATTGGCACAGGAAGGCAGTGGGTCGCAAGGATGGACATGTTGGTTGACTAACAGCTGGAGTGCGGGGTTTGGGGCGGGGGGGGGTGGGTGGGTGGTGGTGGTGGTGGAGGGGCCAAGTCAAGAGATGAAACCTCCAGAAATAAATTTAATCACAGTTGGCAACAATATCTTCGATAGTGAAACACTCCACCAGTACATAACCAGGATTGTCAGCCTAGAATTTGAGTTCAAATATCTGGAGTGGGATTCAAACCCATAAACTCCTGACCCAGAGGTGAGAGTGACATCCACTAAGCCACAGCTGGCACTGAAGAAGAGAACCTGGCTAAACCTCCCTGGACTGTCCTGGGTGTTTCTCCTCCATCCTCTTCACTGTGTTAAAGAATGCTTTTGGTAGAACTCATTGAATCTGATCCCCTCTCCTCATTGCACTTATTCTGGTGGTCATGACTCCCCTTCTCACCATCCCCTCCTTTCTAATCTTCTATATTACTAGTCCTGGCCCAAGTATCTTAGTCAGATAAAATGCAAATTTTCAAAAGTTATATAAAGAAGTAACTCTTAGAAGGGAGAGCAGGAACAATAGCAACAGCACACTCACATGTTCACAACTTCCCACCAGAAATCCAGAATCTTCTTTCCACCGATTCCCGGTAACAGAGCCTTTGGGATCCCAACTAAGTGGCTGTAGAGGCCTGTGGCTTCATTCTGTAAAGAAATTATTTAGGTAACAGCACAGCAGACCAGGGGGCATGTGACACTTGTTCACGATTTACATAGGAAATAATAGACTAGCACTTGCCTCTATATGGTGCCTTTCATGGCCTCAGGATGTCCTAAACTGCCTTTTTGAAGTGTAGTCACCAGCGTATGAAACATGGAAACCAATTTGTGCACAGCTAGCTCCCACAAACAACAATAGGATAATAACCAAATAATGTGTTAGGCACCAGGAAAACTCCATTGCTCGACTTCAAAGGAATACCAGGGGATTTTTTTTGTGTCCATTCACGAGACAGACAGGGTCTTGGTTTAAAGTCTCATCTGAAAGACAGCACCCCAGACAGTTCAGCATTCCTTCAGTACACTGCTGCAGCATCAGTCTTGGTTTTGTGCCCAAGTCTCTGGAGTGGAATTTGAACCTACAATCTTATAACTCTTCAGTGAGAGTGCTATCCACTGAGCCCTGGTTGAATATGTTTAGGAATGGAAAATGGCTGTTTGGCCTAAATAGGCTCATACTATTTTTACAGATCAACTTAATGTAAATAATGTCTCACTAAATCACTCAGTTCCTTCTTAGAAACACACCTATTTGCCACTTGGTTCCCGGTATGATGCCAGATCCATTAGCAGTCCATGGTAATTCAATCACTAACTCTATTGCCCTTCTGATAGAAAACTTCTGCCTAACCTAATATACAAGAACTCTGTTAGCACTGTAAATGTTAATGTTTCTGGTGTATCTCTTTCATTGGAATCTATAAAACATAAACCTGTGCTTTCTCGTAACTGATACTGATGGGGCTGTTTTTTTTGGAACAGAGGTGGCTGAAGTGAGATTTAATTGTACAAAATTAAGAGAAACCCAGTAAGAGTGGATAGGAAGGACCTAATTCCATTAACCAAGAGGTCCCTAACCAGACAGCATAGATTTAAAACAAAAACAGAATTACCTGGAAAAACTCAGCATGTCTGGCAGCATCAGCGGAGAAGAAAAGAGTTGACATTTCGTGTCCTCATGACCCTTCGACAGAACTTGAGTGAGTCCAAGAAAGGGGTGAAATATAAGCTGGTTTAAGGTGTGTGGGAGTGGGGGGGGGCGGGGGGGTGGGTTGTGGGGGAGAGAGAGAGAAGTGGAGGGGGTTGGTGTGGTTGTAGGGACAGACAAGCAGGATTTAGATAGATTTAAAGATAGTTGGTAGAATGATTAGAGGACAGTTGAGTCATTTTTCACCCAGACAGTGGTGGGTGTCTGGAATTCACTACATGAAAGGATTGTAGAGCAGATATTCTCCGTTTGCACTTGAAGTGCCATAAACAGGCTACGGATCAATAACTGGAAAGTGGGAATAGGCTGGGTCGCTCGTTTTCAACTGTAACAGGCACAGTAGGACAAATAGCCTCTTTCTGTGCCATTATTTTTCTACATTTCATAGAATCACAGAATTGTTACAGGGCAGAAGGAGGCCATTTGGCCCATCGTGTCTGCACTGGCTCTCCAAATGAGCATAATGGCTCAGTGCCATTCTCCTGCCTTTTCCTCGTAACCCTGCACATTGTTTCTATTTAAATCTTGAATGCCTCGATTGAACCTGTCTCCACCACATTTCCAGGCAGTTCATTCCAGACTCGAACCACTTGCTGGGTGAAAAAGTTTTTTCTCACATCGCATTTGCTTCTTTTAAAAATCACTTTAACTCTGTTTGCTCTTCCTCGATCCTTTTATGAGCAGGAACAGTTTCACCTATCTACTCTATCTAGCCTACTCATGGTTTTGAATGCCTCTATCAAATATCCTCCTAGCCTTCTCCTCTCCAAGGAGAACAGTCCCAACTTTTCCAATCTATCTTCATAACCGAAATTTCTCATCGCTGGAACCGTTGTTGTAAACCTCTTCTGCACTCTCTCCAAGGTGATCACATCCTTCCTAAAGTGCAGCGCCCAGAACTGTACACAATACTCCAGCTGAGTTCTAACTAGTATCCTATTCAAGTTCAGCATAACCTCCTTGTTCTTGTATTCTATGACCCCATTTATAAAGCCTAGGATACTGTATGCTTTATTAACTGCTCTCTCCACCTGCCCTGCCACTTTTAATGACTTATGCACATATACACCCAGGTCCCTCTGCTTCTGCTCATCCTTCAGAGTTGTACCCTATATGTTCTTCCTACCAAATTGAATCACCTCACACTGCTCTTCATTGACCTTCATCTGCTACCTATCTGCCCACTCCTCCAACTTGTCTATGGCCTTTTGAAGTTCTACGCTGTCCTCCTCACAGTTTACAATGCTTCCAAGTTTTATATCATCCGCAAACTCTGCAATTTTCCCCAGTACATCAAGAACTAGATCATTAATATATATCAGGAAAAGCAAAGGTCTCAATGCAACCC
Organism: Carcharodon carcharias; assembly: GCF_017639515.1. Classification (NCBI taxonomy): domain Eukaryota; kingdom Metazoa; phylum Chordata; class Chondrichthyes; order Lamniformes; family Lamnidae; genus Carcharodon; species Carcharodon carcharias. Next base: position 19,907,988 of record NC_054491.1, read on the forward strand.
CTGGGGAACTCCACAACAAATCTTCCTCCAGCCTAAAAAATGTCCATTAACCATTACTTGCTGTTCCTTATTAACCAGCCACTTTTGTATCCGCAATGCTACTGTCCCTTTTATTCCATGACCTATAACTTTTCTAAAGTCTGTTGTGTGGCACTGTATCAAATGCCTTTTGGAAGTCCATGTACACCACATCAACAGCATTACCCTCATCAACCCTCTCTGTTACCTCTTCAAAAAGCTCCAGCAAGTTAAATGAACATGGCGCTGAATCTTCAGCTCAGCAAGCGGGGGCGGGGCTTACTCGCTGAGGCGTGAAATGACGTGGGGTGATGTTGGGCTTGCATCCCAACATCACCACGTTTCATTTCAATTTTCAAGTCAGCTGCTATCAAAGGCCTGTTAAGGCCATTAATGAACTAATTACGCCTATTGAGAAAGCTGCCCGTCCAACCTTAAGGTTGGCGGGCAGGCGAAGAACCCAGGCGCCCTTCGTATTTTTCATGGAACCTCATCCACAGGCAGGATGAGGATTCATGAAGGATTTAAAACTTTCAGAATTTTTTTTTTTAATTAATGCACATGTCCCAGCTCATGATACAGTTTCACATGAGGGGACATGTCATAAACATTTTTACAACACTTTATTAGACTGTTTAAACTTAAAACTAACCTGCCTCAGGGAGATTTCTGTGCTCTTTCGCATGCATGCGTGAAAGAGTGCGCTCCCAACTCAGGCAACCCCCACCGCCCGCACAGGGAGTGCACAGCCTGCCCAAGTAAAATGGCAGCACGGACCCGATCGAGGGGGTGGGGGGGGGGGGGGCGGTGGAGGGATTCTACCCATAATTTTCCCTTATGAAATCCATGCTAGCTCTTCCTAATTAACCCACATTTTTCCATGTGACTATTAATTCTATCCCTAATAATTGTTTCTAGACGCTTCTCTAGCACCGAGGTTAAATTGACTGATCTGTAATTGCTGGGCTTATCCTTATAATCTTTTTGACAATCCTCCCTTCAATGTCGCTTGCAGTACACCACATTGATGTAACCAAAACAAATAAAAACAAAATACTACGGATGCTGGAAATCCGAAATAAAAGCAACAAAATGTGGGGAAATGCTCAGCAGTCCAATCTGCATCTGCAGAGAGAGAGAGAGAGAAAGCAGAATTAAAACATTTCAGACTGATGACCTTTTATGAAGCATTAATTCTGTTTCTCTGCCCAGAGATGCTACCTGACCTATTGAGCAGTTGCAGCATTTTTTGCTTTTATTTGTGATTAATGCTGTTTAAAGCAATAGCACAACTTTTCTGATGTGCTCCTGATCCAGTTCAGTACCTGATTGGTCTTTTTATTGTGTTTGAGCCAAAGGTGGACAATTTCATCGTGGTATCAATAGGATTTCTGGTCAGCAGTTGTACCAGTATTCCATGGCACAGACACCTCCACTTATTTTGTGAACCACTTGTTCCATTTAACAAACACTCCCATTTTTGATTCCTTGCTGCAATAGCAATTTTAAATATATTATCTAATTATATCTGCTTGCTACTGACACAAAATCAGTTTGCATTGTTCCTCATAATGGCAAAACTGCTACAAATCAAGGAAAACACAAGAGGCAAAACATTATTTAACAAAGGAAGTTGCAACATTGAAGCATTTAAAATGTAACCATAAACTGTCTTGAAAATCCACCTCTCCCTTTCTCTCAAGTAAAGGCAGAAAGAGATTGAAAAACAGCTGGCAGAGGGAAGTTTTTTCAGCACTCAGAGGATGACTGTATTGGACAAGCTTACCCTTTACAAGTTTGAGAACCATCGATTGCAGAAGTTTTGTTAAAATTTTTGATAAACGACATCTGCTTTGAGCCAATCTTGAACAAAGGTAAGTGGTTAGGGCATTGTGGGGTGTGGAGTGGGGGAGTTGAGTGGACAGGGACTGAGTGCGCAGGCACTGTATGGTTGGACAGGACTTTGGACAGGGACTGAGTGCGCAGGCACTGTATGGTTGGACAGGACTTTGAGTGGGCAGGCACTCAGACGTGGTTTTGAGTGGGTAGGATACCATGGGCAAGGGGCACTATAAGGTAGGGTAATGCATGAGCATGTGGCATTGAGTGGGTCGGCCTTTGAATGGACAGGTGAGGTGTTGAGTGGACAAGGCACTGTATGGTTAAGGGACTTGGTGGGTGAGATATTGAGTGGGCGGGCCTCTAGCATCTACACCATCATTTAATTTGTTAGAATGAAGGAATTTTAAATGACAGCACAGAGTCAGTGAGCATGTCACAACCCGTATGTTCTGCTCATAGTTTACAACATGCACCAGCCTTTCAGCTTACTTTTATTTATGCCAGTGAAATCTACATTTCTATTCCTGGTAATAGTTCCTTTGGGGACCGTTACAACAGACAAGTAGCTCCACTCAATCCTACAGTGTGAAAGGGCAGGTCTTGCAAGGTTATGATTTTTGCAACATCATCAAACAAACAAGTATTTTCAAAAGCAATGATACACTGTATTGATGTTTCTAAAATGCCAACGTATTAAATATATAACAAAAACAGCCTGTTAATGTTAGAAAAGAGATGGTAAAAAATCTTAAATGCAGGTCATTTAAATTTGAAAAGTTATAAAGGTGATCTTGAGGAATATTTATTATTCCTTAGGCTTTATTAGGTCAGCTTCATTTACTCCTCCTGACCGGATGGGATAATCAATTGGGTCTGATAACTAATTTTGGAATTAGTCCTGGGGCAGGTATAGATTATTACATGCTGAGTTTGATTAAAACCTGCACTTACTGCTCGATGCTGTCAGACTGCTATAGTGGGCATATTCTATGGCCGATATTAACACACTTAATAACATGATACATGAAACAGATCTGGAACACTCTACCTTCCCATATCACATAGATAGGCTCCAGACTAAGAGTCTATAGACACAATATCCAATTGACCACTGCAGTGTACAGAAAGTAACAAAGGGTCCCTGTGGTCTCCATATTTATCTCTGCCCATCATCACATCACTATGATTCAATATTTGTTGACTTGGTGCATGCTATTTCTTTACAATGACAGCACTCTACTCCTTAAAGTATGTTTTAGAAACTGTATTTAGCACAGTGGGGAGTCTCCATTAATGTTAATGTTTTGAGGGTTTCTGCAGTGTCATTAGTTACAAAGGGTTTCCTATGAAGAAAAGTTTCAAAATCATATGGGGAATAACAACTTGCATTTGTATAGTGCCTTTTATGCAGTAAAATATCCTGAGGCTTTGACAAAAGCCTATCAAATAAAACTGGTATGTCTGAATTTTTCACGCGTTGGGCGGGCTCGGCGGGAGCGGTCAGGGGTGGTCAGGGAGCCGACCGCCGCCTGCGATCGGCTCCACACAATTTCGCGCGGGCAGGCCAATTAAGGCCCACTCTGAGTGGATCGCAAGTGGCAGCACTGAGTGCTACCTGTGCGGGCGGGGGCAGGAGGGAGAGCCGGGTCTGGCACACAATTCGCGCACGCGCACAAAAGAACACTTCAATCTCCCTGAGCCATGGAGCTGCCTAAGGGAGACTGAAATGCTTTTTTAAAAAATGATTAAAGACAATAAAAATTTAATGAAACATGTCCTCTCATGTGACACGGTTACATGAGCTGTGTCATGTTTTTAATTTCAAAAGAAAGTTTTTATTTAATTTGTGATAGCTTTAGGAAACCCCATCCCGCTCGTTGATGAGGTTTCCTAAAAAAATGTAAAGGCCGCTTGGCCTTTTCGCCTGCCCACCAACCATTAAATTGGATGAGCAGTGTAAACTTCAACTTAATTACCTTGTTAATGGCCTTAATAGGCCTTTTAATTATCGGAGGGCACGCAGCTGGCTCCGAACGAAATATTGCGACGGTGCATAGTGACATCTGGACGCACGCCGGCATGCCGAAGGTAAAATTCTGGCCATAGTGATCCAAAGTATATATTAGGGCAGAACATGGTCAAAGATGTGGGTTTTAAGGAGTGTTGTAAAAAGGGAGGAAAAAAAACAGACGGGTTTAGGAACTGAATTCTAGAGCTTAGGGCCTCATTAGCTGAATGTAACATCTAAGGAAAGGGTGCTTTATAAATGTAAGATGGTTGTTGTTGTGAGGGAATAGCCTGTCAAGACATGAATCAATGGGTAAGAGCCAGGAGAGTTAGGCAATGGGATTTATTTTGGATTGCTCTATGTAACAACAGTGCCTTTTTTTTATTCATTTATTGCCCATCCCTAGTTGCCCTTGAGGTGGTGATGAGCTGCCTTCTTGAACCGCTGCAGTCCATGTGGTGTAGGTACACCCACAGTGCTATAGGGAGGGATTTCCAGGATTTTGACTCAGCAACAGTGAAGGAACGGCAATATATTTCCAAGTCAGGATGGTTGGAGGGGAACTTCCAGGTAATGGTGTTCCCATCTACCTGCTGCCCTGGTCGTTCTAGGTGGTAGCGGTCATGGGTTCAGAAAATGCTGAAAGAGCCTTGGTGAGTTACTACACTTCAAAGATACTTAATTGGCCCTGAGGTAATGAAAAGTGCTATATAAATGCCTAGTGTTGTTTCTAGCAAGGACACAATGAGTTGGCTCGTTCTCTGGGCTATAAATCACTGTGCCAGATGAATGTCACTGAACCTTACGCAGGATACCTTCTGTTGTGAAGCAATTGGCAATGAGGATTTACAGGGTTTCTGTTTGTAAGCTTTGGCGTATATAGCCACGATCCCGCCTCGTGTTGCCTGGTCACAAGAACTCTACACAAGAGTTCGAGCAAGCCATGCAACACGTACTGAACTGCTGGTAATTGTTTCAAACCGTTGTACATTCTTTCCTGCAAAAAAAATCCAGAATCCTCAAAGCTCCAGCCCCATGGCGAGTGAATCGTGTCTCGGCAAAATTGCACCTTATCTCCTAATGCTCAATGAGACGTTGCTAGCGAGAGGCAGTAAGGCCTAAGAAGCGTAGTAGAGGAGGGGGGAGAAGTCCAAAGGCAAGAATCTGGAATGGTATCGCTCCTAACTCCTGAAACCTGGCCGAAAAAGGCCCGTCACCCTGGCAATGAGATAAAGATGCGGAGGGAACTCTCAATGCTTTCAAAATAAATGCAATGTTTGTAAAGCGAGTTATTCACCTTGATCTCGCTCTCCAACAGTGTCCCATGTCCGGCGACTAGAAGTACGCAGATCATTGGGGCGACCCCAGTAACCGGATGGGCTGCAAGTCAATGAAACTGACTTCAATAAACTTGTAACAAGTCCAAGTTCGTCTTTTCAAGGATGTTAACGGTGTTTCGCAGCGTCTCCACTCATTGCTCAGCGTCCTGACATCACCGGTTACAGGCGGAGTTATACTGATAGAGCAGGATCTCTCTCAACTCCCTCTAAAGCACAAACAACAGAACTGTTGAGTTTTTCCAGGTATTTTTATTTTTGTTTTGGATTTCCAACATCCGCAGTTTTTTTGCTTTTATCTCTCTAAAGCACCATGTGCTGCTTTGTGTTCTGTGTCGTTCTCTAACATATGAATCTAAACTATAGGGCGGTCAGTAACTCTTTGTTAACTGCTTGGTTTTCCTCTTTCTGACTATTCAAATTGCCAGGGGTGTCCTTTTACGCGAGTAGGAAACCAGCGTGGGGAAAGTAAATAAAAACAGAAAATGCTGGAAATACTCAGCAGGCCTGACAGCGTCTGTGTAGAGAGAAACAGGGTTAATGTTTCGAGTCCGTTTCTGGGGAAAGTGGAAGCGTTCAAAATCATGAAACGTTTGATAGACTAAGTAAGGAGAAACTGTTTTCCAGTGGCAGAAAGGTATATATCCAGAGGAGACAGATTGAAGGTGATTGACAAGACAACCGGAGGCTACATTAGGAAACTTCTTTATACAGTGCGTTGTTGTGGTCGGAAATATGCTGCCAGAAAGGGCAGAGAAAACAGATTTAACAATAATTTTCAAAAGGGAATTGGATAAATACATGAAAGGAAAGAAACGTGCAAGGTTATTGGGAAAGAGCAGTGGAACGGGATTAATTAGATAGCTGTACCAAAGAGCCAACACATGCTTGATGGGCTGAATAGCCTCCTTCTGTGCTGTATCATTCTATGATCCTACGCAGAACTCTGATGAAGGATTGCACACTGAACATTAAAGTGTCCTTAAGATAAAAGCAAAATACTATGGATGTTGGAAATCTGAAACGAAAACAGAAAATGCTGGAAAAACTCAGCAGGTCTAACAGCATCTGTGAAGAGAAAAATAAAGTTAATGTTTCAAGTCTGTACGACTTCTTCAGAGCTAAAGAGAAGTAAAAACTTCTCTGATGCAATTTTACTGTTTAAGGGGGAAGTGGAGCAGGTGAAGCTGGATAGAAGGCCAGCGATAGGTGGGGGTAAAGGAGAGATTGACAAAGATGTCATGAACAAGAGGATAAAGTGGGTGTTAAATGGTAGTGCTACTGGCTGAAGGAGGTGCTGATGGTGGCATTAAGATAAGAAAGCAGAATGTGGTAATAGCAGGACAAGGGTAAGCACTCTGGAAAGAACAACATGAACAAGTGACAGATGGCCCTTGTGGGGGTGGGGTGGGGGAAGGGGACGGTGGTAGGAAAAAAGATCGAAAATAGGATATAAGGTGGGGATAAAACACAAAAATGAAAATAAATAAAAATAAAGATGTGGATAAAAATTAAAAATTAAAAAAATAAAAATGAATAAAGGGGGCAAGGATGGAGGAGAAAGTTCATGGTCTGAAGTTGTTGAACTTGATGTTAAGTCCGGAATGCTGTAAAGTGCCTAGTCGGAAGATGAGGTGCTGTTTCTCCAGTTTGCATTAGACTTCACTGGAACATTGCAGCAGGCCAAGGATGGACATGTGGGCATGAGAGCAGGGTGGTATGTTGAAATGGCAGGCAACAGGGATGACTGGGTCATGCTTGCTGACAGATCGAAGGTGTTCCACAAAGCGGTTACCAAGTCTGTGTTTGGTCTCTCCAATGTAGAGAACACAGTAGACAACTTGTCCTTCCACTCTTATGGATGCTGACTGCTCGATTACATATTTTCAACATTTGGTTGTAGTGGATTTATTTGCTGCCATTTTGCACAGTTGCCTGACCAAGAGGACCACATCCAACTCACAGTTCTGAAGAATAGTCATATTCAACTCAAAATATTAACTCTGTTTCTCTGTCCTCAGATGCTGCCAGACCTGCTTAGTTTTTCCAGCACTTTATGTTTTTATTTCAGCATCCAACTTTCAGCATCCATCTGGTTCACCACAACCTTCTCAAGAGCAATTAGGGATGGGCAATAAGTGCTGGCCTAGCCAACAATGCTCACATCCCATGAGAGAATAAATTTTAAAAAGTACCTTTTCCAAGGTTCAAAAATGGACAAGGAGGCAGGTGGGATCCTTGTGTGCGTGTTCAGTTGTGTGCCGAATAAAGTTCATGGAGAATATTAATACCTAATGTCTACACCCACCCAGGCACAAATATGCATAAACTTATGAAACCTTCTCATTTTAAAAAAATTGTGGTTTTCTATCACATTCCAGAGACTTGAGTACAAACTTTCGTGCAGTGCTGAAGGAGTGCTGCACAGTTGGAGTTGCTGTCTTTTGGATGAGATGTTAAACTGAGATCCTGGCTGCCCTCTCAAGTAGACATAAATGATCCCATGGCATTATTTTGAAGAGGAGCAGGGAAGTTCTTCTGAGCGTAATGGAAAAAATATTTATCCCTCAATCATCAATATGTGAACAGATTATCAGGTCATTATCATATTGCTGTTTGTGGGAATTTGCTGCATGCAAATTGATTGTTGTGTTTCCCACATTACAACAGTGACTACACTTCAAAAGAGCTTCATTGGCTGTAAAGCCTGATGTTGTGAAAAGCTCTTTATAGATGTAAATTTTTACTTGCTTTGAAAATAAGATTAAAATATCTAAGAGATATAGAAGCTGCTGATCAAAAAAACTGGGATTCAGTCAATTGAGCTAAACTGAGCTGCTTGTATGAGTAGAGATTTGACCCTTGAATGATTTGAATGTCCACTTTGGCAGGAAGAATTGAAAAGCGGTATACTATTTAAATGGAGAGAGGTTGCAGAACTCGATGGTACAGAAGGATCTGGGTGTCCTGCTACATGAATATAGGGGGATATGCAGATAGTGTGGGGAAATGTTGTAGAGGTAGATGATCAGCCATGATCTAATTGAATGGCCTACTCCTGTTCCTATGTATCACAAAATGTTAGTATGCAGGTGCAGTGAGTGATTATGAAAACAATTGGAATGTTGCTGTTTATTGCAAGAGGAATGGAATATAAAAGCAGGGAAGTTTTACTGCAGCTGTACGGGGCCCTGGTGAGACTATGTCTGGAGTACTGTGTACAGTTTTAGTCTCCTTATGTGAAGAAGGATGTAAATGCATTAGAAGTTCAGAGAAGGTTCACTTGACTCATTCCTGGGATGAAGGGCTTATATTATGAAGAAAGGTTGAAAAGTTGGGTCTGTACCCATTGGAATTTAGAAGGGTGAGAGGTGATCTTATTGAATCATATAAGATCCTGAGGGGACTTGATCGGGTGGATATGGGGAGGATGTTCCCTCTTATGGGGGGACTAGAACCAGGGGATACAATTTATAAATAAAAGGTCTGTTTTTTAACAGGGAGGTGAGGAGAGTTTTTTTCTCCAATAGGATCATTAGTCTGTGAAATTCTTTTCCCCAGAAAGCAGTGGAGGCTGGGTCATTGAATTTTATTCAAGGCTGAGTTGGATGCATTTTTGATAGGCAAAGGTTATGGGCGCAAACAGGAAAGGGGAGCTAAGATCACAGATCAGCCATGATCTTACTGAATGGCAGAGCAGGCTCAAAGGGCTGAATGGCCTACTCTAGCTCCTAAGTCCTATGTTCCTATGATGCTGGGGTTGAAATGGTTAATTTAAGTGGACTGGTTGCATAGACTTGGCTTGTATTCTCTTGAGTATAGAAGATTGAGAAGGTGACCTGATTAAGGTGGTTAAGATGATAAAGGGAGTCCATTGGATATTTAGAAAGAAATTACATCCCACGGTGGGGAAATTACAAAGGAGGGGATTTAACCTTAACATTAGAGTGAAGACGGTTAGAAGTGAAATCAAGAAACAGTTCTTCACACAAAAAGTGGTGGAAATCTGGTATTCTGTCCACCAAAATACTGTGGATACTGGGGGTCAATTGCAATGTTCAAGACTGAGATTGATAGATCTTTGTTCACCAAAGGTATCAAGAGATATGGAACAAAGATGACTTGAATGGAATTGAGGTACAAATCAGCCACAATGTAATTGAATGACAAAGCAGGCTTGAAACGGCTGAATGACCTACTCCTGTCCCATATCATCCGAAAGGCAGCACCTTGAACAGTACTGCATTAAAATGTCAATGTAAATTACCTGTTCAAGTCTCTGTAGCAACACTTGAACTCATGAGCTTCTGACTCAACCATCATTTAGATTGTGTTAATGGACACACTCGAGTTTAAGTGATATTACAGATCTAAAGAGTAGAGGTAATGAGAATGTCACATCCTAATTTGTTCCATGATCATTTACATTGACCTACATTGGCTCCTGTCTCAAGTTTAAAATTCCCTATTTCTAAATTCCACCATGGCCCTTCCCCTCCCTATCTCTAATCTCCTGCAGCCTCAAATCATCTAAGGTATCTGCACTCCTCTAATTGGCCCGTCAGCATCCCAATTTTCTTTGCCCCAACATTGGCAACCATGTTTCAACTGTCTGGATGGGCCTTAAACCCTGGAATTGCCTCCCTAAACCTCTCCATCTCCCTACCTCTTTTTTCCTCCTTTAAGACGCTCCTTAAAACCTACCTCTTTGACCAAGCTTTTGGTCATTTGTTCTAATATTTCTTTATATAGATCAAATTTTGTTTTGTAATGCTCCTGTGAAACACCTTGAGATGTTTTGTTATGTTAAAGGTGCTATATAAACACAACTTCTTGTACAGGATTTTGTGTATGCATAATGGCTGCCATACTTGCTTAGACCATAACAGTAGCTGCACATTAAAGCAGTTCATTGCACATAAAGTGCATGAAGATGGCCCCCGAGAAATGTCTCTGAAGAAGAGTCATGTCATACGGACGCAAAACATTAACTCTGTTTCCATCTCCACAGATGCTGCCAGACCTGCTGAGTTTTTCCAGCCTTTTCTATTTTTATTACCCCGCAAAATGTCATTTGTTTTCACTTTTTAAAAAAAGCTCCAGAGGTGAAATCAGCCAGATTCAATTCTGGAAAGTCCTGCTATGAAATCACTTCAAGCAGGTGTCTTGCTGTCTTTTGGCTGTTTATCAGCCCAGCTTCAGTGGAATCTTAGCCAGTGCAAAATTAATTTATAAAAATATCTCTTTGGGATTAGGAACTTAACGTTTGAAAAGAGAAAACATGTAAAAACTTTGGAACACTCTCAACAAACAAATCGCCTGTCAACTGTTTGTACATTTTTAACTTAACTGACATGTGTACAATAGTGAGCAGAGTTTTTGGTTATGTTTTGGTATGAGCACAACTCCGCTTTATTTGGTCAGAGAGTAATGCGACGCTCCTATATAACTAGAATGAGTGTTTACTCATCCAGTAAACATGCAATGTACACAGTCAGTGCACATGGTGCAACAGCATCATATTTGCATTATTCCACCAATCATTCAATTGCATTGAAATATTCCATTATCTGCATCACACACGATGCAGTTGAACTTCAGCATTAATAGTGCAGCTAGCAACATGTATGTTACTGCTTTATAATGCAACTTATACCATATTAAGGTACTGGGGACAACTCTCTGATATTTAAATTACCGATTACAAACTACAACTTACTTTCCATTACTCACCAATTTTCTAATTAGGAGAGTGGAGTCTGATGATGCAAGATTCCAGGCCATAAACTTTAGCTGTGGATGTTGATCGGAATTCAGGATGCTGTTTAAACTAACAGTCTGACATAGTCATACTCACAAAATGCTCATTTCCATCTGCTCAATTCCAGAATTCTCTATCATTGTTCCAAAAAAAATCAAAATATTCAAGATGATGAAAATCTAAAGCAGAAAACAGAAAGCTAGAAACTGATGTGTGCTGATGAAAGGTTATTGACCTGAAACTATGTTTCTCCCCACATTGGTGCTGCCAGACCTGCTGAATATTTCCAGCATTTACTGTTCTTATTTTATGTGTCCAATTCCTCAGAACTAAGTTATGCAGCCAAAACTTTGACAACCTGCTTTCTCTGCAGATACTGATTGACTTACGATGTGTTTCCTCCAGCATGTACCACCCCGCTGATAGGATAGACCCACCAAAATTTGATGTCCTATGATAAAGGCAAAACACTGTGGATGCTGGAAATCTGAAACAAAAACAAAAAGTGCTGGAAAAACGCAACAGGTCTGACAGCATCTGTGGAGAGAAAGACAGAGTTAACGTTTCGAGTCCGTATGACTATACTGAAGAGGCAAACGGATTCAAAATGCTAACTCTGTCTTTCCCTCCACAGATGCTGATGTACTATGATATGTGATATCTTTAACAAAAACAGAAATACCTGGAAAAACTCAGCAGGTTTGGCAGCATCGGCGGAGAAGAACAAAGTTGGCGTTTTGAGTCCTCATGACCCTTCAACAGGACTAAGTAAAAATAGGAGAGGGGTGAAATATAAGCTGGTTTAAGGTTAGGGGGGTGTGGGGAAGAAGTGGTGGGGTGGTTGTAGGGACAAGCAATCAGTGATAGGAGCAGATAACCAAAAGATGTCACAGACAAAAGAACAAAGAGTTGTTGAAGGTGGTGATATTATCTAAAAGAATGTGCTAATTAAGAATGGATAGCAGGACATGCAAGGTACAGATAGCTCTAGTGGGGGTGGGGTGAAATAAGACTAAAAGGGCATAAAAGGTATAGATTTAAAAATAATGGAAATAGGTTGGAAAACAAAAATCTATATAACTTATTGGAAAAAACAGAAGGAGTGGGGAAGAAATGGAAAGGGGGTGGGGATGGAGGAAGGAGTTCAAGATCTAAGGTTGTTGAACTCAATATTCAGTCCGGAAGGCTGTAAAGTGCCAAGTCGGAAGATGAGGTGCTGTTCCTCCAGTTTGCGTTGGGCTTCACTGGAGCAATGCAGCAAACCAAGGACGGACGTGGGCAAGAGAGCAGGGTGAAGTGTTAAAATGGCAAGCGACAGGGAGGTCTGGGTCATTCTTGCGAACAGACCGAAGGTGTTCTGCAAAGCGGTCGCCCAGTCTGCGTTTGGTCTCTCCAATGTAGAGGAGACCGCATTGGGAGCAATGAATACAGTAGACTAAGTTGGGGGAAATGAAAGTGAAATGCTGCTTCAGTTGAAAGGAGTGTTTGGGCCCTTGGACGGTGAGGAGAGAGGAAGTGAAGGGGCAGGTGTTACATCTTTTGCGTATGCATGGGGAGGTGCCGTAGGTGAGGATTGAAGAGTAGGGGGTGATGGAGGAGTGGACCAGGGTGTCCCGGAGGGAATGATCCCTACGGAATGCCGCCAGGGGGGGTAAAGGGAAGATGTGTTTGGTGGTGGCATCATGCTGGAGTTGGCAGAAATGGCGGAGGATGATCCTTTGAATGCTGAGGCTGGTAGGGTGATAAGTGAGGACAAGGGGGACCCTAACATGTTTCTGGGAGGGAGGAGAAGGCATGAGGGTGGATGCGCGGGAAATGGGCCGGACATGGTTGAGGGCCCTGTCAACTACCGTGGGTGGAAAACCTCGGTTAAGGAAGAAGGAGGACATGTCAGATGAATTGTTTTTGAAGGTAGCATCATCAGAACAGATGCGACAGAGGCGAAGGAACTGAGAAAATGGGATGGAGTCCTTACAGGAAGCGGGGTGTGAGGAGCTGTAGTCGAGGTAGCTGTGGGAGTCAGTAGACTTGTAATGGATATTGGTGGACAGTCTATCACCAGAAATTGAGACAGAGAGGTCAAGGAAGGGAAGGGAAGTGTCAGAGATGGACCATGTGAAAATGATGGAGGGGTGGAGATTGGAAGCAAAATTAATAAATTTTTCCAGGTCCTGACGAGAGCATGAAGCAGCACCGAAGTAATCATCAATACACCGGAGAAAGAGTTGTGGGAGGGGGCCGGAGTGGGACTAGAACAAGGAATATTCCACATAACCCATAAAGAGACAGGTACCCATGTGGGTACCCATAGCCACATCTTTTATTTGGAGGAAGTGAGAGGAATTAAAGGAGAAATTGTTCAGTGTGAGAACAAGTTCAGCCAGATGGAGGAGAGTAGTGGTGGATGGGGATTGTTCGGGTCTCTGTTCGAGGAAGAAGCTGAGAGCACCTCATCTTCCGACTAGGCACTTTACAGCCTTCCGGACTGAATATTGAGTTCAACAACTTTAGATCTTGAACTCCCTCCTCCATCCCCACCCCCTTTCTGTTTCTTCCCTCTCCCTTTTGTTTTTTACAATAATTTATATAGATTTTTCTTTTCCCACCTATTTCCATTATTTTTGAATCTATATCTTTTATGCCCTTTTAGTCTTATTTCACCCCACCTCCACTAGAGCAATCTGTACCTTGCTATCCATTCTTAATTAGCACATTCTTTTAGATAATATCACCACCTTCAACAACTCTTTGTTCTTTTGTCAGTGACATCTTTTGGTTATCTGCTCCTATCACTGCTTGCTTGTCCTACAACCACGCCCCTCCCACTTCTTCCCCCCTTCCCCCCAACCTTAAACCAGCTTATATTTCACCCCTCCTATTTTTACTTAGTTCTGTTGAAGTGTCATGAGAACTCGAAACATCAACTTTGTTGTCCGCCGATGCTGCCAGACCTGCTGAGTTTTTCCAGGTATTTTTGTTTTTGTTTTGGATTTCCAGCATCCACAGTTTTTTGTTTATCTCTGTGATATCTTTAATGTCACTACCCATCTTCTGTTTGCCAACCTCTGTAAACTTGAGGCCATGCAAAATTCTTCTACCCATGTTGTTCACTCATCGCCCTTGTGCCCACAGACCTACACAGGCTCATAGTTAAGCAGTGCCTCAATTATAAAATTCCTCATTTTATTTTCCAATCCTTCTTTCGTCTTGCCCTGTCCTATTTCTGTAACCTCCACCAGCCCCACAACCCACTGAGATCTCTGCATTCCTCTTGAGTATCCCTGATTTCATGCCTTCAACTACCAAGGGCTTAGGCTCTGTAATTCACTTCCTATAGCTTCCCATTTCACTTCCTCTCTTTTCCCCTTTAAGACACACCTCAAAGCCTACCTCTTTGACCAAGCTTTTGGTCACCTGTCTTAATAGTTCTTTAGGTGGCTTGGGGTTAATTTGGTTTGATAATACTTCTGTGAAGCACCTTGGGACATTTTACTATGTTAAAAGCACTAAATAAATACAAGTTATTATTGTTTAATTTCTGGATTGCAGTTCCTTTAATTCCCAGGCTTACATGTAATTCCAAATCTTTTATAAAAATTGTCATCCTCAATAAGAATTAACAAGCATCTCTTTTTTAAAGAGCAGAAACAATAATCTGTAATAACTAAAAGGAAATTTAACAAATTAAATGACAATATTGTCCCTGGTGTTGACTATGAACTCCAGTCCCTCTGGTTCAGGAAGGGCTTAAGCCACCAGTGGACATTCCATGATCACTCTCCAGGGATACCCGGGCATCAACATGCTGCAGAAGAGAGATGGGCAGATGGACCATTGCTGTTAATCTAATTCCTTTTAAACCCCAGGGTTACTGCATTCTGAATCCCAGGGTTGAGGAGTCCACAACCAGAGGACATGAACTTAGGGTAAGAGATGAGAGGTTTAGAGGGGTTTTGAGGGGAAATTTAACACACAGCAGGGATCTGGAACTTACTGCCTGCAAGGGTGGTAGGGGCAGGAACCCTCAACATTTAAAAGTACTTGAAATACTGTAACCTACAAGGCTACAGACTAAGAGCTGGAAAGTGGGATTAGGTTGGGTGGCCACTTTTTTGGCTAGCATGGACTCAGTGGGCCAAATGGCCTCTTCCGGTGGTATAGATTTCTTTGTTTCTATGATTACTGGCCCTTTAAATCCCCGGATTGCTGGCTCTTTAAATCTCCGGGTTGCTGGCCCTTTAAATATCCGGGTTGCTGGCACTTTAACATTGAACAGCCGATGGTTCTATTAGTGATGTCACGCGTCAGGCGACTCCGCAGCCAATCGCCGCCGAGGAGGTGATCTGTCGCAGTCGCATTAATCCCCGCCTGCTAAACGCTGATTGGTGATTTAGGAGATCCCGCCCTCTCCATTGCTTCCTCTCATTGGTTCAAGTAGAGACACCTGGTGATAAGAGCAGATCAGTTGGCCAAATAACATTGGAATGACGTCGCGCTGCGATTCGATTGGTCCCTGAAGCTGTCAATCACAGGGGGCGGTAGGGTTTGGCCGGTTCCTTGGCAACCGTGGGGCTGGAGCAGCGCGAAGCGGCGTAAAGCTGGCGGTTTAAATTAGCCCGGAGTTTCGCCTGACAGGTAGGCAGCAAATAGTCTGTTGCCCAGCGCTCGCTGGTGGACCGGGGCTGGCCTGGCCTGGCCTGATCCGATCCGGAGTGTCGCCCGCTCGTGGTAGGTGCTGGGAGAAACCATCCTTATTTCTCTTCCCCCCCACCCACCCACCCATTAGCTTGGCTCAGTTGGTAGCGCCCTCGTCCCAGGTTCAGAGGTTGAACCCACTGCAGCACTGAGGTAGTGCAGCACTGCCAGAGGTACTGCCCTTCCGATCAGACTTTCGAACTCAGCTGCACTTACGGGTGGGTGCAAACGATCCCATGGGTTTTGACAATCTGGACTCTGCTTGACAGGGGTGGGAGCTGATTCTATAACCTGGATAAATACTTGGACGAGAAAAAGGCAGGTGAAAGGTATTATATAAATGCAAGTTGTGTGTGTGAGTGTGTGTATATATTGGCACGCCATTTGCGTAGGACACAAGGGGAAAAATTGCAAGTATATGGAGAAGGAGTGGGACTAACTGGATTGTTCTATGAAAGAGCTGGCACAGACATGATGGGCTGAATGGCCTTCTTTTGTGCTGTGCTACTCTATGATAAGTGCTTATTGGAATGAAAGTGGTTGCTGCATTCTTTCTGATGCCCTGACTAATATTTATCCCCCAATCGTCATTGCTGCAACAAGCGTATCTGTCAATCTCAGTGCTGTTTGTGGGATATTGTTGTACACAAATTGACTGTTTCTTTTAGTTTAAAAAAAAGCAACAGTTGACAAATTACTTGTTGCATGTGAAATGCTTTGTGATACCCTCCTGTGAAAGGTACTACTGTAAATAATAGTTATCTGTTTCTGTTTCACAGGAGGGTGTTTCTGAGCAACACCCTCCTGTGCACCTGTGAATCTGAAAGAACAATTTATGGCCTTCTGTCTTGCTCGCAGACATAAAATCCCAGCTGTGTTATTGACAGATGCAAGTAACTTTTTAAACTAAGGTTTATGGATGGTGTAAAGTGCATTATATTTGTACTGTGTAAGTGAACAAAGCAATTAATAGTCTATACCCCAGTTACTAGACTGATTCAATAGTAGTTATTGATCACAGTTTGTAAGTGTATATACAATACACAGTTGACAGTCTTAGTGTGCTGCCAGCTCTGTTTTCCCCTTATTCTGTGAAAGGAGCTCCTGTAATTGGACAATTGAATTTTAATTTTATTAGATTACAACTAGAAAGAAAGACTTCCGTTTCTGTAGCTCCTTTCATGACCACCAGTCATCTCGAAGTTCTTTACAGAATGGAGTACCTTTTGAAGTGTAGTCACTGTTGTAATATGGGATATGTGGCAGCCTATTTGCACAGCACAACAGCAATGTGAAAATAACCAGATCACCTGTCTTTTTGTGATGCTGATTGAGGGATAAATATTGGCCAAGACACCAGAGAGAATTCCTCTTTTGAAATAGTACCGTGGGATCCTCTACACCCACCCAAGCAGGCAGATGAGGCCACAATTTAATCTCATCTGAAATCTAGACAAAGAAGCAATAGTCTAAGAGTTTACACTAACCCAGAGGGCTTCTTTATCTGTGGTTACTGTTTACAATTCTAACCTTGCACAGTAAAGATCTGTAAAATCCAGTGTCTCAGGCTTTTTATGGCTTTACTGTTGTCAATTTTGTATATACACCCACGGGGACATAACGTGTTTTATTTAAGGTGAGATATTTAAGAAACAGTGTAATGTTAGGATTTCATTTTTAATTGAGTTTATAGTTTTGGTTGGATTGGGTAGCCTTACAGCTTTGTGGTGTTTCATAGTTTTTTTAATGTGGTTAATTCCAAATAAAATGCAATTATCTAAATTAATCCAGATTGAAGTTTTAGAATATGAATCTCATTTTACCTGTTCATAGACGTAAGTTTGTGGAATGCTTAATGGAAGGGATGAAGCATTTTGGCAACAAATATCTCGCAGTGATTCCTGCTTTTGGGTATCTTGGTAATTTACAGTGGTGGAACTTCACAGCTTGATTATTCAAACTCTATCCTTCCTGGCCTCCCATCTTCCGCCCTCAATAAACTTAAACTAATCCAAAACTCTGTCTATGTCCTAATTTGCGCCAAGTTCTGTTCACTCACCATTCCCCCTATGCTCGCTGATGTACCTGGCTCCCAGTCCAGTAAGGCCTTGATTTTAAAACTCATCCTTGTTTTCCAATCCCTCCATGCTTCACTGCTCCCCATAAAACCCTCCGAGATATCAGCACTCCTCTGATACTGGCCTCTTGAGCATCCCTGATTTTAATCATACCCCCATTGGCAGCCGTGCCTTCAGCTGCCTCAGCCTTAAGCTCTGTAAATTTTTCCACCTCTCTATTCTTTTTTAAGAAGTCCCTTAAAGCTTACCTTTTTGGCCACTTGTCCTAATGTCTCCCCATGTGACTCGGTGTCAAATTTTGTTTGATGATTGCTGTGAAGCACCCTGAGATTTTTTTACTACATTAAAGTCGCAATAGAAATGCAAGGTGGTGTTGCTGGAGCAACTTTGTAACATTTACAGTTTGTGATCACAAAGATCAAAGGCTGAGCAATAGATTTGGTGCTAACGGTAACCTTGGATACAGGCAGACTTAATATATATGAATTGTAAAAATATAAGAATTTTTCACTGGAGGCTATTTTTATGACAGCTCCATCACTGATCCTGTAACATAAATGTTATGCTGTATACTTTAGAAGCAAGACTTGCATTTATAAAGCGCCTTTCTTGATTTCAGGATATCTCAAAGCATTTATAACCAGTGCAACACCTAGTTTGAAGTACAGTCACTAGTAATGTAGGAAACTGCAGCTAACTAGCCACAGAAGAAATGGACCAAAGGTGAACAAAACAATCCACACAAATCAGTGGTTTAAATTAAATAATTTTGGAAAAACATGAACTGATCCTGGGTATTCATTTTACCATTCTTGCACTGTGTTGCAGATGGCTGCCCACTATTCCCCCCGACTTCGAAATGACACAGTGCCAATACTTTTGATCAATCACTAAACAGATTGATCAGAAATTCTGTTCTGTTTGTTTTAAGGGAGCTGTAAAAGTGAACAGGTAAACACTGGTGTTCAAATAGTGACCAGAGGAATCTCTCCAAATATTTCTATGTTAATCTGCACACAACACGGGCCAGTCCAGTCAGGGTAACCACAAATGGAGACCTGAAAAGGATGCTAAAAATAGTCACAGCGAATTTATTTGGTAAGTGATGAACTACTAAGATCTCTCCTTTTGGTTCACAGGTTATGCCATGGATATCGTACTGCATTACACAGACTACTACTTCTTTACACCATATGTGTACCCCAGTTCCTGGCCAGAGGATGGTGCTCTACGTCAGATAATCAGCCTCCTAATTGTAACGAATGTGGGAGCTGCTGCTATCTACCTTCTCTTTGGATTGTTTAGCTATTATTTCATTTTTGACCATGCACTGAAGCAACATCCACAGTATTTGCCGGTAGGTGCTGTCTCTCTGTCAAATGTATAAATATAAGATTAAAGATTATACCAAACAGAAGGAGCCTGTTTCAGCTCTTTGAAAGAGTTATCCAAATAGACCCACTCCTGCTCTTTCCCCACAGCCCTGCAATTCTTTCCTTTTAATTATATATCCAGATCATAGCATGGTCATTTAAAAAAAGAGCAGAGATGGAGGCTTTGCTATTACTCATGAGTCACCTATTGCTTTGTTGGCTACTTGGCAGATGAAATGTCATCGTCTTGCTGTACGTACAGCCCCAGCACCCACCCCCACCCCCCCCCCCCGTAATATTTTCCACTGTGTACCTTCCATATAAAGGAAATGGAGCAAGAATTCCTGAGACAGCACACAAAGGAAAAATACAATGTTTGTAGGTTTCTAAATCATTTTGAAAGCACTTTCACTGGGACTAGCAAACGAGATTTTTTTTGGAATACAGCTTTCTTGCTACAAAGTCACTGTTTTTGCCTCCATAGTCCATTACTTGTGCTTCATTTTATTTTACCTTCTGTTCTTTATTCCTGTATCCCTCCTCTGCAGAACAGCTTGCCTACAAGTACCCTCTTTTAGTTAGGAAGAAATGTCTTACTGATTGAGGTGTGGTTTTAGCAGTCTGACAGCCCCCACCTCTTTCCCCCCACCCCCACCACCCTTCTATCCTTGCTTGCACTGTGGTTTCAAAGTGTGGGGCATTTTTTTTCCATGATCTTCACACTTTTATCAGACTTTATTAATTAGATAGGGGGTGAGTTAGCTCAGTTGGTTGGGTGGCTGGTTTGTGATGCAGTGTGATGCCAACAGTGTGGGTTCAATTCCTGTACTGGCTGAGGTCATCCATGAAGGCCCCCCCTTCCCAACCTCGCCCCTTGCCTGAGGTGTGGTGATCCTCCAGGCAAAACTGATCAGCAGCCATCTCTCTAATTAGAGAGTAGCCTGTGGTCCTCCAGAACTCCGGCAACTTTCATTTCATTAACTAGGTCCACTGCCTTACTTCTTACTGTCCATTACCATTAATGGGATTACAGGTTTTACAGAGGGACTGGTGAATTAAGACTTTGTTTTTTTTTGGAGCTGGGAAAGTTAATGAATGGTCTATTTGAGATCTTCAAGGTAAATGGTGTGGAATAGTAGCATCCCGCTGACTGAGGACAACCCCAACACAAATTAAACGGAAGGGTAGGATTTCTTCACACATGGTGGTTAGAATGATAGAAAATTTACAGCATTGAAAGAGGCCATGTGGCCCATTGTGCCTGCTTTGGCTGAAAAATGAGCCACTTGGCCTAATCCCACTTTCCAGCATTTGGCCTGTAGCCCTGCAAGTTACAGCACTTAAGGTGCATATCCAGACACCTTTTTAATGAGTTGAGGGTTTCTGCCTCTACTACCCTTTCAAGCAGTGAGATCCAAACCCCCACAACCCTCTGGGTGAAAAAATGTTTTCCTCATTTCCCCTCTAATCTTTCTACCAATCACTTAAAACCTATGCTCCCTAGTCGCTGACCTCTTTGCTAAGGGAAATATGCCTTTCCCACTCACTCTATCCCGGCCCCTCACAATTTTATACTTCACAATCAAATCTCCCCTCAGTTCCCTCTGTTACAAGGAGAATAACTCCAGCCTATCCAATTTTTCCTCATTGCTGCATTTTTCCAGTCCTGGCAACATCCTTGTAAATCTCCTCTGTACCCTCTCTAGTGCAATTACACCCTTTCTGTAATAAGGTGACCAGAACTGCACACAGTGCTCAAGTTGTGGCCTAACTAATGTTTCATATACTTCCAGCAAAGAGGTGGAAGTTCTCTGCTGCAAACCATTGGTGGACATTCTTTTGAAAAGGGAATTAGATAGTTGCTTGAAGGATAATAAAAAGCTATAGAACACAAGGTGTGGGAAGGAGATTGTAGTGTGCTTAGGTGGGGCTTAGGAGAAAAACAGCACGGACTTGATGGGCAGAATGACCTGTTTTCTGTGCCATGATTTTAAAAACAAACATTTGAGTTGTGTGCACGCAGTTCCATATTTTTGGAAACTGAGGCAATTCAAATAGTTTCTGTGGATATCTTTGAAACCAATCTTTTTCTCCCCCCTTCTATAGAATCAAGTGCAGCGCGAGATAAAATATGCTCTGAAGTCAATGCCATGGATGAGCATTCCAACAGTGGCTTTGTTCTTTGCGGAGGTCCGAGGGTACAGTAAATTGTATGACAATATCGAGGATTCCCATTATGGTAAGCTTTTTTAATGAAAAGAACAATGGAGGAGAAATGGGAATGCCAAGAGGATCAAAATTCCACTGGAATGTGGATGTGGATTTGACATTTCGTTTAATCTACTTGCACTATTAAAATGCAACTATGGGTAGTGAGCTGAGATCGGGCATGTTCTTGAAACCTGGAAGCTGTTGGCTGAATTGAGAACTGAATGGACTTGTTGCTTTGGAAAAATCGCAGTTGAAAGAAGCAAGTTTCAATTCCCATTCTTCTGTGTTTCCCCACCCTAGATTCCAGCATGGTGAGACCCTGAATTGCATTTTGTATCAGCTGCCTAGGCCCTGAGCCCTGCAATTCCCTCCCCAAACCTTTCCGTCTCTATTTCTCTTTCCTCCTTTAAGACACTTCTTCTTAAAACCTACCTCTTTCTCTAAACTTTTGGTTACCTTTCCTAATGTGGCTCGTTGTCAAATTTTGTCTGATAGCACTCCTGTGAAGGGTCTTGGGATGTTTCACTATTTTAAAGGTGCTATATAAATGTAAGCTATTGTTATTTATGGAACACCTGCTTGAGTCTTGTGGGTACTTCAATCACTGAAGGGAAAAGCAACATTAAAATGGCTGCATGGAAAGAGCAGTAAGTCCACATGGATTTTTAACTCTCATTCCACCTGGTGGATGCCATATGGAGGGAGTTTTGCCCCTCTCTCTCCTTGAGTCTGTGGCCCATGTGTGTGTAAAGACCTGGGTATTCTGTGTGATTTATATCATGAGCCTGCCACCCTAACCTTGACCTTGCTGTTTGATCAGGTTGGTTTGGAGTGGTCCTCAGTATGGTCTCCTTTCTCTTCTTCACGGACATGTGTATCTACTGGATTCATCGGTTTCTCCATCACAAGCTCTTCTATAAGGTGAGGTACACTTAGTGTTAAATGGTAGGTTGTGAATTTACAAGGCAGCACAAGTTTGTTATACAGGTAACTAAAGAGAAGAGATTTGAAAATAAGGATTAGATTTGATTGTCACGATTAGAAAAACCTTTCAATGTTGTATTGATGAGTGGGAGGTAATTGGACATAACTAGCTTTGCTTCCATAATATTAAATAGCACAGAAAGCCACTTGCCCCATTGTGGCTGTTCTGGCTCTTTGAAAGAGCTTTCCAATTAGTCCCACTCCCCTGCTCGTTCTTCAAAGCTGTGCAAATTTTCCTTTTCACATTTATCCAATTCCCCTTTGAAAGTTCTGCATTGCCTGAAAGGGTTTGTGTCAAGAACCTGTTACTAACCTTATTTCCACTTCATGTATTTTTTTTTAAAGTTTGGGATTTTTCATCATTGCAGCTAACCCTGATTTAGGTGCTAAAAGAAACTGAGGGTGGGTTTGGCTAGACGATAGTTTGAAGATCATCTCATGTAAACTCCAAACTGCATGCCTTTTAGTTTCATGTGATCACTAATGTGAAGATCTTTGTAACTTCTCCTACAGCATTTACATAAACCCCACCATATTTGGAAGATTGCAACCCCGTTTGCAAGTCATGCTTTTCATCCTGTGGATGGTTTCCTACAGAGTATCCCGTATCATATCTACCCCTTCCTTTTCCCACTGCACAAGCTGGTCTACCTGGGCCTTTACATCTTTGTCAATATCTGGACAGTGTCCATTCACGATGGAAACTACAGAGTACCTAAGATCTTTGAGGAGGTCATCAATGGAGCAGCTCATCACACTGACCACCACCTGTACTTTGACTATAACTACGGGCAGTACTTCACACTCTGGGACAGAATCGGAGGCTCCTACAAGTGCCCCTCGGCCTTCGAAGGCAAAGGACCGCATGATTACCTGAGGAAACTGAAGGCTGAGGGAAAGCTGTGTGGCAGCTCTTCCTTCAATGGCCACGCAGCCAATGAAAAAGTCTGCAAAGAGGAATGAACAGCTCCCATTCCCTGACTTTGCCCGTGCTTTGTTCCTGTGAAGCGCTCTCATCCTGCCAAGAGCAATATTATGAATGACACATAATCCAGGCATAGCTCAGTGCTCTGATTTACTGTATTTTATCACTACAAATAAGGCCTATTGGAAATGTGCAGCAATAAAAGACTACTTGTAGCTTTGTGAGTGATGGGAACCCCCACTTCACTAGCTTTTTTGCAGATTGGAAATACTTTGTTAAAATTTCTGCAGATGGCTACTTTTATGTGGCACAGGAGATCTGCAAATTAGGGTCTCGACATACTACTGAACTGAATGCTTTGTTATTGCCATATCTAGGGTACAGGTGATTCTTAGTTGTTGTCTAGTTTTAATTTAGTAAGATGTTATAACAAGAATAGACTGCTAAAGGATCTGGATCATTCTGATGATTCTAAGCGATTTTAAGACATACAGTTTCTGTGCTGTACAGTCTTTGGTTTTGGAATGTTTGCAGAATAAAATCATATATTGCTTTTCAATGATGGGTAATCACAAAAATATTCCCACATATAGATGATGGTAAACATGAAATGAGTTAATGTGAACTATTATTTGGGCTCAAGTTTGTACCTTAAGTTGTCCTGTTTAACATTTGCTGCCTACTTTATATTGTATAATATTATTTCTTTGGTCATGTGATGGAATATACAGTAAAATGCCATGCTGCTTTAATGAGTCTGAGTTATTTCAATCACCATGTTATCTGTAATCTGGGAGGGGACTGGGCTATGCTGTTGGTCTGGATTCCAATCCAGTGTGGGCTGTAAGAATGCTCCCAATGTGGTTTCCTCTACATTGGAGAGACCAAACGCAGACTGGGTGACCGCTTTGCGCAACGCCTTTGGTCTGTCCGCAAGTATGACCCAGACCTCCCTGTCACTTGCCATTTCAACACACCACCCTGCTCTCATGCCCACATGTCCCTCCTTGGCCTGCTGCAATGTTCCAGTGAAGCTCAACGCAAACTGGAGGAACAGGACATTATCTTCCGACTAGGCACTTTACAGCCTTCCGGACTGAATATTGAGTTCAACAACTTCAGATCATGAACTCTCTACTCCATCCCCACCCCCTTTCCAATTTCCCACCCCCCCCACCTTTTTCCAATAATTTATAATTTTTTTACAAATATATTTTTCTCTTCCCACCAATTTTGAAATTTATTTCAATCTATTGTTTTATCTCCCCCTTTTAGCCCATTTCAATCCCTTCCCCCCACCCCACCCCTACTAGGGCCATCTGCCACTATCTTGTCCTGCTTGCCACCCTTAATGTCCCCATTAACACATTCCTTAGATAATATCACCACCATCAACACCCCTTTGTCCTTTTCTCTATGACATCTTTGGCAATTTCTTCTTGCCTTCACCTATCACTGGCCCCCTATTGAGCTCTACCTGTCCCACCCTCCTCTACCAGCTTATATTTCACCCCATTTCTCTATTTCCTTAGTTCTGATGAAGGGTCATACGAACTCGAAACGTCAACTGTATCCCTCTCCGCAGATGCTGTCAGACCTGCTGAGTTTTTCCAGGTATTTTTGTTTATGGGCTGTAAGAGTGCTCTGTTAAATGGTTTTCGGGCAGTCTTAATCCAGTACCTGTGAGCCCATAGCACAAAACCGGCCTCCATTTGTCAATCATATGATGTTCTTGCTTAGTGAGGCCTCGAGGTGCGTCATGTGGGGAGATAGGGGTAAGGGAAACCAGAAAGGTCAGTCCAGACAAGCTGCAGCTGCCTTAGGTATGCAGGGTGGAATGTGTTCTCATCTTTAGCATTGCCATACCGTTTCAAACAGATATACACAATTAAATCACAGTGTTGACCTTTGCCTTATCAAACCATATAAGTTTATGTCTTTGGTATAATGCAGGAACTTCTAAGTCAACTTTTGCCAAGTTTTCAGGTCAAGATATTAAAATCTGATCAGTGATAATGGAGCATTGCATCCATCAATTTTATTTTTTTTTTAAATCCCTCCATCTTTAAAAATCATCTGTGTGTAGACCTCTCTTTAAAATAAGCTTGTATTTATATATACTTGGGGAAGGCATAGCCGCCAATCAGGGACATGCAAGAGGTCAGAATTGGAATGGCATAGAGAACTAAGAGGGTTGTCAAGCTGGAGCAGGTTAAGAGAGATAGGAACGGATTTGACCACATAATGAGAATTTTAAAATCCAGCCATTAATGGACCGGAAGCCAACCTAGATCAGTAAGCACTGGAATAATGGGCCAATGGAACTTGTTGCGAGTTAGGAGATGCTAAGCAGTGTTCTAGCTGAGCTCAAGAGGATGGGAGGCCCAGCCTGGAGAGCATTGGAATTGTTGAGTCTAGAGATAACAAAAGCATAGATTAGGGATTCATCAGCAATTGGACTAAGACTGACAGTGATGGAAGTCAGATGCATGGTTAATAGTTAATACACATGAAAACAGCATCTTATTTTTCACCTTACAATAATTATTGAATCTTTGGAGCAGTGTTGAAGTGATCAAGATTGCCCAGGAAAAGCTGTTTCTGGGTTTGAGTGTAGAAAAGAAAAAGTGATTAGCTAAATGCAGGTCAAGATATTTGAATCCTGAGGTAAATAGGCAGAAGCTATGCATATGTTTAGCCATGTGATGACAGAAAACAAACTGGAATATTTGTAATGACGCTATTCCCATAAAATTCTCTTGCTCATTAACAAAAGTATTGCATCTTTTACTAAAAATCATTCAGCATGATTTCAACTTCATGATCTCTGAATACACGGTCAATGCTAATGAATCTTCTGGGAAGTATTTGTGGTGCTGCCAGGTCTCTGGCCTTCTGTCAGCTGTGGCTCAGTGGGTTACATACTCACCTTTCAGTCAGAAGGTTGTGGGTTTGAGTGCCACTCCAGAGATTTGAGAACATAATCCAGACTTACATTCTAGTCCAGTATTGAGGGAGTGCTGTACTGTCAGAGATGCTGTTTTTCCTTTAACACATTTAAGAGTTCCAGTTTGCCTTCTCAATTGTATGTAAAAGGTCATGTGGCATTATTCTAATAAGAGTTGGAGTGTTATATCTGATGTCTTGACCAATATTTATCCCTCAACCAACATCACTGAAACAGATTATCTGGTCATTAACACATTGCTGCTTGTGGGATCTTGCCATGTGCAAATTTGTTGCCACATTTCCTCCACTCAACAGTGAATACACTTCTTTGAAATTACTTCATTGGATGTAAAGTGCTTTGGGACATCCTGAGATTGTGAGATGTGCTTTATAAACACAAATCTTTCTTTCCCCCAGCACCGCAACCTGGAACTATTATCCTACAATCTTCAGCCTGTTAGAAGTTACATGGGGTGTCACACACTTTCCTCTGGTCCTAATGTCTGATTCTCCTAGGCTGTTTCGCATGGTGGGACTTTGTATTGAACCTTAATTGAAGTTTATTGTTGAGTATTGGTTGGTCGTTCAATCAGGAAAGGGCATCATAGTTGAACCATAGATGTGAGGGGCTGAATGGACATCTCCTGTTCCTATATTCCCATGCCATTCCATTCCAGTTACTGAAGTTCATGATATTTTATAATGATGTGTTTGATTTGATTAACGGTCCATTACTATATGACCATTTAGGACATCTCAGTCATTAGTAATCTTTGGTTTTATCTCATTATTATGCTGCTGGCCCCACTCCTCTTTAGGGTTTGTTTGGACTATACCCAAAAGACTAACTGATCCCACAGATGCTGACTGACCTACTTCCGGCATCTTCTGCCTCTTTTGTCGGCTCTCAGCGACTCTAGTCTTTCGTTTTTAACACCGTGCAGGTGGCAATTCCGAGAAATTCATGGGAATTGGTTTTTACGATGATTAAATAGAACTCAGATTGAGTTGAGTCAACCTGCTGTAACATAATTTCCCACTTGAGGGCAGCTGCGCACACAGACCACAGTCACGGCTGAGAGCAAGGTGTAGGATGAATAGAGTCATTTTGGTTGATGTCAAATTAATTTGGCTTTAAAACTTCATTGCATTGACATTAGAAGCCACACAAACACTGTGGAAATCTGAGTCATTATGTAAATGTGATAGAAATAAATCCAGACAGGAGAAATTGTTTGGCACACCTCACCAGCTACCTACACCAGCTATCTCCAGTCACAGAATGATGATCAAGAGATCATAGAAGTTTTGTTCCTGAGACTTCTCCCTGATGTCCAGCCTAGGGGAGTGATCATTCTTTGTTAAGTGCTTCCTGACATAAGAACACAAGAAATAGCAGGAGGGAGCCAAACAGCCCCCTTGAGCTTTCTACATCATTTAGATCAGCCATGATCTTATCAGATAATGGAGCAGGATCAAATGGCCTACTAGTGCTCCTAATTCGTTTGCTCGTACCTATGTTCAATATGCCTGGCTGATTTTCTACCTCAATTCCTCTTTCCCAACCGCTCCCCATATCCCTTCATTTCCTGAGAGGCTAAAAATACCTGTTCCAGCCTTAAATGTATTCAACAATGGAGCATCCCAATCCTCTGGGATAGAGAATTCCAAAGATTCACAACCCTCGAGTGAAGAAATTTCTCCTCATCTCAGCCCTAAACGGCTGACCCCTTATACTGAGTCTGTCCCTTCATCCTAGGCTTTGCAGCCAGGGGGAAACAGTGTTCAGCATTAACCCTATCAAGCTCTCTAAGAATTTTACATGTTCCAACTTCTCATTCTTCTAAATTCTAGAGAATATTGACCCATTCTACACAATCCTTCTTCATAGGATAGCTCTCTCACCCCAGGAATCAATCTAGTGAACCCTTATTGACGTCTTTGTTGACAGGTGAGATTGTGGCATAGTGGTAACATCACTGAACTAGTGATCCAGGCCAATACTCTGGGGGCAAGGGTTCAAATTCCACTATGGCAGATAGTAGAGCTTAAATTCAATTAACAAATTGGGATTTGAAATCTAGTCTCAGTAATGGTAACAATGGCTGGGAATTTCTGGTCCTGCCCCATGAAACTATCATTGATTGTCACTAATGCCCTTTAGAGAAGGAAATCTGTGATATTGACCCGATCTGGCCCAGATGCACAGCAATGTGGTTGACTCTGAAATGGTCTAACAAGCCACTCAGTTCAAGGGTGATTAGGGATGGTCAACAAATGCTGGCTTTGCCAGAAATGCTTACATCCCATGAAATAATTTTTAAAAACATTTCTCCCCGTGTCTGCAAATTGTATTAAGTATTGTACCTTAATTGTGCTGTGATTTAAGAGTTCCTGTTTCCCTTTCTATTTTGTCTCCATCTTGTGGCACACATTGGCAGTGCAATGATGGAGTTAGTGTGAAACACTTTCGCTTCACTAACTTTCCAATTGTGGTGTAACTGAAGGCAGTGCCAGCACACCTGAAGTCAGCAGAGACAGACTTACAGGAGGACTGTGGTCTAACTGCAAGCTCCTTCGCTGACAGTTCCAAGGTGATTTCCCCACTGAAGTTTCAGGTGGTGTACATTATCCTGGGAATAGTCTTAATCAGACAAATGTGGCCACTCATTAACGACTAGCTGTTCAAATTCAAAAGGACATTTCACATCCACCTCCTCCACCAAAACATGTAGGTTTACTCGTTAATGATGTCCCATTAGCAAGATCAATTTTGGGGGGAAAATTTCCTACTTAGCTGATTCCAGAAGAGGATAAGACAGAAAAAAGGCTGGCAGCATCTCTGACAGTGCAGCACTCCCTCAGTACTGGACTTCCTCAGGAAGTCCCAAAGCACTTTGCAGCCAATGAAATACTGTTTTGAAGTGTGGTCACTGTTGTAATTTGTGCAGAGCAAGCTCCCATTAACAGTAGTGTGATAAGTTATCTGTTTCTCAACAGTTTTGGCTGAGGGATGAATAGTGTTCAGGGACACAGGGGAAACCCTCTCTGCTCTTCTTTGAAATAGCGTGGTGGGATCATTTACATCCACTAGAGAGGGCAGATGGGGCCTCAATTTAACATCTCATTCAAAAGGCCCTTAATGCACTCTCAGGCGGGTCTGTCACTGATTATTTTTCCAAAAATATACTTTATTCATAAAATATCTGAAGGAACATTCCAAAATATTTCAAAATGGTCATTACAGAAAGTGCAAAAGTATTCAACTTTTCTCCATAGAGACTCGGAGGTGCCTCAATACAATCACGACCCCAGACGGAACAAACAATTCAGACCACAGTACTCTTATTTCCCAGTTTTTACTGTTTTTTTGTTCTGCGATGCATGTGATATTTACCATATACATTCAACGTCAAGCATATAGCTTGAGGGATCCTACACAGTCTCCAGTCCCTCTGTGCACTGTGGCAGAAAGGTCTTAGACAAGCAACGTTTCCCCATTGCGCCCTTGTAGCGGCTGCTCCAAGCTTTAGCGCGACCCTCAGCACATAGTCCTGGACTTTGGAATGTGCCAGTCTGCAACACTTGGTTGGGACAACTCTTTGCACTGGAAGGCCAACAAGTTTCGGGCAGACCAAAGAGCGTCTTTCACTGAAATGGTGATCCTCCAGCTGCAGTTGATGTTTGCCTCATTGTGAGTGCCTGGGGACAGCCAGTAGAGCACAGAGACCTGCAACATGGGGCTGCTCGGGATGAACCTTGACAAAAACCACCGCATATCTTTCCAAACCTTCTTCGCAAAGGCACATTCCAGAATGAGATGTGCAACGGTCTCTTCCCCACCGCAGCTGCTTCCAGGGTAGTGCGCAGTGGCACAAATGCTTCAGTCTTGCGTGAAGAATCTGAGGGGGTGGGGGTGTGCCCTTCTCACCACCAGCCAAGCTACATCTTGGTGCTTGTTTGCAATGAGAAATTCTGTCAAATGACTTTGACAGTCTGTTCAGTGAACCATCCGACAGGATCCACATCTCCTTTTTCCGCAGGGGTTTGGAGGACATTACGTGTGGACCACTAAATGGTATCAGGCTTATTGCGTCCTCTGAAAGATTGCCAAGCACTTCTTGTGCTATTCTAACGTGCAGCAATACGTTTTTACATTAATTTTCCTTTTAAAACAACTGAAAGGAAGGTTTTTCTAAACACTTTTTCGTTTCTTGGTGAAGAAGCCATATTTTTAAAATTGAGGGACTTGAAGGAAAGAACAACTGAAACTTCACTCCACTTCTACATTGCGGTTTCCTGAGCCCCAAGAGCAAACTAAGGAACAACACAATGACGTGACTACCTTGCAGATGACAAATTAAAACTCTGAGGGAATTGAAGCAGACTGCAGCTCAGGAGCAGACTGGATTTTGAGTGTGACTTAGCAGTTACACCGGAGTGGCTTCCGTGGACTGAATAACCAGCTCGTAAGTTCCTTTTCTTTCTGAAACAGAAAAATGTTGAAGGAAAAGAATATTAGCTTTCATTCAAAAATTTCTGCTTTAATTGATAGATTTAATTTTAACTTGTCAGAAAGATCATACGGTTAAAATCCAAATTAACTAATAAGGTGTTTGCTCAGGAGGAATGTTCCCAAGTATAATGAAGTGTTCCTCTCACTCTATCGATAATTATTTTAATTATTTAATTATAATTATGATTTGTATAGTGCCTTTAATGGATGTGGATACTCAGTTACTTTGTCCAGCACAGAGATTGATAGATTTATGGATACTATGGGAATTAGGGGTTAGTGCAGGAAAGTGGAAATGAGTTAGAAGATCAGCCATGCAAAATAGGCCCAAAAGGGCTTTATCCACAATTTCCCTTTTTCCATTCCTGAAGGTGCTGATTCTCACTGGGGTACAGGACCCCTCCTCTCCTGAAGGTGCTGATTCTCACTGGGGTACAGGACCCCTCCTCTCCTGAAGGTGCTGATTCTCACTGGGGGTTGGGTCCCCTCCTCTCCTGAAGGTGCTGATTCTCACTGGGGGTTGGGTCCCCTTCTCTCCTGAAGGTGTTGACTCTCACTGGAGTACAGGCCTGTTCTCTCCATAGGAGTGCCATAAGCTACAGTTGTCACCTCCCCAGTGTTTAATCCGATTTGTCATTCTTCATGTTTGAGCCTCCATTAGTGCATCAGCAGCTATTTGAACTTGGGAGTTGTTACAGGTCAATCCTCTCCACTCCTCGTGTCCATAATCATGCAATGTCCAGCAGTGGTCACAGGGATGAGAGGCAGGAACCTGGCCTGAATTTGGCCATGAATAATGTAGGTCCTGTTATTAAGACTTTCATTGGAACCAATATAATTCAACCTGAAATAAGGATTGGACCTGTTAATGGATGGAATCCTACATAGCTCAACACTGGCTTATGCATTAACCCCAACAACCATTTGAGAATTCAATCTGCAATCTCTAATTTCACTGCTTGTCTTCCATTTCCCATTCTCAGTCAGCTTAACTAATCTAAATCTCTGCTGCTGGCATTCCTACTCCTACAGGTCCCGTTCAATTATCACCCCCTATGCTCACTAACCTGCATTGGATCTGGGTTTGGCAATGCCACGATTTTAATATTCCCATCCTTCTATTCAAATCTCTCCATGACCTTAGCCCAACCCAATCCCTTCAACCTGCTCCAGCCCTGCAACCCTCTGAAACCTTTGTGCTCCTCCAATTCTGGCCTTTACGCAATCCAGATTTTTATCACTCCACTATTGCCAGCCATACCTTTAGCTGTCTAGACCCTTTCTCCCTGCTTCCTCTTTTAAGACACTATTTAAAGCTTAGCTCCTTGGCTAAGGTTTAGTTAGTTGTCAGAATATCTCTTTATGTGGCTCAGAGTCAGATTTTGTTTGATAACTCTCCTGTAAAGTATCTTGGGATGCATTTAAAGGCATTATATAAATGCAAGTTGTTAATATCATTGATTAATTTTCTGTGTTTCTCTCCATAGGTGATGAACAGTGGAATGGGCTTCTTCTTGTTCCTTTCGTCTCTTATGTTCTATGGTAAGAGTTTCTTACAGGTCTAGTAAATTGGGCTTATATTCTCTGTAGTTTAGAAGAATGAGAGATGATCTTATTGACACCTACAAACTTCTGAGGGGGCTTGATATGGTAGACGCTGAGAGATTTTTTTCTATTGGTCAGGGAATCTAAAACATGGGCGTACAGTCTCAGACTAAGGAGCCAACCATTTAGGACTGTGATAAGGAGCAATTACTTCACTCAAAGGGTTGTGAATCTTTGGAATTCTTTTTCCTGGGGGTTGTGGATGCTCCATCATTGAATACATTTAAGGCCGGGATAGACAGATTTTTGGTGTCTCAGGGAATCAAGAGATATGGAGAGTGGGCGGGAAAATGGAGTTGAAGCCAAGACCAGTCAAGCTTGTATTGAATGGTGGAGTAAGTTCAATAGGCCATGGGGTCTACTCCTGCTCCTATTCCTTGTGTCCTGGTGTTTGTTTATTGAGAACAGGGATAGAACAATGAACTATTATGCTGAAGTGTTTTGAGTCTTAACTGTAATTGGAGATAAAGTTGCCAACTCTGGTTGGATGCAATGACCCGCCCACTTCTAACCACCCCACACTTAGGTCATTGGTCCATTCTCAGTGCGTCTGCATTGGACATTTAAAATAATGGGCCCCAAGGGATGAGTGGTGGGACCAGCATCTGGGCAGATCGAGCTAAATTGGTGATTTGTTTTATACCTAGAAGCAGTGGGGGAAATGGATCACTATGTGTACTATTAATGGGAAGGATGGAAACACCAGCCCAGTGTGGCATGGAATCACGAGACCAGGGAGGTCCCAGTTTTAATTTATGGGCCAGTATTGACCACAGCCTAGTCAGTAAAAGGACATGCATTTAAATAGCACTTTTCATAACCTCATGACGTGCAAAACACTTTGCAACCAATGAAGTATTTTTGAAGTGTAATCATTGTTGTAATGTAGGAAACTCTAATGCAGCCAATTTGAGCACAGCAAGGTCCCACAAACAGCAATATGATAATGACCAGTTAATCATTTTAGTGATGTTGGTTGAGAGATAAATATTGGTCTAGACATGGGGAGATCTCCCTGCTCTCTTGGAAATGGTGCCATGGAATCGTTCACACCCACTTGAGCAGGCAAATGAGCCCTCAGTTTAATATATCATCTGAAAGACAGCGCCTCTGAGAGTGCAGCACTCCCTCAGATTTTTGTATTCAAGTCCTGGAGTGAGAATTGAACCCAAAACGTCTGCCACCAGGGTAAGAATGCTATCCACAGAGCCCTGCCCTTTTCCCAGAATCCTTTAACCTCCTATCCTCTAGCCACATATCTAACCTATTCTTAAATGTAAATATGGAGGGAATTTTCAATGGACATTTGTTTGGGCCGTTGAATCTCACTAGGTGGGTCCCACCATGATGGGGCTGGAAAACCCCAGCCATGGTCTCTGTTTCATTCACTATCTTTGGTAGTGAACTCTACAGCCTCATGACTCTCAACTTTCTCTTGCTCTATGTCCTAAATCTCTTTAATATAATCTCACCTCCATATCCGTTCATTCTAGACCCCTCAACCACGGGAAAAACTATGGAGGCAATTAGAACCCACCATTGGGCAGTTAACGGGATTGGGGGCAATGCAGGTTTTACCCTCTGCCCGATTTTGCTCTTCATTCAAGTCAACATGGAGCAATTTTGGTCATCCCATCCCAACCCCGTGGAATTTCCACCAGATGAATAAAGTTAAAAAAGACCCCTTCTGTTTCTGTCTACTCTGTGCCTTCCATTCATAACATTAAACTCTATCAAATCATTCTGTGTACAAGATAAGAACTGGGAGCAGGAGTAGGCCATAGGATCCCTAAAGCCTGTTCTGCCATGCAATAAGATCATGGCTGATCTTCCACCTCAACTCCCCTCTCTGACCCTGTCCCCATATCCCTTGATTCCTTTACTAGCTAAACATTTATCTACCTCAATCCTGAATATATCCAATGACTGAACGTCCACAGCTCTCTAGCACAGAGAATTCCAAAGATTCACAAGCCTGTGAGTGGCAACCTAAATGGCCATTCCCTTATCCTGAGACCATGAACATTAGTTCTAAACTCTTCAGCCAGTGGAAACAGCCTCTCAGCGTCTACCTTGAAGAAATCCATGGGGAGGATCTTCTGGTCAGCAAGTGGGGTGGGGCCTGCTCGCTGACGCGTAAAATGACAGGGAATGACGTCGGGAGTTCCTCTGACGTCACCCTGCATCATTTCAATTTTCAGGTCGGCTGGGGCTCAGCCGAGCCAGCTGTGCACCCGCTGACCTCTCAACGGCCTATTGAGGCCATTAATAAAACAATTTAAATAATTAACAGGGTTGCCTGTCCAACCTTAGGGTTGGCGGGTAGGTCGGGAGCCCTGGCGGGCTTCGGAAAAAGCATGAAACCTCATCCACAGGCGGGATGAGGGTTTTTAAATATTTAATAAAGGTTTGAGTTAAAGTGATGGACATGTCCCAACTCATGTGACAGTGTCACATGACGGGACATGTCAGGGAAATGTGGATATCATTTCTTCCCATTTTTAAATTTTGAGCTGATCCCCCTGAGGCAGCACTTAGCCTCAGGGAGGTCAGTGTGCTCTTCCATGTGCATGCGCGAAAGAGCGCACTCTCGGCTGAGGGAATTCCCCCCATCCTGCCCACACAGGAAGCACATAGTGTCCTGGTGGACATCACGCTTGACGGGCCTTAATTGGCCCGCCCACTTAAAATGGCAGCGCGCCCTCCTGCACCCACTCCTGCACTTCACCCCACCCGATGGGAGGAAAATTTTCCCCTATATATTGCAATGAGACCACCTCTCGTCCTTCTAAACTCCAAAGAATATAAACCCACTCTACTCAAACACCCCTCGTAGAACAGCTCTCTCATCTATGTTCTAATGAAACAAATACACTATGGCTTAGATGTAAGTGTTTAAAGCAACCATTGGGTTTCAGGATTTATATCCCTTGTTCAAACTGCCCAAGTTGGTGATTGGTTCGATCCCAGCTGTCACTTTAAGTGAAGAAATGTTATTTACATTAGGCGCAGTTCCGTTGCTGCACAGGAGAGCACAGCAATTGTAATTTACTGTAAAGAGGAAGAAGCCACTACAGCAGATCCTTCCCACCATCCCCACCCCACACACCCCACCAACCATACCATGAACTACCCACAGTTTCCCCCTTTCCAGACAGCTGACGTTGACTTTGAAAGTAGCTTTCTTACTGTGAAGCAAAGTAACTCTTAACAAGGCACTATTATCCAGGCTGGTGCCCTGATGCAGGACTGAGGTTGGGCTACCTTGACAGAGATTCCATATTCCACATGGGACAGGAAACCAAGAACGCTCATGGCTTTAGGTAGTGTTCTCCAACGTGGACTCCTTGTTTCAAATTGGCCTTACTCTGTGCAGGAAGATCTGCAGATGTTTTAATAACCCTGTTTCACTGTTTGGTGGCATGGACAACATCAACTCGCTTTCGTTTAAGGAAGATATACATAGAAGCCAGCACAATTTGTTGAAGGCAATCATGTTTGACTAACTTGATTGAGTTTTATGATTGGTCAGGGTGATTCAGTTGATTTGTATCTATGGACGGAAAAACGTTGTTTGATAAAGTGCCAGATAATAGCCTTGTTAGGAAATAATGAAGCCTATGGGATGAAAGGAGTAGTCAGTGGCAGCACTGATACCTAATTGACTAAAGGATGGAAAGCAAAGATAGTTGTTAGCAATTGTTTTTCAGACTGAGGAAAGTGTGCAGTTGTGTCCCTCAGGGAGCATTGTAAAGATCACCGCTCTTTTTGATAATATATGCCGGATGCTGCACACACGTGGTTCTTGAGCCTGGCAGTGATTCAGTTATCATTGCATTGGTCAGTAATTTATATTAATGCATATTAGAGGTCAAGTAACAGAGTTTGGTTTGTGCTGAGAAACAATGAGTATCGGATACCCAACATTAAATCGAGAGTTTATAAATAGGATTGTATGTAGCCAAGAATGGGTTACAGGCTGGAATCTATCGCAGGTTTCAAGCAGTTTACATGTAGCATAACAGATACCCAGGAGTAAATTACAGTCCAGAATCTAATCGAGAGGTTCGGGCAGTTTATGGGCAGAATTTTGCCCTTGTCGGGCGGGCTCGGTGGGGCGGACGGGTGGGGTTGAGAAGCTGACCGTCGTCGGTGATCGGGGCCGGACCGTAATTTCACGCTGATGGGCCAATTGAGGCCTGCCAAGTGTGAAACACATGCTGCAGCGCTTAGTGCTGCCTGTGTGGGGAGGGGAGGAGGCCGAGCGGAGAGCTTCATGTATGCGTGTGGGTGTCACATGAGCAAGGGGGACATGTTAGAATCGGGATGAAATCTTTTTTTTTTACGTGACGGATTGAAACCTCATCCCGCCCGTGGATGAGGCTGGGCAAAAAAAATGCAAAGGCCGCTTGGTCTTTTCGTCTAACCACTAGCTGTAAGTTTGGATGGGCAGTGAAAAAGTTAAATCAATTGGATTGTTAATGGTCTTAATAGGCCTTTTAATTGTCAGTGGGCACACTGCCAACTCACGCGTGTGCCCGCCAATCGAAATATCGCGCGAGTGCACGATGACATCGGGACACTTGCCTGACGTCACCACGCGTCACCTTACGCTCATTCGGGTCGGGCGCATGCCTGTCTGACAAACGAAAAGTTCTACCCTGTGTGTAGAATAACAGGCACCCAAGGAGCAAGTCTGGAATCGGTGATTTATATGCAAAATAACAGGTAGTCAGGAGAGAGTTACAATCCGGAATCCGATCGAGGGGTTCAGAGTGTTTATACTCAGGACAGAGTTAAAGCCTGGAAACTAATTGAAGCTTTTGGGTGGTTTATACAGAGAATAACAGTAATCCAAGAGAGAGTTACAGTCTGGAATCTAATCAATGGGTTTGGGTAATTTATGAAGGATAGTTGGTGTAACATCACCAAAAG
Source organism: Carcharodon carcharias (assembly GCF_017639515.1). Lineage (NCBI taxonomy): Eukaryota > Metazoa > Chordata > Chondrichthyes > Lamniformes > Lamnidae > Carcharodon > Carcharodon carcharias. The sequence goes on from NC_054491.1 coordinate 19,945,225, forward strand.
GGGAAATAAACCCATTGCCAGCCATCACAGGTACTGAGGCTTCTATCAATCTACAGACATTGCCTGTTTGTTCCTGCTCCGTAGGTATCTGCTCAATCTTAGCTATTGGTGTCTCCACCCCAAAATCCTTGGTTGTGGAGGAGGGAATGGAGCTACGGCTGGACTGCAAGCTGGGACATGCGGACACTCAATTACACAACATCAAGCTGGAATGGTCTTATACCCCTTACACTGGTGCTGAAGAGGACTTGGTGAGTGATGTGTTCCAGTGCGCTGTGTCAGCTTCTGTGGCTGCACTCGACCACCAGCTTCTCACCCCCTTGTCTTTAACTCAAATGTGGTGTCCGCATGTTGTCATTTTAGGGCCACTGTAATGTCGGCCAGAGTTTTGACTGTCTCTGGGGAATTTTTACACAAAACTGTAGCAGGTGCGCACCAAAGTTCCAAATGATGGGAAGCCACCGGGTGACAGCTCTGGTTTACCTCAAAAGGCTCTGAGAGTAAGTCTAGATTTAGAGGCTAGCAGCTAATGCAAAAGGGAATTCCAAAGTCTTCTATAGGCATATAAACAGTAAGAGGGTGATAAAAAAGAGGAGTAAGGACCAAAAGAGGATTTACACATGGAGGCAGGAGACATGGCTAAGATATTAAGTGAATATTTCACATCTGGCTTGACCAAGGAAGAAGACGCTACCCAGGCCATGGGGAAAGAGGGGGGAAGTTCAGCCACTATAAGGGTTTAAAATTGATAACAAGGAGGTACTGGACTGGTTGAGTGAACTTAAAGTTGACAAGGCACCAGGACCAGATAAGATGTATTCAAAGGTACTGGGAGAAGCGAGAGTGGAAAGTGCAGATGCATTGGCCATAATTTTTTTAGTCTTCTTTAGGCTCAGGGGTGGTGTCAGAAGACTGGAGAATTGCAAAAATTACACCCTTGTTCAATAAAGCGGGTAAGAATAAGCCCAGCAACTATAGGCCTGTCAGTTTAACTTTGATGCTGGGGAAACTTCTAGAAACTATAATTTGGGACAGAATTAATAGTCACATGGACAAATGTGGGTTAATTAAGGAGACCCAGCATGGGTTCCCAAGGAAAAATTGTGTTCAACTAACTTGCTAGAATTTTTCAAAGAGGTAACCTGTTTCATCCCTGGGAGTGTTTGACGGGGACAGCGTAGAGGGAGCTTTACTCTATATCTAACCCCGTGCTGTACCTGTCCTGGGAGTGTTTGATGGAGACAGTGTGGAGGGAGCTTTACTCTGTATCTAATCCCGTGCTGTACCTGTTCTGGGAGTGACTGATGGGGACTGTGTAGAGGGAGCTTTACTCTGTATCTAAGCCTGTGCTTTCTCTTCAATTACATTCCTTCTTGATTCCAACACAGATTTTTTTTCACTATCAAAACCTCAGTGTGGTCGTGCAGAATGGTACATTCTCCATGAGACTTCAGTGGGTTGGTGACATCCGACAAAACAATGGTTCCATTCTCATAACTAAAGTGGAGTGCAGTGACAAAGGTTATTTCACTTGTGATTTGCGGATCCCCAGGTTATCCAGTGAAATCTTTACAAGCAGAATTGATCTAAAAGTCTTGTGCACAGGTAATGAACTAAGTTGCTGTACCTCAATACATTGGGAGTGAATGGGAAGGAATTTGAGCCTTTGGGATTCAAAACTCTGGGAGTGAACGAGAAAGGAATTTGTCTATTAGGATTGTATGCACTGGGAATGAATGGGAAGGTGTTTGGTCCATTGGGATTCAGTATTCCGGGAGTGAATGAGAAAAGGTTTCATCCATTGGGATTGTATGCACTGGGCATAAATGAGAAAGGGCTGATCCACTGGGATTCAATACTCTGGGAATGAATTGGAAAGGGTTTATGTCATTTGTGCATTATGTAGAGTTTAACTCAATGTTGTGAGTAAGCTAGGATTAAGCGGTAACTATGTAAGACTTTTCTACTCACCTCTTGTTTGCAATAACCCCATAAATCAAATTAATGGATGAAATATTCTGCACAGCATTCCCCATGTTCTCATGCATGCAGCTAATGGGTGGGGCCTTCAATAAAGAGAGAGCAATCACAAAATCAATCTTTGTATTAACGAGACTGCCAAGCATCCAGAAACCTAATTGAAATAAGAAAGAATTTACATTTATATAACTCTATTACATCCTTAAGACATACCAAGATGCTTTTCAATCAATGAATTCCTTTCAAGTGTATTTAATAATGTTATATAGATAAGCATAGCAGTCAACTTTCACACAAAATACCACAAACAGCAATGAGACCAATTAATCTGGTTCGGTGGTGTTGGTTGGGAAATAAACCTTGATCAGGACACTTCGACTTTCTTTGGATAATATTGTTGGCTATTAAACATTTACCTCAATAACCAGGTTTGGCATCTCATTCAAAAGATGGCATCTTTGAGTGTGCAGCATTCTTTAAGTGCTGCATTGATGTGTCAGCCTAAATTCTGTGCTTAAATCTGGGAGCAGGGATTTAATTGACAGTCGTTGGTGAGATTGCTACCGAGCCATGAAAGACTTGTTTCTTTTGTGAAATTGCTGCTTTTTTGGGTGTTGGGAGGTGGGGGATGGGGTGTGGTGAGGCAGAGATTTTGTATCTGAGCATTTCTATTCCCTTCAGGTTCCAAAGGTACAAGATCTATCAGGCATCCAGGGTTAGCAGAAGCAGTTCCAAAGAATATTATCATATATACAACAGTGGGGATTTTCAGCTTCTTTGGTGCACTGTCTATTATCCTTGTAAGTGTATGGAAGAAACGTTCAATAAACACAGCACCAAGGAGTCAAAGGTAATACATTGAGGAGGGAGAATTTAAATTAGTTTTATTGTTACCTTTCTTTTCACACAAAGAATAATTCTGAACTTTCTCCCTCATTTTCTGTGGTCATTAAGCAGAAGAAACTGTCCTGGCGGGCTTGAAGATTTTGAGGTAAGGGTTTTAATGCAGACTTTTAATAATCCAGAATATTAAATATTCAGTCATTTCCTCAGTCACTGAAACTTTAAGATCAATTGCCAACTTCAGGTCAAATGGATTGAATGTTCTTCCAGAGATTCTTCATAGTTAGAGGGACATCTACTAAAGACTTCCTTTCCCATCATAGTTGGAAGGTTGATCTGTTTGAGATTTATAGGGTAATGAAGAGAATAGATTGTGTCCAAGTTGACAGTTTGTTCAATATAAATAGATTAGGGAGAACCAGGAGTCACAATTTTTTATTATATGAGGCTAGACCAAGGTTAGATGTCAGGAGTTGGCTCTTTTCCCAAAGAATAGTGAACACCCAGAACAAGCTGGTGGCTTACTTGGAGGGCACCAATTCACTGAAATCTTTCAAGTAAGAGCTGGACCTGTTTGGGGTTGGAGCAGGCATCACCTCTTGCAAAAACTAGTTATTCCAGGGAATTCAGGACCTAAATGAGTTGGAAAAGAATTTCCCAAATGTTTTCCCCCAACTTGGCTTGGTTTTCAACCTGGTTCCTTTCCTCTCCCAGGAGATTGCATGGTTTTTGGTGGAGTAGAGTGTTCATTTTCTTTTATTCACTCTCAGAATATCGCTGGCAAGGTCAGCATTCATTGTCCATCCTCAATTGCTCTTGGTAAGATAGGTGTGCCACCTCCTTGAACCATGTGGTGTAAACACGCCCATAGTACTACTTTTCTGTAGCAGTTTGATACAACTGATTGGCCATATCAGAGGGCAGTTAAGAGTCAGCCACATTGCTGTGGTTCTGGAGTCCATGTAGGCCAGACCAGGTAAGGATGGAAGATTTCCTTGGCTAAAGGACATTGGTGAATCAGATGGATTTTTACAACAATCCAATAGTTTCATGATCATCATTAATGAGACTAGACTAACATTTTTTCCAGATTTATTTATTTGAATTTGAACAGCTGCCCTGATGGGATTTGAACTCATTTCTTCTGAGCACTAATAAGGGCATCTGGGTAACCAGTCATATCACCACTATGATACCAATATTACAATACTCAAAGTGTAGGCCAAGCTGGTGGAACATAGGGTCTTTTACAATCAGTCACTATTTGTATGTTTGTAAGCTTCATCCAACTTCTAGCCCATATGGTTAACCATGTGAATAAACCATGTTTAAACTCCACAGACTAGAAAGAAGATTGTTTGGACTGGACTAAATGAGATTTATAGAATTTTAAGTGGTATGGATATTAGTTTAAGTGAAATCAGGGTTATGACGGCCAGACATTATAAATTTAGATGAGTGAGTATTGAATTTAAAACTGGCATTACTTAAAATGTGAGAAATGTCTGTAATGATCTGTTAGGCAGGGGTGTAGAAATTCTGGGTCCAGCATTTGGGCAGCAGTGGGATACTGGAGGATCGAGTTTCAATAGGAATATTGGGGTTCAGGAAAGATGGGATTAGATACCGGGTTTAGAGGTACTAGAGAGATGGTTTTTATTAACCTAATGGTGTTTTCTTATCCTTGACTGCTTTTGGTATGGTGATGTGATCAGCTATTTACCACATAAGAACATTAAATTTGCTGTCTGCTTCTATTCCAAAAACTTTTGAGAATTATCTCAACTGTTGGGTGGTGTTGGAGACAATTGTTATTCAGAGATATTTGTTTCGTTGCTTCAGTTTCCTCCTTTCCTCTCCTGAAGGTCCTGGTTCACAGGTGATGTCAGCTTCCAGCATTGCAGTGAAGCCAATCATTCCTCACGTAGGAATCTAAACAGTGAATGTTGGCAAGTTATACCATCAAGGAATAAAAGCTGTGCCTGGCTCTGTTTTTACCTGGCAGCAATTCTCCAGAAGGAATCATTAGATCAGGGCAAGGAACGACAGCTGATGTTCCTCCGACAGGGGCTCAGAAGTCAAATGTGCGACTCTAATTCAGCTGAAAGCAGCTGGTCGATGATGGGGCCAGAGTGTTGCGTCCCACACAACCTGGACCCAATGAGGCATTGGAGAAGCACAAGAGGAGATTGGGAGGACCTAGAATAGAAAGGGAAAGGCTAGAGAATAGCCAGTTACAACTCAGTAAACTAATATGTTCACCAACAATCAGTACACAGGCCATTACGTCACTGTGACCAGCAGACACCCGCTCCAGATTGACAGAGAAAATAAAGCCATGAAGGTAAAGAAAAATAAGGAATCAAAGACTGGTGAAGAAGAAATTTATGTAACAATGGTAAGATTGTTGGGAAACAATTACTTCAGCATGATTTAAGTATTTGACATTGCACAGTGCCTGCATGACTAGCTGATATTCATAGTGAGGAATAAATCATAGAAACACAGAAAGTTTTATGGCACTAAAGGAGGCCATTTGGCCCGTTGTGTCTGTGCCAGCTGTAAAATCCAATCTAATCCCACCTCCTAGCTCTTGGTCCATAGTCCTGTACCTTACAGCACCTCAAGTGTATATCCAAGTATCATTTTTTCAGTGCTATCCATCCATTGCATGCACACGTTGTGTAAAGGCATTTTAGTAACAGAAACTGGCTGACAGGTTCATCGCTCTTTGAGTAATCTCATTCCCACTACTCAATTTGCTACCATATCCCTTAATCATACCCACTCACCTTTCCATTCTATCTCTCAATCCTTTTTTCACCAATTCACTCACTCCCATGTCCCATCTCCTCACCAAATCCCTCAACTCCTTCCTTTCTCCAAAAGTATAGCCACAGTACGTTCCCTCGATCAAGGGCATTTAGTGCCTGATCAAACTCGACATCGGGAAGGCAAGCCTGCTGAGAGCCAGGTGCATGCTGTCTGATCCCATGGACTAGGCTGCCAATTTATGCTCCAATTCAATTCCTCTTTGTGTGAGAAAGTTCACCGTGATTTCTCTTCTTATTCTTCTCTCTCTTGTTTGTCACTTGAGTCCACTGGGATGTGAACAATTTGTCCAATTCAGTACTGCTGGTCCCAGAGGACAGAATGTTGTTGAGGTATCAGGGTCCTGCCTGCCACCTGGAGAGCCAGCAAGTAACCTGCGCTGCCTGTTTTTGTGAAGGCACCCCCCCCCCCCCCCCCCCAAACCACAAGCCAATCAGGCAGTGATGAGGCCAGTGGCGGGCTTTCCCCTGGAATCAAAACCCCAAGGGCGCAAGCCTCACCTACCGAGAGCCGCTGGCCAATCAGATGCCAGCAGCTTTTGTTCTCAGCAGTGCCACAGTGGAGGCCCAGGATCGTGCAGTGTCCCAGGCCACAGGTAAGCAAGGTCGAAATGGCAGGGAGAGGGGTGTAGCAGGGTCAGCAGCAAGAGTTGGGGTGGGGGGGTGGTGGCTCTCAATGGGCTTGCCTTTCTGATGTCGAGTTCGATCAGGCACTAAGTGCCTTTGATTGAGGGACCACACCTCCCCCATTCCTCCCCTCCCCCTACCACCCAACCCCAGAGCTGATAAGCTGGCTGCACGGTTTTAGCTGCTGTGCACACTGCATAGCGACAGACCCGCCTGCCGCAGGGTTAATGCCAGGGAGGCCGTTATGTCATTATTAACTAGCCACTTAAGCGCCTCACTTGGTGCTGAGGCAGGAAGTTCAACCATGTGCCTTCCTTCCCAGGACTTAATTCTGGGCGAGGCAAGAAGATGGTGGAATTCCGGTACACCACCATCCCACCTAATTACACGCCTTTTCCCGCCTCCAGAGAGGGCAGAAAATTCCACCCATAATCTCAAACATTTTACGGTCAAAGACTTCTCCAAAGGAAATAAAGTCACATCCATTAAAAAAAGCCTTGATTCCTAATACAAGGAATTATCACTTCTATATCTTCTCAATATATCTTCTCAGGCCTAAGGTTCCCAACATTAAAGGATTGGAGTCTCCAGGAATTGAAGACTGATCTCCTGGACATCACTTCAAGTAATCGTGGAGAAAAACTATGCAGCTCTAAAAAAAAATTCATAATCTTTTAACACTTTTGTTTCATAGTTATAAAAGTAACAGATATGGGGAAAAAAAGCTGACAGACAGCCATGAATAATACAATCGGATAATTTGGGAAGGCAATGTGCCATGAGGATTGTTGGGCAACCAAAAGTGGGCGTGGATGGATCATTCGATGACACCTCCAGGAATACATCCAACCAGAGTTGGCAACCCTAGTCACAGCCCCAGCCAACTTTATCTTCATTGGGTACTTACATGAGTGAACCTTTATAGAAAGAAGATCTTGCATTTATACAGCACCTTACATGAACTCAATGTGTCCCAAAGCACTTTACAGCTTTTTACTTAAGTGTAGTCATTGTAGTAATGCAGGGAACCTGGCGTCCAATTTGCACACAGCAGGATCCCACAAATAGCAATGTGGTAACATCAGACCATCTGTTTTGTTGGTGGTGTTGGTTGAGGGTTAGTGTTGGCTGGAGCATTGGGAAGAACATATCCTGATGGGTGAGATTACTGCCCACTGAGCCATGGCTGACACAGAAAGTGTTCACAGGTTAAAGGCCAGAAAAATGGGTCTTGGTGAGTCTTCTCCTCCTGAACCTAGGACCAACTTTGGCACCTCAATTTATTTTGGAGTCAGTGTAAAGAAGGAAAGACTTACATTTATATACTTTTCACAACCTCAGGATACAAAACACTTCACAACCGGTGAAGTACTTTTGAAATGTAGTCACGGTTGTACTGTGAGAAAATATGGCAGCCAATTTGTGCATAGGCAGCTCCAAAAAACAGTCATGAGACAAATTCCCAGTTGGACTGTTTTGTTGGCGTTGGTTGACTATACACCAAGGGTTAAATCTATGACCTTACCAGTCTCTATGCAATGGCTACTCATCAGGGGAGCAGTTTCTTAATTGGTAAAAATTCCACCTCATGAAACAGTCCTCTTGAGGGGATTCAGGATAATAGACACTTCCAAGCTGGGAGAAGAAATATGTATATTTTAAGTAACTTCGGTCCTTCCCTGATATATTCAAGATTAAGGGCTGTGATTGTGTTACACCATATGCATTGCAAATTAATTTCCAATCTGTTCCTCAGACAAGCCATGGCTGGTACATATTATGGGGACAATTTGGCAGGATCATGCCTTGGGGAGTCTCACCTACCTGTTGTATATTTTAGGAGGTCATGGAGCAGTGCAGTGATTTTCCCAGATGAACTATTCTGCCCATGAGGGAAAACTCCGAAAGTTAGCCTGGAGTGTGAAAATTATCCCATGTGTTTTGTTCCTAAGGTTTTCCTGTCTCTCTTTTGTCCCCAGCGCTCGTTCGTAGGAACTGGGAAATCAAATGACCTTCCTAAACCTATCGTACTCAGTGATCCTATTTATGGAGAATGTGGGTAATTCCACTCCATGGATTTTCTGGAATCTAACAGATCATTGGAACTTTTTGAGGCTGTATTCATAATTTTGTTAACAGCAAATAGACACCCACAATTCTTCAAGACTGTGTTCGATGGTTCTGGTTTGATGGAGTGACTGAAATTCCTTAAATTTTCATTTTTTTTCAGCCTTTTTCAAAACCAACTGGTTCTGTTTTATTGCATTAAGAAGCACAATGCCACTTCCGGGTCTAACTTTGAAAATATTATATTTTAATGTTTGCAAAGAGATAACTGTGAATGAATAAATGTTCTGTGTTTTGTCCATTTCTCTAGTTCCGGATAGTGGTGTTAAGGGGATACCACTTCAATGAAAAAACTTGTAGCAAATTTGTTTCTATTTTGCTTAGAAGCTGGGGATGAAGTTCAAAACGAGTCAATTTTTGTCATGAACTCAAATGTGTTTCAGTGACACTTTCCAATCCGGTTTTTGTGCCGTTGAGTACCTGTAAACAAACAAAATGTTTGCCATCACTCATGAAGAATATGCCCCTTTAATGCAGTTTGACGGTGTAGTTTTGAATTCTGTTTGTTCTGTGAACTAAATCTCATAGAGGAAGTAATCACATCAGATACAAAAACAGAAAATGCTGGAAATACTTGGCAAATCTCGCAGCATCTATGGCAAGGGTGGGGAACCTTTCTGTTATCACAGGCCTTGATTGGTAAGGGGATCAAAGGTTACGGGGAGAAGGCAGGAGAATAGGGTTGAGAAACTTATCAGCCATGATTGAATGGCGGAGCAGACTCGATGGGCCGAATGGCCTAATTTCTGCTCCTATGTCCTATGGTTTTATTCACCCATGGACAAAATTAGTCGTGGGCCACACACACCTAAAAATCAACTTAATTTAGTTTCTTCAGAGCGAACACAGAAACGTTCAACTCACCCACCGTTTTAATGCGATGGCTGAATTTGAACATTATGATGTTAAGTATTATTATAGTAATTTAGCTGACGCTTTTATCCAAAGCAAATTCGTAACAACGATGGTAAATGTTATTTTGAAGGCACTACTATCATAGGTCTACATTTTTAGAAATCTTGCTGCGGTCAAATGAAATTGAGCAATGGGGCAGATCCGACCCATTGGCCATAGATTCCCAACCCTGGTCTATGGAGAGAGAAACAGAGTTAACGTTTCAGATCAATGACCTTCTATCGGAACGATGAAAGATCACGCAGCTGAAATGTCAACTCTTTTCTCTCTCCACTGATGCTGCCTGGCCTGCTGAATATTTCCAGCATTTTCTGTTTTTATTTTAGATTTCCTGCATTCGCATTGTTTTGCTTTTGGGTTCATATCAGAGTTGCCTCATAGCCTTTTCTCCCCCTTCTATAGCAACAATTAGAAAATATTTGCATTTATATAGCACCTTTCCTCAGGCTCAGGATGCCCTAAAGCATTTTCCAACCAAGTGGGTTCTTTTTAAGTGCTGTCACTATTATAATGTAGGAAACAGGACAGATAATTTGTGCACATCAAACTCCCACAAACATATGATAATGCCCAGGTAACCCGCTTTTTGTGATGTTGCCTGAGGGAGAAGTATTGGCCAGGAAACCAGGGATAACTCCCCTCCTCTTCTTTGAAATAGTGCTGTACAATCTTCTACAGTCACCTTAATCTTATGTCTTGATGGGGGAAGATGGTGGCACAGTGATAATGTCACTGGACCCAGAGACCCAGGACAATGATCTGGCGGCATGGTACAAATCCCACCGTAGCAATTGGTGGGATTTAAATGAATAAAATCTGGAATTGAAAGCTAGTTTCACCAGTAATGGTGACCATTAAAAAAAAAATCTGGTCCACTAATGTCCCTTAGGGAATTAAATTACCTGTACTTAACTTACTTGGTCTGGCCTACATGTGTTCCAGCAATGTACCCTCTTAACTGCCCCCTGTGGCCTAACACAACAATCAGTTCAAGGGCATTTAGAGCCTTGTCTGCAAGGCCCATGTCTCATCAAAGAATTTAAAAGAACTAAAGTTGGCACCTCCAACACTGTAGTGCTCCCTTAGTACTGGACCAGTAATGTCAGCCTAGATTTTGTGTTCAGCTGCCTGGAGTGGAGCTTGAACTCGCAACCTCCTCAACTAGAAGAAAAGTAAGCCACATCCCATGATTACTTCCCTCTCCCCACCAATATTTTTTCAAAAGGAGTCACGAAATAACGATGAAAACAGCGTTACTACCTCTCAGCCACAGTGATGCAACAGCAAATTGTAGCAATCAGACACTTGCTCTATCTACCAGCAACTTATTCAGCAAGCACCGGTGATTAAAATATCTTTACAAATGATAATGGAAGTGAGAATGTAGGTGTACAAGGGAAGGACAGGGAAATCAGTTGTAACCTTACAAAGGAAATGATTCTGAAAAGAAATGAGCAGACATCAGCTGCTAAGTCACTTGGCCCTGACCACATATCCCTCGGGTTGTTGAAAGAAATTGGAGAAGGTTGGGCCATAATTCCTCATTAAATATATGAATTGTGTGGTGTGATTGGAGGATAATGAATGTAATGCTCTTGTTCAAGGATAGAGATAAACCAGTTAACTACAGACCACTGAGTTCAATGTCAATTCTGATCAAATTCTTTGAACCCATTATTTGAGATCAAATTAATGACCAGCTAGAAATGAAAGGGTTAATTGAGGGTGGATTTGTTAAAAGCAAGTTACATTTGCCAAATTTAATATGTTTTTTTTTAAAGAAGCAACTGATTGACTAGATAAAGTGAATCCAGGTTAATGTGGTGAATGCGGATTTTTCAGATGACCTTTGAAATGAAGTCTCACAGGAGGCTTGTTACAAAAGTTCAGGTTGCTGACAGGATGAGAAGATGGAACAGCACAGATTGAAATAAAAACAGAAAATGTTAGAAAAACTCAGCGGGTCTGGCAGTATCTGTGGAGAGAGAAACAGAGCTAACGATTCAAGTCAATATGACTTGTCTTCAGAGCTAAAGAGAAGTAGAAATGTGATGGATTTTACACTGTTTAAGAGGGGGTGAAGCAGGTGGAGCAAAATAGAAGGTCAGGGATGGGTGGGTGCTCAGGAGAAATTGACAAAGATGTCATGGACACAAGACCCAGGGGGGTGGTAACGGTATTGTTAAAGATTAAAGAAGGTGCTGATAGTGGCATAAGGGTAAGATAGCAGAATGTGTTAATAGTAGAACAAGGGTGAGCGCTCTGTGAAAGCACAACATAGAAACAAGTGACAGATCGTCCTGTGGTTGTGGGGGCGGGGGGTGGGGGGGGTGGTGGTTTGGGGGAAAAAGATTTTAAAATAAATAAATAAATAAATAATGAGAATAAAAAGTAAAACTAAAACTAAAAAAGCTAAAATTGGATTATAAAAGGGAGGAGAGAGTTCATGTTATGAAGTTGTTGAACTCAATCAGAAGGAGGTGCTGTTCCTCCAGTTTGCATTGCATTTCAGTGGAACATCACAGCAGGCCAAGGACAGACACGTGGGCATGAGAGCAGGGTGGTGTGTTGAAAAGGCAAGCGACAGTAAGGTCTGGGTTGTGCTCGAGGACTGAGCGAAGGTGTTCCGCAAAGTGGCCACCCAGTCTGGGTATTGGGAGCAACAAATATAGTAGACAAAATTGAAGAAGGTGCAAGTAAAGTTCTGCTTCACCTGAAATAGTGTTTGGGGCCTTGGGCAGTGAGGAGGGAGAAGGTAAAGGGGAAGGTGTTACCCCTTCTGCGATTGCATGGGAAGATGCTGTGGGAAGGGGATGAAGAATTGGGGGTGATGGAGGAGTGGACCAGAGTGTCACAGAGGGAATGGTCCCTACAGAATGCTGACAGTGGTGTGGGGGTGGCGGGACGAAGGGGGGTGGGTGGTGGTGGTGAGGGGAAGATGTGTTTGGTAGTGGCATCATGCTGGAGTTGGCAGAAACGGCGGAGAAAGATCCTTTGAATGAGGAGGCTGGTGGGGTGAAAAGGGAGGACAAGGGGGACCCTAACATGGACTTGAAACTTTAACTCTGTTTCTCTCTCCACAGATGCTGCCAGACCTGCTGAGCTTTTCCAGCATTTTCCGTTATGATTTCAGATTTCCAGCATCTACAGTATTTTGTTTTTATATTAGCATGGATTGAAAGTTAGTTGGGGGATAAAAAGTGGGATAAATTGATGTTCCATTGACTGGAGAAGGCGTGGGGCAATTTGGGATACCCTTGCACCCTTGTTGAGTACAGATGATTTGGAATAGGAACCATGATGTTGAGCAATGCAAAAATTGGAAGGTTTCAAGAAGTAAGGAGGATACTAAAAGACACCAGTGAAATGGGCAGGCAGGTGGCAGATGCAGTTTTATTTTAAGAGGTAAAACATTCTGCAGCCAACGAAAAGATAATGAAAGGTGTGGACACATGAGCAGAGAGGGGCCCAAGAATTCAACAATATAATTACCTTAAGGTGTGAGTGCTGTAGATAAATTTTAGTATTGCTGAAAAAAGGGACAAGCTGTTGAAGCTATTCAGCTTGCACTCATCAGCACAGGTGCAAGAATGCCAAATTTCAAAGGGAGCAACAATTTATACTGCTTGAGAAAAGGGTGTTGATTGGCTAGCAAGTCAACTCTAATTGGTCAGAGTTGCCATGGTCAACACACCAGTGAACTATTGCCCCCCATATTTCTGTTTAAGTTAAAAAAGGTGCAATGCCTGGACTTATTCCTTTTGCCTGCAGATGACAGATCCCAGTGTATGAATACATGTAACTTCTAGCAAGCATAAGTGAGCTACATTGTGAGCCTGACTGATAACCTTAAATTGGTTGTTAGTGTAATTATTGGCACACTCAGGATTGTTCAGCAAGTGATGTCCAATTGTGGAATCTAATGTTAGACATTGTGTTCTGAGATTTGCAAATATGGGTTGGCTAAATATGGTTAGTATTCTGCCTATTGGGAACAGCTGAAGGGAAGAGCTGTTTGATATGATCCACCAGTCATTCAGACTTGTGGCCTACGTACCTGTACAGCAGATAAACTATGAAAAGGCCAACACATTTTGGGTTTTATAAATGGAACACATACTGACGCAATAAAGGCGATGAGGATAAAATTTACACAAGACCACAGATAGTGTATTGTAGTTTTGAGTACCTTATTATAGGAAGCACATTAACTATCAGACTGCAGACAGGACAGGCTCCCAGGATAAAATGAAGGTTGGGAAACTATAGTTTATTGGGAGGAATTTGAGACATTGAGCTATTCAATGTTTATTGACATTTGAGATACTGTGACTATTTCCTTAGGAGCAAAGAAAGCTAAGAGGGGATTCAAAAGAGGCTTTTAAAATTGTGAGGATTTTTGATAGAATGAATAGAGAATAACTATGGAAGAGGTAGAGGGAAAGGCGGAGGGGGATAATGAGAGAGGAAGGGGGAAGGGATGCAGGAGGGTATGGGAGGGACAGAGAAGGGGATGCAGAAAGGATGAGGAGAGGGAGAGGGGATGAGGAGGGAGAGGGAAAAGAGGGAAGGGGAAAGGGGAGAAGTGATGCAAACAAACCGCAGATAGAACCAGGGCAGGGGGAAGGAGGTAAATTCAATGAGTTGGAGGAGGGATTAAATCATCATTTAGATTATGAATTTTCATAAATAAAAGCAACAGAACGGAAAGGAAGTAAATAGGCAAGTCAGTTTGAATAATTTTAATTTCAGAATGTATTTTAAACAGTATTTACAGCATAGAAACAGGCCAAACAGACAGAATCTTCCAGTCCCACCAGCAGCAGGAATCGTGGCACTTAATTTGGCGAGAGGCAAAAAAATCTGTTTCCTGACAGCAGGATGAGCTGTTTGAATTTTGTACTGCTGACTTTTAAGGTGGGTGAAAATGAACAAACATACATTAGCATCTTATGCATCCTCACTGAAAGGCCATCTCGCTGGAATTAATTTCGCCCTCCAAATTAAGCTCCCCACCAGCAAGAATTTAGAATGTTCGGTTTTACGACTTTATATAAGCCGTGTGCCCCTGGTGAGCTTCACCTCTTCCATGACTTTGAGGTCAGTACACGCTGCTTTTGCCTACTTGGGGACCACGCAAAACACTACTCGAGTGCAAAAGCTGCACCAAGACTGTACCAGGTAGGCAGGCTGAGGGGGGAAAGAGTGTGCCTTAGAGGGCGGGGTCGGTGGTGGGGTCCTGTGAGGTCATGGGAGGGAATAATCAGTCACAGGGGGAGCAGGATGTGGTAGGGTAGCAGGACTAGAATGAGAATCTGTTAGGTGAAGGTGTCATGGGGGCTGGGAGGTGGGGGTGTGCGTGGGGTGTTGGGTAACGGAAGGGGACAAGACAGGTGGTTCAAATAACAGGAGGGGGCAGGGTGAGGTTGGACATGGGGACATTAACAGGTGTCAACTCTGAGGGGAGGTGGATCATAAAGGGTCCAAGTCAACAGCAGGGGGAGGAATGGTGATTTTGGGTGGGTCAAGGGTGATGGGGGGAAGTTGGTGGGTGACAGGGGGAAGGTAGAATCCAGTGGAGTGAGTTTAGAAGGTAGTGAGCACCATTTTCCAAATCTGACCACACAGTTAGTCAGTCAGAGAGATCCCTCAAAGTGGGAGGAGGGTCTTTTCGGGTGGGTGGAGTTTAAGGTCAGCACAAGTGACTGACTAAAGGGACATCCTAATAATCATGAGACAGCTGATGTCAGCCGTGCTCAGTTGTTGTCTCCTCTCTATGGTAAAGTCCACATTTCAGCAGGTTTGTTCCTGACTCATGGGTCTCACAACCTCGAGATCCCAGCAAGGTCGGGAGCTGCCGTTCATTCTGTGCCATTTGCCATCGGCTGCAGTCAGAAGCAGGGATGAAGGGAGGGAGGGTGGTGGATGCCCCCAAGGGGCACGGCTGGTGGAGGGCAGCCAACTTGCGACTCCAAATCTCCATCCTCCTGGGTGAATGGTCATGGCTGACAAGGACTCAGGCAGTTAGTCTTTCTATGTAGAGTCTCGAGGGTAGTGGTGACAGGTGGGATAGTGTCAGAGGGAGACCTCTTGCACACGCCTCTCATCACCCCGGTCAAAAAGCAATGTCTCCACGTGCAGTCATGTATGAACAGGAGGAACATCCAGTTCTGGTCCTCCAGGATGTCCTTCATCTGGAAGGGGTGGGGTAGGGATGCCACGTCTAGACAGAGGCCGGGTGAAGGGTTTAGCACTTGCCTGCTGGCTTTGAGGGGAGGGAAACCTGTAAAGGACAGGCTCACTAAATTTATCACTTCAATTCGTTCACACATCCACTGAGGCATCGTTGATGCAGGCCGCAGGCAACCCTGCCCTTGGTAATGGCCGCATCCAGATGAGAAGAAGGAGGGCCCATCGCAGGTCGGCACAGGGCCAGGAAGGTCAAGGGCCAAACAGCAAAGAGCAGCGGGGCCTCTAGAAGGTCAAGATGCTGGTGAACAGGGTGCACTGCACCGGTAAGCGTTGACCTGAACATGGGTATATCGTAGGTGGTGTTCTTATCTAGAGATGAAGGGGAAGGCAATGCCGGAGCCTCCCTCGCATGTCCCGCTAGCTCCTCCAGCACGAGCCGTGACTGTAAGGACTCTGGAGCAGCAATGCAGGGCTCCTGGCCTGCAATGAGGGAATGGTTGACCCAGTGCCATTTAAATATGGTGCCAGGACCTCCAACCCCCATGAGGCAACAAGATTTACCGTGCTCTTTGCGGACGCATAGCTAAAGGGGTGAACCGTGGACGATCACGTGTGTTCAGCCATCCTGCCGCCCTGCGGGAACCATGCCGACTTTCCTGCCCACCACCGGACTTGGACTCCAGAATGGAAGATTCTACCGTGTTTCTGCTCCACAAGAGCCTCTCCCTCATCCCCTCTTCATCTCACCCTATCAGCATATTCCTCTATTCCTCAATGTCTGGCTTACCCTTAGAGGCATCTATAATACACGTTGAATGGTTAATTTCCTGATTATCCCTCACAGCCCAAATAAGGGGATAAGAATGTGGAGGGATAACTAATTCTAGCGCCCAGTAAGAGGGCTTCTATTCAATAGCAGCGCCAGTTTGCAGATTCTGGTGATTTGCTCTCTATTGTGGTTAATATTTTTACCCCCCACCCCCGCCACTCCTCCTTCCCCCCCACCCCCCGACCCCCAAGTCGCAGCATATTCATTTCTCACTAATGATACTCATCCCAGACCGCTCAGCTCCTCCAAAGCACAGAATGAGCCCCTTTCCATTCCAGTATTCGCAGTTCCAGCCATATTAAACCTCGCTCAGTCCGCTTTGCCAGCCCTGGGAGAGTTCTGTACCTCCCTTCCTCATCGACACCTCCTTCCTGCCTTTTTCCCGGGGAAATTCGCAATGAAACTTCATGTCAGACCGGTTCTTCCTCGCCCACATTCCGCCTTGCTGGGGCTGATGCTCCTGTCCAGCGGCTGGGGTAAGTTGCATTTTTTTTTTCGCCAGATTTTTCGTTTGAAGGAAAACAAAGGTTTGGTGGGGGGAGGGAGAGAAAGAGAGAGAGAGGGGGGCGGGGGGCGAGGCTGAATCAGGATGAACCTGCCAAAACGCAGAGCTTGCCACATTTTTCGTTCATTTTACAGAGAAAAATAAAGAAAAGGACCTGATCTCATATTGGATTACCAGTTATTGAATGTGTGAAGGACCCTGCTGTATAAATTGGAATTTCTAACCAGATTCATATTGGCTGTTCCCACAATATTTATGTTATTTTTTTGTTTTACACAGACTGATATTTGTCAAGACAGATTTTGTGGACTTCGTGTCCTTTCATTGATGTAAACCAACTCACGCAGATTGTTTATTTTTTTTATTATATATATATATGTACACACACACACATCTTACAGGGTGAAATGGAGTGCTTGCTCTCTCCCAGGCTGCTTACTGGGTGTGTCAAAATGTCCTCTTCACCAGATGTATTTTACCCTTGTCACAAATCTTCACACGTCTTCCTCAGGGAAACGTATATTGTGCTGCAGCCAGCTGGTGTTCAAAGGAATCCCCTAGTTCTCATTGTTTGTTTTCCCTCAATTAATATTCTCTTAACTCAATAGAATTCTCAATGGGGTAATTTTAAAAAAAAAGAATTCCTATCGGCGAAAATCTGAAATTAAAATGTGAAAATGCTGGAAACACACCCAAGAACTAGTCAATGTCTGCAGAGAGAAGGAGAGAGGAAAAAGACTAGTTAATGTATCAGATTGAGAGCCTTCCTCAGAATTGGTCCAGAGGAGAAAGGCCTTGTGATATAAACAAGGAAGAGGGGCAACCAGGGCAAGATTTCTAGAGGCAACGCTGCATTTGGCAGCCTGTAAAGAGCCTCACTATCCTTGCCAATCTAGCTTGCTCCATTATTTTGGATGGTGGCTGTTCTCCTGTGGAAGGATCACACCTGATCCACCCCAGCGATCGGAAACTGATGTAGAGCTCCATGGGGAAGGTTTGAAAACACCATGGCATTGAAAATATACAGTATCTGTGGCCCAAGTGAAAATCTGTCAATATATTGGGCCTTGCTAGAGGGAGTGAGAGTGGGAGCAGAAATATCACAAATCTAGCAGCCACATGGAGTATGATCAAAGAATGAGAAACTTAGGAGAATGGAGACCAAAAACACTAATCTGATATTTGTATTATACTGAATGGTTATCATAGAATCTTACAGCACAGAAGAAGGCCATTCAACCCATCTCATGTATGCTGGCTCTTTGAAAGAACTATTCAATTACTTCAACTCTCCTGCTCTTTTCACATAGCCCTGATTTCTTTTTCTTTTCAAGTATCTATGCAATCCCCATTTGAAAGCTGCTGTTAAAACTGTTCACCACTTTTTCAGGCAGCACGTTCCAAATGACAAGTCCCTTCATAAAATAGTTATCCTCATCTCTTCTCTAGTTATTTCACTAATTACCATAAATCTGGTCACCGACCCAGTGGAAACAGTGTCTCAGTATTTGCCCTATTAAAACCTCTCTTCACCTTGAACACCCCAATTATCCCTATCTCTGTAATCACCTCCAGCACCACAACCCTCTGAGATTTCTGTGCTTCCCCAGTTCTGACCTATTGCACACACCAGTTTTCATCGCTCCAACTCTGGTGTCTGTGCCTTCAGTTCTGGGTGTTAAACTCTGGAATTCACTCCCTGAACCTTTCTGCCTCTCTACCACATTTCCTTCCTTTAAGACACTGATCAGTTAGTTAGTCTACAAAATTACCCACTGTGATTTACCCCCAACAAATATCACCCAGTGACTTGACTAAATGAACCCAAATCAGCCTACATGGTCTTATAAGTGTGTTAAACATTAAAGTCTAAATTCTGAAGCAATATAAAAATGTAGATATAAATAATAGATCTTTAACAATCCTATGTGAAAAATCTGGCTCCATAACAACATGATAATCTAGTTACGCTGAATATCATTCATTCTCACATGTCAGTCTAGTAGCATTCTCTTGCCTCTGAGTCAGAAGATTGTGGGTTCAAGTCCCACTCCAGAGACTTGACCACATAATCCAGGCTGATGCTCCACTGCGATACTGAGGGAGTGCTGCAGTGTTAGAGGTGCCATCGTTTGAATGAGATGTTAAACAGTGGCCCTGTCTGCTCTTCAGGTGAATGTAAAGATCCCATTGAACTATTTTGAAGAAGAGCAGGGGCGTTCTCCCCACTGTCCTGGCCATTATTTATCTCTCAATGAACACCAGTAAAATAGATTATCAGGTCATTATCACATTGCTCTGTGCTTGCTGTGTGCAAATTGGCTACCATTCACCACAACAGTAATTGGACTTCAAATGTACTTTATTGGCGATAAAGCACTTTGGGACATCCTGCGGCTGTGAAAGACACTATATAAATACAGAATCCCAGAAGTTAATACTAACCCCATCTGATGGACTGGATGAGTAGTTGCAACTCTGAATTATGTGGCTACAATTCCTGATACACTGAGTTTGAAATGGACATGAGTTACATTTAAGGTTGAATAATCTCCATTGTGGGAATGTCATCTTCACAAGGAGCTCAGCTGTTCAAGAAAAAGGCCCACCACCACTTGCTATGGGCAATAAACGCTGATCAAGTTTAATTTTTTAAAAGAGGATCTAAATAAAAAGTTACAACAAAATTGTACATTGACTACAATCCATATCACAAATTTTAATCATTCAATAATCCAATGAGAAAATGAATCCAAGTTGCTATTTTCAGTAAAGCATATTAGCTTTTGTATTAATTATGGGAGTAGAATATTTTCTCAATTGCAGTTCTGATTGGTAAATCTTTCAAGAACGCAGAAAACGCAGAATAAAAATTAGGCATTTAAACAGTGGCTTGGTAGTACAGAGCTTGAATCAGGCTGAAAAAAAGAGACATGCTGTCAAAGCTTTTCATCTTGGACTCATCAGGACAAATGTAGGAATGTCAAATTTCAAACAATCACAACAATGTATGCTGCAAGAGAAAAGGGTGCTGATTGGTTGGCAAGTCGTCATGGGTTGGCCAAAGCATTGCCACGGAGAAAGCAACAGGGAACTATAAGCTCCCTATATTCCTAATTAGGCCAATCACTGTTGACTTGCCAACCAATCAGCACCCTTTTCTCCTGAGGTATAAATTGTTATGATAATTTGAAATTTGGCATTCTTGTGTTTGTCCTGATGAGTGCAAGATGAAATACTTCGACAACATGTCTCTTTTCAACAATATCCAAATTAGGCATTTAGCGATCAATCACAACTCTTTCCACAGTTCAAACGGGTCAATATTAGTCCTTCACTCCCTTCCTGGGGGTAACCTGATCTATCGATATCTCTCTAACCTTCAATAACTCCCTTCTCAGAACTTAACCTGATCCATTGATATCTCTGTAACCCTCAGCCAATGATGATCCATTTCCTTTCTGATGTTATCCCTCTGACCCATAATTTCTCTGCCAGTCTGTTGCACACACTCACCACCCCATGAGGGGATTGAACCTGCTCTAATCTTCTTCACTGACACCATGCTGCTCGGGTCACTTACAACAGAGGTCGGAAATTGTGACGTTCTTCAACTCTACACCAGCATCCTTGTTGATTGAGCTACTGAATGACAGTATACCTCAGGGAAAACCTGTGGCACAGTTTCTTGCATTTAGCAACAACAATTTGCATTTATATAGCCTCTAGTAAAACATCACAGGAGTTTATTCAATGTTATTGACACCAAACTAAAGGTGAAGATGTTAGGAACGTTGGTCAAAGCAGTAGATTTTAAGCTTCTTGAAAGAGCAGAGAGATGGAAAGGTGTAGGGAGGGTATTCCAGAGCTTAAGATCCAGGCAGCTGAAATCATGGTCATCAACAAAAATTGGATCTGCACAAGAGGCCAGAGTTGAAGGAAAACAGATACCTTGGAGAGTTATGGGGCTAGAGGAAGTTACAGAGAAAGAGAGGCCATGGAGGGATTTCAACACATGGATGAGAAGTTTAAACTTGAAGTATTTTTGAGGCAGTGTAGGTCAGCACTTTACTCTGTATCCAACCCCTTTGGAATTGTTTGATTGGCTAATGTGGCAGAGGTGGGGCAGCAACAATTGATCTCGGCACTTCTGCATTAATGAAGGTGAAAAGTCAACCCTGGATCCACTGAGCCCTCTCCTACTGAAAGGCTTTGCTTCAAGATGGGATCTAGCTTGGTGATACCCCCACATTGGAAGTTCCTGTTGCCACTCATTATCCATTCTCACACATGAGTATGGCTATTTGAATGAGGCACTGGAAGGTGGATATTTCCTGTGGCATGTTGCCCCATGAAAAGCTGGACTCGAGAAGAGGGGATAAACTTGTCAGTGTAGATGTTTTAGAGAAGGTGCTAGACCTCATTTCATCATTCGCAAAAATTAGTAACAACAAAAGAATTGAGAGACACATGGGGCCCAGCTGTTTTCTTGATTTGTTCCTGGTAATGTGGGTGTTGCTGGCAGGGCCAGCATTTGTCACCCACCCTTAATTCCACATTGCTGAAGTTCACATAAACCAGACCAAGTAAGGACAGCAGATTTCCTTCTGGAGATTAGTGAATCACATGGATATTTATGGCAATCAATGATAGTTCCATGACTATTATTGAGACTACCTTTCAATTCCAGATTTTAAAAAAAAATTAATTGAATTTAAATTCCACCAGTTGCCATGGTGGGATTTGAACCTGTGTCCCAAGAACATTACCCTGGACCATGGGTTTACTAGCCCAGTGAATCCACTCTCTCCTCCCTAAACTCTCACTCCCTCCATCCAAGATGCATTGCAGGAATTCACCAAGGTTCCTTAGGCAGCACCTTCCAAACCCACAATCACTACCACCTAGAAGGACAAGGGCAGCGGACACATGGGAACACCACCACCTGGAAGTTCCCCTCCAAGTCACTCACCATCCTGACTTGGAAATATATCACCGTTCCTTCACTGTCACAGGGTCAAAATCCTGGAACTCCCTTCCTAACAGCACTGTGGGTGTACCTACACCACATGTACTGCAGCGGTTCAGGAAGGGGGCTCACCACCACCTTCTCAAAGGCAGTTAGGGATGGGCAACAAATGCTGGTCTAAGCCACACATCCCATGAATGAATAACAAAAAAAACCCCAACCACACTCTCACACCCTCCCTCACTCCCTCACCCACACTCATTCACTCCCTTCCCAGGCTCACTTCATCCCACAACCACTTACCCTCCCTTGCTTCATCTCCAACACTTGCTCACTCCTTCCCCCAGGCTCTCTCCCTCTATTTTATACCACCATTCACTTCATCCTTAAGTCTCATGCATTCTACCTCCTCCACTCCACTCACACTCCCTCACTCCCTCTTTGACCCCAGCTGAAGTTAGTTAAAGTAAAGCTCCCTCAACATTTGCCCTGTGACACACTTCCATTGAAGATACGGTAAGGTTAGATATAGAATAAAGCTCCATCTGCACTATCCAATAGAATGATAGAATAGAACAGCACAGAAGGAGGTCATTCGACCAGCCATGACAAAGAACAATCTAGGTAGTCCCAATGCCCTTTCTTTCCTCATATCCTTGCAATGTTTATTCCCCTTCAGGTTTATCCAATTCCCTTTTTGAAGGCTACTATTAAATCCACACATATAAATCTATATATAAATCTAAATCTAAATCTATATCCACCATTCTATTGGACAGTGTCTACTTGGGAATTGAGAGTTTTAAATTTAAAGGATAGATTTTCATTGGATGAAAACAGATTTAAATCCCCATCACACCTTCCCAGAGAAGAGTTAGTGGTCTTTAAAATGATGAAAGGATTGATAGGATCAACATAGAGAAGATATTTCCACCTGTGGGGGAGATCAGAACTATGGGCCATCAATATACAACAGTCTCAAATCAATCCAAGACGAAATTCAGGAGAAACTTCTTTAGCCAGAGATTGATGAGAATGTGGAACTCGCTACCACAGGGAGTGATGAGATGAATGGTATGAGATACATTTAAGAGGAATCTCGACAAACAGTTGAGGGAGAACAGAACAGAAGGATATGCTGATTGCGTTAGATGAAGCAGGATGGAAGGAGGCTGCTCTGGAGCAGAAACACCGGCTTGAGCAGCGCCCTAACCCTGGGCCATTTCTGTGCTTTGAATATATTGTAATATATGTTAGATACAGAGTAAAGCTCCCTCGAAGTTCATCAAACATCCTCAGGACAGGTACAGCACGGGATTAGATACAAAATAAAGCTCCATCTACACAGTCTCCCTCAAACACTCCCAGGACAGGTACAGCACGGGGTTAGATACAGATTAAATCTCCCTCTACACTGTACCATTCAAACATCCCAGGAGAGGTATAGCACAGAGTTAGATACAGAGTAAAGCTCCCTCTACACTGTCCCCATCAAACACTTTCACGACAGAAACAGCACCGAGTTAGATACAGAGTAAAGCTCCCTCTACACTTTCCCATTAAACACTCCCAGGGCAGGTACAGCACGGGGTTCGATACAGAGTAAAGCTCCCTCTACACCGTCCCCATCAAACACTCCCAGGACAGGTACAGCACGGGGTTAGATACAGAGTAAAGCTCCCTATACACTATCCCCATTAAACACTCCCAGGGCAGGTACAGCACGGAGTTAGACACAGAGTAAAGCTCCCTCTACACTGTCCCCATCAAACACTTTCACGACAGAAACAGCACCGAGTTAGATACAGAGTAAAGCTCCCTCTACACTTTCCCATTAAACACTCCCAGGACAGGTACAGCACAGGGTTAGATACAGAGTAAAGCTCCCTCTACACTGTCCCCATCAAACACTCCCAGGACAGGTACAGCACGGGGTTCGATACAGAGTAAATCTCCCTCTACACTGTCCCCATCAAACACTCCCAGGGCAGGTACAGCACGGGGTTAGATACAGAGTAAATCTCCCTCTACACTGTCCCCATCAAACACTCCCAGGGCAGGTACAGCACAGGGTTAGATACAGAGTAAAGCTCCCTCTACACTGTCCCCATCAAACACTCCCAGGACAGGTACAGCACGGGGTTCGATACAGAGTAAATCTCCCTCTACACTGTCCCCATCAAACACTCCCAGGGCAGGTACAGCACGGGGTTAGATACAGATTAAATCTCCCTCTGCACTGTCCCCATCAAACACTCCCAGGGCAGGTACAGCACGGAGTTAGACACAGAGTAAAGCTCCCCCTACACTTTCCCATTAAACACTCCCAGGGCAGGTATAGCATGGAGTTAGATACAGAGTAAAGCTCCCTCTACACTGTCCCCATCAAACACTCCTAAGCAGGTATAGCATGGAGTTAGATACAGAGTAAAGCTCCCTCTACACTGTCCCAATTAAACACTCCCAGGACAGGTACAGCATGGGGTTAGATACAGAATAAAGCTCCCTCTACACTGTCCCCATCAAACACTCCCAGGGCAGGTATAGCACGGAGTTAGATGCAGAGTAAAGCTCCCTCTACACTGTTCCCATCAAACACTCCCAGGACAGGTACAGCATGGAGTTAGATGCAGAGTAAAGCTCCCTCTACACTGTTCCCATCAAACACTCCCAGGACAGGTACAGCATGGGGTTAGAAACAGAGTAAAGCTCCCTCTACACTGTCCCCATCAAACACTCCCAGGGCAGGTATAGCACGGAGTTAGATGCAGAGTAAAGCTCCCTCTACACTGTCCCCATCAAACACTCCCAGGGCAGGTACAGCACGGAGTTAGACACAGAGTAAAGCTCCCTCTACACTGTCCCCATCAAACACTCCCAGGACAGGTACAGCACAGGGTTAGATACAGAGTAAAGCTCCCTCTACACTGTCCCCATCAAACACTCCCAGGACAGGTACAGCATGGGGTTAGATACAGAGTAAAGCTCCCTCCACACCGTCCCCATCAAACACTCCCAGGACAGGTACAGCACGGAGTTAGACACAGAGTAAAGCTCCCTCCACACCGTCCCCATCAAACACTCCCAGGACAGGTACAGCACGAGGTTAGATACAGAGTAAAGCACCCCCTACACTGTCCCCATCAAACACTCCCAGGACAGGTACAGCACGAGGTTAGATACAGAGTAAAGCTCCCTCTACACTGTCCCCATCAAACACTCCCAGGACAGGTACAGCACGGGGTTAGATACAGTAAGCCTAGATTTTATACTGAAGCCTCTGGAATGCGTCTCTCTGTCAGGGAATTCTGTGAAACATATGAATGAGCAAACGCCAGTGGGAGACCTTGCATGCCGATTGTCGATCAATAGATTACTGCAACAAGACTAAATGATTTGTTAACCCTTTCTTCGGTATTCCTCTACTTACCTTAGCCGAGTAACTTCACCTGTCATTTCATTTAACCAGATAGGCAAGTGAGAAATTAATTCTTTCAACTTGCTTTAGTTTCTCATTGAGGCTGAAATGGAGCAGGCAGGAGAAAGATCAAGATGAAGTCAGCTGGCTTTCAGTGTAGATTTCTGGGAAGAAGGATTTCTGATTCACCATTTTTAACTCATTCCTTTTGGTCCAGTCACCACAGATTGAGGAGAGCGATGTGATTTTATACTTTGGCGTATCTCATTCAGTCATGTTGAGCTGGCTTCCTCTTTGCCCATTGACTCTTGGGATCTGAGGTGTTGAAAGTGTCCGTGTGCTTTCAAGGAAAATAAATACAATTGGTTCTAACCCTAGGCCAGCTCCATGCTGCCTGACATGGTTAGACCATTATCCGAGGCCTTTTAGGGCACCAACTTTCCTCCATGGGCTAGCCAAAAGATTTTTATACCAGGGCGGTGTGATGAGAATTCATAGCTCCAACACCCAGCTGATTAAGGACGTTCTTACTTCTTAACAGTAACCTTCACAGATGGCGTGATTCCAGTTCATCCAAAGTCTTGTAATCTTTTACTATCTTTAGGGTAACTGAGCATCGAGGAATGCAGGAACCTCTTTCTAACTTCTCCGGGAGGAAGAAAAGATCCTTTCTGAAGCTCTGTTTATTGGAGTGTTGCAAATTAACCAGCACACGCCGACAGACAGGACGCGATTCCTTTTCATGTTTTTTTTTTGGAATGGAATCCTGCTCCTTTGCAGTATCCCTTGGGATAGGCCCAACTTAGTATTATTCAATAACAGTCTTGCAGAGTCAGCACTCGAGCCCAGCTGCATCGCCCCCTGATTGATGCAGTGTTTGGAAATATAGATTTTTTTTTACAGATCCTTTAAGCACAGCAATATGCAAATAAAGCTGCAGAGGGTAAAGGCACAACTGCATGATGACAGCAGCACTGAAGCTGGTGCAGGTTGGGCAGTTGAAGAGAAGGATGTACCATCGAAGCAACTTATCAATGGGGAGTTCTGTTATCAGGACCCTGCTGAAGGAGGGAGGTCTTGTCAACAGGACCCTTTTGAACAAGTTAGCTTTGCTAAAACTCTCCCTCCACTTTTAAAGGTGCTTCTTAAAAGCTACCTCGACAGCTAAGCTTTAGTTCGCTTGTCCTAATGATTTCCTTATGCAGCTCAGTTTTGTTCGATAATCGCTCCTGTGAAGCAACCTTAGAATGTTTTACTACATTAAAGGCACCATATAAATACAAGTTGTTTTCCTGCCATGGGGACTACCTTTAAACCGGGGGTGTCAGCTTGGTGACTTTTTGTAAAGAGGGAGGTTTCACCCTCAGTCTCCCCTGTATCGGGGAGGGGCAGGTGGATACGATCATCCCTGACAGTGTTGTTTAGAACACATATTAAGAGGGTAAGGCATGTCTTTGTTGGTCTCTATTCTCCTTAACGGTCCAGGAGATGTGTGTCTTGGTGGCCTGGGCTTTAGGGTCAGATTTTAAGACTAGGATTAATTAAGATACTTACGTTTTTACACCTCCAAATTTGAAAGGACATCCACCACCTCATCATTAATTAGCTTGGATCTCAAATTTCTTTCTCAGGACTGAGAAAAGTGTCCTTATTTTACAGTTGTGGGACAGGCCATCTGACATTTTCAATGCTTTGGTTCCTGACAGTGTCTTTCCCACACTTTCCCCAATCTTTTTAGTCCACCTTGGTTCCAGTATGGAAGTTATGGTCTCACCGTACATCATCAAGCTGAATGGTACATCAGCCAAACTGACCTGCACCTTCAACTCTTGCTATGATGTCAATGAAAAGCGTTTCTCTTTAAATTGGACCTATTTTGAATGTGACAACTGCACTGAAGATCTGGTAAGTGTTTTGCTTTTTGCTTCATGTTTTAATTTGGGAAGTGCAAGATGTTTCTTTTTGGAAGAGTGTTCTCTTTGCAAACTACCACCCATCTCTAACTTCCCTTGTCTCTCCAAAGTCATTGAAGGTGTTGGCACCTCCCAAATCCCTGTCCATCTTTCTGTAACTCCGTGCATGAATCTCTCTGATTGGGTTTCTGCCACGACACTGAATCAGTCCATATCAAAGCCACAAATGATATCCAACATTACTCTGATCATGGTAAACTATCCTCCTTCTCTTTCTCCACCTATCTGCAGCCTTTGACCACATCTCTCCTCCGTCATCCAGTTGTGTGGGACGGCTCTCCACAGGTTCAACTCTCTAACCGTATCTAACCATAGCCAAAGCCTCTCCTGCAATGATTTCTCCTCCTGCTCTTGCAGCATTTCCTCTGGAATCTCACAAGGATCTATCTTTGTCGCTCTCCTGTCCCCCTCTACATGCTTTCCCTTGGTGACATCATCCAAAAACACAACATTAGGTTCCATGTTTATGCTGGCAACACAGAGCTCTGCCTCAGCACTATCTCTCTCAGCCACTGATTTGTCAGACTTCTTATCCGGCATCCAGTGAAGAATGAGCCAAACTTTTCTCTAAACAGCATTGGAAAGAGTGAAGTTATTGCCCACAAATCCAAACCAGTCTTCATCTTTTGCCAGAAACTCTGTTCCCCTGTCATTGGCTGCAACTCTCCCTCTGGCCACTGCCTGAGGCTGAACCAGACTGTTGACAACCCCATTGTCCTTTGTGACCCTGAGCCCCATATCCTCCATTGCAAAAAATACCTACTTCCACCTCCATTGCATCATTCGTCTCCTCCCCTGTTTAAGCTCATCAGGTCAAACATGAGCAAGGAAAACTCCAGCTGATTACCACGTACCACACCCCCAACCCACACCACCCCCCCCTGCTCTATGTTGGACATCACTTGGAGAAAGCACTGAGGGTGGCAAAGGCACAGAATGTACTCTGGTTGGGGGACTTCAATGTCTGTCACCAAGTGTGGCTCGGTAGCATCACTACAGACCAAGCTGGCCGAGTCTTAAAGGACACAGCTGCTAGACTGGGTCTGCGGCAGGTGGTGAGGGAACCAATAAGGGGGAAAAATATACTTGACCTCATCCTCACCAGCCTGCCTGCTGCAGATGCATCTGTCCATGACAGTATCGGTAGGAGTGACCACCGCACAGTCGTTGTGGAGACGAAGTTCTGTCTTCACATTGAGGATGCCCCCCATCGTGTTGTGTGGCACTACCACCGTGCCAACTGGGATAGATTTTGAACAGATCTAGCAACTCAAGACTGGGTAACCATGAGGCGCTGTGGGCCATCAGCAACAGCAGAATTGTACTCAACCACAATCTGTAACCTCATGGCTCAGCATCTTCCCCACTCTACCATTATCATCAAGCCAGGGGATCAACCCTGGTTCAATGAAGAGTGCAGGAGGGCATGCCAGAAGCAGAACCAGACATACCTAAAAATGAGGTGTTAACCTGGTGAAGCTACAACACAGTACTGCTTGCGTGCCAAACAGCATAAGCAGCAAATGATAGACAGAACTAAACGATTTCACAACCAACGGATCAGATCTAAGCTCTGCAGTCCTGCCACATCCAGTTGTGAATGGTGGTGGACAATTAAGCAACTCCCTAGAGGAGGAGGCTCCACAAATATCCCCATCCTCAATGATGGGGGAGCCCAGCACAGCAGTGCAAAAGATGAGCCTGAAGCATTCGCAATAATTTTCAGCCAGAAGTGCTGAGTGGATGATCCATCTCAGCCTCCACCAGAGGTCCCCAGCATCACAGATCACAGATGCCAGTCTTCAGCCAATTCAATTCAATCCAGGTGATATCAAGGGGAGATGGTGGCATGGTGGTATTGTCATTGGGCCAGTAATCCAGAGACCCAGGGTAATGCTCTGGGGACCCAGATTTAAATCCCACCACAGCAGATGGTGGAATTTGAATTCAATAAAAAAAATCTGGAATAAGCCTAATGATGACCATGAATCGATTGTCATAAAAGCCCATTTGATCCACTAATGTCCTTTAGGAAAGGAAATCTGCTGTCCTTACCTGGTCTACTACAGACCTATAGCAATGTGACTCTTAAATGGCCTAACTAGCCACTCAGTTCTCAAGGGCAATTAGGGATGGGCAATAAATACTGGTCTGGGCAGTGATGCCCACATCCAGTCAGTGGATAAAAAAGCTGCTGCTGAAATTCTTATTCATGCCTTTGTTACTGCTAACCTCACACATTCAACTTTCTGTAAACTTCAGCTGATGCAACTGTTTTGTAACTCCCATTCACTCTTTACCTGTGTGCTCACTGACCTAAAATGGCTCCTGATCCAGCAGCTCCTCAATTTTAAAATTCTCATCCTAGTGAGCAAATCCCTCCATCCCTTCTGATTTTGACAATGCTTCCGGCATTTCTGTACTCTTCCAATTCAGGCCTCTTGTGCACTCCTTACTCCTTTCAGATCACCAATGATCTTGCCTGGGCCCTTAGCTGTGGAATTCCCCCCACACCTCTGCCCTTCAACCACTCTCTCCTCCTCTCAGACACTCTTTAAAACCTTTCTGTCCAAGTTTTTTATTATCAGCCCTAATATCTCCTTCTTTACCTTGGGATTATCTTTGCCTTGATAATGCCCCTGCAAAGTGCTTTGGCTAGTGTTTACTACCTTGAAGCTATATAAATGCAAGTTCTTGTTGTTGACTGCAAGCAACATAGCAGCATGTTGAATTCAGGCTGTTTAAACTGTGTGACGATATGGTGGCTCAGCATGAAGGGCTTGATGCAATTGGACAAATGAAGCGGGGGGGGGTGCGTTATGGTCATCTTAGTAGCTAGCTACACAACGTCATTGACAGATCTCAGAGCAGACCATAACTTGTCTGTCAGAAACAATAGTTTGCATTTACGTAGCACCTTTAACATAGGGAAATGCCACAAGACATTTGACAGGAGAGTTATCAAACAAAATTTAGCACCGAGCCACATAAGGCAATATTAGGACAGGTGACCAAAAGCTTGGTCAAACAGGTAGGTTTTAAGGAGTGTCTTAAAAGAGGAGCAGGTGGAGAGGGAATTCCAGAGGTTAAGGCCTCAGGAGCTGAAAACACAGTCATCAGTGACAATGTAATTAAATTTGGGAATGTTCAATCGGCCAGAATTGAAGGAGCACAGAGATCTCGGAAGATTGTAGGGCTGGAGGAGATTACAGAGATAGGAAGTGTGAGGCTGTGGACGGATTTGAAAACAAGGATGAGAATTTTTCTTGCCTCACTGGGAGCCAGTGCATGCCCAGGGGCACAGGCGCAGTGGGTGAACAGGAGTTGGTGCAAGTTAGGGTATGGGTAGCAGAGTTTTGGATGAGGTCAGACAGATGTTGGGTTAGAAAAAGACGAAGCGATGAATCGATGAGTTTAACAAACCCCCCCGCCCCCCAACACAAACATTTACCTTTCTCTCTTTTCCTTTCCCTGTAGTTTGTCCAGTTTCGGCGCAAGGTCATCATACCCAGAAATGACCGCTTTTCAGGCAGGGTGGAGTGGTCAGGGAACCTCAAAAAGAACGATGTGTCGGTCACTATTCACGACATCCAGCTCGGTGATGAAGGCTTTTACAACTGTTCTGTGTTAAACCCTCCTGACAGACACAACGGATGGGGATTAATCTACCTGAGAGTGGTCACAGAAGGTATTGTAAGATAATATTGTTGTCTAAGTCACTTTATCTCCAGTCTTTGGCATGCCTGCCCAGCCCCTGTCTATGATTTTCCATTGCATTTTCTCTCTGTTTGCCACTATTTCTGTTCCTTTGTATCCTGTAATTGGTCTTCTTCCGCACCCCCCACCACTGACTAACCACCTGTCGAAACCAAATTTGGACTTAGTGCCATTTTATAATTGATTAAATGATTCTTGAAGAGATAAAGAAAATTAAAACAAATTTGAACATTCTATAATGCCTCCATGAAGCAGCACAGGCGATGTTTGGCAGGAAGATGAGAAAATTGCCTCTGGGTTGGAGCCTGCATCACTCCCTGACTGATAGGAAGAAGGTCTCTTTTTGATGGCTGCAGGATGAAACGGGTTCCATCCTTGTGTTTCAAGGCTCTCCTGGCCAGCCTCCAAACTTCCACCTGCCATAAACTTGAGTTCATCCAAAAGGGCCGCTGCCTGTATCCTAACACACCAAGGGCGGAACATTCCGTGCCCGCTGGCGCCGGGCGTGATAGGTGGCGTGAGCGGACAGCATGACACGATCGGTTTCACAACAGCAGGAAGGCAGGGTCGCGGTTGTCCGCTCAGCCCACTGACAGTGGGCCACGTTTCCCGCCAGCGGTCATCGGGAACCTCATTGTAACACGTCAGCAAATCATTATCAGGCCGTCCCACCAGGCTCAGCGACCCCCGCTGGATCATCCATCCACGTCGGCAGGAAAGCACGCTGGCGTGTTTCACAACGGCACAGGGTGACATGCACTTGGCGGCCTTTGCTTTGGGTGAACTGGAGGTGAGTGAACAGCAACGTTCTGTAGAGCTAGCTAGGGTTGCCTGTTGCTTTGCAGGCTTCAGGGATGCCGGGGTAGGAGTTAAGTGCCACCCTGCCCGACCAGTGGTAGGGAGGGGGATCAGGGGGCAAGTGTAGCCCCTGTCTTTGAGGCGACTTTTGAGGGTGAGGGGGAGCGGGGGGGGCAAGTGTAGCCTTGCCGATGAGGCGACTGGTGAGGGCGGACAAGTGCAGCCTTGCCATTGAATGTAGCGCACAAACATTCAGGGTGGGGGGTAGGGTGGGTGAGGGAAGTGGCCAAGCATTCGGGAAACCTGTAGAAAGTGACTATTCCTCTGCAACTGAGACAGTTCAGATGCAGCCACATTGATATGACTGTGGTCGGGCTCCTATCTTATCTGCCCACTCAAGCAACTCAGAGGCATCAAAGTGCCACCAAGTTCTGCAGAGCTCCCTCCCCACCCCAACCTCCTCCCCACCCCCACCCACGCACCCACCCACCTCCCCAGCACAGACTGCAAATTCATAAGCACTTGAGTGGACTGCAGAGCAGTTGGACTGCACACGTTGTACAATCTCCTTGCTAGAGCTGGCCATGGAGCAGTCACTGCTGGAGGGCATCACAGCCTCTTGTAATGTCAGCATTCTGGTTTGGACCAGTCTCCCCTAAGGTTGCAGCTGACAGGGCACCATGCAGCGCACTAAGTGGCGCTATCCAAGTGGTGACCAGCACTCTCCAGGAAGTGTTAAGGGGCTGTCACACTTAACCGGGACAGGTTCCTAGTACACCCATGCTAACCACGTGCCTCCCTCTTTCATGCTGCAGGAGTACATCAGGATCATGGAGCCTGGTGAACTAGCTGTGTGCCTGATGGCCTACAGAATGCGGAGATGACGGAGGAGAGAGCGACTGAGTCTCCTAGCTGTGCAGAGGCAGGAGCAGCAACCTCAGGAAGAAGGGGACAGCTGGGGCTCCTGCACACGCCACCGAAGAGCCACAGTGAGCTGTCGCTATTCAGTGCCTAGTGCCTCCCAGGGTCCATAGAGGCCACCTTTCATTCCTGTGATGACTGAGAACCAGTGTCTCAGAGACTGCGCATATCCAGGGAACTGGTCACTCACATCTGCCACCTGCTGCAGGATTTGGCACAATGGGGACATGGAGGGCATCCACTGCCAGTGGCTGTGAAAGTGACAGCGGCGCTCAATTTCTATGCAGTGCCTTCTTTCACAGCTCCACAGGTGACCTCAGCGGGATCTCTCGATCCTCCATCCACAAATGCATCGATGAGGCCATCTTCGGGAGTGCACACAACTTTGTACATTTCTCCCAGGACCAGGACAGCCAGGATGCAAGAGTAATCGGATTCACCCAGATCTTGGGTTTCCCACAGGTGCAGGGTGCAATAGATTGCACTCATGTGGTGCTCAGATCTCCGTCACAATACACGATGGACTACATCAACTGCAAGGACTTCAGTTCGCAGAATGTGCAGCTGGTGTGCAACCACCAGAAACACATCCTGCAGGAGTATGCACGGTTTCCAGGAAGTGTGCACGACTCCTACATCCTCAGTCAGTCTTCCAGTGTCCATAGAAGCTGCAGGGATGGCTTGTTGGGGACAAGGGCTACCCACAGAAGCCGTGGCTGATGACACCCGGCGGCGGCCTCAGACTGCAGCAGAGCGACTCTATAATGAGGCTCATGCTGCAACTCGCAACTAGGTGGAGCAGACCATCGGGATGCTGAAGATGAGGTTCCGGTGCCTGGACTGGTCTGGTGGAGCCCTGCAATACAGTCTACAGAAGGCGTCACACATCATCATCATCTGCTGTGCCTTTTACAACCTGGCGCTGCAATGGGGAGAGAAGCTGGCTGAGGAGGAGATGGAGGAGCTGCATAACTCATCTGATGAGGAGGACACCGATGAGGGTGAGGGGATCCTTGGAGGCGGCGATGACAGGAATGAGGCCCTCACACTGGCTAAATGAGGCAGGCATGCACGGGAGGACCTCATAGCTGCCAGATTTGTGGAGGATGATGATGACATGCAGTGAGGTGACCCCAAAGCTCCTCACATCACATCTGTGAATGTTTGACTCCAATCTGGCTTATGGCAGTGTGAATACCCTCTTGTGAGAATGCTCCTGTCATGGAGATGCAGTGGAGGCCCTAATAGTCGCTCGATTGCAGGAGGAGAATGATGACATGCATTGAGGACACCCCATAAATCTTCACATAGCCTCAGAATGTCTGACTCCTGTCTGGCCGAGGGCAGCTTGCTAGCGCTCCGCGATCAGGGTCATATCACAGAGACGGAGCCATGAAACTTTAGAAGCATCTGATGCTTTGTCTGCCTTCAGCACCTGAACCCTTTAGGAGTTAGAGCACAGATTCAGTGGTCACAGCTAATGAAGATATGGGAGCCACCCCCTCCATAAAGGTGCAGAGAGCACACCGAGAGAATGTGAGAACTCTGTGGCGCCTGCCCACCACATTCTGACAGCAATGTCAAGCACCACTGAGGTACAGACAACAGTAATGTGTTCAGGGAGTGTGAGGCCAGATTATCACTTTGGTCTGAAGGCTGCACAAAGCACAGGGAAGAGGCCCTGGACTGAGACACCTGCCTTTATCTTGTGCAGAAAGGTTTCACATCTGAGTGATAAGAACACTGCTCATCAGAACAAGGAGCTAGAGGCAGGGAGATATTCTTGGGAGTTTATTGACAATAGCGAACAGTATGTACAAGTGATTAACATTCGTGCCCGGGCTGTGCAACGAATTCTCCTTAACTTTCCTAGCCCTGCTGCTACGTCTTGGTGCTCCCTGGACATCCACAGTGGAGATGGGGGCAGCCTGCTGACTGCAACACCCTGTCTGTGATGACTTTGGCAGGTGTTCTCTGGAGGGCCAAGACTTCGAGGGTCCCAGCCTGCTTTCGGGATCCTGCTGTGTGGCAGTGGCACCCTCCTTGGCCTGTGGAGCTGCAGCTGCTGAGGTCACAGGAAGAGGGGAGTTGGATGGGTCAGACACTCTTGGAGTCACCTGGATTGATGGGCACAGAGTTTGTACCTGAGGATCCTCCTCCCTGTGGGTGCCCAGGGGCTCCAGGCTGACTCCTTAAGGAGCAGGGGTAGCTGGAATGAGATCGAGCTTCCCTAAACCCCTCTCGCGTACACACTACTGGAGACCAACTATGGCATCAGTGATGGAGTTAAGCCCACGCAGCAGCACAGGAGCGACATCCTGGACCAAGGTCTCCATGGTGGCCGCCATCCTGCCAGTGTTGACCATTGCAATGCCGGCGCTATCATCTCAGCCTGAAGGTGGACGGATTCCTCCATCGTGCCTTGCAATCTGAGGAGCGCAGCGGACATCCCTTCCTGATGTTCCCGAGCTTGCCTTTGCAGCTCCAGCATCTGTAAGATGACCAAGTCCAGAGGCTTATCATCTGATTCGGACTCAGTAACTTTCTGGCCTCTAGCAGTCCTCGAGTGCCAGACACCTGGGGAAGTCCCTGCTTCTGCCTACTGTGGATCAGACACTGTGATGTGCTCACCAGATTGTGATCCTGGGGCTACTCTAAAGCTAGGTCCCACCAGGGTGTATGTGTCTGCACTGGTGGAGGGTGTGGGCGAGTGCTGTGACGGGACTTTAGGGAGGGTGCCTTCAGATTCCTCTTCAGCAGTTTCTTTAGGGCTTGATTGGAGGCCCTGGGCCATGGACTCTGTCAGCTGTTTCCCAGATGTGCCTGCGGAAGCAAGGAGAGGTAATTAGTGCATGGCAGTGGCCTATGAAACAGGATCCATCATTCACAGCATGGTTGTCTGATGGATATTGCACTGCTGGACCCTCACTTGGTGGAGCAGCGCCGACCTCACTGTCAGCTCAGGAACAGTCCAGATCCTCGCCGGCCAGCTGGATGGCTCTGTTTTTAAAGTCCTTGAGGACCTTCATTTTGGGCATTCCTCCACCAGCCTGCACTCTCTCTGTCTTGTTGTGTGCCAGCTTGTCCTGCATAACTAGAGATGGAGAAAGTGTGAGCAGGACGCCTGCCGGGCCAGATGACAAGTATGCCTGGCCTGTGTGGGTGGTGAGTGGTCCCATGGATGGGATGAGGACAATGACAGTGAGTGTGAGAGAGTGAATGGTGATGTCCCTTGAACTGGCAGTGAGTGAAGGCCCTGTGGATGTGTGATGGGTTTGTGAGTGCGTGAGTTGAGTGATGAGATGAGTGAATTAACTTGACGGAGCAGAGGGGATCATTCATCCTCTTGCGACACTGGGTTGCTGTCCTCTTTTGCAGAGCGTTGGCACTGACCACTGCTGCCACCACCTCCCAAGCCATGTTAGTGCTGTTGCTGCCCATCCTGCAGCCAGAGTGGGGGTAGAGGACATCCCAGCAGGACTCCACGGCATCCAAAATCATTTGAGGGACACATCGCTGAACCTGGGGGCTGCGATCGTCTTCAGTTTCTGGCCATGTCTTCCGTGCAGCAGTGGTGAGCTGGAAGCAATGAAACATGGCGCCTGGCATGATGCAGCAGTGCGGTGATGGTGGGCGGGCGAATGAGAGCCCGCTTCACCATGGAAATGGCATGTTTTCCGGGAATGCATAAATAATGAGGCGGGTCTGGGATGACATGATGTGAAAAACTCCCATCGCAGCCGATGGGTAAAACATTGTTTTAGTGTAAATTTGGGAAAATTCCGCCCCAGGTCCCTTTCATCTATCACTCCCATGTTCATTGACCTGCACTGGTTCCTGGTCTGGTAATAACCTCAGTTTAAAATTCTCATCCTTGTTTTTATATCTCCCCCTATTTCTGCAACCTCCTCTATCCCTGAGATCTCTCCACCCCTCCAGTTCTGGACTTTTTCATTCCTGATTTCCTTCACTCCACCATTGGTGGCTGTGCCTTTAGCTGCCTAGGCCCTAAGGTCTGGAATTCCCTCCCTAAACATCTCTACCTTCTCCTCCTTCTTTAGGACATTGCTTAAAATCTACCTCTTTGACCAAGCTTTTGATCATCTGTCCTAATATCTCCTTATGTGCCTTGGTATCAAATTCTGAGTGACAGTTTTCTTCCTCAGAGAGCAGTGGAGGCTCAAGGGTGGGTTAGATAGATTTTTGATAGACAAGAGAGTCAAGGGTCATGGGGACAGACAGGAAAGTGGAGTTGAGACCACAACCAGATCAGCCATGATCTTAATGAATGGTGGAGCAGGTTCAAATGGCCAAATGGCCTACTACTGCTCCCAAGTCCTATGTTCCTATGAAGCATTTTGGGACATTTTACTATGCTAAGTGCAAGGTGACATGTGGCCCCAACTTCAATATTTACTCTCTTTTTCGCTGCGCACAGCCTTTTCATTTCAATGCGTGGTACCGTTGAAAACTGAAGTAGGGAAGTTATGCTTCAGTTATACAGGGCATTGGTGAGACAACATCTGAAGTACTGTGTACAGTATTGGTCTCCTTATTTAAGGATGGTTGTAAATGCATTAGAAGCAGTTCAGAGAAGGTTCACCAGATTAATACCTGGAATTAGATGGTTGTCTAATGAGGAAAGGCTGCACAGGCTGGGCTTGTATCCACTGGAGTTTAGAAGAGTGAGGGGCAACTTGATTGAAACATATAAGATCCTGAGGGTCTTGATAGGGTGGATGTGGAGAGGATGTTTCCTCTTGTGGGAGAATCCAGAACTACGGGCCACTGTTTAAAAACAAGGGGTCCCCATTTAGGACCAGAAAAGTATGAGGTAATGCATTTGGGAAGGACAAACGAAGCAAGAGAATACTCAATAAACGGGAAGTTATTGAGAGGGGTTGAGAAAGCTAGAGACCTTGAAGTGCATGTCCACAGGTCCTTGAAGGTGGCAGAACAGGTGGATAAGGTGGTCAAGAAAGCATATGGAATGCTTTCCTTTATTGGAAGAGGTATTGAATTCAAAAGTAGGGATGTAATGATAGAACTATATAAAATGCTGGTTAGGCCACAGTTGGAACTTTGTGTACAATTCTGGTCACCACATTATAGGAAGGACATAATTGCTCTGAAGAGAGTGCAGAGGAGATTTGCAAGAATGTTGCCAGGGCTTGAAAATTACAGCTATGAGGAGAGATTGGATAGGCTGTGGTTGTTTTCCTTAGAACACAGGAGGCTAATGAGTGACCTAATTGAGGCGTACAAAATTATGAATGGCCTAGATAGGGTTGACAGGAAAGATTTGTTTCCCCAAGCTGAGGGGTCAATTAACAGGGGGCATAGATTTAAGATGATTGGCAGAAGGGTTAGAGGGGACATTTTCACCCAGAGGGCTGTGGGCATCTGGAATTCACTGCCTAAGTTGGTGGTTGAGGCTGAAACGCTCAATTCATTTAAAAGGTACCTGGGTCTGCACCTGAAGTGCTTTAACCTGCAAGGCTACAGACCTGGTGCTGGAAAGTGGGATTAAAATGAGGGGCTAGTTTCTTTTTCATCTTTTTGGCTTGCACAGACATGATGGAGTGAATAGCTTCTTTCTGCACCATAATTTTTCCATGGTTCTATAGTTCTATGACAGAGACGAGGTGAATTTTTTTCCTCTCAGAGGGTAGTGAGTCTTTGGAACTCTCTGCCTCATAAGGCGGTGGACGAAGAGTCTTTGAATATTTTTAAGACAGAGCTAGATAGATTCTTGATCATTTGGGGGGTGGGGTAGGTGGGAATGTGGAGTTGAGGTTGCCATGGTCAGCCACGATCTCATTAAATGGTGGAGCAGGCTCGAGGGACCAAGTGGCCTACTCCTGCTCCTAATTTGTATGTTTGGATGTTATATTTTTTGCATGGGTGCACATGTACATTACCATTAAAGCAGCAAATTGGAACATTCTGGTTTGCTGTGCACCCATGCTCTGTAGAGGAAACATTGACCTCAACTCCGTTTCTGGGGTAGTTCCATTCTGCAGCATGGAACATACCATAATTTATTACAAACTGTCACTGTAAGGGGTCACGGTGATGGCATTCCTAACTGACATACTGCTGTGGACAAAATCCCCACAAAATGCCCATATTTAAACATTTAATATAATGTCTATTTGTTCCTATGTTCAGTTATTTCCTCCAAAAGTATACATTTAGAACAAGACTCCCTCCGTACATGAAGGAGACTACTCTGCATCATGTGATGTTTTTCTTTCAGTTCCCCCTGAACGTGACTCCACGGTCGCTGTGATTATAGGAGCATCAGTCGGGGGGTTTCTGGCTGTCGTCATTCTGATCTTAGTGATTGTGAAGTGTGTGAGGAGGAAAAAGAAACAAGATCACCAATCTGAAGATCAGAAAACCGAAGAGGAAGGAAAAACAGATGGCGAAGGCAATCAGGAAGAAGATGGAAAGTAAGGATTTCTGTCAGACCCAACTATAGCTCATAGTGTCAGCTGTGGCTCAGTGGGCATCACTCATCTCTGAGTCAGAAAGTTTGTGGGTTCATGACCCACTTTAGAGTCTTGAGCACAAAACCTAGGCTGACCCTCTCACTGCAGTCCTGAGGGAGTGCTGCGTTGCCAGAGGTGTGTTTACTGGATGAGATGTTAAAGCAAGACCCTGTCTACCCTATCAGGTGGACGTTAAAAGATCCTAGGGGCATTAGTTCAATGAATAGCAGGGAATTGCTCCCGAGCAACCTGAGCCAGTATTTGTCCCTCAAACAACATCAATAGAAAACAGTTTGGCCACTGTTGCAATTTGTGGGAGCTTGATTTGAAAGGTGCTATATCAATACAATCTTGTTCATTCCTTCCTGTAACCAAAGGAGACCAATGATGCTAAGCCTGAGAGATCAGAAAGCAGAGTGGAAGAAGCAGGAAAACTAATGTAAACTGAATTACTTGGAGTTAAGATTCCTGGCGTTGAGATTCAACTTCATGCACGTTTTTTGCTCCAATCATATTTCCATTTTTGCAGGCAACACTAAACAATCGGCAGGAACAGTGAGAAAAGGTTGAGGCTGATGATGATTTGCCTCTGGCAAGAACTGTTGGTCTTCGTGCTTCGTGGGATATTAACGACTCGTCTCCGTGTTCAACCCATGCCTCTTCACATTAAACATGAGCGCTGAGATGATTCTGCTGTGCCGTGAAACCGTGCTAGCTTCGTCGTGCATGCCATCATACCTCCAAACCGTGCGCAGGTGTAATGCTAAAACATGGCAGCGCCCAACGTGAGCACAAGCTTCACACCATCGCTGTATCATAATAGTGTGCTAAATTTTAACTAGGGTTGTTAATTGTGCATGTTTTAATTGAGCAGCAATGATTAGGCCGTACATTGCAGATAAAAATAGTGCACACCCAGGCTGATTGCTGCATGGCTTTCTAAATCATTGGTGGGGTCATATTAACCTAACTCACCTGGCGGGATTCCCACCGGGTGTAAAGCTGGTTTTACATCCCACTTAACATTATCCTCCATTAACTTCAACAGGGAGGAAAATCAGGCAAGCTGTAAAGCCAGCATTACTTTCGAAGTGGTGAAAAGCTAGAAGCAATGGAGGTCCAAAGAGACTTGGGGGTCCAGGTACATAGATCATTAAAATGTTGTGAACAGGTACAGAAAATGACGAGAAAGATAAATAGAATGTTGGCCTTTATATCTAGAGAGGCAGAATACAAGGAATAGAAGTCATATTTCAGCTATACAAATCCCTGGTTAGATCACACCTGGAGCAGTGTGTGTGGTTCTGGGCTTTGTCTTAGGCTGGATATTAGTCTTGGAGAGAGTGCAGTATAGATTACCAGAATGAAACCTGGACTCTAAGGGTCAAGTCACAAGGAGAGATTGCACAGACTAGGATTGTATTTCCTGAAATTTAGAAGGTTAAGAAGTGACCTGATCAAAGTTCTCACGATTGGGTATAGATAGAGAGAAACTCTGTCACTTTTCACTTGCTGGGGAGTCTAGGGCTTTTAATTGAAAAATCAAAGCCAGACCTTTCAGGAGTGAAACTGGGAAGCAATTCTACACACAATGGGTGGTGGAAGTTTGGAACTCTCT
Organism: Carcharodon carcharias; assembly: GCF_017639515.1. Lineage (NCBI taxonomy): Eukaryota > Metazoa > Chordata > Chondrichthyes > Lamniformes > Lamnidae > Carcharodon > Carcharodon carcharias. The sequence goes on from NC_054491.1 coordinate 19,985,982, forward strand.
TCTGCAAATGGCAATTAATGCTAGATCAATTGTTAATTTTAAATCTGAGATTGATAGATTTTTGTTAATGAGGGGTATTAAGGGATATGGAGCAATATAGAGTTAGGTCACAGATCAGTCATGATCTTATTGAATGATGGAATAGGTTCAGGGGGCTAAATGGCCTCCTCCTGTTCCTGTGTTACTGTGCATCTAATCCCCCCTGTTTCCAGTATGTGGGTAAGGTTAAAATTGCCATCAAGATTAATATTGTTGCTGACGTTGTCTTTTTTTTACAAAAATGCCACAACATCCACCATAAAAACTTGGGGAGACTCAATGCCTTCATTGGTATGGTCAACAGGTTCTGAATGCATTGTGGAGTACTGTTCTTGTCCAACTACCTTGTTAATGTGAGAATTGGGGGGCTCAGAGAATGGAGGTTTAGACATGGTGATTGTAAAATGGTCACCTCAATTTATCTTCTGGTGTCTTTCTCCCTTGGAAGAAGAGGGAGTAATGGCCCAATTTCTTGTGCCAAATTGTGGGTAATTTTGTGCAGAGAAACTAGGCTAATTTAGGAGTGGATCGCCGGGAACCATTTCCACACACAAAGGAAAACCTTTTTAACTATGAGCATGATTTATTGTCTCAAAACCAGAAGGTACCACAAGGCCAACAAATGGTCAAAATTTATTATTATGGAGTTTTCATGTAGGGTTCCCAATCCTCCGGGAATGACCAGGAGTTTCCCAGAATCAGGGGTTCCTATCTGAAGCACTGCCTCTAGTCTGGGCAATCAGTGATTTAAATTTCCCACTGCCCTATGCCCAGGTTCACAGTAGACACTGATCTGTGAGGCACAGTACATAAAGACCACCTGTTACCCCAGCAATGGGAGGCAGAAGCAGGTTAAACCATATTCATTTTAAACTGAATCATTTCCTAACCTTTCCTACAATGCTCATCACCCAGCTCCTGCTCAAAGCCATCACCAGCCAAGGGGCAACGTGAATCTGAAATCAGACTGTGGGAACAGAGAGTAGGAAATAGGGACTCGGGGACAAACTAGGGATTGGGAGTTCAGGGAAGAGGGAGACTGGGCAATGGAGACTAGGGAATGGGAGCTAAGTGGAGAAGGAGACTGAATGGGAGCTCAGAGAAGGAGACTGGGGATTGGGGGCTTTGGGAGATTTTATAGTGGGGGCTAGGGGAGTCTGGGGAATGAAGACTTTGAAGAGGGAGAATGGAGAATGGGTGTGAGGACCAGCATCTCCAGCAGAGCTAGAAGCAGTAGCAGAAAAATGGTGAGTAGGTGCAGCACTGAGAGAGGAGCAGTCAGTGAAGGAGCAAGTGGAACCTCCAGGCCTTATTGTGGGTAAACGGAGAAAGACTATTTCCACTGATGGATGAATGGGAAGCAGAATCCAAGGATACTTGTAAAAAACAAGAGGAAAGGAGGAGTAAAGTCCTTAGGCTGAGGACTATTAGACCATGAGATACTTCACCACATGTGGCCATTAGTACTGACTAAAACTTCATATCAAAGGGAAGTGTATAAATATTTGATCATGTGATCAGATGTCACATGGTCAGACACCACATGCTCAGAAAGCCATATGGTCAGAATGTCATGTGATCAAACCTCCTGGAGTGCCTCCAGCCAGAGATGGTGGCCCTATTTTCCTGGTTTCCCATTGGAGCTACAGTGGAATGTCCATCCCAGCTTCTCTTTGGCTGCCTTGGCAATATCCCATTCTCGTGATGCTTTGTATCAAGTCAGCAGGATGAGACTGAGTCAGTCGATGCGATGATTTGTTAGTCCACAGCTCTGCACCTCTCTTCCTTACATTGCTGTATTTGAATATTCTTGCAGAGTTTAGTGCTCCAACTAACCTTAAACACTTCACCAGTTCAGGTACATTTGTTTTCTTAAACAGCTGTTCTAGATCCATCATGTTTGGGCTCAATTTGAGAGCTGTTCACAAACCAGACTGAAACAAGCCAAACTAAACATGATTATTTTCATTGACATGGGTTTGCTTCAGTCTGCTAGTCATCTCGAATTGTAAGCACATTTAGCCAGTGTCTAGGGTCAGAATCAGAATGGACAGGATGTATCAGAACGATAATATTTGAACTCCAAAGGTTAAATCACGAGGAGCGATTGCACAAACTAGGATTGTATTCCCTGGAATTTAGAAGATTAAGGGGTGATTTGATCAAAGTTCTCAAGATATGAAGTGGAGCAGTTAAGGCAGATACTGAGAAATATAGAGGGAGTCTAGGGCTTGGGGGCACAGTCAAAAATTATTGCCGGACCGTTCAGCAATGCAGTTAGGAAACACTTCTACATGCAAAGGGTAGAAATTTGGAACTCACTTCAGAAAACAGCAATTGATGCAAAATCAATTGTTAATTTTAAATCTGAGATTTATAGAGTTTTGTTAACCTAAGGTATTAAGAGATATGGGGCAAAGACGGTAGATGGAGTTAGGTCACTGATCAGCCATGATCTCCCTGGATGGTGGGACAGATTCAAGGGACTGAATGGTCCCCTCCTATTCCTATGTTCGAAATGAGAAGAGACAATTGTCACACGGTTAGTTTTAGTTAAAATGGGGTCTCAGCTCCTGACCCTGATGGCAATGAGCGACGTTCTTTAACTTCCAGTTAGAATTGTCAATTCCATGTGGCCATATTCCAGGAAGCTTTATCACATGACAGGGATAGGGAGAAACCATTCCCATCGGCAGAAAGATTGAGAAGCAGAGGGCACAAATTTAAAATAATTGGCAAAAGAAGCAATGGAGACATGAGAAGAAACTTTTTAATGCAGAGAGTGGTTAAGGTCTGGAATGCGCTGCCTGAGAGTGTGGTGGAAGCAGGTTCAATTGAGGTATTCAGAAGGGAATTGGATTATTATCTGAAAAGGAAGAATATGCAGCGTTACAGGGAGAAGACAGGGAAATGGCACTAAGTGCATTGCTTGTTCAAAGAGCCAGCACAGACACAATGGGCCGAATTGCTCCCATCTGTGCTGTAACAATTCCGTGATTCTGTGAATTTGGGACCTCCAGCTGTCCCCACCATCCCCCTCCCTCACTCCGGTCATTATTTGTCCAAGACATTTATCCGCTCCGCACATGGCCAATCCTATAGCAATCAGGTTCCTTGTTACCCAAATGGATAATTCTTGACTAAAGATCAAACATCTTATTTTTTTGCCACCCATTTTGATACTTTTGTAACTAATGAAAGCGTTTGAAGGAAACGAACACCATTTTTAACGCTATTTTCTTCCTCCTGGGTTTAGCTGATGATCATGTCCGGGAGATTATATCCTTTAATTCTCGGAGGCTCCAGGACCATCCAGGAGGAAGCTTCACTTGCTGAACAAGGGACTCCTGTTTACTCACTTTTCTGAAACCGCGTAACTCTTCCAGTTTCTACACACTAATGAACCCCCACCCCCATCCCTGTCCCTCCTTGCCATTGCAAATGAATTCCAACAGAGCTAGCTTCTAATTACACTCCAAACAGTAACCATGAGACACCTTCCCCAACACTCTAGCACGCAGTGACTCATGGCAAAATTTCAAAAACATTTTGCTGAACAATTTAAAAAGGGGTTAAAGTATTTGAGAAATGATACTGTTTTTATATCTTTTTCATGGTGTTTTCCTCCTTGGGGAGGTTTTCGGTACTGCCAAAGTTATATGAGGGGATTGTCAGGGGTACTGGATATCTGTTAGTTGTAACACAGTTAAAAATAAAGTAAATGTGATTGAAATAACATTTCATGATGTTCTGAAGTTTCTTGTTATATTTTCTCCCATTCACTCTCCACCTGCCATGAAAGCACAAACTCTCCTTGGGCACTCTGCAGTATCCAGGCTGTGCTTGCATTTGAGTCTCAACAGTGGGTATCACTTGGCTGTTTGAACATGGGGATATCAACGATCCAGTCCAATGCTGCCCTTACTTAATCTATATACACCGCCTACTCTCCAACGGAGATGTAATGGATACACTGATCAAGAGCGGAAGCCCCAACTGGCTTTTAGTATTCCCTATTTAGAAGAAGCTTAGATTCCTCCTGGTCTGTGTAACTTAGAACTGCACCTAGACCCTGCTCAATGTACTGAGATTAGGTTTGAGCATGAATAACAGACACTCTGGCAAGTCATTTGCCTTCTAGGTTCCAAGCACTAGAATTTCAACACAAACATCTCTGCCTCTCCAACTTCTCCTTAAAGCATACCTCTTTGATTAAGCTTGTAAACGCCTATCCTAATGATTCCTTCTTGGGATCCATGGCAAATTTTGTTTTCCAGAGGCTTGAGCAGAAAAGCTAGCCTTACACCAAAGCACAGTACTGAGGGAGTGCTGCACTGTCGAGGTGCTGTCTTTTGGATTCAATTTTAAACTGAGGCCCCACCTGCCCTCTCGGGTAGATGTAAAAGGTCTCACAACACTATTTAAAGACATAAAATGGAGCTCTCCCCACTGTTCTGGCCAATACGTATCCCTCAACCTAAATCGCTGAAACAGATTTTCTGGCCATTATTTCATTGCTTTTTGTGGGAGCTTGCTGTGCACAAATTGGCTGCCACGTTTCCTAAATTACAGCAGTGACTCCACATCAGAAGCACTTAATTGGCTGTAAAGCGATTTGGTTTTTCTGAGGTTGTGAAAGGCACTTTACAAACGCAAGTTGTTGTTATCGAAGGCCAGTTAATGCTCTTGGAAACAAAGCACAGCATAAGACAGCAACTTGAGAGAAATTGGTATTAAAAGTGGATGCGCACCCAGACTTGACTTTAGTGACATCAAGCTCCCATTCTGTAATACTAATTGAGGAGTAATTTGGTTTAAGCTACTTAGTGTGTTTTAATAATAAACCACAACAGCAGGACTTGGATTGCCTGATCTCAGTAACATTTTGTTAATGGAGCCGTCAGAATGGGTATTCGAGTTGAGTTTCATGATAACAGCCCCGCTCTCCATTAGTGACCTATTACTAAACAGAAAGATATAACATTTTCTCTCTTATACACTGAAGTTCAGCTATAACACACATTGTGTTAGACCCCAGGTCAGTGTAAGTATCTCAGTTATAAAACCCCTCTCTTGTTACACAACCAATATGAGACCATTGTGTCCCTGTAGTAATTTATCTAAACTCCTTCTTACCTTTGCAGAGACTGCCTTGAGTCGCTTCCTGGCTGAGGTTCGAGTTACTGTCAGACGCAGAGCAGGTACCTATTTCTAGACTTATATCCCCTTGCCCTCTGCGCTGGGCTGCAATAGATCTTGAGCCAAGCAACCCTCACAGTGCCGCATACCACAGCAAAGTATCTGGACCAGTAAACATTCTGCTTACTGCAGCTTCCTACCTCCTGGCTCACTTCAAAGTGCTGAGTTTTTATTTCGTGGGTAACAGCTGCCTGTTCCTTCATGATATTTGGAAGGTGACAGGGTTGTGTGGCTCTACTTTAACACTTTATTTAAGTTGCAAAAGAAAATATTGGGTGCACTCTCTGGGGCCCCTCAGTCGTCTGTCTTCACCTCTCTGCCTGATTCCAACATAGTTGTCTGACAAGGACTGGAAGAAGCTTTCAATATTTAAATTAATGATTTTTTATTAAGTAAATGTATCAAGGAATGTGGAACCAAAGCTGGGTAAATGGAACTGAGACCCGCAAAGATATACTTCAGTAAATAGAAAGGGAAATTAGGTCCAACTAGCTTTTCTCATTGGAACCCAGGACCAGCCATGATTGTATTGAATGGCAGAGCAGACTCGATGGGCCATGTGGTCTACTCCTGCTCCTATTTCTTGTGTGCTTGTTTATCTTAAACCAAACTAACTGTCATCTCCTTCAGGACCATATTCTGCAACCCCATCTACCAAATTCCCAACATGTACAATAACCCCACCCTCTTTCCAAATTCCTCAACCCTACCTACGCATCTTTTCTCCAAACTCTGTGCCTCCTACCAATGCAAGATGGCCACCGATACCCACTTGTCCGCACAGAAAACCAATGACATCATTGACTGGAGATGCAATGCCAGCAAAATCCATCCTTAGAAAAGCTTCTGTGGAGATTTTCAAGCTAAACAATTTGAGTCCCAAAACTACAATTGTATTCAAAACTCTAAGAGCCCTGAATTTGTAGATTCCACTTAATAAATCGCTGTGTTATATTAGGTTCTTTACCCTCTGGTTATGTATGAACTTTCCAGATAACCTAGTGTCAGGCCAACGCATTAGATGCTGAATCTGAGGATTATATATTCAATGTCTGAAGGCTTTCAAATTGATTAGTAACTGTTTTTGAATTATTTAATTTGCAAGTACATTGACGCTTTAATATTTAGAAAATGATGAGACTACATAGAGATTTGCTACTTTACCAGATGGATGACCACTATAATTATAATTTAAAAACACACTACCTTCATTTTTCATTACAAATAAAAATCTTAGTCCCATGAGTATCTAAGGAACTGAAAAATATAATTGATGTGAATTCTGATCTCTGTCACGCAAAATGACATCACAGAATAAAACAGTACAACTGTGCGTGCACCACATTGGCAGCAAATGCAGCCTCCTCCAAATCCCTCAGTCCCTCTTTCTGAAAGTCATCAGACTGTACACTCCAGTGCTGGTTCCTGCTATGATGGGACAATTGGCTGTGCCCACTGTGAAATCCAGGCTGATTAATGTTAATTCATGTCTGGGAGAACCTTCTCAATAGCTTTAGGCACTGGACGGAAGTATCACAGGGGCATAACTTTAGGTCAGTTTATTTAAAGTTCCTGATGGATGTTTTTACTGCGTTAAAGGTGCTATTTAAATGCACATTGTAGTTGGAATGGGGAGAAACCTTGACAAAGGCAAATTGTACAAAATCTGGAGGATCAAGCTCAATGGGCCATATGATCTTCAGTTTACCATTCATTCTTGAGCCCTTGCTACCTCGTTTGATGTCTGTTTTTTAAATTAAGTAATTAATGTTTTATTCATTGCTTCGATGATTCTAATTGTCGCATTAGAGTTATAGAATGACACAGCATGGAAGGAGGCCATTCAGCCCATTATGCCTGTGCAAGAGTTAGCCATTTAGTCCCACATCTTTGCTCTTTCTCCTCATTACATGAGATTCAAAGAGTTTTTAAGTGCTTGGATGTGACCTCATTGTCAGATTGCCTTCTCTTTGGGATCATTATTAGATTTTGAATTGTGTCTGACTCCTGTCAAAATATAAAACACCCAGATCTTGACTTCATAAGAATCTAGGCAGAGTTCAGCAAAATAAGGTGGCATAAATCAAAACACAAACCAAATGAAAACATCATAAAGGCAGGCACCCATTTGGGTACTTCAGATGTTGGATTTGTTTATGACTCATTAATAATATACATGGTTCATTGACAGCTGCTCATTGGTTTTCCATCTGATGGATGCATTAACTAATCTCTATTTACTGCACTTACATCTCAGTTACAGGAAAATTGCCAAAGCTTGCTTCATGCAATTAACTCTGCAAGTACTGGACTTTTGTTGTTGAATTAATTTTGAAACATGTGACAGGCAGTTTTGCTGGCTTCATCATAGGAGACTGTAAAGTGGAGGTAGAGTTACAACATCATAGCAATGGCATTCGGCCCTATGTTTGTGGATGACAAGCCTCTGCTCTGGAAGGGAAGCATTGAAAAATTTGCCCTATCCCACTTGTTGGTCTGTCCTGCAACAATCTAGCCAGCCCCAATCTTTGACCTTTTAGGATACAGAAGTGCAGCAGAGGTAAAAGTTAGTTTGCTATCCAAGTTTAGCCTCTGTCCCAATTTCAAATGATTGGCCTGGTAGGGGCTGATGGGGGGGTCGTGCATGATGAGGCCAGGGCATGTAGCTAAATTAAAACCTTAGAAATGCTGGAAACCATTGAAATCATCTGTACAATCAGTCTAATAAATATTAGTCAACATGGATTGTGTCTCACCCACATCCTTAACTCCTTTGTTTAAGTGACACTGGAGTCTAAGTGGAGTGTTGAAAGCTCTACGACGTAGAGTACCTGAACTTCAAGTTCCCACACAAAAGACAACCAATAAACTGAACCGTACAGATTCAGAGTAAACCTTAGGAATGGATACAGTTAATTGACTGAAGGGTAGGAAACTTGCTAAAGGAGTGATGTCAAAGTGGGGGAATTACTGAGCGGAATGTCCTAGGGTTTGATCCTGGAGTGATGACTATTATGTATTTACATAAATTATAGGATACAGAAACTCAGTGGAAGACAACCAAGTTTGCAGATGACACCAAACTCCGAGGAACAGTGAAATTGGTAAAGGCAGTTCAAAAATCATAGTGACTTGAACAAAATATGTAACTGGCCAGGTCAATGACATGAATTTTAATACAGAATCATAGAATCAATACAGCACAGGAGGAGGCCTTTTGGCCCATCATGTCTATGCCAGATTTCTGCTGTAGCAATTTAGCTGGTTACACTCCCCTGCCATTTTCCCAAATGCAATTTTTGTTCCCCTCAGACTAATTGTCCACTTTCGTTTTGATAGCCATGGTTGAATCTGTCTCCACCACACTTTCAGGCAATGCATTCCAGATCCTAATTACTCGTTGCATGAAAAAGCTTTTCTTCATGTTGCCTTTGCTTCATTTGCCAATCACCTTAAATCTGTGTCCTCTGATTTCCCTTCCACCAATGGAATGGTTTCTCTCTATCTATCTCTCTGGATTTTGAAAGCTTATCTCAAATCTGTTTTCAACCTTGTTTCCTCTAAGGAGAATAACACCAGGTTCTCCAGCTCATCTAGTAACTGTTCTCTTCTTCCTGGAACCATTCTCGTAAATCTTTTCTGCACCCTCTTTAAATCCTTCACATCCTTACTAAAGCGCGATATCCAAAATTAGACACAATGTTCCAGTTAAGGTCAAACCAGGGTTTTATAAAGATTCATCATAACTTCCTTGCTTTTATGCTCTATGCCTCTATTTATAAAACACAGGGTCCCAAATGCCTTTGTAACCACTTTCTCAACCTGCCCTGACACCTTTAATGATTTGTTCACATATACCCTAGGTCCCACTGTTCCTGAGCTGCCTTTAGAATTGTACTGTTTGGTTTATATTTCCTCTCCTCTTTCTTCCTATCAAAATATATCACTTCACATTTATCTGCTGTCCGTCCATTCTGCTAGCCTATCTATGCCCTCTTGAAGCCTGTCACTATCGACCTCACAGTTCACAATACTTCCAAATTTTGTGTCACCTGCAAATTTTGAAATTGTGCCCTGTACATCAAAGTATAAATCATTAATATGGATCAAGAAAAGCAGTGGTCTTGGTACTGATCCCTGGGGAACCTCACTGTATACCTTCTTCTAATCTGAAAATTAATCATTTACCACTACTGTCTGTATCCTGTCACTCAGCCAATTTCGTATCCATACTGTCACTGTCCCTTTTACTCAATGGGCTTTGACAAGCCTATTATGTGGAACTTTATCAAATACCTTTTACGAACATACTAATTAGGAGTGGGAGTAGGACAATCAGCCCCTTGAAGCCTGCTCCGCCATTTAATAAGATCATGGCTGATCGGATTGTGGCCTCAACTCCACATTCTGTCTACCCCCAATAACTTTTCACTCCTTGTTAGTCAAGAATTTATCTACCTTCGCCTTAAAAATATTCAAAGACCCCGCTTCCACCACTCTTTTTAGTTAGTTATTTAGTTTGTTTTTTAATTATTTTTGAGTGCATTCCATTACTTACATAAGTATTTTAACAACAATACAGAATGACAAATCCCTAATAGGCGCTCTTTAAATCCTTCACATTCTGCTGAAAGTGCAGTATCCAGAATTGGACACAATGCTCCAGTTAAGGCCAAACCAGGATTTTATGAAGGTTCATCACAACTTTCTTGCATTTATGCTCTGTGCCTCTATTTATAAAGCACTAGGTCCCACATGCCTTTGAAATCACTTCCTCAACCTGCCCTGAAACCTTCAATTATTTATGCAAATATAGCCAAGGTCACTCTGTTCCTGCGCTGCCTTTAGATTGTACCATGGACAGACTGTGTGGGCTCTGCCCCAGATTTGGATAGAGAGTAAAAATGCATAGCTTCTCCACTCTGAGAATAATAGCAACTTTGAGGCATGATATTAGTATTGGAAGTGTTAATCAATTTAAAATAAATAGCCCAAGTGCGGCCAATAAAGAATTAAAGAAAAGAATTTCAGATGCCTATTGCTGCATCATTGCTAACAGACATAGGAACATGTCTGTTACTAATATCACACCATGTAATTTCAGCCATTTTGGGAATTTCTGGTTGAGTTTATTTAAGTCTATTAAGTTAAACTGCCTATAGTTACTCTACAAATGCGGACCAGATTAGAAATGATTGGGTAATTTCCCCCATCAATCATACCCAGAGACCGCACTGCTTTAATGATTGACATGACACACATAACTTTGCATTATGTAACTCCACTCACTGCATTTTGCTGGAAAAATAACCCTGCTTTTACTGGGACGCATTGCTGTAGTTTAGGTTATATGTTCTGTTTGCTGTAGTTTTTAGAGACTCTTTTTAAACAGAATGTCTACTGAGTAAATAGACTTTGCTGGGAGTCCTGCCATAAGTCTCACCCAACCAGCAACAATAACTTGCAATTAGATAGTGCCTTGAATTTGTTAAATGTCTCAAGGAGCTTCACAGGAGCATTATGAAACAAGATTTAACAGCAAGTCACATAAGGAGATATTGGGACAGGTGACCCAAAACTTGGTCAATGAGATATAGGTTTTAAGGAACATCTTAAAGGAAGAGAGAGAGAGAGAGAGAGGCGGTGAGGTTTAGCAAGGGAATTCCAGAGCTCAGGGCCTAGGCAGCTGAAGGCACAGCTACCAATGGTACAACAAAGAAATTTGTGATGGGCAAGAGACAATGATTGGAGGAGCGCAGAGATCTCAGAGTTATGGGGCTGGAGAAGATTACAGAGTTAGGAAAGGGCAAGGATTTAAAAAGAAAGATGTATATTTTAAAATCGGAGTGCGTCCCATCTTTAACTCATTGGCTAGCATGTGTTATCAATACTCACTTCATTAAATTAATTTCAACTGAATTGTGCTCTGTTGGTTAGGTTTATCTGTTAATTAAGCTGGTTTTGACCTAATTGGGTAGTGCTGGTTAATTTTACAGGACCAGCCTCTCAGCTCTCCCTGGTAAAGTGCCAGATATGTATCAGATTTAACTCATTGGGTAGCATTCTTGTTTCTGAGTCAGAATCGTGTGGATTCAAGTCCCATTCCAGAGTCCTGAGCACATTCTAGGCTGACACTCCAGGATAGTATCAAGGGGGTGCTACATTGCCTTTTGGATGAGACATTCACCAAGGCCCTGTCCGCTCTCTCAAGTGGATGTAAAAGATCCCATGGCCCTTCCAAGAAGAGTAGGAGAGGCCTCCCAGTTATCCAACCCAATCCCCCAACCAAAATCATAAACAATTGATCTGGTCATAGCGTGGATAACAGATTGCTTTGATAAGAGTTGAACTGCTATCATGAGATAGTCTTTGAATATAACACCCATTGAGAATCCAGGAATGTGACCGTTCCTTTTAAATCACAGCCCAGTCTAGTTACACTTCAAAGCACAAAAGTGAGATGAATTTACTGAGAGTGACAAGTGCAGCTGCACACTAGCACTGACCTTTACATTCTCACATGCAGGACGTCCTCCAGGCATGATCCCAACAAAGCTGTCTTCATATTGGCACCAGTGCAATCCCTTTTTGATTGATGCAAGTCCCTAACACTTCATTAACTTAATACTTCAGTTTAACTCTTCTTCTCCTTATCATTTATCTTTCTAGGGCACTATGTCATACACTCCCACATCACTCCACACACTCTGTGACTGTTTGTGGATCAAAATGTTGAGAGTGGAGCCTTGTGCACATCAACTAGCACTGAATTTCAGGCTGGGTTTGTGTCAACGTTATATTGAGCTGGAGATATGTTGATTTTTGAATTATTGGACTAGTCTGTACCTACTGCATTAGATGCTAGTGTATTCTTGGGCATATCTTAACTGGCACCAAGTCTCGTTCACCTTTCACCCCTGTGTTCACTGACTCCCAGTCAAGCAATGTCTTGATTTTAAAATTCTCAACCCTCCCAATCTTTCTAATCTTCTCCAGCCCCACAGGATCCCTGCACTCCTCTAATTCTGGCCCCTTGAGCATCCCGATGTTAATCATTCCACCATTGGTGACCGCGCTTTTAATTGCCCAGGCCCCAAGCTCTGGAATGTTCTTCCTCCACTTCTCTGCCTCTCTCCCTCACTTTGCTTCTTTAAGTTACTCCTTAAAGCTGACCTCTTTGACCGAGTTTTTGGTTATCTGACCTGATATCTCCTATGTGACTGTGTTTCATATTTCATTTTATAATGCTCTTATGAAGTACCTTGGAAAATTTTTTTGACAATAAAGGTGCTATATAAATATAAGTTGTTGTTGCTGTTGTATAGTTTTGTGTTATTGAGTCATTAAGCTAGTGTACATTGGGCTTGGGTACTTCAGAACTGGTGCATTATTGGCCTAGTGTGATATTTGGGAAGTGTACCATGCGGCTAATTCATTTTTTATTCAAACAAAGATCCCCGGAGAAATGGTTGGAAGCTATCACTTTTATATATATATATATGTAAGAAGAGAAATCAGGAACTCATTATCTCATTCTGAAGCAGCTGATCTCCTGGAACTGCAACTACTCATGACAGAGCGAAAGCATCAAGATAGACAGAAAGCTCAAGGGAAAATGAGTTGAAATGCATGCTTATAATTTAATGATGCAATTAGGCAGTTGCATTTCTTTTATAGTAATTTACGCTCAAAATTTAAAAGCATTGCTGTTTATATAAACATTCACACATCCTGGATGAACTGTGAGATTGCCGAAGGAAGTTCTAAAGAAACATTTCTTTAACTTGTCTAATTTTTGGTAACATGAAATGTTGTTTGATGAAGCAGGAAATTTGAAAATTAGTTTAACTTTTTTGTAAGCTTTGTTTATTTTTTGTAAGCTTTGTTTATTTTTAGGATTTACTCTGAAAAGCCATGTCCTTGATCAGTGGATGTGTCCCAATCTTTATGTAGAGATTTATTTATTGAGTGCGACATGGGAGAGAACAAATTTATTTTTCCACCTGAAAGGAAAACATTATTTACCTGTTCTTCAGAAACTAATACAAAAAAAAATATTTCACCGTCTTTGGAAAATCTCGTAACTTCTGCCTAAATTCTTTCAGTGAAGATCTTCATCCTTCTCTCACTACCATGATTACATAAATCCTCATCTGACAGAAAAGATGCATTTTGATGACCCCCATTTTAATGCACAAATTAATTTAAGTAACAGTGGTGTACAAACACATTTATGTATTTGTTTAGCTATGTACCTACCTGCAGTGGGTAATGAAAGGACCATTTATTTATTTTCTGCAAACCAACCAATTACATTGTTTTGAGAAGATGAGGAATAGGAACAGGAAGAGGCCAAATGGCTCCACCAGTCTACACCACTAAGCAATAAGATCAAAGCTGATCATGGAGGGGGATGGGTTGTCACTGATGGTGGTGGAAGTGGATTTGGGGGCTCAGCTGTGATTGGGGAGGGATGGCCGTCTGTGATTGGGGGAGGAGGGTTCTGGGTTGTGACTGAGAGAGGGAGGGGGTTGGAGGCTCAGGCCATGACTGAGGAAGGGAGATGTTCTAGGGACGGCACTCCTTTTCCTCCTTACTATGGCTCCTCTGGATCAGTATCACACCACTACCCCCTCCCCCACACCTCCAGAAGCTGGTTTAATGCAATGGTCATCTCATCACTACCCCCACCACCCCCCCCTCCCCCCCCCCCCCCACCCCCCCCCCCCCCCCCCCCCCCCCCACCCCCCCCCACCCCCCCACCCCTCCCCCACCTCACCCCCTCAGCTGGGGGCTCTGACAAATATTGCAGCCATTATCCTGAACCAGACTGTTTATTTAAACAAATGCCCAGTCACTATCCTGTGGAGGTTCGTTCTCTGAAGAGCAGTTTACCACTGGGACACAGGGAGAAGGGGGTGGGGTCGAGAAGGGGTGGGGTGTTACGTGACAACAACAGCAAATATTTATAAAGTGCTTTTGATGTGATGAAACACCCCAAGATACTTCATGGAAGCAAATCTAAGACAAAGCACCTCTCTGAGCCACACAAGGAGGTATTAGGTCGGAAAGCTTGGTTATAAGGGTAGGTTTTAAAAATGGTCTCAAAGGGGGAAAGTGAGATAGAGAGGCAGAAAGATGTAGGGAGAGAATTCCAGAGCTTGGGGCCCAGGCAACTAAAGGCATGGCCACCAATGATGGAGCAATTATAATTGGGAGTGCACAAGGGGCCAGAGTTAGAGGAGTGCAGAGATCTCAGAGGCTTCCTGGTTTGGAGGAGGTTACAGCAATGGGGGGAGGCAAAGCCACGGAGATTCAAAAACAAGAACGTAACTGCCCCCCGTTTAACTGCCCCAGGCTGGGTTTGCGCCAGGCTGGTGGAGTGGGTGAAAATCAGAGGCTGACTGTCTAAACTTGACACCTGATGGATGGTCACTTGGCAGAAGTGTCAGGTGGCGACTGTGGAACTCTAACCCAGTAAGGGCTGGCGTCTTCAGGCGAGCAAAGAAAGTGAAATGTGAGTGATGCAGCTTTAGGGTAGTTTCATATCCTGTAGCATGTTCCTGAGACTGGGAAGCTGAGATACCGGAACTGTTTATTTTATAGAGCTTTCTATTTTAGCATGGCACTAAAGTGAGGGAGCTGAGTGCTGTTACCCGATACTATTAAGTTCACAGTGATACTGGACTAGGGGTTAAATTTCCCAACCTGTACTCGAACCTTAATGATCACTGGATAATGTTTAAAATAAATTAGAATTATACTCAAGTTTCCTCGGCTCCCTCTGAATGGATCTTACTCAGCGAGTTAGTCAGAAAACAAAGTTCAGAAAGTTTTTAAACTTTTAAAAAAGTTCAAAATATTGAAAGCTAACATTTTACACAGATCTGGAGCGTCTACGTTTCCAAAGTTATTTGTTGTAAGGCTTTTTTTTATTAATCGCCAGGTCTTGAAGTCTGTTGTTTTGCTTGGTCCCGCTGGGTGATGACGAAGGCAGTTTTGTGACTGCAATGCAGAATTTGCAGGAAAAGGAATAGGAGGATCGCTGCTCACTCCCATCCCGGCTCCAGGACCAGTCTTCCGCAGTGTGTGCGGAGATTGAGAGAAAGAGAGAGAGAGAGGCAGGGAGAGGAACCAGAGCAAGTGGGAGCACACCAAATACCAAGAATGCTGCGCAGATACGCAGTGCCTCCTCTCCCCTCTGTTATCACTCACAGTGCCAGCATTGGGTGCTAAATGCAGATCCTTTCTGCTTACCCAGTGGAGCTTCTTCTGGAACTGCTCATCCCTCCCTCTCTCTCTCTCGAGTTAACAGCCGCCAATTTCTTCACTCCCTCCTCCACTCCTAATCA
The DNA here is from genome assembly GCF_017639515.1 of Carcharodon carcharias. Classification (NCBI taxonomy): domain Eukaryota; kingdom Metazoa; phylum Chordata; class Chondrichthyes; order Lamniformes; family Lamnidae; genus Carcharodon; species Carcharodon carcharias. The sequence goes on from NC_054491.1 coordinate 20,001,572, forward strand.
ATTTCCCTCCTCCTCCCCCTCAAAAAAAATCCAGTCATCTCAACTGCGGCCACTGCCTAAACGCCCCCAGAATGAAAGCTGAAAAAGTGTCCTTGGACTTCCATGGAGTCGAATCAGCAAAAATCTCCCCGAGGAGACTTTTAGTGGCCATTCTAATCGGTAAGAGAATAAAACCCAATTGATCATGTTTTGTGATAACTGTAAATCAGCAATAACTTTTATCAATGATTTACTTACCAGGTGGGTGAATTTCATGATTTTGAGTTTCCTGCATCTGCAGAGAACATATTTTGCATAAATCTTAATGTTTATTGCTTAACTTTTTATTTGCTATTTCATTCTTTTGTAAGTGGTCTTTGGTGTTGGCAGTTTGACTCTTCGCGGTTTCTCCAGTTTCTGGCCGATTTTAGTTTTGTGTCTGGCTCAATTTTCAGTTCTTTCCTGATTGAGAGGGGAAAAAACACGCACTAGACTGATTCTTACAAACAGACCGCCTGTGTTTTTGTAACTTTTACTGAAGTTCAGATGATACAGTTATAATGGGTTTTGGATATGTCAGGACTGGTTGGTATCTGGTGCTGTGACAGTGCCAAATGTGTTTACTTGGAGTTTGAGTAACTCCCACTAGAATCAGAACCCGTCCTGCAGCAGTTCCGAAAATAAACCAATGTCAGCATTTTCACATTCCTCTGACCGCAAGGTGCTGAGACTCGTCCCATCACCCAACCTCTGTCCTCACGTCAGTGACGGGCCAAACCCAAACCCTGTTTATCTTAGAATTTTGATTTGAGATTTCAAGGGACAATGGGAGTTTAAAACAAAAATGGCCCAGGATTGAGGTTGGCATTGAGATTCAAGGAAAGCGTAATTTCCAGGTCGAGAATTTAGATTGGAATCAGACAATGTCAATAACTCGGGAATGATCCTATTGGGTCAAAATTTAGGTAGACGGGAAATCCCAAGCTTTTTTCCTCCAAGATTTAGATTCAGAAGTTCACGTCTCCATGAGGATTCTTCATCAGTTTGTGCCTCTTGTCCATGCACCAGGTGCCATCTTGGATATGGCAAACCACTACCCACCACCATGCTAGGAAGAATGTAAAAGATTAATTAGTTTTGTTCATCTTTAAAAGCATTTTCACTTGAGTCTGTTTGATGCATCTTCGATCATGTATGTTAATGACTTAGACTGTGGTGTGCAGGGCATGATTTCAAAATTTGCAGATGTTACACAGATTGGAAATGTCAACTGTGATGAGGACAGTCTTGAACTTCAAAAGGACATAGACATGATGGTGGATTGGGCAGACAGGTAGCAGATGAAATTCAATTCAGAGAAGTGTGAAGTAATTCATTTTGGCAGGAAGAATATGGAGACAGACAGTAGAGACAAAGGGAGAACTCTAAAGGAGGTGCAGGAACAAAGGGGTCTCAGTGTATATGTACATAAGTCATTGAAGATGGTAGGGCATGTTAAGAGAGCCATTAATAAAGCATATAGTAACTTAGGCTTTACTAGTAGGGACATTGAGTACAAGAGTAAGGAAGTCATGTTGAACTTGTATAAGACACTAGTACATCACTACTTAGACCCTGAGGGGTATGGACAAAGTAAATAGTGGGAAACTGTTCCCACTCAAGACAACATCAAGAACTAGAGGGCATGGATTCAAAATAATTGGCAAAAGGAGTAGATGTGATGTGAGAAAACGTTTTTTCACCCAGAGGGTGGTTGGAGTCTGGAACAGAACTTCCTGAAAGGGTGGTGGAGGCAGGTTCGATCGAGGAATTCAGAAGGGAATTGGATTGCTACCTGAAAAATAATGTGCAAGGTTACGGTGATAAGGGAGGGGAGTGGGACTAGGTGGAATGCTCTTTCAGAGAACCCGTGTGGACTCATTGGGCTGAGTGACCTCCTTCTGCACTGTAATGATTCTGTGATTCTGATTGTGATCAGAGTCACATGGCCATGTGGAGCAATGCTTCACTTTTCAAAGTGTCCAGTTTCCCAGTGGCCTCATTGTGAACTGTGAGGACGATAGTGTTGAACTTCAAAAGGACATAAACAGGTTGGTGGAATCATCGGGCAAGTGACAGGTGAAATTTAATGCAGAGAAGTGTGAAATGATTCACTTTGGGAGGGAGAATACAGAGAGACAACATAAAAAAAAGAGTAAGGGTGTCCAGAATCAGAGGGACCTGGGCGTATATGTGCATAAATCATTAAAGGTGACAGGACAGGTTGAAAGGGCAATTGATAAAGCATATAGGATCCTGGGCTTTATTCATAGGGGCATGGAGTACAAAAGCAAGGCAGTCACGTAAAACTTGTATCAAACACTGGTCTAGCCTCAATTGGAACATTGTATCCAGTTCTGAATGCCACATAATGTGAACACATTAGAGAGAGTGCAGAAAAGATTCACTAATATGGTTCCAGGGTTGGGGAACTTCAGTTACGTAGATAGATTGGAGAAATTGGGACTGTTTTCCTTGGAGGAGAAGGTTGAGAGGAGATTTGATAGAGGTGTTCAAAATTTTGAGGGGTCTGGACAGAGTAGATAGGGGGAAACTGTTCCCATTGGTGGAAGGATTGAGAACCAGAGGGCAGAGATTTAAGATAATTGGCAAAAGTAGCGATGGTGACATGAAGAAAAATTTTCTCAAGCAGCAAGCAGCTTGGAGGGAGTTTTACTCTGTATCTAACCCCAAGTTGTACCTGTCCTGGGAGAGTTTAACAGGGGCATTGTAGGGGGAGCTTTAATCTGTATCTAACACTGTACCTGTCCTGACAGTGTGGTGGAGGCAGGGTCAGTCAAGGTATTTAAGAGAGAATTTGATTATTATCTGGGAAGGACGAATGTGCAGGGTTACAGGGCGAAGGTAGGGCAATGGCACAAAGTGAATTGCTCCTTCAGAGACCAATGCAGACACAATGGGCTGAAAGGCCTCCCTCTGTGCTGTAATCATTCTGTACAATTCTAAATAAAGCGTCTGTGCATTACATTGATTCTCTAGTGGTCTCATGGTTGTGGCTAACCTTTGGTGATATACAGATGATCTTTTCAGATACCCGAGACTTGAAAGTCCAGGTGAGGGGTCTTCTACCTGTGACCTGAAGGTTGTGCATGACCCTGAATCCTGGCAACCCAATTCTTGAGGCTTAGAAGTCTCAGTCTGATTAATACTTATATTGCTTATTTGTTGATGGCAAAATTCTTGTCCTTGTTTTCAAATAAATGTCGTCATGGCATGACCATCTCTGTCATGTCCTCTGGCTCTACAACCCTCTGAGACTTCGACATTCCTCCAATTCAGATCTTGCATGTGATCACTCCACCATTGGTAACTGTGTCTTTGGCTGCATGGGCCTAATCTCTGAAATTTCCTCCCTAATCCTCTACTCTTCTAACCTCAATCAAGGCGCTCTTTAAAATCTAATATTTCAACTGCGCTTCTTCAAATATTTCCTTATGTAGTTCAGTGTCATATTTCATCTGATTATCCTCATGTGAAGTGCCTTGGATCGTTTTATTACACCAGAAGTGCTGTATGATTTCTTGCCCGTTGTGTTTGAATTTTGAGAAGCTTGGAGTTTGGAAAACACTTTTGCCACACTAATGGATAAATCCTAAATCAGGACACTGAGATTTGCTAGAATCAACAACTGCAATAAAAGAGGAAGAGGGATTTGAACTTGCAATGTGAGCTCTAAGCTACAATGTTTCAGATATAAGTGAGCATACAAAGATCTATGAACAACACTGCCTTGCAGTGTGAGTGCCCATTGATGCCCACTATCACCGGGGAGAGGCAGCGATCGTACCATGTACCATTTCCCAGGCTCTACATATACACATCCTGTGATATTGTGGACTCTTTAACAATGTTATTTTTCAAAAGTAAATTGGATAAATACTTTAGAAGGAAAAATCGAAGGGCCATAGGGAAGAGCAGGGGAATGGGGCTAATTGGATAGTTCTTTCAAAGAGCTGGCACAGGCACGATGGGCCGAATGCCTCCTTTTGTTTTGTAAGATTCTATGACGTGGAATGCAGTGGGCAGGCACAACCAAGAGTTTATGCATATGTATCATCTCAGTGGAAGTCACTGAGCGCTGATCAGGAGCAGAAACCCCAGTTTATCTTTTTGCCCATGCCTAGTCCAGGGACAGTGAGGCTGATTGTAGATTAACGAACAGCATAGAGCAGGCAGGCGTGGCATCTAGTGTTTTGATGGCCTGTGTGACTTAACCTCACCTGAAAACGGTGTACCTATCCAGTGAGACTAACGTTGGCAGTGTCCCTTTAAGAGCATTTCATGGAATATTAAAAGGTGGTGAGGTGATGCAGACAGAGTGCTGGTTTAGGAAGCTAGGTTGGAAAAAAAAGACACCTTCCTGACTGTGAACAGAATCTGATGGCAGGACAATATGATTCAGCTTCCAATTGCGATGTACTTTTGGTAATAGTGGTTAGTGTTGGTGCGCTGACAGGAGGGATACTCATAGAAACTGCCTTTCTGAAAAATTTCAGTTGGAAAGGATAAAAGCTTAACTATCAGTGCAAATATGGCTGGATCCCATCCAACTCTGACTTGAACCTAGATTGATGTGATAGGATCATTGGACTGCGGCTTGGACTGAACAAGGTGTGTAGGAGAGCGGTTGCTGACTGTGGGTTGTCTGGAAGGCTTCAGTAATGGTGTTCTTACATTATTGAAAGAAAGACAGAACTTATATTTATATATCACCCGTTGCAAATTCAGGACTTCCAAAACGCTTTACAGCCAATGAGGTATTTTTGAAGTGTAGTTAATATTGTAATGATGAAACACAGCAGTCAATTTATGCACAGTAAGCTCCCAGAACGATAAGATGATAACAACTAGATGATCTGTTTCACTGATATTGGTTGAAGGATAAATGTTGCCTGGAACACTGGGGATAACAGCCCTGTTCATCTTCAAAATAATGCCACAGGATCCTTTACATCACTTGAGATGGAAGACAGAGCCTCGATTTAACAAAAGACAGTATTTCTGACAGAGCAACACTCCCTCAGTACTGCACTGCAGATCTTATCCTGGATTTCTGTGCTTAGGTCTATGGACTACGACCTGAACCCACAAACCTCTGGCTCTGAGGCAGGAGCGCAGAGCCATAGTAGACTCCTAATGAGCAGCCAAGTTAAGAGACCAATGTGTGTAATTCAGGGCATCATCAAAGGGTGAAAAGGGCAGGATACACAAGGAGGCTGGTCAGAATGGAATGAATTATGGGCTGCTAGTTAAGTGAGATGGTGGTATAGTGGTAATATCACTGAACTAGTAATCCAACTAAAGTTCCGGAGGCATGGGTTCAAATCCCACTCATGGCAGCTGGTGGAATTTAAATTCAGTTAATAAATCTGGAATAAAAAGCTAGTCTTGGTATTGGTCACCATGGCAACTATTACTGATTGTCATAAAAACCCATCTGGTTAACTCATCCCCTTAGGGAAGTCAATCTGCCATCCTTACCCAGTCTGGCCTACATGTGCACTCCAGACCCACAATGATGTGGTTGACTTCACAAGAAATGGCCTAGCCAGCCTTTCAGTTCAAGGGCAATTAGGGATGGACAACGAATGCTGGCCTTGCCAGCGATACCCACATCTCATGAAAGAATAATGAAAAAGAAAATAGTGACAGGGTAAAACTTGCATTTTGAAAGCACTTTTGGAGGAGATGTAAGGCGAGGAGAGAAATATGAAGGTAGATCAATATAGTGTCATTTGATTTTCTGTGGAGATCAGGGAGGAGGTTAAATGGTTGGGGAATAGGGAAGATTCCAAACTGGGGGAAGATTCTGTGCTGGGGGAGGGTTCGTTGTTGGGGGAGATTCCGTGGTTGGAGGAGATTCCGTGGTTGGGGGAGGGTTCTGGTTGGGGAAGGGTTCTGGTTGGGGGAGGGTTCTGGTTAGGGGAGGGTTCTGGTTGGGGGAGGGTTCGGGCAGCATTTGTTAACCATGGGTGGTTCAACCTTTTTACTGAGTCCTTCTTTTTGATCGGTGCTGGTGTATAAATTGTATTTATACAAAGGACAGAGCAACAATGAACAGGCTGATGGCGCTTTTATGACAGATGCAGGTGAGCTGAATTCTTGGTGATTGTACCATCACCAAGATGCAGGAAGCTGAGCACAGTCCTGTGCATTCGTCACCCCTGAGCCTTCAATGGCCTTTTCCTCGAAAGAATCTGTGTCTAATATTACTGTTACTTTACTGAAGATGGGGGGGTGGGGGGGCTTAGGTGAATGGAGATTTAGAGGACTAAAGAACAAAGTCAAGGCACTAGAAGGGTTTGGCGATTTGGGTAAAAATGAGCATAGTCAGATAGGAAAGGATGGAGAGTTTAATGGTAATAGTTTTTTAAAATTCATTTATGGGATGTAAGCTTCACTGGCTGGGCCAGCATTTATTGCCCATCCCTAGTTGCCCTTGAGAAGGTCGTGGTGAGCTGCCTTCTTGAACCACTGCAGTTCCTGTGGCATAGGTACACCCACAGTGCTGTTAGGGATGGAGTTCCAGGATTTTGACCCAGTAACAGTGAATGAACAGTGATATATTCCCAAGTCAGGATGGTGAGTGGCTTGGAGGGGAACTTGCAGGTGGTGGTGTTTCCAAGTCTCTGCTGCCCTTGTCCTTCTAGATGGTAGTGGTTGTGGGTTTGGAAGATGATAGTGTATCAGCAAATAAGGCCCATGCAAAGAATAATAGATTTTAAAAAACACCCTTCAGCTGAATGCACAAAGCATTCATAATAGGATAAAATGAACTAGCGGCACAAATAGAAATAAATTATTTAGATCTAATTACCATTACAGAGACATGGTTACAATGTGACCAAGGTTGAGAAATAAATATTCTATGGTACACCACATTTTAAGAAGACAGACAAAATGGAAGAGGAGGAGGAGTAACCCTGATAATAAAGGATAACATAAGGAGAGTAATGAAAAAGGATCTTGGCTCAGAAGGCAGATAGGTGGCAGATGAAGTTCAATGCGGAGAAGTGTGAGGTGATACATTTTGGTAGGAAAAACATGGACAGAGAATATAAAATAAGGGGTGAAATTTTGAAGAGGGTGCAGGAGCAGAAATATTTGGGTGTATATGTGCACAGTCCATAGAAGGTGGGAGGACAGGTGAAGAGAGCAGTTAACAAAGCATACAGTATCCTGTTATAAAAACACAAAAATAAAAACAAAAAAACTGCAGATGCTGGAAATCCAAAACAAAAACAAAAACAGAATTACCTGGAAAAACTCAGCAGGTCTGGCAGCATCGGCGGAGAAGAAAAGAGTTGACGTTTCGAGTCCTCATGACCTACTTCTGTCGAAGGGCCATGAGGACTCGAAACGTCAACTCTTTTCTTCTCCGCAGCTGCTGCCAGACATACAGTATCCTGGGCTTTATTAATAGGGGCATACAGTACAAGAGCAGGGAGGTTATGCTGAACTTATATAAGACACTCATTAGACCTCAGCTGGAATATTGTGTACAGTTCTGGGCACCATATTATAGGAAGGATGTGAACACATTGGAGAGAGTGCAGAAGAGGTTTACAAGAATGGTTCCAGGGATGAGAAACTTCAGCTATGAGGATAGACTGGAGAGAAGGCTGAGGAGATTTGATAGAGATGTTCAAAATCATGAGGGGGCTAGACAGAGTAGATAGGGAGAAGCTGTTCCTGCTCGTTAAAGGATGAAGAACGAGAGGGCACAGTTTTAAAGTGATTTGCAAAAGAAGCAAGTGTGACGTGAGAAAATACTTTTCCACACAACGAGTGGTTCGGGTCAGGAACGCACTGCCTGGAAGCGTGGTGGAGGCAGGTTCAATCGAGGCATTTAAGAGGACATTGTTTCTATTCAAATAATCATCCAATGTGCAAAGGTGCAGGGAAAAGGCAGGGAAACGGCACTAGGTCATAATGCTCATTTGGAGAGCCAGTTCAGACATGATGGGCCGAATGGCCTCCTGTGTCATTAAGATTCTGTGATTCTGTGAGGTTTCAGGAAGTAGAATCAATATGGGAGGGGATTAGGAATAAGAAGGGTCAGTAAACACTGGTATGACTAGTTTATGGCTCATTGCTATACTACTGTAGTTATACAATTGGACAGAGCATTACACAAAAAATAATTGTAGCTTGTAGCAAAGGCAACGTAACATTCATGGGAGTTTAATCTTCATATTGAGTAGACAAATCAAATTGTCAAAGTTAGTTTGGAAGAAGTGTTTGTGGAATGCTTTCACAACAGTTTCCTGGAACAAACGTCATGGAACCTATTAGGAATAAAACTCTTTTAGAAGCATAGAAACTAGGAGCAGGAGTAGGCCATTCAGCTCTTTGAGCCTGCTCCACCATTCATTATGATCATGGCTGATTATCCAAAGATCTAGCATTGTGCAATGAGGCAGGGTTAATTAGTGATTTCATAGTAAGAGATCTGCTGGGGAGAAAGTGATCATAATACAATTGAATTTCATAGTATGTTTGAGAGTGACAGACCTCAGTACCAAACAAGAATGTTAAACTTAAACAAAGCCAGCTACAGTGTCATGAAGCTATTAATTTATATAATATTATTGGAAAATATTTTTCTTTTAAAATAGAGGTTTAGTCTGGGTCTTTCTTAATTGGATTAAAGCCAGCTAGTCTGGAGCTTTGATGTGTACTAGTTTTGATACGTAAGAGAGATAGAGAGTATTTGCATTTTTTGAATAGACCATACAAGAAGTGGGGTGAAATCTGGCACCTAGCTAGCAGAAACCAAGTAATATGTTTATATTGCTAATAAAATTGGCACTATGAAAGGGGTTTTATTGTTAGAAGAGACTGATGATACAATGAGAATTTACATTCAATGGGCTGTGCTAGGTATAACAAGACAACTGTTTTGTGTGTGCAGAGCAGAGGCAATGTGAGATCAAAAGCAGCTGTAAACCTTCAACTGTCTCCACAGGAACCAAAGTGAAAAGAACCTCATTTTGAATTTGTAAGGTGAAAATGCTTTACCTGGTGCCTGGCTAAGTCTATGGGTTGTTGTTACCTTAATGGAGATTAGTTTGGGAATTTGTTAAAAGCTATGATAGTAGCAATTTGTAGCAATGTGTATATATTTTAACCTGTGTAAATTGATAAAATGTTTCATTTAGTTTAATGTAAAATCTTGAGAACTGATGGTCTGATTCCTGAGATTAGAGTTGCATCTCAAACATAACACTTAAAAATATAGGTTAAGACAGTTGTTTAAAATTTCCCTCTGGGATTTTAATTAAAAAATTTGCTTTACCAATTGCTTGGTCATAACAGCTGGGTGTATTTTATTAGATAAATAGACCAAGAGATATTGCAGTAAATTAATAGTGAGAAACATTTAAAGAAACAATGCTGAAAAAGAGACATGCTGTTGAAGCTTTTTGTCTTGCACTCATTAGGACAGGTATGCAAGAATACTAATAGTATAGGGAACAACAATTTCTACTGAATGAGAAGAGAGCACTGAACTATTTCCTGCATTACTACTTCTGTCTTTTGTGAGGAAATCATTTTTAAAAAAAATTTGTCCATGTGATTTTGTAAGTTAGCACCTGTGGGGGTAACCTCTGGTTGACTGGAGATTGTAACATTTAAGGGACAGAATGTACCCAGCCTGGTTACATTGGACCCTTTCTAGGAACAGGGATAGAACCCTGTTAGGAGATATTTACAGGTCACAGATGAATCCAAGGGGCAAAGTGAACAGCAGCCCATGGGGAACAGAGGAAGAGGAGAGTTGACTCCATGCAGTTGGAGTGCTGCTTTTGACTCTACACTGCTGAGGGAGCTGAGGCTCAGAGAAGGCCTGTTTGCGGGGGAGCGGGTGTTGCTGGGAATGGTGCGTAGTAGTGGTGGCAGTGATAGCTCCATGAAGCTGGCTGTTAGGGAAAAGGAAAGCCTATGAGCAGTGTGGTTCTACTCAGAGTAGCTAGAGGGCTGGAATTGTGCTGGTAACTAGATGCTAGGGTGCAGCCTCGGGAATCCAGTGGGCAGAGTCACGAGACAAGAGATTGAGCAAATGTGAAGCGAGTAGTCATATGAGGCAGTCTGAGTTGGAGCACCTTTGGAGGAAAATCAGAGGCTAGATCTTCGAAAGAGAGGAGCTGAAATCCCTCAGGAGGAAGACAGAGTTTTAAAGAATTTTTATGACCTAATAATGCCTGGGTAGGTTGGTAAGAAAATTTGGGGCACCTATCTTGGTTGTGTCTGCCAATTAATGCACAGATTATTGTGTCTACGTTGAGAGTTTGCCTGTCAATTCATGTTTACCTCATGTTAATTCTGGATATTAGAGTGTAAAATAGGACATAATGACTGTTGCTTTATTAACTCATGTAATTTAAAATTTCTTCTGTTTGTTAAAGCTATGGAACCTTATGGCATTATTCTCTTAGTGAGTAGTGATCAGGATCATAACACTTTCCAATTAGGTGCTTTACCAAGGCTCTATCTATCCTCTCAGATGGACAATAAAGATCCTATGTGCCATTTTGAAAAGAGCAAAGGAGTTCACCCCACTGTTCTGACCAATACTTATTCTTCAACCAACATCACCAAAATAAAAAGTGCAGATTATCTGGTCATCATCACCTTGTAGTTGTGGGAGTGTGCTGTGCACAAATTGGCTGCCACATTTCCCACTTTACAACAGTGACTAAACTTAAAAAGCAATTCATTGGTTGTAAAGCATTTTGGGTTGCCCCGTTATTATGAACGCATCTGTATAAATGTAAGTCTCTCTCTTCTATTACTTCATAAGAAATGTCTTAAATCTATTAAAGGACAAGACCCTCTCAGTGAAAATGGTGCAATTGATAGGACAGTGATAAATTAACATGAGAAATATGGGATTTGGGCTTTGTCAACAATTTCCACCTGTCTTTTGGCAGTGAATTCATTTATTGGAGCTGACAGAAATCTATAATTTAACAGCATTTACTGGTTTTGGGCCCAAAACCCTCCTCACAAAGATCAATCAATCTCAGTTTTTAAATTTTCAGCTGACTCCCGCCCCCCAGCTTTTCGGGGAGAGAATTCTAAATTTCCACAACTCTTTTTCACTGATCTCCTGCCTAATGCATTTTGTAACTTTTTTTTTGTGTAGTGCCTGGAGATCCAGTTTTTAGCACAGGTGAATTTAATTCGTGGGACTGAAATGGGACTTAGACCATCAAACACGTGCTGTTTTATGCCCCTTGAAGGCTTTTCCTGTTCCCAGTGCTATTTGCGAGCATCTGGCACCAGACAGGCAATATACAAACACTGTTCCAAAACCAATCCAATCAAATCCTCAGAAATAGATAACATTCTACTTAACTGAGCTCAAAAATAACTCTGTACACTTACACAGTGACTAATGCTGTCAGCTGTAGCTCAGTGAATAGCAGTCTTGCCTCTAACTCAGAAAGAAGGTTTTGGGTTTAAATCTCACTCCAGAACTTGAGGACAAAAATCAAGGCTGACACTCACAGTGCGGTACCGAGTGAGTGTGGCACTGTCAGAGGTGCTGTCTTTCAGATGATATGTTGGACCAGAGTCCCTCTCTCAAGTGGATGTAGAAACTTAGTGGCACTGTTTCAAAGAAGTACAGGAGAGTTTTCCCAGGTAGACCTGCCCAATATTTATCCCTCAATCAACACAAAAAGAGTATCTGGTCAATGTTACACTACAGCTTGTGGGAGCTTGCTGTTGCATGAGTTGATTTCCACCTTTCCTATATTACAACAATGACCACACTTCAGAGGTACTTAATTGGCTGTAAAGTGCTTTGGGACATCCTGTGGTCATGATAGGTGCTATAGGAATGCAAGTCTTTTTTCTTTTGAACAAATAGTAACTCTGTATAGTTACACAGTGACCGATCCTTACCCTGAATTCACAGAAACTCTGTACAGTTGCACTGTGAGTAACCCTTACTCTGAACACACAGTGGGTGGAATTCCCCCATCCCTCCTGTGGCAGGTTTCAAGGCGGGCAGAAGCAGAGAATCCAGCGACAGGCAAAAAGTTGCAAATCCGCGTAAGAAAAGGTTACAATTCTCCCGATGGTGTGTTCATGGCGGTTCAGTTATCCAGTTGGCTACTGCCACGAACACCATTTACATCCATTAATATGTCACGAATGCTCATTAAATCAGCTGCTCGCCAGAATCTTGTCATGCCTCCCAATCTCGCATCACCCCAGTGGCAATTTACTTCGGCCACAAAACCCATTTGAAAAGGGGCGGTGTGCATAAGTCAGACCTCAGTTCATTGGTAACTTCGAGGTGAGTGCAATGTACATCGCCTGCCTGCCATAGAGCTGCATTGGTCTTGTTGCGATGAATGCCACCTTGCTGGGGCTGTAGGCTTGGTCTGCGCCTGCTCTTTGCCCATGCTGTCCTGAGGGACACCGCTGTGCTGTGGTCCTCGTGTAGGCCTCTACTTTCAGAAACTAGCATTTCAAGCAGGGGCGGGCTGTGAGGGGAAGGTGAGGCGACGTGAAGGGAAGGCTGTGGAATGGCATTTAGGGGAAGAGTGAACATGAGGGGGGGGCAACAAGGAGGGAAGGCTGTGGAGTGGCAGTAAGGGTGAACACGAGGGGGGCCTTTCTGGGATTGCCCTCTAACATCTTGTTGCCTCAGGAGTCTGCTTAGAAAGAAAGGAGGAAGGCCTCCTTGCGATGAAAGCCACTGGCTTCATTAGCACAGGTAAAGGGCAGCTCAGAACTCAGAGGCTTTACATCACTGTCGCTGCATCTCAAGAGTAACACAGAGGAATGGTGAATTGGAGAATTTGAGAATTCAGGCAATAGTGAAGGAGGTGCAGCTGTTCATATATGGCATTCCATCAATGAAGGCCTGTCACGTGTTCACCAGATGTGATGCTCCTAACGGGCCAAAGGGCAGCCACTCATTGACCATGAGCAACTGATTGGTCATTAATATCACATCAGAGATTAGAGCACAGAGCTAGATTGGGTCACTCATCTCACCAACCACTTTAGTATCCCATGCAGGCCTCAAGATTTTACATCTGCGATGCCATCTTGATCGCCTCGATGTGTGTGCTAGAGTCTCAGGGACAAGGTGGCTTCAGCCACCTTGCAAGTAGGGCAGGAAAAGCTATGGACCTTCACAGTCTCCAAATGTATCATCCTCCGAGCTTTGCTTTCTTGCCCCTTGAATCATTAATGTCTTCAATGTTTCCTTGCAGAGAGAAGACAAAAGCACATATGGATCCAGGGCTCAATGCTGCCTTTGTCAGGGTCCGAATGCAATAAAGGAGGCAAAGGAGAGAGAGGTGACTCTGCACACAGCTCCAGCAGTTGGGACATGTTTAAGCGGAGGCAGAGCATGAATAGGACTGTTAGGAGGAGAGACCCAGACAATGGGGGCGACTCACCAGACCGAGGGTTTATCGTAGAAGAGTCTCCTATTTACAAATGAGTGACAGGCAATGCCGTGCATGTCTGCACTTGTGCTAAGATCTGGTATATCACATATGCCACATTCTTTGTAAAGACCTGATGCCACATAGAGTTGGAGGGTATCCCCTGCCAGTGGCTTTGAAGGTGAGCACAGTGCTCAATTTCTTTGCCTCTGGTTCTTTCCGAGGATCAACGGGGACCTGTGCAGCATCTCTCAGTCTGCAACACAGCGGTGCATAAAGGTGTCACAGATCCCTTTACAGGAAGGCCCATCATTATGTCAGGTTTGCTTTGGATGAAGATAGCTAGGCTGCGAGATTCACTGGCTTCACTTCCATTTCAGGCTTCCCAAGAGTGCAGGGTGCAATATACTGCACCCATGTGGCTATACACATTCCATGGCAGCAGCCCCTAATGTTTATAAACCACAAGGGCTATCATTCCATCAATATACAACTGGTGTGTGATCACCTGAAGCACATATTGCACGTTTGTGCACAGTACCCTGGGAGTTGCCATGACTCCTACATCCTGAGTCAGTCCCAGGTGCCTAAGATTTTCAAGGAGCCATTACTTCTGCAGGGATGGCTGCCTGGGGATAAGGGGTACCCACTGAAACGCTGGCTGATGACACCAGTTTGTCGCCCTCAGAGTCATTCCGAGGAGAGGTACAATGCTCTCACAGCTCCACACGCTCCCTTATAGAGCAGACCATAGAGCTTCTGAAGATGCATTGCCGATGCTTGGACAGTTCAGGAGGCTCACTCCAATACACTCCCGACAGGATTTCCCGCATCATCGCAGTGTGTTGCATCCATCACAATCTGGATGTGCAAAGAGGTGACCCCCTGTCTGAGCTTGGCCTGGTGGAGGATGAGAATTCATCAGAGGATGAAGTTCCGGAGGCCCTCAGGAACCTCAGGAAGCTGCTAAGAGTCAGTCTATGCGTGATCATGCCATGGAGGAAGGAAGACATGGGGGACATGCCCGTGATACATTAATGGCTGACAAGTTCCAGGAAGAGTAAAGTTAAGTGAGGAAATATGGCCACATCTCTCCTAGGCCTCAATGCCATTTACTTTCATCTCAGGAGATGTCCACCCACTACAGCAAGGACGATTCCTACATTCACACTTGTGCATTCTGGCCTCATGAATGACCATGCCATGATCTTTGCTTTGGTCCGTGGGACCTTGTAAGTGAGCTAGCTCTGGGAATTGAGTCCACTTAGGAACAAGATCAATGTGAGAGAAGACTTGAAGCATTTGCCACCATCTAACGATGCAAACACTGCTGAGGCTGAGATGTAGACGTGCCTAGGGGGTCTCCTCCTCCCGTGCATATCTTTTCTTCTGCCACTACCACTGAGGAGACACAAATGCTGCTACAATATCAATGCTGATGAGTTGCCCTCACTCAATGGTGTTCCTTGAGGAAGAAGAGTTAGAAATACTTACATCACACACTTCAGATAAAGATTTAAACACATCTCCCTGACATCAATAAGTGTGAGGTGATGCACTGGGGCAGGACAAACAAGGCACAGGAATACATGATGAATGGTAGGACCCTGGGAAGTACCAAGGATCAGAGGGACCTTGGCATGCTTGTCCACCGGTCCCTTAAGGTAGCAAGACAAGTAGATAAAGTGGTTAAGAAGGCATATGGGATACTTGCCTTTATTACCCGAGCATAGAATATAAGAGCAGGGAGGTTATGCTGAAACTGTATAAAACGCTGGTTAGGACACAGCTAGAGTATTGCATCCAGTTCTGATATCCACATTATAGGAAGGATGTGATTACACTAGAGAGAGTGCAGAGGAGATTTACCAGGATGTTGCCTGGGCTGGAGAGTTTTAGTTATGAGGAGAGATTGGATCGACTGGAATGTCCTGAGAGGAGGCCCCGGGGTTCCGGCTGATGCTCATCCTTCACTGTGGGTGCTCAAGGCCCCACCCTGATTCCTGCAGGAGGTTCACCTGGAGGGGAGTCAAGTTGCCTCATCCTCATGTCGCTTACATCCTGATGGTGCTCACCAGAGTGTGTGCCCATGAAGTGCAGGGCCGAGTGAAAATCCTGCAAGACCTGCAGGACCAAGGTCTCCATGGTGATCTCCATGGTGACCTTGAGGCGCTCACATGTCGGAGCCATTGACATCAGGCAGAACATGGACGGACTCCTCCATCGTTCGCTCTGGTCTGCTGAGTGACTGTCGAATCTCTGCCTGATGTTCTGCTGCCTGTTGTATCTCCAACATAGACTTGGCAGCTGCTTCCAGAGGCTCATCATCTGACTTGGACTGAGCGGGTGGCTGGTCTCCAGCAGCTCTCTGAGTGCTAGAGACCTGGGCTTATCCCTGGCTCCAAATGCTGCGGGACATGTCCCTGAGGTGTTCCCCAGAAAGTGAGCCCGAGCCTAACCTACATCTGTGCCCCACCGACGTGTGTGTCTCTGAGCTGGTGGAGGGTGTGTGTGAGTGTCATGATGGTTGTTCCGGAGCTTCCTCTTCGGGTGAAGTCTGTGCGCTCACACTGGTGCTGGACTGGCTTGAGGGCCTTGATCTGCTGGTGCCTGGAAAATAGAAAATAGAGATTCAGCTAATGAGCATGAGCTAGATAAGACTACACATGACTCACTGTGAATGTCGGGATTTAATGAAGTGATGGAGCTGTAATCCGTACCAGGTTGCTGCGATAGGCCGAACTCCCCTTCCCCACAGGAGCGATCCCTGTCCTCCTCGGCTGCAGCCTCCTCAAAATGTGAGGGCGATGATATTGGCCGTCCCTCCCCTGGTCTGCACTCTCTCGTGCCTGTTGTGCGCCAGCTTGGCCTGTATGAAGAAGAAAGAAAGGCATATGATGAGAAGCGATGGAGCAGAGGTTGGGTGAGATGCATGTCCCCTGTGTGTGATGAGCCCTCCCTAGAAGGGCCAGAGGATGGAGTGTGAGCAACATGATAGATGGGATGGTGGTGATGTGAAAGTCTCGGTGAGAGAATGAGTGTTAATATGTGTCCCCCGCTAATGGTTGTGTGAGATCCCTGAAGAAAGTAGCAGTTTGAGTGCATGGTGCCCTGATGAGAGTTTGATATTGGAGGGTGTTGAAGGATGACTTACCCTGGAGGAGCAGATGAGCTCATTCATCCACTTCCTGCACTGGGTGACATTTCGGGAACGGTTGTCAGCCACACTGACCTGCTCCATGATGGCCTCCCAGGCCAGTTAGGTGATGCTGCTGTGCTTCCTGCAGCCACATCCCTGGGATACAGCACATGCCTTTGCACCTACACCCCTCTGACCAAGGTCCGGAGGTCCTGGTGCATGAAGCAGGGTGCTGCCTTCTCCAGGCTCTCGGCCTTCCTTTTCTGGCTGCCAGACTTCCCTGGTGGGCTGGACAGAGTGAGATTGTGAGTCGGACTGGCCTTTGAATATGCGCCCGGACCTTAGAACCCACCAGCTGACGGTGGTCACACGAATCAACTCCCAACCTGCCAGGTGATTCGGACTGATACGCGCCTTTGCATAATTAATAAGGCCCCTAGCGCAGAATTGGGCGCGAGTTCCTGCCATTCCGGACAGGGGGATGAGGGCTGCCAAACCGCTTGTCTCCGCACTTAGTCTCATTTATGGAGAACTCCGCCCTGTAACTCTGTACAGTTTCACAGTGAGTACCCCTTACCCTGAATACACAGAAACTCTAGTTACAGTGAGTGATATTTACTGTGTTGAATAAATATGCACTGATTCTCCAAAGTATTCATCCACCATCCACATATCTGCTGTTCCCCCATCGCCTCCTGTCCTCCATACCACCTTTGATCAGAGAAGCAGAGGAATTATCATGTCCCGAAGAGTATTTGATCATCCCAGTCTGTCCCTCTACCTAATCTTCTAATCTGATTTCCAGCCAAATAGCTCCTATTTTAAGGAATTAATTGACTCAACCCTTCTCTGCTTCGACAGGGAGATTGATCCACAACTGCTGCTCTGTGTGAAATTAATTCTTTTCTGAATTTCAGTTTCTCTCTGGCTACACAATGAAACAGTGAATCACCATCCGAAGTCCTTGCCTATCATTCGAAATCCTTGCCTACCATTCGAAATCCTTGTTCATCTTCCCAGATCCTTGCCCATCATTTCAGATCCTGTCCAGTTTCCTTCGCCTTGAAATCAGTTGAACCCTTCTGTTCCTTTTCAAGTTCCCCAAAAGTACTCGCTGACAGTGCAAAAAATACACTGAAGCCCTCAGCATATCCTCTACTGCACCGCCCCCACCAGCTCATACACGCAGCATTTACAATAACTTCACTCTGTGTGTAAACCAAATGCAATAATTGACTCCACACACAGGGGGCAGAATTCTCCACTCAGCATGTGGGTGTACGCCCGCCACACTCAATATTCCGACACACATGATATTTCAGTCAGCAGGCACGCGGGAGAGTCTGCAGCGCGCTCGCTGACAAGCGGCCTGTTAAGGCCATTAAAGTATCAATTAACATGGATTTTTCGCTACCCGTCCAACCTTACAGAATATGCCGGGCGGGTGAATCTGCCAGGCGCCCTTTGCATTTTTCAGGAAACCTCATCCAAGGGCGGGATGAGGTTCCTGTAATTAAATTTTTTTTAAAAATCTATGCATGGAATTTTTATAACATCCACGCATAGGTGACTCATTCTGTTGCATGGACACTTTTTCAGGGTTTTAAATTCTGCCTTTATTGATTTTAAACTATTCAACTCCCTGAGGCAGCTCTCTGCCTTCAGGGAGCTTCCCTTCCGCGCTCCCCCCACCCCCACGCCCACGCTGACACCAGCGCCCGCCCTCCTCCCGTCCCCACCCCGGGCAGCGCTGAGCCTCTCGGCGCGCCTTTCACACTCGCTGCCCGTTAATCGGCCAGCCAGCCAGCGTGAAATCGCGGCCAGAGACGTTCGCGGGTGGCAGCCCTTTCCCCAGCTGCTCCCGGGCCTGCCAATCGCAGCCGCCCGCCAACCCAAAAATCCTACCCATGACCTGCTGAATCTATGCTTATTTAGGGTGAGAAAGGGAGGACCAAGAGAACTAGCCAATTTAATAATAAAATAGACAGTAGGTTTGCCAGCATTGAGAAAGGACTGCAGGTGAACACAATAGCTGGGAATGCTGCATCAATAATGACAATTTATGTAGTGCCTTTAACATTGTGAAAATATCCTAAAGTGCTTCAGACAGACTTTTGACACCAAGTCACTTAAGGAGATATTAGGACAGACCACCAGAAGTCAAAGGGATAGGTTTTTAGGAGTGACTTTGTTAGGGGGAAATTAAATATATATATTAAAAAAGGAGAACACAGTAAGAATTTGCTGACCATACTTAAAATCTCCAGGCAGCCATTGATGCTAAAACTATTGACCATTGACGGTAAGCAGATGGACATTGCACACACAGAGGCTTAGAGTTTTTGTGTGATTTACAAAGTTTCAAGAAATGAGCTAATGTCCAGTCACAGGGAGGACAATTCAAGTGGTGCAACGATGTGGTGAAGTCTTGAGAGCTGGACTGGAGATAAAACATGACATAAAGGTAGATTAGGTGTACTCTCTCAGATAGGGACGGGGCAGATGGTTTTAGCTTAGTTATGGAAAGATGAACAATAGACAAAGAGGGGGCTTTGATGAAACACAAACAGTCCTGAGTTGTGAGAACCAAGGTCTTTGCATACGTGTTTTAATTTTGATTGGATAATATAATTATGTATACATCCTTTAGAATAATTGGTTAGCAAAATCACATGTTTATGAACTCAATAGGATAATTTTAACATGGGACCTGTGTGCCGGTTACCGATTGGATGAATTCAAATGTACTCAAATGTATCGTGATAAGAAAAAGTACAAAAGTAATGAAATGTAATCAATCTGGGAACTGGGTCTTCATTCTTAGGAATGATTGCAGCTCTCTAGCATATGCTTGAATAAACCCAGTTAAAGGAAGCCTGAGTCTTTGTGGCCGCTGTGTGATCGGGGATTGTATCTTCTCCTCTTCAACTGGCCTATGTGGTAGTTGCTGGATTGGAGGAGGCACCTTCTTCAGACTTAAAAGAAGGAAGAAAAGCAGAGAGGGTTTAGGGAGACAACTTTGCAGCTCAGGGCCTGGGCACCAGAAGACATGGCTGCCAATGGTGCAGTGCTGCAAGAGGCAAGACTTGGAGAAGCATGGGTTCAGAAGGGCTGGAGGAGATTACAGAGATGATGAGGGGCAAGGCCATGGCAGAATTTGAAAACAAGAATGAGAATTTTAAAATCAAAATGTGGCTGGACCAGGAGCCAGTGAAGTTCAGGAGTGGACACAGGAGTGATGGGTGAATAGGACTTGGGAGTTATGGAGGAACAGAGTTTTGGGTGAGCTCAAGTTTACAGAAGGCAGGTGACTCACCAGGAGAACAATGGTGTTGTCGTGTCCATTGGGTAATGCAGATATGGATGAAGGTTCAGCATCATTATCCTAAGAGGTTGTTGAGTAAATACACTGCAGGCCAAATAAAATCAGTGTAGATTGCCACTTCTGATGGCATTCAGAGACCCCCATCCGTTTGGGCATGCCTGGGTTTTGAGAAAGGTCAGGGATTGACCTTGGTTGGATACTTCCATTCCCCTCAGATTCCTTGAATTCTTTTAATTCTCATTGGGCTTGCAGGTGAGGGATGGTCACTTTGAGTGAATGGATTTCAATTTCAGATTCAGCAGGGGTGAGTGGCGAATCCTCACTGTTGACAAAGGATTGTGATATTTGATTTTTTGACTTGACTGTTTTCCTTGGCAGGTTTTGTTCTATTTCAAGTCAATGTGGCGATTGAAGTTAACATTGGAAAGTTGCCAACGATTGAGGTATTGAATGGCACCGATGTCATACTCCCCTGTACCTTCTCCAGCTGCATGGATTACAAAGACTCCAGCTTCTGGTGGACATTCCAGAAAAACAGGACGGAAAAAGCAAAGGAAGTGAGCATTGCAACTTCACATTTCCCCCTTGCAACCACCACTCTTTGGCAAGAAATTTGCCTCCACCCTGAAATTTCTGTGGGTATTTTTGGGTGGTGGAGCTCCTATCGGTAGCCACTGTGTAATACCAAGGGACCCCAACTCCATGATCCAGTCTCCATGTCACCTGTCTCGCCATCGCAAGACTGCCTTTTGGAATCCTTCACTTATCCCTGCTCCCCCTCTCCATACTCTCACTGTGTTAAAATGAAGACTCATTACCTGAATACATTTTGTGGAACTCCTTACTTTCTTCTATGTTTCTCTTCCCTTAAATCCAGCACTTGGTCTTACCTAGGCATGATTTATGATTTATCTCCTCATCCTCCTATTACCATCCTAGGTGGTGTGTGCTGGCCTGTGATCCTGGGCCTTTCATCTGGTTCTTTGATAAACTAAACAATCTATGGAAAGCACGTTTGCCAATTTGGGAGATTTTTAGGAATGAGACTGAATTGGATGGGTTGGTGGGGTGAAATTCATCTCAGACAGTAGCCAATGGAGAGCACACTTTTGACCCTACCAAATTTTCTATCCCATTGGTCCCTCTGGGCTGACTAATTGTACCTCAAGCACATTCATTTGAAACAAACATTAATATTGCAGTAATAATTCTACTCAAGGAAAGGAAGATAGGAACAGGGGGTGCCATTCAGTCCCTTGAGCCTGTTCCATCACTCAATGGGATTATAGCTGATCTGTGATCTAACCCCATAAACACCTTTTCATAGTATCCCTTGATACCTTAGCTAAAAATCTTCAATCTCACATTTAAAATTTACAATTGATCAAACGTCAGTTGCCATTTGTAGAAAAAAGAGTTCCAAACTTTTTCCACCCTTTGTGCGTAGAAGTGTTTCCTAACTTCACCCCTGAAAGGCTTTGCTTTAATTTAGGAGTAGATTAAGAGTAGTTTTTATTTCTGACATATTAACAAGACTAAGATAAAAATGTAATAAACAGCTTTAAAATCAATGAATTTTGAACATTTTCCTTCTGTCCAGTTCACTCTCCAAATTTTTAACGTTTCAAAGTAAATTTATTTTAATTTTTAGATCAAGCCCATTGCTTCTGACATTTTTTTAAATCTACAAATCACTTTGGAGACTGCCACTTTCCTTTCATTCCTGTGCCTTTTGATGGATGTTGGGTGTGGACAAAGTAATGCTGGCCTCAGCAGCTGAATAGCCTCCTGAGTATCACTGGGTGAGCTGGTCATTCTTCAGTGAGCAGTTGCCAGCATGGAAACAGAGACAAAGGGCAAGATTTCCCCATGTGCTTTGAGACCCCTTTGTTGGGAGAAAATAGAGGCCCCATGCCCACATTTGACAGCAGGGAGACAAACTCAACAGCCCTCCTGGAGTAGACTCTTGATTGACTACCTCTGTTCCCATCATCTACTTGTGGGCGCTCGATGCTGCCAGCCTAATCAGAGGGCCATTGGCCCTGAAGCCTTAGCTGCCCCTCAGGAAGAGTTGGGTGCAGCTGAGGCATGTTGGAGACCTTGGGGGCACCTCAACATGGAGGTGCCATGGGATGTATGAATTTAAAAGTAAAATTATAAAGGCTCAAGCTGCAAAGCCTCTCTGAGTGGAGGGGAATCCTCTCTGGATGAATTGTTTGGGCCACAGGCCCAAGCGGCTGCAGCCCACTCACTGGGGCGTAGAACCTTCAGCCATGGTGTCTCCCTGGTCTGCTACAAGGAAGCCACCTCGATTGAGCTGGCAGCCTCCCCATGCTGCAGACATGGGATTGGGGTTGGGGGTTTGAAGGGCATTATTCAGATGGTGGCAAAATGTTGTGAGGCTGCAAAATGGTCATTGGCATCTTAATCAGCTGCCCACCTGCATATTGTGAGGAGCTAAACCAACTATCACTCGCCCTTGTGAAAGTGCCCTGGCAGCAGGCATCTACTGGGGTGAGGTCCCAACAAGCCTCCTCTCCAAATTCCCTGTCCCGCTGCCACCATGTTCAACTTCGTAGAGCTGGGAAAATTCAGCCCTAAACTTTTAACAGAAAAGAAGAGAGAGCCAGCAGAGCTTCAACGTTCAGATGAGATGTTACGCTAAGGCCCTGTCTACCATCTCATGGACATAAAAGATTCCTACCACCACACCTCAAAGGAGAGCAGGGGAGATATATCCAGTGTCTAAACTGTTTCACCATTATCACCCCACTGGTTGTGGGAGCTTGCTGTGCACCAGTTAGCTGCCACATTTCCTACCTTCCAACAGTTCCAAAAATATATTTCATTGGCTTTGAAGTGCTTTGGGGAATCTTGGGTTTGTGAACAGCTTTCCATAAATACAAGTCTTTAGGGTTGGGTAAAGTGGCAGGTGGATGGCAGAGAATAAAAATGTGTTTTTTTCAAAAATAAATTTTCTAACTCTAATTTTTTTCTGTACAGATTATTCAAATTAAGCTAAACGATAAGAGGCCCCAGGTCACTTCACCCGACGAGGAGAGCAGGTTTACGCTTATTGGGGAAATTAAAGATAAGAATATTTCGCTTTTGCTGACAGATGTGGATTTTGAGGATACAGGATTGTACACTTGCTTCTTTAGAAACCCACAGGAAATGAATCAAGAGGCTAATGCGACTCTACAACTAATTGTTGTCAGTGAATGTGAGTGCCCTGATATTATTGAAAGATTTCCCATTTAAAATTTCTGACTAGTGGGAGACATCAGAAGCCCCCCACCTTTGACAACGGCCACCTCCTCGAATGAATGAGTCTGCCTCATTCTACCTCATTCTATCTCAAGCAGGGTTCGATAGGGTAGATGTAGAGGAGATCCTTCTCACTTGTGGGGGAGGCAGGTGTGGAGACCAGAATTCCTAAATATAATAGTCACTAATAAATCTAAAGTAAATTCCAAGGCAACTTTATACTCAGGTGTTAATAGTGTGTTAATTATATTATTAATTTACATAGGTATAGATCATTATTTTAATTAAGTACTGGAGCACTTATAAAAGAGAGTTAGGTTCCTTTAAAACTCTGTTTTCGTTACAGTGCCCTTTAAGGGGCTATCAATTGGTCTAATTGGCTTTTTAATTGGTTAATTAGTTAAATCGGTACTCAAAAGAGTATAAAGAGAGACTTAGCTCCCAAAAGAGCATTTTATTTTAATTCGATAAGATACCTTTATTTAAAAATAATCTCCTTTGTTACCATGCCCCATTAAGGGGCTGTCAATTCGATTAAATTGTTTAATTGGTCTGGTTTAATTCATGAGTACTCAATAGAGTATAAAGAGAGACTATGTTTGAGGCCTTCCGTGACCAGTGGGCATCATGGGGGCTGGAATACTTCCTCAGTCCCCAAAATAACATTTTAATTTAACTTGATAAGATTCCTTTAAAAATTGTCTCCTTTGTTACAGTGCTCCTTTAAGAGGCTGCCACTATAATTTGATTTTGTTGTTGGTTTTCTTTCCCCTTGTTAGTTAGGTTTACCAGAAGAGTATAGGGACTGCTGGTACACTGGGGTAGTAGGTAGGAAGCAGATATATGTAATGCTCTAATTCTGTGGAGAAACCTACTATCAAGAAAAGTGTTAGCATCTAGTTTCATACAACACCAACTGGCTTTGGATGGAACAAACACCTGGGAATGGAACTCGCTATCAGATGGAATAAGTGAGGCAAATTGCATAGATGCATTTAATGGAAGGCTAGGTGAGTGAATGAAGGAGAAAGGACTAGACCGTTTCGTTGATCGGGTGAGATGGAGAGGCTTGTGTGGAGCAAAAACACCAGCTCATTGGACTGATGAGTCTGTTTTTGTGCTGTAAATTCTATGCAATTGCCCGTCAATCCATTCTTTTTCCTGAGACACACCACAGCGTCTCTGATGCTGACAGGGATTCTTAGGATGCAAGTGGAGAGTCAGAGTTATAATTTTATAGCTTTATCTACAGCCCACACTCAGTTCTAGTAGGGGAATGTAATAGCAGTCTTGATCTGTAGAGTGGATCTTCACCTATCCCTTTCAGAATATCCCTGAGAATTCAGT
Source organism: Carcharodon carcharias (assembly GCF_017639515.1). NCBI lineage: Eukaryota > Metazoa > Chordata > Chondrichthyes > Lamniformes > Lamnidae > Carcharodon > Carcharodon carcharias. The sequence goes on from NC_054491.1 coordinate 20,026,104, forward strand.
CGCCAACTCAATAAGCAGACTCTAATTAGATGTTAAAATATTGCATGTTTGGGCTTAGATTAAAGTTACTTTTGAAGTATTTGTTTCCCATTGTGTAGCCTCTGTATCCCACAGTCTTTCTGTGTCTCGCTATCCCTGTGTCTCTCCATTCCACCCCCGTGTGTCTCTCTCTATTCTACCCCTCTATGCCCTGTGTCTGTGTCTCTATTCTGCCCCCAACCCCTGTATGTCTCTATTCCCTACTCTTTGTTTTTCTATACACCCCATTGTGTTTCTAAACCCTCCTGTGTGTCTCTATCTTCATAGGGGTGCCTCTCTTGTGTGTATCTACTGCCCCTCTGAGAATCTATTTCTATTTTATGTCTCCATGTTCCCCTATGTTTGTCTATTCCCCTTCAAAGCCTCTGTATTCCTGTGTCTCTCTCTCTCTGTCTCCCATGTGCCTCTATTCCCCCTATATCTTTCCCTATCCATTTGTGTCTCTGTCCTCCTGCATCACTCTATCTCTACCCTTCATGTACCAACCCTTTATGTCTTATCCCTCTTTTTTTTTTCCTGTGGCCTCAATCTTAGCTTCCGGGCACCTTCCATATGGAGGAGTGAAGTTAGGGACAGGATATCGAAGTGTGGGTTTCCCCCATCATGTTGGACAGGAAAGCAGTGGCACAAGGCCACAGCTGACCTTGAAGCAGGAAGTTCCAGTGAGTGGGGGGGTGGGGTGCAGGAGAGATGATCTTGGTGGGAGTGGCAGGAGTGGGGTCTGATTGCAGGGAGGTGGGGATGAGCAGACAGATCGCAGATTGTGAGGGCATGGTTTACATGGTAAACTTATTGAACCTTGAGGAAACATTCCTATCCCTCATGACCCACAAGCAGTGCTATAAAGGCACTTGTAAATGGATTGAGCTCCTCACAGCTCTTTTCACATGCTGAGTTTCATGAAGCCTTGGAAACATGGCAAACTGTGGTTAAAAATGGAATCACTATTAAAGTGAAAGACAGCAAGCCTCATTAAAATATTTAAATAACCAGCCCATCTCCTGTGAGTGTATTGGCTGTCCATCCTTCATTCTACCCCTGGTAAAACTGGAATTTAGTTCCTGTCTCATATTTTTAGTTTTTTAATCTCAGCCAGTCAAACCAGACCCACCTGATGGTGAGGCATAACATTCCCCCTATCTGTTGATATCCCCACATGTCTCGATATCCCCATGTGTCTCTATATCCCACTGTTCCCCTGTGTTTTTATATATCCCAGTATGTGTCTCTATATCCCCGCCTGTGTCTCTATATCCCACTGTTCCCGTATTTCTGTATATTCCCTGGATGTCTCTATATCCCCATGTGTGTCTCCATATCCCAATGTTTCTCTACATTGTTCCGCCATTTGTTTTCACTGTTATCCCACTGTACCTTAGCTATTTTATTATGTATCCATCTAGTGATTTCCACTGTACTAATTTCTAAAACTTTCCCTTTGTGTTGCAGTGGTAGAAGTGGACAATACACTGACATTGATCATTCTCTCTGTTGTCGGAGGGGTGATAGGATTCCTCATTCTAATATTTATTATTAAAAAGCTTGTAAAATTTATAATTAAGCAAGTTGGAAAGAAGAAGTAAGTAAGATGCAAATATACAGAAGATTATTATTTTTAAAAAACATTTTAAAGCAAAAGTTTGTAGAATGAGAATATCAACTAGCTGATTAACTGTAACATGCTCTGATATACCTCATACCACTCACTCGAATAGTTGCCTTTAGCTTGATCATCGTTCTATGCATTATCCTATATTGATTTTTTTTTTAAAAAAACAACAGTGATTCAGTCATTGGTCAGGATACACCAACAATGGCACATGTCCTATCATTCGGTGTAGAGAGAGCTTTTCATTCTTTGGTTATCTAAAAGATATCAAGGACTGAACAAGATACAATTCACAGTGTGTACTGTTATACATATATATATATACTCTGTTAATTCTATGCAAGTAAGAATAATAAGATCCTTCATACGATCACTAGAAATATTACTCATGTCTGAGGTTTCAGCTTTGTAGTAATACTTTCACTTAATATGACACAACTCATTTCAGTATTGAATTATAATCCATGTATGACATGAATATGTCCATATGACAGAGTAATGAGGATTGATTGTGCACTGTTGATGTCTAGAGCCTAAATGATTTTAGAATTGAGCCATAAAAATCTTACCTGATCAGGTAGCATCTGAACAGCCTTGTTTAAACCATCCTTCTCAGTGGGAGCGGTGTCTTATCTTCAGGGATTTGTGGCTTGTCAACAGTCTTTCTGATTAGTAGCTGACACTTTGCATGCAATAATATTACTCTTGCCCTTCAAGTTTATACATTATTGCATCACTCTCGGATTTCCCACTTCTACATTCAGGCATAATATTTTTCACCCTCTTCCACTCCCCCGGCCCCCACCCCTCACCAGACACTTTGAGTTTGTTATTTTTTATAATGTCCGGACTTGGCTAAAATTGTAAATGATTTATTTGCTTAATTGTTAAATTCCCGATGTGTGCATCATTTTATGTCTGACACAAGCAGCCATGGTCCATCGGAGGGCAGGATCTTCTTGTGCCAAGTCACACAAATCTGAATCCTGACCACCCCCTCCCTTTCCTCATCCAATCCTTCAGCCATGGCCTCACCCCACCAGTTAATTTGCTCCCCTTATCATTGTTTTTTGCCCTGCTTGTACCCCTCTCTGCTGTGTCTCCATGCACAACACTCTCGCCTCTGAGTCATGGGGTCACGTGTTCAGGATCCTCTCCAGAGATTTGAGCACAATATCCACGCTGACACTCCAGTGCTGTACTGAAGGAGTGCTGCACTGTCTGAGGTAACGTCTTTCAGACGAGGCATTAAATCAAGGCCCTGTCTCCCCTCCCGGGTGGCCCTAAAAGATCCCTTGGCACTACTTTGAAGAAGAGCTGGGGAGTTCTCCTTAGCAAACCTGGCCAATGTTTATCCCTTAATCAATACCACTAAAAAAAAACAAATGATATGGTCATTTTTACATTGCTGTTTGTGGGAAGTTGTTGTGCACAAAAGGTGCTGTCATGTTTCCTACATTACAACAGTGACTAAACTTTTAATTGGCTGTAAAGCACTTTGGGAAATCCTGAGATTGTGAAATGCAAGTCCGTTCTTCTTATTTTTTTGAAAATAGGCCCAGAATTTCCTGGAAGCTGTTTCCACTGCATTGCTGTACCTTCACCATAAGAGGTGACAGACACATGGCCCTTGCTGCTCCTCCATTCAGTGGAAGCTACGATGTCGTTATGCTGCAGTTACCGCAGCGCAATGAAGGCAGCTCTGAGGAAATTCAGGACCGAAGCGTTTTAACCAATTGATGCTGCATTTGCTTGTTTGTATCCCCGTAAGAAAAGTGTTTACTGTATAACACCAGTGGGTAGCTGGTTCTATTCATGGTGCTTGCTGTGGTCTCTTTAGGAAGGAGTGCCTGGTAAACTCCTGTGCCAACACTGAACGTGGACATTACGGTTCCAAAACCGACCTCAAAACCCCAACAAAGGCTTGAAGATTGCACCGATTTTAGCATCAGTGCTTAAAGACATGTGCCGTGCCTATACAAACACTAGCGGGTACACACAGTTTATAAGGTAACCTTACTACACCTGCAACAGGATGGGGGAGGGGAGGGTACGGATCGTATACAGATTGCATGGGAGACTTGGGCTATCAATGCGACCATTTTGAGACACCACAGTTATGGACTTAAATTCATTTCCGACTGCCCAGCTCACACGTACTGTCTACCTCTCCCTTCCCCAATCCTCGGTACTGTCATATCATGCTCTGAGATGCTAGGGCATGCAACTTATCTGCCTTGCAGCATGCACATTCTGTTCATACAGAGATTGACACCAGCTGTGTAGCACCAGACTTGTATCGCATGTTGCCTTTTACCCAGTGTGTTACTGGCCTTTTTGACTCCTTCCTTTTGGTTTGGTGTCCCCTAGAGAACTATTGGCTCTCCTGTACATCAACTGAAGTCAATAACTAGCTAAACCCCATTAGTAAATCATCACTTGTCTCCTGACTAATCCAAAATTGTGCTGGGCAGCCCCAGAGGCTGGTGTGAACTTGAAGTGACTCTGGAACAGCTCTGTCACTGTGCTGTTGGAAAGATATTGAGGGACTTCTTCTGTTGCAGAGACGTAACTAGCTAAACCAGGGATATGATGATTAGATAAGCTTTTTACCATTAATTTCTGGTAGCTGCTTGTGGGGAAAGATTTCCAACTCATCTTGGCTCAAAATCCTGAAACTCCCTTCCTAACAGCACTGTGGGTGTACCTATACCACAGTGACTGCAGCGGTTCAAGAAGGCAGCTCAGCACCACCTTCTTAAGGGCAATTAGGGATGGGCAATAGATGCTTGTCTAGCCAGCAATACCCCCACATCCAATAAATGAATTTTAAAAATTAACTGAGATTCGTGTACAGCTAACTCATTTAAACTGATCAGCTGATGATAGTTACAGCTGTGGTAACCAGTACAAGACTAATTCCTACTGTGAAGGGGAACTATCAGGGTCATTCCAGGTGTATTATAAGGGTTCAACTCAGGAGAGTCCACTCCGAGCCTGGAGCATGGGTTCCGTGAGACTGTAGATTGGGCACCAGCCACAGATGCCAGTGTCCCTCACTCATAATGTTTCTCATTCTCTGGTCATTGCACGTAACTGGGAGTAGAGTGTTGTAAAGGTTACCCTGTAATAGAAACATAGAAAGTCTTACAGCACAGAAGGCCATTTGGCACATTGTGTCCCATCTTCCAGCTCTTGGTCCATAGCTCCGTAGGTTCAGGCACCTCAAGTTCATATCCAAATCTTTCTTTAAATGTAATCAAGGCTTCTGCCTCAACCACTCTTTCAGGCAGTGAGTTCCAGACTCTCACTACTCTCTAGCTGAAAAACTTACTCTTCAAATCCCCTCTAATCCTGCTATCAATTAGTTTAAGCCTATAACCCCTGGTTATCAATCTCTCTGTTAACGGAAATGGTGTAGGTTTTGGGTGCCAGTGGCAAAAAGCCCCAGTGTATTGGCATAGTTGCCACTCACACCTCAGCCAATTCATTGGCACAAAACCACATCATCAGCGTAGGCACAGAAGGAGGCCATTCAGCCCCTCAGGCTTGCTCAGCAACTCAATTAAATAGTGATTGATTTGTATCTGTAACTCCACCTACCCATCTTTGCTGCATTGCCTTTGATTCCCTTCCCTAACATTAAAATCTCTGTTTCTCTCTCCACAGATGCTGCCAGACCTGCTGAGTTTTTCCAGCACTTTCTGTTTTTATTTCAGATCTCCAGCATCTGCAATATTTTGCTTTGAACTAGTTACGTCCCCCTGCCCGACCAGGGGAAATAGTTTCTCTCTATCTACCTTATGAAATCCTTTATCACTTTAACGACCTGGATCATAGCTCCCCTCAATCTTCCAAACCCAAGGGAATACATGCCAGGTTTATTGAACCTGTCCTCAATATTTCAATCCTTTTAATCCTGGTATCTTTCTGGTGCATGTGCACCGCACCCCCCACCCAGGACCAATATATCCTTCCTGAGACACAGTGTCCAGAACTGAACACTGTTACTTAGAAAGAGCATGACTAAGGCTCTGTTCAACTGAAGTAGAATATCCCTTTGTACTCTGACCGCCTTGAGATGAAGGCTAACATTCTTGCTCGGCACCTCAATTAAGTAGTGATTGATTTGTATCTGTAACTTCACCTACCCATCTTTGCTGCATTGCTTTGATTCCCTTCCCTAACATTAAAATCTCCGTTGTGACAATTTTAATTGACCCCACCAGCATTTACAGCATTTTGGGAAGAGAATTCCAGGTCTCCACTACCTTTACGTGAAGAATTGCTCCCCGATTTCACTCCTGAATGGCCTAGCTATAATAATCTGGTTATGTCAGTTCCAAAAGAGTCGTATAGGACTCAAAACATTAGCTCTGTTTTCTGTTGGTCTTTATGATCATGTCTTGTATCTGCCCATTTTAGGTCTTAGATTAATTCCAGCTCTTCCCTTGTAATAGGTACCACAAGCCCCACCCGTCTTGCTCAAAAAATTGATTCCCTTCTCAATACAGATAGTTGGATATATTTTTAAAAAAGTCCCACAAATGCATTGGAATGGGATGTCTGTTCTCTCATTGTTGCTTGACATTCTCCTTCCTCTTTGGTTCTTTTATCTGTTTTTCTGAGTTTTTCTGGTGATTTTCCATTTTTTTCACCCCCATTTTTGCATTGTGGTCATCAGTTAACCAATTAACTGGATATCTTATCAAAGCAATTGCGATCAGTGAATAGGCTTGCGGTGATGGAGAGGGAAGTGTTTGTAACAGGATGTTGGGAAAGGAGAAAAGAGACCCGCACTCGGAAACATTGGGAAAATGGAGCTTATGGATGTTGGTGTGGAAAATTTGGGTTTTACAGATTATGGCTGATTGTGAACACATCACCCTTAACATGGCTGATCTTACCCAGACTAGTGATATTAACGATTTCAATGCTGGGTGCCAGGATAGGGGAATGAATGAATGGATGGAGGTAGAGGAAGTTCCTGTTCACCCAACCCTCCTCTCTCTGCAACCAACCCCCCTCCCCCAACAATTGTTTTGAGCCCCTTGCAGTTAACCTTTGACCTCATGGTCTATTGACCCTGCGGTTGATGTGACAGGAGCACAGTAAAAGAAATGGTTCTCTTTAGGGGAAGTCCACCATCAGGAAAGAGTCTGCCTGGAAAGAGTCTGACAGAGGGACATGCATTGGTGTACAAATTGTGATTTTTCTGAAACTGGGTGACTGTTATTTCAGCTTTCCATTAATCCAACAGCAGGACTGACAATGAGTGATATTGATGCTCTCCGGTGTGTGCTGATATCAGACCAGATAACAGAATATTTATTAGAATTTCAATCAAGGCTAAGTAATATCAAGTTAGGGTAAAGGTTCAAGGAGAGGACACTTTCCTCACTCTAGGTGATCTTTCTGGCCTCTTAATCTCCTGTCTGTGAACAAATGAGGATATTTGTGTGATATTTGCACAGCTTGAAGAGAATCCCTTGGCAATAGGACAATGGAGCAAGGGGTCGCAAGGCAAGGTCAAGACCAGTGTCAGAGTTCATCAAACAATGAGAATGGACTACTGGTAGGGTGGTAGATTCAAAAACCTTGGACTCATCAAGAAGAATGGTGGATGCTGTGATGAGGTCTTTCTGGATAGAAGGACCAAATGATTGTCCTCATCTAAATCTATCTCGAGATTCTGATATTTGAAGAGGGAATGGTTGCCTTCTGATTGAGATTGGCTTGCATTAACTGTGCCACCACTGAAAATCACCCAATTAGCTTTTCAGAAGCACATGATTGATGATTATCCAAAGCCATGTAGCACCAGATTGTAAAACCAGATGTGAATGGGGGGTGGGTTCCACAGTACCTGAGCTAATGATAATTATCCAGTCTAAGACGCTAATTCAGTGGTACAATGTCTAAAGAGGAAGATAATGCAAGGGTTGTGAGATGAACTCACATCAGGCATCTACCCTTGCATGCCTATACTGAAGTGAGCTTTCCCCAGTGCCAGCACACAAGCAGCAGGTGTCAGTCAAAGCCATGAGTCATGGTTTACACCCTGAGTGTGTATAGTAGTTTAGCTACTTATTCTTGTGAACTCATTGCACAAATGTTACCCTTCCACCACCCTCCCCCTGCCCCCCGCCCCCAATCCCACAGAAAGATGTCACAGCCATGAGGTTATAACAGCAGGGACAACTGTGGACCCTTTCTCAACCAGAAAGCACTCAGCTGTGGCCTGCCTGCTCATAACAGTTTGAAATGGGAAGGGATCAAATGATGGACCACCTTCACAAGGCATGTTCAGTGCCATCTTAATGTATTAAAGAGAGCAGTTGGCAGAGTTTTGGGGAGATGCTTCTTCTTTTACCACTTTAGACCTAAGTATAATTTTTCTCAGGTGATTCGAATTTTACCCAGGGAGTAGTGAGAATGTGGAACTCACTCCCACAGTGAATAATTGAGGTGAACTGTACAAATGCATTTAAGGGGAGGCAGGATGAACACATGAGTGGCGGGGTGGGGTTGTGGAGGAGAGAGGAATAGAGGGTATGTTGATGGAGTTAGGTGAAGAAGGGTGGGAGAAGCCCCATGTGGAGAGCAATTGGCCTGATTCTATGCTGTAAAAGCTATTTAATATAAAGGAGATGAGACACTCACAGATACAGAGAAAATATTCCTCCTCATTATCTTCCTGCCTAATCTGATTCAAATTGATGAGACATGTCATGCAAAATCTGACAAATCATACAGGTTGCCGGTGATTGGCACTGGAGTCAGACCTCAGCTTTACGGGTAAATGTATTTATCTAGCAATTTGTACCCAAATCAGAAGGTAGACACACAAAATCCTTGCACTCCTTTAGAGGCAGATCGATCCTGCTCATCAATAGCAACTTCCCAACTTTGCATACAAGAGTGAACAGTCAGTTTTAACCCAGTGTGCACCATAAGAGACCAGAAAAAAAGAGGCTCATCACTGCTTTATCATTGCAATTATTCAAAAGCGCATAAAGATATTCGAAACAATATTAAACTCTGGGAGAATTTGCACACGCCCGATTGCTCTGCATGTCCAATGTTATTAACTAACAGATGATGCTACTCAGGATGCTACCTTAATATAATGTTAGTAGCTCTTTGCTTTTTTGCTATGAATTTCAAAGGCATTTAAGGGGCAAATTATTTGAAACTTGATCAGTTGGAGACCTGAAAGATCACTTAAGATTCTGATTGTCATTTTTCTTATGCGAGTGAAAGGTGTTGGGAATAATTTGCAATTGATTGGGGATTTTCAGAACAAGGCCTTAGGAGGAAGTGATGTCGCTTTGGACAGAAAGTTGAGCAATAAAAGCACTTTTTGTGATGGAGCTTGTTAAACTTCTTTAATTCTAACCAATAGTAACTAGCATTGTGAATGAACTTGTGAAGGAAGATATTCTCTCTACTGCAGCAAAACTTCCTGTTTTCACTTGATATACTTCTCATCAGGAAAAAGTTTGGGAACCTATGGTGGGATGTACCATTTTCTATCTCCACTTGGATTTTTCCATTATATGCAAACAAGAACACTGACAATCAGGAAGTGACTTTCAGTTCTGTAATAGCGAGAATTTGGGGATTAGATTCCCATTTACAAAATAGTTCCACCAATAATTGTTTCATATTAAAGCAGTGAATGAGCTCAGCTCCCCATTCATCTCCAGACTTCTCTGGGGCTGCTCCTTCTTTGGGGATTGGAGGCCCAACCATGTATTCAAACAGTCGATGAACATTTAGATGCTCGGATCTGCCATAGAAGCCAGCATTTCTCACAGGTTGAATGCAGGTCTTTGCATATTCTCACAATGGGTGAGACCACAGCTTCATCACTCCCTGTGTGCTTCCAGTTGATACTGTTAGATAAAAGTGACTAAAAACTCCTTTGAGCATGTCTTTCTGTCATAGCAACATGAGCTGTCACTGTGAGTGTGCACAGACTATACTGCATGATGCCTGTGCTCCACTTATGATAATTCATCAGATATTTTGCAATGAATTAATCACTCCATTGGCACAGCCTGAGCTGCAAGCTGTGGACATAGTCACTGTGGCTCAATACCTTCACTATCAACTTGAGGTCAGCCAGTAAGATTTTGGAGAGTTGCCTCCTGGAACCTCTGTTGCATGCCTTTGGGTTTCAAGTTTGGTTGGTGAGTCTGTGCTGTTCCTGGTTGAGCCTTTAGACTGATTCAGTCAGCATTCGCTCATTCCCAGTTCATTCCCCTTCCTGACAACTTAAACCTTGAATTTGCACCCCTTCCCTTCCATAGCTGGGTGAACCCACCTGCCTCATTTCCTGTCAGTGATGCTTCCATTGGATGGGACTGGTACCTCAAAACAGGATGCTGCTTTTTGTTATTGCAGCCATGGTCTCCACTCTCCTGCTGTATGTAGACAGCCCCTAGCATCAAGTATCTTCCTGAAGCACCTGATAAAATTTGGAGGTGAGCACAAAATTCCGAGCGATGCTTCCATCACAAGAAAGTGATGTAACAACACTATATCATCATACCGCATGTCAGTAAATTTTCCAAAGGCAGTGCCCATTGGAATTGGTTCCACCCTAATGCCATTTGCTTTTTATGAATGAATGGGCAGCGGAGTCTCATTGGATTACTGCTCTAGTAAAGTGATGATGCCATCAACCGTATACCAAAAGCACTTCTGAGGCAAATAAGCCACGGAGTCATGAATAACCAGTGTCATAGCAATGGGCATCTGTTAGACAATCAGTGCCAAAACAACCAGTGTCCCTTAGTATATCAGAATGTAATAGTGAGGCTGGTCATTATCAGTATTTCTCTGAATGTGGTTCCTATAATAATTGGTGCCCAAATATCAAATACTCCTTATCTGTAAAACCTCAAGCATTCTGCTTTATTTTAAAGAAAAATCATTAATGATTCCTGTCACTCCCTCAATACATTGGTCAAATTTAAAACCTTGTATCTAGAGAGAGTAATTTTAATCCAACTTGCTGGCTGCAATTGATTTTTACACCCAGCCAAATATTACTCAATGGCTTTAAGGCACAGTAAAGTCATATAGATGTAAAACTAACACTGTACCTAATCCTATCAGATTCACAACAGCAGGATGGGATAAAGTTGCTCCCATCAGATTCACTGTTGTACTCGATTCTGTGGACTTCCCGCTCAGCGAATTAATTGCCCGCAAAGCTTTTACCCTGCCACCAGAGAGAATAATCCCCCCTCTCTCAGGGTCATCAGCTGTTGCCGGGATCCAAGTTTTCAAACCCAATCCCAAAACTGCCAGTTTTGGTCCAATTTGCATCTGATTTTGATCAGCCTTATTAATCATCACATAGGTGTGAGCAGGAAGCATCTTAAAGACACTTGTGACTGCCCTCTGGGTTGGCTGGTGGAGGAGGGTTGGGGATGGGGAGAATCTTTTCCAACAGGATGAGGGGTTGGTGCCACATTGAGTCAAAACTACAAACTAACGATGAATAGTACATGGTACATCACAGCACCTGATGTGACTGTGCTGTCTTTAGATTAAAATATACATTTGATGTCTTTAATAAAAAGCTTACTCACAGTACGAGGGTGAGAAAGAGGAATTGAATGGTTAGACTTTGTCCCTCTATTTGTGGAACCTAAGTTTGAACCTGCTCCAGATGCAGCTCTTTCCCTCTGTTGGGCATTGAATCAGACATCTCAATTTGGAAGCCTGGATTACAAGAGAGCCGTCAAGAGGAGGCACTTAGTGAGATGTATTGGTTCATAGAATTCCAGAACACAGATTTGGTCATTAACTGAGACATCTTGAGCAATCACAAGATTGGGAATCTGCAGCAGTGGCAGGCAAAGTAAGAGGTGTTGCTGGGAGCTGGATTTGAGCTTGCTCTTGAGGCTTTCACCTAGGAATGCTGCCTTGACTTCAGATTCAAGGAGAAAATGGCATCCATGTCACTGGAGTCACCCAAATGGTGATCAGCACAAAACTAACCAATGTGGAGGTGATAAGTGGTTAATGACTCCCAGTGATGCCCTAACCCTGAGGAAAGGATTTATCGCCAACACTCAGGTGTTGTGTGAAGTTTAAGATGCTTCTTGATGTTGCTGAATACACACCCATGATGTAACCGACTTATTAGAATTTGCACTGATGTGACTTTGCTGAGCGAAACTGTGATGCCAGTTACCTCACTATAGTACTTAAGATGCTACGCATGTCAGATGTTCAGTCACAAGACGCCCAAGATCTTGGGCATTAGAAGAGAAACAGCAAGAGTTTAAGCAATATCCACAGACCCTGTGACCAGCTACCTTCCTGAAGATTCTCACCTCCAGGGACAATGTCCTTTCAAACCCTGCATGTATAAGTTGTCCAAAAGTCATGTACTTGAAGACTATCACTGGAGATTCCAGCTGCTTCAGTCAAGTCAACCTGACGTTCCTCGAAAAAAAATTATACAGTGGGTTGTCTATGCCATTGGCCCAGGTCTTTAGGTTTGAGACAGGAGTGTTATACTGCCTGTTACAAAGTAGACTGTAAGAGATATAACCTTGAACCCTGGTGGTCCAGTTAGATAGTCTCTATGTACTGCTTCATAGCTAATACATTTCAGGATGAAAACAGTTGAGGGTTTTTATTTTTTTTGGATAAAGAGGTTTAGCAATTTTTGTAAGTAAATCTTACTCCAAGGGCACTACACCAGCCAATCAATTTGGAGGCTGGGGTGAAGAAATATCTTGTATTTTACTGGGTTTTTAAGCTTCAGAGACTTGCACTAAATGGAAGAGTGCGACCCACTGATTGTATCATGTGGTGTTCTTTGTTATGTGTTTTAAAAGTTTTGTGACCCAATTATTGAAAACTTTTCCTACGTAGAACTTGGGAAGAAAGCACTCGGGTTTCCCTGTGCTTTGGAAATGAGATTTTTCTTTCAGCCATGCGGGAGTACAAGAGCTCCAATCAGACAACAATCCCTCCCATACCTAACCGTTGACAGGCAAGTCAAAAGATTAAACCTTGAAAAAAGATACATCCTCACTGTTTAAAGGGGACCTGGTGGTCAATTTTACTTTATTCAGGTTTATCTTGAGATGAATTTAAAATGGTAAATCAAATAACTTTTGCCTTTTATGTTAACCTTTTAAGGCATTAAATATAGCTTGAAACAGAGGGGTCACTGTGCCTGAAGCTGAAGGGCTGTCTTTGCTGGTCAAGGACTAACCTGACTTCAGCACCCCACCACCTGGAGCTATTGTGTTGCCCCTCTCACTCAGGCAGGTCATACTGCAGGAGGGACACTTTGGATATGGAGGTAGCAGGGCAGATGCAGTGTCTCTCAAACTCTCTGACAATGAAGTTTGCATTGCCTTTTTTGATTTAGATGCCAAATATAAACTTTGCATGTGTTGCCAATGTGTAAAAGATTGACATACTAGATTCTATTTAATTTTTGTATGCTGGTAATAGATTTATTTTATACTGAAAACAAGATCTGTCACAAATCAAAATAAAAGCATTTGAATCTAACTTGTTGTAAATGCTTTGGTCTCATTTTCCTCTCAATCTGTGACCATTGGGGGCTGTTCCCTTCTTGGATTTAAACCAATGAGTGGAAAGCCAATTGCTCTACTACTTTGAATTTTTAAAAAAAATCCAATCACAGAAATGCTGGCTCCTACATCCTGATTGATTGCCCCCAAGATAACGGAGTGGCTTGCTCAGCCATATCAGAGGGCAGTTAAGAGTCAACCACATTTCTATGGGTCTGAAGGCCATAATCGGATTAGTGAACTTTCACTCTGCTGAAATGAGTAGATGCCAATGCCAGTTGTGGTGCAAAGGCAGACACAGCAAGACCACCCCAAGATTCAACCTCTGGCCACTGACGGGAGAACTCCTCTGCTCTTTAAAATAGTACCATAAGATCTCCTACACCCACCCGAAAGGGCAGGTGATCCTCTTATCTGAGACAAGCACCTCTGACACTGCAGCGCTCCCTCAGTACTGGCACTGGGAGTGTCAATTAGGATTGTGTGTCTAATAAGCCCACAACCTTCTGACTTGGAGGCAAGGGTGATGCCCACTGATACACATGGCCAAAAGATTATCCACCTGAAACATTGGGTGTGGAAAATCCTGCCCACCCATCACCGGGGTCTTCCGTTCCCGTCACAAGACAATGGACTCCTGGCTGGGATGCTGCCCTCGCCTGCGGAGAGTCCTGCCCATGACAGAGCTGGAAAATCCCAGCCATTAACTCTGTTTCTCTCTCCACAGATACTGCAGGACTTGTTGAGTGTTTCCAGCATTTTGTTTTTATTGTAAAATTAATGTATTAGGTTATCAGATTTCCAACACCAAACTGCAGTCTATAAGTGGCTCAGTATTTCCAACTTGGGTAATTTGAAGGATTTTGTAGTGGCCGAAGGAGTACGCCAGAACTTTCCTCCTCACTCCCGGTCCCAACAGGGGTGGATGGTCGGCGGGGAGGAGGGTGCGAGGGGAGCTGTCATACTCTCAGTTCCTTCCCCCTGCCCCTACCATCCCCCCAACCTCCCACACACAGACGCGGGTTTACCCTGTAGGATAAAGAACTCTCCAATCTTCCATTCATCGCAGACCCGCCATTTATTTACACAGATCTGAAAAAACGGTCAATTATTTATTTAAAAACCAATCTGAAAATTCAGGTACAAAGACATAAAAAGGACAAAAAAAATGTTGACACAATTTGGTTCCAACATTCAAGGTCAAAACTTCAGTCACCTGATGTGGGGACCAAGAGAGAAAAAGCAGTGAATCGCGGAAGCCTTAAACCCTTGTCCTGGTGATAAGGAGAGGGTATCAGCACAATGAAAGATAGTCAAGCACAAACCTGACAGGAACTGACCTTGTATCATCCCAAGGGGCATCAGTGAACTCTGGTCAATAACAATGAAAAATGGGGCAGTATCAGACTGGACAGTGCCCTTCATTGTGCCAAATAGGCCCCATGTTCAACAGACATTTCTCATCCCCATTTTAGTACATCATTTAATAAGAATATGTCCTTTACCTCAGTTCCACATCAATTGTAAGGAAGGATTGACCCTGGTTCAAGTAGCTGCCTCAAAAAAACAAAAAGAAATACTAATTCGAAAACTCACCTTGCATTTTACTGAATGGAAAACATTCAAAAATCTATAAAATCATGTACAATACACATGGCAATAATAATTGGCATAAAACAAATTAGATTCACCCTGAGCCTATGAAATCATCAGGTTTATGCTCATTGGCTTTGTCAGTCTAACTACAGTTGACTGTTTCCTATACTGGCAGTCACCTCTAGAAATTGTACTGAAATCCAGCCCAGCCTCCTCCCCACATGAGATGACTTTGGCCAGCCTCAGTCCGAAACTACACCCAGACCCCTCAATCTCACTTAGAATAGGTGCAATCAAAGGCTGGTGTAGGAAATGGACGGTGCCATAGAATTAATCTTCAGGCTGGGCAGAGTGAAGAGTCTTCCCTTGTGCATCCAACACATCCACACCTGGAAAGTGGTGCCTGATGGAAGGAGAAGGTTTACCCTGTCATGTCCCAGATCTGGGATGGCTCATTGCTGACATCAACAAAGGTACCTGAAATGGGTTTGTGTGTCCTTTCTGAACACTAACATTGCTCATTTTCAGTGTATATCAAACACATAAAATATAGTTCTCTCTCTTTAGGTAATGGGTTTGAAAGTTGGGGTCTGCTAACCCCTCACCTCACTGCTTTATATATATATTTTTTTAAAATGTAAACATACAAGTCTTATTTTCATTAAATGTAGCGGAGCAGGTTAATAAGACAAATAACAAATTGAAGATAAGGCACTAGCCTTCATATTTGCACCAATCAAACATTCCTTCCCATAATCCGATTGTTGATTGGTCACCCTGAAATCTGCTGTGCAAAAATCTGGTTGTTATCCAAAAGTAGCCAATCAGAAAGAATCAAAAAAATCTAGTTGTCCAATTGGTCACTTCCGGTCAAAAAATTAAGAGATTTTTTTTCGGGGTGAGGACACTTTTTCCACTTAGAAGTGTGGAAGTTTGACCCACTGGGAGGTGCCTGGGTATGACTAACAATCGTGACAGTCATTTCCTAAAAAATAAATTAGCAAACCCCACCCCCTTGTCCTTGACACATTTCAATATTGATGCCATTGTGATTGTAAACAATCTTCAATTTAACACAGGTAAACGATTAAAAAAGGTAACCATGAATCTCGGGCATTTGCCCAAGCTCCATTACAAGAGGGTCGCTGAGGCAGCTGGTATCTGGGATTTTTGTATTCTTGCATTGAAAGCAGAACAGCAAAGGGCAAGACAACCAAAACAATTCAAAGGCAAATCACTGGGTCCCTCCCAAGTCTTCAATAAAGTGCACAGAGTAAAGGTCTCCCACAAATCCAGGAAACTACGCCCAGGCCTGAGGTGGACTTCCACAAAACCTCTCGTCCTCACTGCTGCATCTATAAAAAGTATATAAAAATGCAATTTTTACATACATGAACTTGCATTGCTATATTTAACAAGGCCAATTAAAGTATGCAAACCAAACACTGGTGTCCATTTCCAGAGGAATAAAATTGAAATGTAGACAAGTTAGTTAAGCTTGTATCAAGCTTTGGTTACATCATACTTCCAACACACGGTTCTGACTTCCATGTTATAAAAGAGGCACTGAGGAAGGTGCAAAACAAAAAAATTGCAAGGATGATATCAGAACTCAAATGTTATAACCGTTGGGAAAGATTGAACAAGCTGGACTCTTTTCTCTATAAAAGTGTAAGGTCTTTTAAATTATCACAGTGTTTGATTGGATGGATAGGGAGAATCATTTGTGGAGGATATAAACATAAAAGTGTCACAAATAGGGAATTCAGGAGAAATTTATTTACACAGTGTGGTTAGAATGTGGAGCTTGCTACCACTGGGGTTAGTTAAGGTACAGATACAGGATAAATACATGAGGGAGAAAGGAATAAAGGGTGTGCCAATAGGATGAGAAGAGGAGGGCTGGGAGGAGGCTCAAGTGGAATATAAGAACACTAGTACAGACCAGTAGGGCTGAATAGCCTGCCTCTGCACTATAAATTCTATAATATGGAAATATTTATATGAACCAGGAGGAGTAGGTCACTCAGCCCCTCGAGCCTGTTCTGCCATTCAATAAGATCATGGTTGATCTGACTGTAACCTCCACTCCACATTCCTGCCTACCCCAATAAACAAAGGGGTGAAAGGTTATCAAGAATCTATCTAGCTCTTCTTTAAAAATATTCAAAGACTCTGCCAGCATGTTCTTTTGTGGAAGAGAGTTCCCATTATCCCTCTTAAATGAGTGACCCCTTATTTTTAAACAGTGACCCCTAGTTCTAGATTCCCCTTGCCTCACTGGGGCAGGTGGTGTTTGAAGGGCTGGGTAGATGGGTTGTTTGGAGGTTTAGGCGCTCCCTCTGATGCCTCGACTTCACCTCTGCGTGCACCCGGCATTCTATATATAAACACCCCTCCCCCCGATTAGACTCAAGACTGTAACTCACCACAGGCTACCTGTTATTCTATATATAAACCCTACAAACCTCTCAATTAGATCCCAGCATGTGATTCACTCCTGATTATCCGATTTATAAACTTTGGGGGAATTTATGGAGCCCACAAGAGCGTGAAACGTGGTGTGCAGGGTGAATTAATTAGGCAGGGCATGAAATCTCAATTTCCCAATAGCGGGTTGAGAGGCAGAGATAAAGTCAGCAGGTGTGTTGAGCCTCATGCCACCCTATAACAGGCTCAGACTTTTAATATATTTGCATCCATGCATCAGTCTGTGGGTAAGGTCAGCAGTTTTCCTTGTTTAACTCTACAGCGTAAGGGAAGGGAGCAGGACAATGGCAGCTGGCATAGAGGCAAGGGTGAGTCAGTGGTGAGGGGGTTTATGGAGGGAGTAGAAGAGGGATCCAGGAGAGGTCAGAGGGTGGGGTTGGGGGCATGGAGGAGTGAAGTGGGAAAGGCGTCATGTCCTGAGGGGAAGTGGGGAGAGCATTCAGTCAAGGTAAGAAAATGGAGGGTCTTAAAGGGAGGCATCAGTACTGTCAAAATGTGTGTCCATCTTCTCAGTGTTGACTGGCAGAGTCCTTACAGGACTTTGAGTTCACCAATGTTTCAGTTGGCCCTGCTGAGAGTAATCTCCTTTACCATGCATAGAAGGGAGGCCCAGCTGAGCCTGCAAGTTCATCCATGTCCCACAGGGTGGCGAGTACAACACTGGACACGAACATGAACATTCAATAAAGAGTAAAAAAAAATCACAACAGTGTAGAAGAAACAAAGAATGAAATGTCCCTAATCCCCCTGTAACCTTCAATGTGTGCCAGTCATGAGGCATGCCAGTACATATACAGTACATTTAACTGTCTGTCTAAGCTAGTCTCAACAAATGATGCACGCACATATAAAATGAAACCAATGTAATGTGAAATATTTACTAGTGAAATTTAATTTTGAAGAAACACCCATGCCACCTTTGTACTCTTTTAAGTTTCATGCTAATGGCAAGGAGTTATTCAGTAAAGTTTTGCCTGTGATGCAGAGCCTTCCCTTTTGACCAGAAGGCTCTTTTATAGCCTGCCCATACCTGCTGCATTGGCAGTTGACAGCAGGTTTTACCAATAAAAAGCTTCCCTCACCATTGAACTGCGCGTGACCTGCATGCATGCTACCAGTACTTAATGAGAGCGTGTAATTGACACACAGTCACGACGGCAGGATTGACACGGTTGTTTCTGCCTCTGTTTCTAAACACTAGGAGAGTCCTTCAAACATCCCATAATATCTGAAAGACTTGGAATGTAGAGGGCAGATGTCAGTAAGCAGAGCTGTAGTGCCCTTGCTCTCCCATTATCTTTTGGCTACTGGTAGATTGATTTGCCAATCTCTAATTTAATTCAGCTGACTTTCAGTTGAGTATTTTCTCTTATACTTATTCTTATACTTGTTCCATTCATGATGCAGCCACTGGGTGGCAGGAAAGCACCGTGTGCATAGTCAACACATGGGATGGCAGAGAGGGGATGAGAGAGAGAGAAAAAAAATGAGTCTGGGAAATACGAGTTTGTATTTTGATTGAGGAGCAGATAGTGATCAGGAGCAGGAATCCTGGCTGTTTAACTTTCCGTTGCTCCTTAGCCTTGGGGCAGTGAAGCTGATTGTGGGGTTTGCTGTCATCCAGACAGAGCACAAACCAAAGATGAAACCACTAGGTCTGAAGGGTACCAGTGTGTTGAGCATATTAGGGGAATTCTCTAATAATTTGTCCCCTCCTTCATCAGTTTGCTTATTTCGTACTGAACATAATTTACAGAGAAAAGTAGAACTGTGGAGGGGTGTCTGACTGTGACAGTGGGGAGTGTATGCTGGATGTTGTGTGCTGGATGTAGTGGGAATCGTGGTGCCTGTACTGAGTGTGGTGGAGAGTGAGGAGTGTACTTGGGTATGGTGGGGTGTGGGGGCAGTGTGGTCTGGTGGGACTGAGTTGGGAACAGTGCCCCCCCCCCTCATACTTACACTCATGACATGGTAGATCCAATCGAGCAGTGCAGTCACGTCACTGTAAACTCCGGGACGTTTGGGACGCGCACATCCACTGCCCCAGCTCACGATCCCAATTTGCTGCCAGTGCCTAAAGTAGTAAACTAATGGGCCCCCACTGTCCCCCTGAAAAGAAACAGAATGGCAAATTCAACAGGCCATCTGATAGAACCTCACAAAGATGTCAGCATCATATACAAACACGTCCAGCCGGAATGTTTTTTGAAATTATTTGTACATGGGATGTGAACGGCGCTGGCTGGGCCAGCATTTATTGCCCATCCCTAATTGCCTTTGAGAACTGAGTGTCTTGCTAGGCCTTTTGAGGGCATTTAAGAGTCAACCACATTGCTGTGGGTCTAGAGTCACATGTAAGTCAGACCACATAAGGATAGCAGATATCCTTCCCTAAAAAGGCATTAGTGAACCTGATGGGTTTTTTCTGACAATTGACAATGGTTTCATGGCCATCGTTAGACTTTTTTAATTCCAGGTTTTTCATTGAATTCAAATTTCACCATCTGCCATGGTGCGATTTGAACCTTGGTCCCTGAAGAATTACCCTGGGTATCTGGAGTACTAGTCCAGTGAAAATACTACTACCCCACCACTGGCTCCCCTGTAGGGGGAACAGGGGAGGCCAATCAGCCCTTTGAGCCTATCCCATTGATCTAAGTTTAAGTGGCTTTTATGTATCTTAACTCCAGCAACTAGCCTTTGTTCCAAAATAGATTTCACTTAAAGTCCATTGGCTCCTTAATTCCAATGTGATTGCAAATTAATAGATTGTGGGAGCTACATTGAGGGAGCGAAAGTGTCTAAAAACTATCATACAAGGCTATGGGCCTAGTGCTGGAAAACGGGATTAGAATAGTTAGGTACTTGTTTGACCGGCGCAGACTCAATGTGATGTAGGCCTCTATGACTCTATGGCATTCAGTATTGCACTTGCAACGTCTCCCTCTTTTTCTGAAAGAATTGGCATCTTTTTGGTTACAGTCCATGATGCCCTGGGCTAGCTCACTCAAGCAGCCATTCTAGAGTGAGAACATTCTAGAGGGAGACAGTCAGCAGAGCACCGGACAATGGTGTGAGGGGGTATCACAGCCAGGCCCCATTCCACCTACAAAACAATTGGACATGCACCTGACAAATTTCCATCTAGACATTAAAGAGTGACAGTGCGTTTGGTAGGAGCTATAAGAGGGTCACTTGCTGCATGGGGAAAAAAAACAACTAAGTGCTGAGAGATGACCTGAAGGGTTTAAAACGATAAAGGGGTTCGATAAGGTAGAGACAGAGAAGATGATGTTGCAGCTTACAGGGGAATTCAACACTAATCATTCTTACATTTTTGTTCCTAATGAATCTACTAAGTAATTCAATAAAAACTTAGATGAGTTAAGGTGAAGAAGACTTATATGGATCAAATATCCTGTTCACATGCTGTGGGTTTTATATGGTGTTCAAGCACAGAGACACTGGGTCAGTAACACAATTGTTGGACATCTTGTCTACTTTAGCAGTAAGTACAGTTTCTCCCACCACTGCTCCCTCAACTCAGAGCAGGACTCAAAGCCTCTCTTTATAACTTCCTTCCTGTTTCAGGGATCCATCTCCAGGCCCATCCCCATACCTGACATGCATCCACTTTGCCAGCCAGGTAACCCGCACACAGCATACGGTCAGTGATCTGCCCGTTGTAATACTGTCTCCTGTTGCAAACGTTCCGTTCAATTACCGACACATTAGCCTGTTGAAGTATGGTTGACACTTTACCTGTTATGTATATAAAACAAAATGGAAAAAAAGATCAGAACAGGAGATTGCCATCAGTGAACAAAAACCCACACTGACAATTCGGTGCAGTACTGAGAGAGTTCCACACTGTCGGGGTGCCATCTGTCAGATGTGATGTTAAACCGACACCCTATCTGCCCTCTCAGATGGACATAAAAGATCCAACAGCACCATTCTGAAAAACAGACATGTTTTCCCCAACACAAAAACAAAAACAGAATTACCTGGAAAAACTCAGCAGGTCTGGCAGCATCGGCGGAGAAGAAAAGAGTTGACGTTTCGAGTCCTCATGACCCTTCGACAGAACTTGAGTTCGAGTCCAAGAAAGAGTTGAAATATAAGCTGGTTTAAGGTGTGTGTGTGGGGGGCGGAGAGAGAGAGAGAGAGAGAGAGAAGTGGAGTGGGGGTGTGGTTGTAGGGACAAACAAGCAGTGATAGAAGCAGATCATCAAAAGATGTCAACTACAATAATACAAAAGAACACATAGGTGTTAAAGTTAAAGTTGGTGATATTATCTAAACGAATGTGCTAATTAAGAATTGATGGTAGGGCACTCAAGGTATAGCTCCAGTGGGGGTGGGGAGAGCATAAAAGATGTAAAAAAACAAAAATAAAATAAATATTTATTTTTTTTTTCCCTTTTTATAATGGAAATAGGTGGGAAAAGGAAAATCTATATAATTTATTGGAAAAAAAAAGAAAAGGAAGGGGGAAACAGAAAGGGGGTGGGGATGGGGGAGGGAGCTCACGACCTAAAGTTGTTGAATTCAATATTCAGTCCGGATGGCTGTAAAGTGCCTAGTCGGAAGATGAGGTGTTGTTCCTCCAGTTTGCGTTGGACTTTGCTGGAACAATGCAGCAAGCCAAGGACAGACATGTGGGCAAGAGAGCAGGGTGGAGTGTTAAAATAGCAAGCGACAGGGAGGTTTGGGTCATTCTTGCGGACAGACCGCAGGTGTTCTGCAAAGCGGTCGCCCAGTTTACGTTTGGTCTCTCCAATGTAGAGGAGACCACACTGGGAGCAACGAATGCAGTAGACTAAGTTGGGGGAAATGCAAGTGAAATGCTGCTTCACTTGAAACGAGTGTTTGGGTCCTTGGACGGTGAGGAGAGAGGAAGTGAAGGGGCAGGTATTGCATCTTTTGCGTGGGCATGGGCTGGTGCCATAGGAGGGGGTTGAGGAGTAGGGGGTGATGGAGGAGTGGACCATGGTGTCCCGGAGGGAGCGATTCCTACGGAATGCCGATGGGGGGGGTGAAGGGAAGATGTGTTTGGTGGTGGCATCATGCTGGAGCTGGCGGAAATGGCGGAGGATGATCCTTTGAATGAGGAGGCTGGTGGGGTGATAAGTGAGGACAAGGGGGACCCTATCATGTTTCTGGGAGGGAGGACAAGGCGTGAGGGCGTTTTCCCCAGCCTCCTGGTCAATATTTATCCCACAATCAATATCACCGAAAAAAAAATCTGCTCATTTTCACATTGCTGTTTGTGGAACTTGTAAATTGGCTGCTGTGTTTCCTACATTGCACAGTGACTACAACAAGCATTTCAAAATGATCTGTGCTCCTCCATAGAAACTAGGGGCAGGAGTAGGCCATTCGGCCCTTCGAGCCTGCTCCACCATTCATTATGATCATGGCTGATCATCTAACTCAATAGCCTGCTCCCGCTTTCTCCTCATATCCTTTGATCCCTTTCGCCCCAAGAGCTATATCTAACTCCTTCTTGAAAGCATACAATGTTTCTCAGCTACTTTCTGTGGTAACGAATTCTACAGGCTCACCACTCTCTGGGTGAAGAAATTTCTCCTCATCTCAGTCCTAAATGGTCTACCCCGTATCCTCAGACTGTGACCCCTGGTTCTGGACTCCCCCACAATCGGGAACATCCTTCCTGCATCTACCCTGTCTAGTCCTGTTAGAATTTTATAGGTTTCTATGAGATCCCCCCTCATTCTTCTGAACTCCAGCAAATATAATCCTAATCAACTCAATCTCTCCTCATATGTCAGTCCCGCCATCCCAGGAATCAGTCTGGTAAACCTTCGCTGCACTCCCTCTTTAGCAAGTACATCCTTCCTCAGATAAGGAGACCAAAACTGCACACAATATTCCAGGCGTGGTCTCGCCAAGGCCCTGTACAATTGCAGCAAGACATCCCTGTTCCTGTAATCGAATCCTCTGGCTATGAAGGCCAACATACCATTTGCCTTCTTTACCGCCTGCTGCACCTGCATGCTTACCTTCAGTGACTGGTGTACAAGGACACCCAGGTCTCATTGCACATTCCCCCCTCTCAATTTATAACCATTCAGATAATAATCTGCTTTCCTGTTTTTGCTACCAAAACAGATAACCTCACATTTATCCACATTATACTGCATTTGCCCACTCACTCAGCTTGTCCAAATCACACTGAAGCATCTCTGCATCCTCCTCACAGCTCACCCTCCCACCCAACTTTGTGTCATTTGCAAATTTGGAGATATTACATTTAATTCCCTCATCTAAATCATTAATATTTATTGTGATTAACTGGGGTCCCAGCACCAATCCCTGCGGTACCCCCACTAGTCCCTGCTTGCCATTCGGAAAAAGACCCGTTTATTCCTACTCTTTGTTTCCTGTCGGCCAACCAGTTTTCTATCCATCTCAATACATTAGCCCCAATCCTATGCACTTTAATTTTACACGCCAATCTCTTATGTGGGATTTTGTCAAAAGCCTTCTGAAAGTCCAAATAAACCACATTCACTGGCTCCCCCTCATCAACTCTACTAATTACATCCATGAAAAATTCCAGTAGATTTGTCAATCATGATTTCCCTTTCATAAATCCATGCTGACTCTACCCAATTCTGCCACTGTTTTCCACATGCTCAGCTATTAAATCTTTTATAATGGACTCTAGAATTTTCCCCACTACCGATGTCAGGCTGACTGGTCTATAATTCTGTTTTCTCTCTGCTTCCCTTTTTAAATAGTGGGGTTACATTAAGTACCCTCCAATCTGTAGGACCTGCTCCAGAGTCTATAGAATCTTGGAAGGTGACCAGCAATGCATCCACTATTTCTAGGGCCACTTCCTTAAGTGCTTTGGGTTGTAGATTATTAGGCCCCGGGGATTTATTGGCCTTCAAGCCCATCAATTTCCCCAACACCATTTTCCTACTAATACTGATTTCTTTCAGTTCCTCCCTCTCACTAAACCCTGTTTACATTTCTGGTATGTTATTTGTGTCCTCCTTTGTGAAAACAGAGCCAAGGTATATATTTAGTTGGTCAGCCATTTCTTTGTTCCCCATTATAAATGTCCCTGTTTCTGACTGTAAGGGACCTACTTTTGTCTTCACCAATCTTCTTCTCTTCACCTACCTATAGAAACATTTAGTCAGTTTTTTATGTTCCCTGCAAGCTTACTCTAGTCTTCTATTTTCCCCTTCTTAATCAATCCCTTGGTCCTCATTTGCTGAATTCTAAACTGCTCCCAATCCTCAGGTCTGTTGTTTTTTTTCTGGCCAATTTGTATGCCTCTTCCTTGCATCTAATACTATCTCTAATTTCCCTTGTAAGCCATGGTTTGGCCACCTTTCCTGTTTTACTTTTGTGCCAGACAGAAATAAATAATTTTTGCAGTTCACCCAAGCGCTTTTTGAATGTTTGCCTATCCACCATCATCCCTTTAAGTAATGTTTCCCAATCCATCATAGCCAACTCGCGCCTCATACCATCGTAATTTGCTTTAAGATTCAGGACCTAAATCTCAGAATCAACTACGTCACTTTCCATCTTGATGAAGAATTCTATCATTTTATGGTCGCTCATCCCCAAGGGCCTCACACAACTAGATTGCCAATTATTCCTTTCTCATTACACAATACCAACTCAGGTCTCTGTGTAACACTGATTTCCTTCATCCCACCATTCAGCTGCCTCATTCAAAAGGCCAGAATTCTTTTCCTAAACCCCTCACTCTCTCCTCCTTTAAGATGCTTCTTAAAACCTACTTCCTTGGCCAACCTCCCCTTATAATGTTGCGGTGTCAAATTTTGTCTGAAAACAAGCTTGCGAAATGCCTTGGGACATATTACTAAGTTAAAGGCACTATATAAATGCAAGTTGTTGTTGTGCTTTCAAGCAGCCAATGGCCACTGTTTGGGGGCGGGTGCTCATGTGACAAACCTTCCAGCATTTGGCCGACCAGAATTGGCAACCCCACCATTTAGAAAAACCTGTCCTTCATAATTATTCTAGTTGGCAGATAAACCCCAAATTGAAATGCCAAAATCTGTTAAGTGTGACCAACTGGAGATTCCTGAGAAGTTATCGGTTAATGAGAGTTTAAAACTTTACTGCCACAGCTCCCCAAGACCAAATACTGCCCACAAGGACACAAAGCTCAGTACCCCTGGAGCAGAGCCTACAGAAACCCCTCTTTTTCAACCATCTTTGAATAGATGATCTCACATCTAATAGTAACCACTGCGATACTTACCATATTCTTTTGTGTAGCCCCAGCCAGTGACCCATGCCAAGATGTTCTTTCGAATTGGAGAGTCGTAGTTGGGTAAACAAACAGGGCGGATATAATCTTGACCAAAAAAATGGGAGAAGAGTTATTCAACAGGAAAGATCAAGCTCATAGCAAGATAAATGATTGTAGGCTCAGGGGCACCATCTTATCTTGGACAGAAGCAGTGTGATCTGGGTCAGATAGAAACAGAAAAATCAGCCTTATTTTTAAAAAAAATAAATTCTCAGGATGTGAATGTCACTGACAAGGTCAGCATCTATTGTCCAACTGTAATTACCCCTGAGCAAGTGGTGGTGAGCTGCCTACAACTGAGTGGCTTCCTAGCCCATTTTAGAGGGCAGTTAAAGTCTGCCACATTGTGGCGGCTCTGGAGTCACATGAAGGCCAAAGCGGGTAAAGATGGCAGATCTCCATCCCTGAAGGACATGATGAGATTAGCATCCAGTGGTGGGATTTGAACATGTGTCTCCAGAGCATTAGTCTAGGCTGGATTGCCAGTCAAGTAGCATTATCACTGTTATGTACGCCAGTCTAATAAAACCGATATCTAAATGACCAAGAGAGTGTATAAGGCTTTTCGGGGAAATTGAGAAACTCTCTCCTTTCCTGAGTCATTGTCCCATATGTAGGGTAAGTTTGCTTCATTAGCAGGTATCCTGTTCCCCGTCCCAGCCAGTACAGGATGGGCCGAGATTGCTCCTCCAGCCTGTGTTAATCTCAGCCAGGTTGGTAGTAGCAAGTGGCACGTCAATATAACTGTGCCCTAATGAGTATCAATACGTGTGGAATCCGTATCCCAGTGAGAGTCAGTGCGTGTGGAGCCCGTACCCCAGTGAGAGTCAGTGCGTGTGGAGCCCATACCCCGGTGAGAGTCAGTGCGCGTGGAGCCCGTACCCCAGTGAAAGTCAGTGCGTGTGGAGCCCGTACCCCAGTGAGAGTCAGTGTGTGTGCAGCCCATACCCCGGTGAGAGTCAATGCGTGTGGAGCCCGTACCCCAGTGAGAGTCAGTGCCAGAGTCAGAGAGGGATAAACCTTCAGGACAGCAAGGGAGAATTTTGCAGAAAGCTGCGCTGAGGCAACTGTTTTTAGTGGAGAAGATTTCACCAGGGAGGGCTTATCAGCTAGTTAAAAGTCAAATGCAGTTCATAAGTTAACAGTGCTCACTTTTGTACTCAGGCTGGGCCTTACCTGTGAAAGGTAAAGGTGATCTCACTTTAATGAGTGCAATGTCATAGTCACTGCTCTGTGGGTCGTAGTTTGTATTTGTGACAATTTTCACAATAGAAAAGCTTCTTCCTCCAGAGTAGAGTGTCTCACTCCCAGCAAACACCCTCCAGCTTGCAATCTGATGATACTCCCTGGAATAAACAACTCCAATTAGTAAATGGTCCCAAAAAGTAAAACAGTTTAAATAGTTATTTTGACATTGGGACTGATCAGACAGTGTAGAGGGAGCTTTACTCTGTATCTAACCCCGTGCTGTACCTGCCCTGGGAGTGTTTGATGGGGACAGCATGAACAGAATGATTGATGGGATATGGGGGTGGAATGGAGCAACAGTCAATCAACTGGGAGGCAAGGTGGGATGTTGGGGTGGGGTGGTGGTGGGTATGGTGGAGGAAGCAGAGTGATGGGGACAGAGAGCATAATTGTTTAGGCACTTACTCTGGGAAACAGTGTGCAGCAGTCAGGATCCACTGGGAATTGATTATGCTCCCGCCACACAGATGCTGTTTTTTGTACTGGAGGCTGACCTGCCAGGGCCATTCATCGATACTGGCATCTATACCGCCCACAATCCGGTCACTGGCAGTTCGTTCACACCCTGAAACATTGAGACAAAATATCCAATAGGTTTTTCCTCCCTTCCAGTTGGAACAGAACACAATTCTTCAGGATTATCTAAAAATCCAAACTAATCATTGGAACATCAGAATGCGTAGGAGCAGAAAGAACCTTGTCCAGC
Source organism: Carcharodon carcharias (assembly GCF_017639515.1). Taxonomy (NCBI): domain Eukaryota; kingdom Metazoa; phylum Chordata; class Chondrichthyes; order Lamniformes; family Lamnidae; genus Carcharodon; species Carcharodon carcharias. Next base: position 20,053,697 of record NC_054491.1, read on the forward strand.
TGCCCTTTCTTCCTTAACAAAAACAGAATTACCTGGAAAAACTCAGCAGGTCTGGCAGCATCGGCGGAGAAGAAAAGAGTTGATGTTTTGGGGACAGCACGAACAGAATGATTGATGGGATATGGGGGTGGAATGGAGCCGATGCTGCCAGACCTGCTGAGTTTTTCCAGGTAATTCTGTTTTTGTTTTGGATTTCCAGCATCCGCAGTTTTTTTGTTTTTATTTTTGCCCTTTCTTCCTTTATTGATTAATACGAGAGAAAGCAGAAACGTAGCCAATTGTCTTTTGCTCAAGTTCATTTATTTTCCTGAAAACGGATCCGACAGCATTTATCCGGTTTCAAAGAGGCACCATTACCTCATTTGGTCCAGTCATATAAATACTGTGGCTACAAGAGCAGGTCAGAGGCTGAGAATTCGGCAGAGAGCAACTCACCTCCTGACTCCCCAAAGCCTGTCCACCATCTACAAGGCACAAGTCAAGAATGTGATGGAATATTCTCCACTTGCCTGGATGAGTGCAGCTCCAACAACACTCAAGAGGCCTGACACCATCCAGGTCTAAGCCGCCCGCTTGATTGGCATCCCATCCACCACCTTAAACATTCACTCCCTCCACCACCAATACGCAGTGGCAGCAGTATGTAACTTCTACAAGATGCACTGCAACAACTCACCATGGCTCCTTTAACAGCACCTTCCAAACCCACGACCTCTACCACCTAGCAAAGCAAGGACGGCAGGCGCATGGGAACACCACCATCTCCAAGCTGTTGTCTAAGTCACAAACTATCCTGGCTTGGAAATATCTGGCTGCTCCTTTATCAGCACTGGGTCAAAAACCTGTTAACTTGCTAGCTAACAGCACTGTGGGTGTACTTTCACCACACAGACTGCAGTGGTTCAAGGTGGCAGTGCACCACAACCTTCTCAAGGGCAAATATGGGTGGGCAATGGCCAGCCTACCATGACATCAGCATCTTGCGAATGAAAATACAAAAATAAAACACAGGAAGGGATGAAGTGAGTCATACCAAAACTGTTATTGTAGCTCAATGAGCGCACGAAACTTTATAAAGAAACATTTGTCAGAAAATGATGGTGAGTGTGGCATTAAATGTACTGAAGAAGCCAAGTTAAGGCCAGTGACCAAATAATGATGGTTAGACAGAACCCCAGCAACTAAAACAACAATAAATGAACATCCAAGAAGTCCACTGTCTGGGTCTGTTGACTCGTTGATAAGAGATCGATCACCATGTTTCATCAATAACTCCATCATTGCATCTTGCCTCTACCAGGTTGGTAGAAGGAGGAGAGCAAGAGGGACTTGTCTTTCTAAGTCTTACAAATTCCTATCTTCCTATCCTACTTTCCACTAGAAAACTGTTCAGTAACTTTACCAAATACACAGACTCTGAAGAATTCAAATTGAAAAATGTTAAAGGAATATATGAACTTACGTGCACAGACCAAAGAGACAATCTTATCGGAGTAGCAAATCCTGAACAAAAAGTAAAAGGAAACAATGGTTCAGGGGCCAGTTTATTTTGCAGCCAAGCCTTAACTTTATGTAAGATTTAATTTCGTCTCCCGGTGTTAGGATGATGACAGAGCGCCAGGGAGAGATAATAAAATGCTGCAATGATACAGACAGTTAATTGAGAAAGCTTAGAGCAACTTCCTGATTTTAGATTGCAAGTTATTTAATATCTGGAGCATTCTTTGGATAATTTCTTGTGATCTCATGCCAGCAACCACAAAAACTCTGGCCGTGTGTTTGATATAGGCCCGGATTTCTGTTTAAAATCATGAAGGATTTTGATAGAGTGGATAAAGAGAAACTGTTTCTGGTGTCTGAAGACCAATATCCAGAGGGCACAGATTTAGTGATTGGCAAAAGAACCAGTGGCGATGAGTAAAAGCTTCTTAAATGAAATACATGGTTAGTGTTTGGAATGGATAAAGCAATGGGAGCTGATTCTATAATAACTTTCAAAAGGGAATTGTATGAATACTTGAAGGAGAAAAATTGCAGGGATATGGGGAAGGGCAGGGAAATGGGATTAACTGGATTGCTCTTCAAAAGTGCTGGCAAAGACCCGATGGGCTGTGTTGTGCTATTCTACAATCCTGGGATGAAACCACCCAAAATCCCATATAACTTCATTTGGGACAATCTCAAAATTCAAACGCGACGTGACCCAATTGTCCAAAATGAGAACAAATCCAAAAAAATAAATGAATAAATCCTCCATGATTTTAAACACAAATCCAGGCTTATATCAAACACAAAGCAAATTTCTTCAAGGGAGCAGGATGTTTGCTGTGAGGAGTGTCATACTGGTGCAGTAAGGGCTGTCTTTCTGAGATTGGGGATTGGATTAGGAATTGCAACTCTCCAGTGCTCAAGAATTAGAGATTAATCTCCTGAACGTTGCTACAAGCAAAACCAGCAAAGTCGTCACAGGAATATTTAAAATTATTATGTGAAATTTTCTTTTTCATCATCTTTAAATGCTTTCATTAATTATAACTGAGCACGTTCAAGAAAGAAATTGATAAATTTTTGGATATTAGGGGCATCAAGGGGTATGGACAGAAAGCGGGATTATGGCGTTGAGATAGAGGATCAGCCGTGATCATATTGAATAGCGGAGCAGGCTCGAAGGGCCAAATGGCCTACTCCCAGTTTCTATGTTTTTATGAAAATATTGGAGATGGGATAAAAGGTTTGTTGGGCTGAAAGTTAAGTATTATCTAATCAGATGATTGGTAATAAGAGCTTTCCAGTTAGCATAGGAAGGCATGGCCTCAAAAAGAATGAGAATCAGGCAGGTTCAATAAAAGGAAGCCAATCTCCTCCCTCAGATCAAGGAACAAACTACTCCACTTGGCCTCCATGCAATTATTCAAAGTACCTCATACCCATCAGAATATGTTTGCAATGCTTAGTCCAGGTCTGAATTGTAAATGGCTTGTTCCCAGAATTTACAGGAGGTTCACAAGTAAAGATGTGAACCTCCACTAGCGCCCCATTCCCAAAACCAGATTTCTTAATCTCTGAAACAGAGGCAAATTCCATTTGCAAATCAGAATCTAACCTACCTCAACAAAAAATCCCATCTACTCCCATAACCAGCGCCAAACCTTGCCCTGCTTTAAGACACAAGTGAACCCCATCACCAAGGATTGATAAGCCTACTCATCATCACCTCTGCTACACGTCAGTTCATTGAACAATATAGAGTTACAGTAACCAGATTCTACTCACCCCTCGGTTAACGCATCTTGAACGGAAGTAGGGTTGGTGACTTTGTTGATTATCTTGTGCGAGGGCCAAAGATTAATTTCCACGGGACTACCTACAGGATGGCTGCAGAGCAATAACACTGGTTAAATAAACCCTTCCAAGTATAGTCAGTGTGCCATAGCCACTATGGCATTGTTTGCAAAAGCTGCCTGTCATGTTTTTACAATCCAGGATCCAACTGATGTCGTTTAACAAAGTTACAGATGCGTGGATGCCAACACTACAAACTCAGGAACAGTGTGACATGCTGCTTGAGGCTGCTCTTTGCAGATCTATGTTGCAGCTTGGTGTAGCGCATGTGGGTGAGTGGGGGGAAAAGGGGGTGGTGGGTGGAAAGTTTGGGGACCCAATTTGCATCTCCCCATTGCTCAGCTTCTGCAGTCTTTCCTTCTAACTCAGTTTTCTAATGCCAGTTCCCTGTGTACAGTCACCTTTTACTGCCTCCTCTCCAATGCCTGGGGATCTATGGTGCCAAGTGCTGTACCCAGTAGTCCAAGAGAAGTTGAACCAGCATTCTGTACAAACTCTATCATCCCCTTTCTCGAGTTATAGAGCCCAAGATCCTACATGTTCCCATAACTGCTGTCATGCACTGTGCCAAAGTCTTCATTGATCTATCCACCAGGTTCCTCACCCCCACTCCAGAGCCTTGACGACGATGACGATGACATCATCATCATTTATTCTACAATATGACTATCTACATTAAACATGTCGCTTGTCAACTCTAATTTACCCTGGTCTTTCTGTATTCAATCAGATTGTCCCTGGTATGCAGCACCTCCCAGGTTGGCTTCACTTGAAAGTGGTATGTAACAGCTGGGTTCAGTCTGCCTGTTTAAGTGAATGTTAACGATTGAGATCTTCTGGTGCCCTTCAGCACCACTAGAAAAAAATCTCAACTGCTCACCCATCTTGTTATGGGACCATGCTGCACACAAAATGTCCACTGGATTTGAGGTGCTTTTAGGTGCAACAAGACAAAGCACTGTATAAGTGCAAAGCTTTCCTCCAGCCTTGGCTATACTGACTCCAACTTGTGGCCCAATCAATAAAACATAAGGTAAGTGGAGGAGAAAAGAGCGAGAAAGACTAATATAGCTCCATTCATGACCTCAGGATGTCCAAGTGCTTTAGAGTCAATAAAATATTTTAAATTTCAGTCAAAGTCATGATGTTTGTCCACAGCACGACCACACAAAAGCAACAAGTTAAATTAGAAGATTAAATGATGTCAGTTGAGGGATAAATTTTGGGCCAGGACATCAAGGGTTAAGCCCCTTGCTCTTCTCCAAAATAAAAGCCGTGAGATCTTTTATATCTGCCTCAGAGATCAAGTGGGAGCTCGGTTTAATGTCTCACCCGAAAGGCATTGGGAGAGAAGCAGATTTGAAGATTCTTTACTGTACCTGGAGTAACCTAGCTGGTTGCACACTACTTCTGCAAGTTTAGGTCTCCAGCTGTCGTAACACACGCTCTTCCATTTGTGGGTTTTTGAATCTTTCACTTGTAGAATGGAGTTGAGTCCATATACACGCACTGAAAGGGAAGGTAACAGGCTGTCACTGTCCCATTGGATGAAGGATAACATTAAAAGCACATAGAAGATGACTGTTTGCTTACCTGGGAATTGCCCTCGGAACGTGACGTTTATCACACACTGAAGCTCATCTTCACCTTCAGAACAATCCAAGATTCCATTGCACTGCAAATCGCGAGGAATGAACTTAAAGGTTTTTGAACAGAAGTAATAATATGTGTCGATGGCAACCTTCACTGCAAAGGGAGACAATGGTGCAGGTTAAACATCAGCTGGCCTGTGGCTGCACCAGTATTGGTCCATGGGCAGCTCTGCTTAATGTTATCGACTCAGATGAAACTAACAGCCCAGTAACTTATTTAAGAAGGAACATAATTGAATTAGAAGCAGTTCAGAGAATATTCACATGACTGATTCCTGGGGTGAGGGGGTTATCCCATAAGGAAAGGTTCGGCCTGTATCCATTGGAGTTTAGAAGGTTGAGGGGTGATCTTATTGAAACATAAGATTCTGATGGGAGATTTTTTTTCTCTCAGAAGTCGTGAGTCTGTGGAATTCTCTTCCCCAGAGAACAGCGAAGGCTGGGTCATTGAATATTTTTAAGATTAAGTTAGACAGATTCTTGATTGACAAGAGAGTCAAAGGGTATAGAGGTAGGAAGGAAAGTGGAGTGGAGGCCACAGTCAGATGAGCCATGATCTTATTGAATGGCAGAGCTGGCTCAAAGGGCCTACTCCTTGCCCCTAATTCATATGTTAGTTAATGATTCGTCATCATGATCCTGCACAATGAGCTTGAATGGGACACTCGGGCCATGGGAGGCTTTGCAGAAGGAATCTCAGACTAGGAGGTAGCTGAACTCAAGCCCTTGATGACGTCTGATAAAGGAGATGAGAGCAACACCAGAAATCAATTCACTGCCTTGGACTCAGAGGAGTGGGGGGTGCCTAGCCAGGATTCCTTCTTCCAGTTACTTTCCAGTGCAGGCAAACAGCAACAAGTACAGGATGGGGAATAACTATTTCACCTGGATATGGGAGACCTTTGTTGCTGGTCTCATGTTCTGACCTTTTCTTTAGATTTTGCTAATTTCAGAGAAACAGTGGCTGCAAACAGGGTGGAATTCCTAAACCCTCTTGGACTAAACTCATCACCTCACACCATCATAACTGACAACCTTCCATACAAGGTTAATAACCACTCCTGTCTCAGCTAAAGAACTGAAAATCCCAACATCTATACCAATTTCAGGACTCAAATCCTAAGAGGTGATAAAAGGTGATCAAAGGAGTTGATAGATCAATGGACTGGAGGTAGAGATCAACTAGATCTAATTAAATGGCAGAACAGGCTCAAGGGGATGTATGGCCTCCTCCTTTTACTGTGTTCCAGTGACAGGAGCAGATTTCAGCTGGCCTTGGCACCCCTGGGTGGGCAAGGGGGTGAGAATTTTTTTGTTTAAATCCACACAAATGCCGATCATTATCCTATTGGAAAATGCACTTCTGTGCTGGTGGGAACCAGGTAGGGGTGAGATCAGACCTATGGTGATGCCCCACATGGACTATTATCCAGTGGACATTTGTTGGCCCACACTTGCTTGTGAGAAAAGAAGAGGAGACACAGGACCACAACCCAGCATTTCAAACAGTGGACTGGAGAGAAAGCAGAGCACGAGGAGGAGGAATACTTTATACTAACTTTTTGAACAGGAAAAACAACTTACCAAAATAAATGATGACTCCAAGAATTGCTATAACTGTAAGGACTATCAGCACAGTTATAATGATCTTTTTTGACATTTTGCTTCTGAGTGGAAATCTGGCAGCCATTTCTGGAGATTAGAAAATATTATTTGTATGGAGGTCATTGAGCTATCCCAACATCCACTGACTGGAGAAAAGGAAAGAGTTGGAACTTAGCACTTAAGCTGCTAACTGGACATGTTGCTTGGGTGCATCTCAACACTTCTAGAAATGTGTTTGTGGAAACAAGGTCTTGGGCATTGGTAAGAAAACTTTCAAATGCTTTAAAAAAGCACAAAGCCACAATATCCTTCCCCCTCAAAGGAAGAACAGAGTTGTGGGGGAAGTGGCAACAAATTCGCTGACTTTTCTCCAAGAGGAGGAGGAAGGTGAGTGCCTCAGCTTCAGAAAAGGAAAATCAGAAGAAAAAATTAAAAATAAACTTGCATTTACATAGTGCCTGACACAGCCTCAGGGTGTCCCAAAGTGCTTTTCAGCCAATTAAGCGCTTTTGAAGTGTAGTCACTGTTGTAGCCAATTTCTGCACAGAAATCTCCAACAGACAACAATATAATAATGACCAGATCATCCATTTTAGTGATATCACTTGTGGGATAAATATTAACCAGGATACCAGGGAGACTCTGCCCTTTGAAATACTGCCATTTGATCTTGCACATCCACCTGAGGTAGCAGATGAAGCCTCAGTTCGTCATCTTACCTGAGAAACTGCACTCAGTACAGCACTGGGAACGTCAGCCTAGATTTTGTTAAGTCTCTGGGCCCACAGCAATATGACTCAGGCAAGAATTCTATGAGTGACAGCACAGCTTGTAGACCTAGGCATGCTCATACGATATGTAATGACTCATGTACGACTACAGCAAGTCCCTTGTTCTTGGGACAATGTTATTTTAGAAAATGAAAAGCTCTTATTAGGATGTCAGACTTAGGACTAAATTGAAGTCTCACAAGTGAAATGACATGCACCAACATCACATGTTCCTGGGATATAGTGAACAGGTCTCTAATTAGAGATAGACATGCTCTCCTGCTATTTGTTAAAGGAATAATTTGACCCTCTATCCATTTATTTTCCCAAATGCTCTCCCTTCCTAAAAATACAGTGATATCTAAGATTCAGTCTGACAGATGCCATCCCTTACTGCAACTTCTTTTTATTCTGAATGAATGTGTGATTTGCTCCAATTATAATATTCACAAATCATACAGCAGCAAATCACACAGGTTAACAAGATCATATTTTAAAAAATGACCAACAGCATGGACGTTTATTCCTAGAGAGAAGAAATTTAAAGCAGAAAAATAATGGTAAATTTGCGTCGAACCTTGGTTAGACCATACTTGGATGAACCATGCATAAATAGCTTAACCCAGGAATTGGTGAGAACGTGGAACTTGCTGCCAAGTGGAGTAATTGAGGCAAATAACATAGCTGCACTTTAAGGGGAAACTGGACAAACACATGAGAATGAAAGGATATGTTGATGGAGTGAGATAAAAGAGGGGTGGGAGGACGCTCGTGTGTAGCATGAACATCAACATGGATCCATTGGGCTCAATGGCCTTTCTCAGTGCTGCAAATTCTATGCAAAACAAAACTCTGGGTTATTTGCCCAATTATGCCTTTTCCCCTTTGCCCCTCTGCCCTCCAGAATCCCAGCAGTAATGGGTCCATCATGCCCATAGTTTATTTGATCATTCTGTCCCTTTCTCCTTAAATCCCATTTCCAACCAGGAATCTCTCCAGGTCCTTTGTGAAGGGGTTCAGCAGCTTAGCCTCAACTTCTTTACCAAATCTATGGTGGAGCCTGAAGAGGATAAACAACTTCTCTCAATGAAGTACAAAGCAAAGAGAGTTTCAGGTCCAAACAAATCCCCCGGTGGCACATGGGATGATATGAAAGTTTGAATATGTAAAAGAGTTGGTGTTTAAACCTGGATCCGCTGGAATAGTTGGATGTGAAGGTTTGAGGCTAACAAACTCATCCGTCTCCTCCCTTGATGTCACGCTCGCCCGTGCCTGAAAAAAGGTATTCAAGAGGATACAGTCAAAAATTTTCCAGTGTCAACTGGAACACACAAAATCTGACTCAGGGACTGCCTGGAGTTGGCCGAGTGCGTCAATGCTAACACCACGTGCAGTTCAAAGTAGGAAGATAAAAGGATGGGAAAATACTGAAAAGCTGGAGAGCTGAAACAAAACTAAAGGGTTAGAAAAACTCAGCGAGTCTGGTGGCATCTGTGGAGAGAGAAACAAGAGTTAACGTTGAGTCCATAGGACTCTCCTTCAGAGAGGGAAGATTGCTGATCGGGTGAGGTGAAGTACAGTGGAAGGAAGCTTGTGTGGAACAAAGTCTGGCATGGACCAGCTCAGCCAAGTGGTCCCTTTGAGAAAAATATGCTATGAAATTCACCAGGTTCAATAGGTCAACACATTCAGGGTCTCTGCAAGTTCCTTTAAGAGTATGAGAAGTCTGATAATCTCCACAATATATGTCAAGCTTCTGTATGCAGCAATGATGGCTCAAGTTTCAAGTCCAAAGCTCTTTTGGTTACAGCTACTTATGAATATGTTTTCCATAAGCTGGGTCATCTCAGTTAAAATCCTTGACTTCACATTGACTTAACACTGAGTGTGTAAGGGTGTGCCTGTAAGATCCTAGGGATCATGAGTTCAAATCCCACAATAAGAAAGAAAAGTCAATAAATCTGGTCATTTAAGGACAATTGTTATGACTGTTGGTAAAGGCTGAGTTGTTTAAACCCCAGAGAGAAACTTGAACAACTGTCATAATCTATATCTTCAATTGGCTTGAGATGCAGCTATGAATTCAGAAAAAAACAAAGCCTCAAAAGGTTTTTTATATAAGTGAAATTAAACATTAATTAATTTATCAAGGAATTAAACACATATATATATGTCTACAGATTACTACCATAATAACTTCTAAACAAGTCCCCAAATTAATCACTCCAGGTAAACCCTCACCAAGGAAACAACAACCCATAAGGGAGAATTTTCTCCCCATCGGGCGGGCTGAGCGGGAGCGAGCGTGGGCAGGCGTGCAGCCAATCACTGTCCGCGATCAGCTGCGTGCTGCCATTTTACATGGGTGCGCCAACTGAGGCCTGCCCAGTGTGACACGTACCTGGAAGCACTCAGTGCTACCTGTGCAGGTGGTGGGGGAGAGAGGGAGAGTCGGGGCCTGCACTCTTTTGCACATGAGCGCAAAAGAGCACAGAAATCTCCTGGAGGCAGCTCCATACCTCAGGGAGATTAAGTTGAGCTCAACACATATTTAAAGACAGTGTCACATGAGCTGGGACGGGTTTATGAATTTTAATGAAAATTTTTATTCAATTTATAAATCCTTCATGAAACCTCATCCCACCCGTGGATGAGGTTTCATGAGAAATGTGAAGGCCGCCTGGGCTCTTTGCCTGCCCGACAACCTTAAGATTGGGCGGGCAGCCCTGACATTGACTTTAATTAGGTGATTAATGGCCTTGACAGGCCTTTGACTGTTCGGCAGGCGCGCAGCCAACTCCAGAGCACGCCCAAACTGAAAACTGGAATGACAGCGGTGATGTCAGGGCGCACGCCAACACGCATCAATTTACGTGTTGGCCCTCCCCCGCATGCCGAACGCAAGATTCAGCCCATAGACTTTAAACAGACACCAGGCGAAGCACATTTTATCTTACGATTTCAAAATAAGGTTTCTTTCCATTTGATTCCTTTGCAGATAGTAGTCTGGCTTACAGGCTGCTTAGATATTACATACCCCTGACCTGCACTCTCAAACTCCTCTCAGATTATACCTAGCCTTCCCTTTGAATGTAAATTCTCACTGTATCACTAGGTCTTTGAACTCCACCTCTTATAGCAATAAAACCCTTTTCACAGCATCAACTTTATTAGAAATAATTGCTTGGTGTCTCCTAACTAAATGCAAAATTTTAACCTTCATTTGAATGATTTATTCAAAAAATGATAATGTACTCTTTACCTTATTGTCTACCTACTTAACATCTCAAAACTACTATACAAAGCACCCAGGCTATCTGGCTTTAATCCAATTAAGCCACAGACACAGACCCTACAACAAGACTAATTTAAAAATAATTTCCAATAACATTATATACATTAATATCTTCAAGACACTAGCATCAGAAAGAAAGTGACTATGAAAGCTGTTGGATTGTTGTAAAAAGCTAACTGGATCACTGATCCTTCAGCCAAAAGGAACAAAATAACTCTATTTGGTCAGGCCTCCATATTAGTCCAATTCTGCATTATCTCCTTGATTTACGGTGCTCTCTAAAATGGGGCAGCTTGCAACTCAGTTGTCAGTACAACAAGGGCTAACAGTTAATACAACTTTCTACCAGCCCCACCCACCTCCCTACCCTCCTCCTCTGGCTCCCAGTTTCTGTATTCTAAATGATCAATTTTCATTGGCTGGTGACCAGCTACTGTAAAATGAAAGTGGAGAACAGTTCATACAAGTGGAGCGATCTCATAACTCATCCTCCCCAGCCTCTTGGGGTCAGCAAGATTTGGCTGGGTGGGAGGGGAGGGGAGGGGAGGGGGGAACAAGGAGAAAGAAATTGCAGGTAATTTCAGGAAAACTGAGTAAAGAAAAAAAGTGATCCTCACCTTGGCGAATAGATCATTATTTAATCTAACCCACATTCCCCAGCTACACCAGCCACCTCTTCACTCAACAAATCAACAGTTAGTTCTTTGACATTTTATAGGAACTTAGCAACAGAAGGCTGTTCAGCCTCTTGAAACTGAATTCACTAGTCAATTAGATCATGGCTAATCTGAACCTTAACTCTATTAACCCTCCTTGGTTTCATAACCCCTAATACCCTTAGCCAACAAAAATCTATTAATCTCTTAACATTTTCACTGATCACCAGCATTAATAGATTTCTATGGGAGAGTTTTCCAGATTCCCACCATCCTTTGTGTAAAGAAGTGCTTCCTGACATTACCCCTGAATGGCCTAGCTCCAATTTTAAATTTATGCCCCCTTATTCTGCAGCTCCCCCACCCAAGTGGAAATGGGGTCAATTCCTTTAATTATCCTCAACATCTCAATTCGATTACCCCTTAATCTTCTATGCTTCAATTTTTAAACAAAACTCAATAGGGTAAGTAGAACGGGCAAGAACCACCCCCCTCAGTCCACAAAGCCTGAGTGCACTTAGATAAAAAGTGCAAGGATATGGTAGGATAGAGGATAAACTGGGCGAGTCAGAGGACAAGGGTCCAAATCCCACTATGACAGTTTAAGAATTTGAAAATCAGTTTTAAAACAAAATCTAAAAACGTGTAAATAATAAAGCAGGTATCAATAAAAGTGACCATGAAGCTGTTGAATGGTGATTAAAATTCCAACTAGAGATAGGAAAACTACAGTCCTTAGATGGTCTGGCCTGTAGACACTTCCAGCCCCAATCTAACATGGCTGATATTTAACTGCCCTCTGACATGACCTAAGCAAGCCACTCATTGTGTACCACCTCCTCAAGCAGCAACTAAATGGGAGAGATGGTGGCATAGTGGTAATGGCACTAGACTAGTAATCCAGAGGCCCAGACTAATGCTCTGGGGACACTGGTTCAAGTCCCACCACAGCAGCTGGTGGAATTTAAATTCAATTAATAAATCTAGAATTAAAAGAATTGATTGTTGAAAAACCCATCTGGTTCACTCTAGCCTATAATTTATTGACTCTTAACCCCTTCTCAAATGGGGATGAGCAACAAATGCTAGCATTTTCACATCACAAGAAGGAATTGGAAAAGCAACTCAGACATTGGAGTCCTAATGAGCCTGTCTCTGTAAATAGTCAATAAAGGTTCACTAGTTTGCAACAACATATTTTCCAGCTCTCTTCTATTGAAGGCACCCAGAGCGTGGTTGTGATATTAATACACAGCTCTAGAAGCAAGTGGTTTATCAAAATGAGGAAAAAATCCATATTTACAAATGTAATCCAGGAGGTCACTGCAAAAAGATTCCCCTTGTCCCAGCCCCGTCATCCCATTAAACCCAGGTCCCATCTCCACATCAGAGGCTGGAATAGTGCCATGGGATCTTCTATAAGATGAGCTGACAGTTCTGCTCAACATTTCACACACAAAGACACACCAAGAATAATTAACTCTATATGGCTACATGCCAAACAGTTGTCTCGTTTGCTCTTTTTTCTATGTCCCTGTCTCCAAGTGACAAAGTCAGTCCTAGTTTCAATTAGGGCATCGGGGGTGTGAGCTTATTATTCCATGGCCCTGTCATCTTTATTGCCCATCAACATGTTTCCTCCTCCCTCCATTTAATTGTGCTGACACCACTCCTCCCCTTCTAAACGTGCCAAAAATCTCCAGCAATCAATCACGGCAGTTGCACTCAGCTATTTAAATTACTGCTTAATCCAAAGAATGCATTTCATTCCAGCAAGGTTTCAAATTTTAAACGTCTGCAATATTTTGCTTCTGTCTCAGTTGCCTTCTTCCAGTCAGACGCAGGATGCCCCTCCCTCATTTCTTTTTCCAGTACATTGATGACTGTATCGGTGTCATTTCTTGCTCTTACCCCAAAATGAAAATTTCATCAACTTTGCTTCCAATTTCCACCCTGATCTCACCTTCACCTGGTCCACCTATGACTCTTCCCTTCCATTCGACTTCCATCTCCACTCCTTGGGATAGTGAATATTTGTAATTAGCCTTTGAACCCAATGACTAGACTTCCTTACCATCCACTTCCTGTAAGCGCTCTGTTCCATTCTCCCAGTTTTCATCATCGAATCAGTTCTGATGATGCAAAGTTCCACACCAACATTTCTGATATGTCTTCCATTTTCCTCAGCTGAGGACTCCCCCTTCACCATGGCTGACGAGGCCCTCGATCATTCCATTTCCCACACTCCTGCTTTCACTCTTCCGTTTGCTCCCAGAACCATGATAGGATTCTCCTTGTCCTCATCTTCCAACCCCCATACTAAAGCAATCATCCTTCAGCATTCCCCCGACATCCAGCTTGAGGCCATCACTAAAATCATCTCCCACTCGTCTCCATTTTCAGCACAGGGGTCACTTCCCCACTGACACTCTGAGCCACTTGTCAATTACCCCAACATCCTGTCCCCTTCCCACAGCACCTTTCCATGCAAGCCGAGGGGCAGAATTCTGCCCATGGCGTGTGGCATTGGTGGGGGTGGTTGGGAAGCCGACCACACCTGTGATCCACAGCACACCCCGATTTCACACTAGCGGGTCAGTTAAGGCCCACTCAGCACGATGTGTGAGCAACATGGGGAAGAATGCGAGCCGGCCCAGTGTGCACTTCGCACATGTGCGCAAAAGAGTACTGAGTAATCTCCCTGAGGCACGGGGCTACCTCAGGGAGACAAACAAAATATTGAAAACATTATTAAGCATCAGAAAAATTTAATAAAACATGCCCTGCCATCTGACTGTCACATGAGCAGGGACATGTTTTTAATTAAAAATTAAGTTTTTATTTCATTCGTATTTGATTTTGGAAACCTCAACCTGCCCATGGATGAGGTTTCCAAAAAAAAAACCGCAAAAGCTGCTTGGCCTTTTTGTCTGCCCGTCAGCCGTTAGGTTGAACGGGCAGTGAAAAATTCAGGACAATTGTTAACTTAATGGCTTTAAAATTGTTGGCGAGCATGCTGCCAGCTCTGGCACGTGCCCACCGACTGAACTATCCCGTGACTAAGCGTGGATGTGGGCATGCTTGGCCGACATCAACGCGCGTCATTTCATGCTCGGTTGGGTCGGGCGAGCGCCCACCTCCGAGCTAAAAATCCTGGTCCAGGAGATGCAACGCCTGCCCTTATGCCTCCTCTCTCCTCACTGTCCAAAGGCCCAAACACTCCTTCCAGGTGAAACAGTGATTTATGTGCACTCCTTTCAATTTGGTCTACAGTATTCACTGCTCACAATGTGATCTCCTCCACACTGGGGAGACCAAATGCAGCCTGGGTGCCCGCTTTGTGGACTGAATGGAGTGTTCCATATTACCCTGAACTTCTAGTCACCTGTCATTTTAACCTCCACTTTGATCTCATGCTGACATCTGTCCTCAGCCTGCTGCAGTGTTGTAATGAAGTTCAGAATAAGCTTGATTAAAAGCCTCTCATCTTTCAATAGGCACTTTATAGCCTTCCAGACTCAATTTCAGATTGTAATCTTTGCCCCCATTTTGCTTCGTTTGCTTTGCAGGTTTCGATTTTACTCTCATTTTTACTTTGACAGCAGCTGTTCGTCATTCTGCCATTCACAGCTTTCATTTCTTTCCTTGTCCTATCCCCGCTCCCCTCGACCTTACATAACTAACTCCTTTGTCATTTGACCATTTAATCTCTCCTGCCTTCCACCCTATCACAGATCTTTCCTGATGTTCTTTACCCATGTTGTTTCCCCCATCCCTGGCCAATCCCCACTTTTACTTGGTTAAAAGCTACTACATTTATAACTATTCCCCAATTCTGATGAAAGGTCACCCACCTGAAATGTTAACTCTGGTCCTCTCTCCCCAGTGCTGCCAGGCCAGCTGAGTATTTCCGATATTTTGTGCTTTTAATCTCAAATTTCTGTACTCTTTAATTGGAAGTCTGAGTCTCTGTTCATTGCAATCCTGCTGAAGTCTCCCATCGTCAGGTGGAAGATTTTATTCCACGGTAAATCCTAAACTCTACTCAAATTATATCTTGGTATTGCTCACTAAGGTAAAAGCAAAATACTGCGGATGCTAGAAATCTGAAACAAATCAAAAATTGCTGGAAAAACTCACCATGTCTGACAGCATCTGTGGAGAGAAAGACAGTTAACGTTTCGAGTCCGTATGACTATTCTTCAGAACTAAAGAGAAGTAGAAATGTGGTGAAACATATACTGTATAAGGGGTGAGGGTGTGACAGATGAAGCTGTATAGAAGGCCAGTGGATCATCCTGCTTTCTACCTTAATGTCACCATTAGCACCTCTTTTAGCTAATATCACCACCATCAACACCCCTTCAACCTTTTGTTTATGACATCTTTTGCAATCTCTCCTTTGCCCCCACCTATCATTGGCCGTCTATCCAGCTTCACCTGTCTCTCTCTCTCCCTCCCCCCACTCCCCACCCCCCCCCCCACCCCCCCCCCCCCCCCCCCCCACCCCCACCCCCCCCCCCCCCCCCCCCCCCCCCCCCCCCCCCCCCCCCCAACCCAACAGTATATATTTCACCACATTTCTACTTCTCTTTAGCTCTGAAGAGTCATACGGACTCAAAACGTTAACTCTGCCTTTCTCTCCATAGATGCTGTCAGACCTGATGAGTTTTTCCAGCAATTTTTGTGTTTGTTCTTGGTATTGTTCCCTCTGCTCACAGTTCTCACCTCACTTCAGTGAGCAGTACAGTGAGTGGGAGCGGAGTCCTTTGGGTCTCTCTGAGGAGCAGGGATAAGGAGGAAAGGGGAGTGAACGAGCCAAAGTTCCTACTCCTCAATCAGTGTCCCTATTGTTAGGAAGTGGGCACAAAGATACACTCCCACATCAAAAGAACACAAGAATTAGGAGCAGGAGCAGGCCATTCAGCCCTTCAAGCCTGTTCCACCTTTCCATAAGATCATGGCTGATCTGATTGTGGCCTCAACTCCACTTTCCTGCCTCTCACCCATAACCCTCGACTCCCTTGTTGATCAAAGATCTAACTAAGCCTTCAACATGTTAAATAACCCAACCTCCACTGCTCTCTGGGGAAAGAAAATTCCACAATTGGCCCTCAAAAAAATAATTTCTCCTCATCTGTATCTTAATGGGAGACCCTTTTTATTTTATAAATGGTTTTCCCTCGTTCTAGAGTCCTCCACAAGGGGAAACATCCTCTCAGCATCCATGCTGTCCAAGTCCTCCCAGGATCTTACACGTTCATTAAGATCCCCCTCTCATTCTTCTAAATTCTAATGAGTATAAGCCCAACCTGTTCAACCGTTCCTCATAAGATAACCCCTTCACCACAGAATTTTAACAGTGCAGGAGGCCATTCAGCCCATCGTCTCTGCACCAGCTCTCCAAATGAGCATTATGACCTAATGCCATTGCCCTGTCTTTTCCCAGTACACCTGAACATTATTTGAATAGAAACAATTATCTAATGCCCTCTTAAATGCCTCAATTGAGCTTGCCTCCACCACACTTCCAGGCAGTGCATTCCGAACCACTCCTTGTGTGAAAATAGTTTTTCTCATGTCACATTTGCTTCTTTTGCAAATAACTTTAAATCTGTGCCCTCTCGTTCTTGATCCTTTTACGAGTGGAAACAGCTTCTCTCCCTGTCTACTCTGTCCAGCTCCCTCTTGATCTTGATCATCTCTAACAAATCTCCTCTCAGCCACCTTCTCTCCAAGGAGAAAAGTCCCAACCTCTTCAATCTACCTTACAGCTGAAGTTTCTCATCCCTGGAACCATTCTGGTAAACCTCTTCTGCACTCTCTGTGTTCACATCCTTCCTGTAATGTGGCACCCAGAACTGTACACAATACTCCAACTGAAGTCTAATGAGTGTCTGATATAAATTCAGCATAACCTCCCTGCTCTTGTACACTATGCCCCTATTACTAAAGCCCAGGATACTATATGCCTTATTAACTGCTCTCTCCACCTGTCCTGCCACTTTCAAAGACCTATGCACATATACACCCAGGTCTTTCTGCTCTTGCATTCCCTTCAAAATTTCATCCCTTATTTTATATTGTCTGTCCATGTTCTTCGTAACAAAATACGTCACCTCACATTTCTCCACATTGAACTTAATCTGCCACCTATCTGCCAACTCCACCTACTTGTCTATGTCCTTTTGAAGTTCTACACTGTCCTCCTCGCAGTTCACAATGCTTCCAAGTTTTATATCATTCGCAAACTCTGCAATTTTCCTTTGCACATCAAGATCTAGATCATTAATATATGCCAGGAAAGCAAGGGTCCTAATACTGACCCCTGGGGAACTCCATAATAAACCTTCCTCCAGCCCGAAAAATAGCCATTGACCATTACTCTCTGCTTCCTATTTTTTAGCCAACTTTGTGTCCACATTGTTACTGTCCCTTTTATTCCGTGAACAATAATTTTTCTCACAAGTTTGTTGTGTGTCACTGTATCAAATGCCTTTTGAAAGTCCATGTACACCACATCAGCAGCATTACCCTCATCGACCTCTTCAAAAAATTCCAGCAAGTTAAACACAATTTCCCCTTTCTTCCTTATCAACCCATACTTTTCCATGTGCCTACTGAATCTGTCCCAAATAAGTGTTTCTAGCATCTTGCCCACCACTGAAGTTAAACTGTCTGATTAGTAATTGTTGGGCTTATCTTAACAACATTTTCTGAACAAGGGCGTAATGTTTGCAATTCTCCAGTCTTCTGGCACCTCCCTTGAGTCTGAGCCTAGGGAAGATTGAAAAATTATGGCCAGTACCCCTGTAATTTCTACTCACTTCCTTCAATATCTTTGGATGCATCCCATCCGGTGCCAGTGTTTTGTCAACTTTGGTACCGACAGTGTATTCAACACTTCCTCCTTATCAATTTTGAGCCCTTCTAGTGACAGAGTTTCCCCATCTGTCACCATGGCCTGGGTAGCATCTACTTCCTTGGTAAAGATAGATGCAAAGTGTTCATTTAATACCACAACCATGGCCCCTTCATCCATGTGTAAATTCCCTTTTAGGTCCCTAATCAGCCCCACTCCTTCTACCACCCTTTTACTATTTATATGATATAAAAGATTTTGGGCTTCCCCTTTTATGTTGGCTGCCAGTCTTTTATCTTCACTTCTCTAATATGATTTTTCACCTCCCCTCTGAATCTTCTGTATTCCTC
Organism: Carcharodon carcharias; assembly: GCF_017639515.1. NCBI lineage: Eukaryota > Metazoa > Chordata > Chondrichthyes > Lamniformes > Lamnidae > Carcharodon > Carcharodon carcharias. Next base: position 20,072,229 of record NC_054491.1, read on the forward strand.
TTGGTTCTCAGTTGTATTTTCTACCTGACACCTGCCATAAACACTTTTTCTTTTTTATCTTAATTTCTATCTCCTTTATCATCCAGGGAGCTCTGGATTTGTTTGCCCTACCTTTCCCTCTCGATCGAATATACCACAACTGTGCCCGAACCAATTCTTTTTTGAAGGTAGCCCATTGTTCAGCTACATTTTTTCCCATCAATCGTGCGTTCCAGTCTATCTGGCCCAGCTCTGTTCTTGCCCCATCGAAGTCGGCTCTTGTCCAGTTAATTATTCTTACTCTGGATTGCCCATTATCCTTTTCTACCATCATCCTAAAACGTACAATACAATGATCACTGTCTCCTAAACGTTCCCCCACTGACACTTGATCTACTCAACCCACTTCAACCCAAGAACCAGGTCCAACAGTACATCTTTTCTCTTGTATTGGACACATACTGCTGTAGAAAATTCTCCTGAACACAACCTAGGAACTTTTGTCCCTCTCCACCCTTTACACTACCACTGTCCCAGTCTACATTTGAGTAATTAAAGTCACCCATTATAACTAATCTATAACGCTTGCATCTCTCTGTAATTTCCCTGCAGATTTGTTCTTCTGTGTCCTTCTCACTATTTGGCGGTCTATAGACTACACCGAGCAATGTAATGGCACTCGTTTTGTTCCTTAGCTCTAGCCAAATTTATTCTATCCTTGAACCCTCTGGGAATTCCTCTTTCTCCAGCACTGCAATGCTCTCTTTAACCAATACCACCACCCCTCCTCCTTTCCTAAACACCTTGCACCCAGAATTCATCCCAGGAACCAGTTGAGTGAACTTTCTCTGAACTGCTTCTAATGCAGTTATATCCTTTCTCAAGTATGGACACCAAACCTATACACATTACTCCAGATAAGCCTCACTAAGGCCCTTTACAGCTGTAGCATAACTCCCCTATGTTTATACTGGATTCCCCTTACAATAAATGCCTGCATTCCAATTGATAATTCTGATTTGGATATAGTACAACTGGGTGTCATGGGACTGCTGTCCCCAGCACACAGGGGAAGGGAAACAACAATAGTTCCTTTACATTACAACAAAGACTTAACTTTACCAAAAAAATTAAGCACTTCATTGGCTGTGAAGCAGTTTGGTGATGCCCCAAGTAGTATTGGGTCAATGGGACTAAATTGGATAGAAGTAGCGCAGTGTACCATGAGATTACAGGTAATAACAATAGGAGTTAGCCGGGGACACACAAATGACTCTTTCTTCGGTAAAAGAGTGAATCGCACTGACCTGGGCTCACAGTATCACTATTCCACATGACTTCAATTCTTGCAATCAGTTTTCGGTCAAATTCTGAATCCTATTCACACATTCGGGAAGCCCTTGGGGTACTTCTCTGAAGGGACTACGAGGCAAAACTTGTCCGATTTATTCCCAGCGACATTCACCACTACAGTCAGTCTCTGAATTTTAATTACTTGATATTCCCAAACCCCCAGACTACACAAACTTTGTCCTCACTATTGTAATAGAGACTCATTACGCAGTCGCCTTATTCATTCCTAGTAATGTAACCTCCAAGGTTAACGCCTCCCAATGCCTTAATTTTCCCTTACAACACACAACCTTTAAACAAACAAAAAGTGTTGTAACTGAATCATTACTTCCTCATACAAAAACAAAAAATGCTGGAAAAACTCAGCAAGTCTAATAGCATCTGTGCAGAGAAAAAGAGAGTTAACATTTGGAGTACATATGACTCTTCTTCAGAGCTATGGAGAGTTCCATTCCCATTTGTGGAAATGATTATGAATTGGTGCCCGAGAGATTTTCACCAGCATGTATATCGGTTTTCCCAATATTACACACTAGAAAAACCCTTTGCAGAGCTTCACACATCCTCATCGAATTTTTTTTTTAAAAATGAGTTGACGTTACGTACATACCAATACCGATCCCACAATCAGAACCAGTCCTTACCTTGAACCAATCACACCAAACTCCAGCAGCTGTAAACCTGCAGGAAAGTGAACCACTTGCAGTCTATGTACGAAAATAAGCAGGAGGCCAGCGTCAGAAGTTCATCCTTTTACCGAAGAAAGGGGTTTGGTATTAAACAGGCATATAGAGAAAGACGAGAGCCTTTATCTTTTCATAGGCAGGCCCTAACAAATGAAGAGATTAAGAGATTGCGCCTGCAGTGATAACGAGCCTGGACAAGGGAACACAACATTGATCATATCTGTACAGTAATCATCTCAGGACTTTGCTCAATGCACTCTGTATGAAACCTAACCCATTTATTGCATTACTTTCCAACTTTCCATCAAGCTGAACGCCAACGATTGAGAGGAACTTGAATTCAAAAGGAAGCTTGCGCAAATTGAGAAAAAGAGTTTGAGTTTCTCACTCAATTCCATTAGTTATGTCAACTGAGTCATAGCATGACACAGCATAGGAAGCCATTCAGCCCATCATGCCTGTTCCAGTTCTTTGCAGGAACTATACAATTGGTTCTGCTACCCAGTTCTTAAGCCTGCAAATTTCTCCCTTTTAAGTACATATCTAATTATCCTTGGAAATGATCAAAGCCTGCTTCCACTGCTATCTGGGCAAGGGCATTCCAGTTTATACCTCCCTGAGTAACAAGCTCTTTGCTTATACTCTAGTTCTATCACCAATTAAGTTAAATCTGTGTCTTCTGGTTACTGACCTTGGCATAGTGGCTAAAACCAGTGTAAAAGATCAGGAAGGTTTAACTGCAAGTGAACTCAGCCCAAAGCCAATCACAATCACACCCTTTTTTTTGCAACCTTTTATACCAGCTCATGATCCAATTTGCCTAAGTCAGCACCTTCTTCAGTCTTTACCACCATCATTAACATTCCCTTTGTCTTGTGTCCTTGATGTCTTTGTCAATCTCAATTTAGCCCCCACCTATCACTGACGTTCTATCCTGCTTTACCACTGACCCCATTTTAAACAGTATAAAATCCTTCACTTTTCTACTTCTCTTTAGCTCTGAAGAAGAGTCATACAGGCCCAAAATGTTAATTCTGTTTCTCCCTCCACAGATGCTGCTGAGCTTTACCAGCATTTTCTGTTTTTATTTTATATTAACTCAGTCATGTCCTGTCCTGAGGTCAAACTTGAAATATTCTACCAGTATGGGAAGGTTCTTCAAAATGCATTCGTTTTCTTAGCTGCACAGGCACCAACTGGCAAGCTTTAAAAGATTTGTCAGATTAAAATATTTTTTAACTAGTAAACTAATTTGGTGTACACCAATGAGATTATAGCTAGGTATTTTTTTTAGTTAAGTTACTCATTCTTATTTTTATGAATAGAATCCACTTTGCCCCTTTAATTATCCACCATCAGATTACCACATTTAAATACTCTTAAGTGGAAATTTATAAAATAAACAATTATGGTTTATTACCCTGCCTGACTGCGCTGGTTCATGGAAGATTAAATTTGTGGTTACCCAACAGGGCAATTTCATGCCAACTTTGGGCTCAATTTCCCAATTGTGCTTAAAGCAGAAAGTTTAGTTAAATTTCCAGGTATTTTCCCCCTCTCCTCTCTCCATGTCAGGAGTTGGCAGACCACACTCATGGCCTCCATACCTCCATAATGGAGTTGCAAAATCGAAACAGCTAAAGGCTCGAGTTGCCAACCACTCCAGGATTGGCCTGGAGAACCCCAGCAAATCTCCACATCGTTACTGGGAGCAACACCCAGGAGGAAAATCATAAGTGCTTTGTTTTCTTCATTTTCTTTAAGCGGCTTCATTTATTGCTTAAGGAAGGGTCAGTAGAAACACAGGGCAGAATTGAGTTCCGCAGGCAGGCCCAGGAGTGTCCGGGAAATGAGCCGCCACCCGTAATTTCACGCTGGTGGGCCAATGAAGGCCGACCCAGCATGAAACTTGGCTCCTCACTGGTCGGGAAGGGTCGAGCAGGGACTGAGGCCCGTCAGCTGCCAGGTCCAATGGCAACCCGGCGGCCGTCTTAAAAATGGCCCAGGCAGCCCCTGGAAAGCTGCCAAAGACAAGAACTTGGGTGTTGTCAACTGTAAATTATGGCTTCCAGGTGGGAGGGCAGGTTAGGTGGGCACTCAGCCCCCCCACCCCCAGTTTCCTGATGAGTGCCTCACAATCCTCCCGGAGGTGGCGGCTGCCAGAAGGGACACCCTTTTCCCCCCGGGATGGAAGGAGGAGCGACTCCACCACACCTAACAAAAAGAGCTTGGCAGGAGGTGGCAGTGCAGGTCAGCAGCCACGATGTGCAGCGCACATGGGTCCAGTGCTCTAAGAGGTTTAATGACCTGCTGTGCTTGGGAAGAGCGAGTACTGTGTTGGCATGGATCAGCGTGTTGAAGTGTTAAGGCTCCTCTCAAAGTGCCTTGGATGACAGCAGCAGCTCCTCCGCCTGTGACTGTGGCATCCGACGAAGCTGTGATTGACCGGGGAGATGCCAGCCCTGGAACTGTTCACTCCCTCCCAAGCGGGGCCAGCACAGGCTCCACTGGCCAGAGGACGACCACCAAGGTCATCAAAGCCAAGAGGACAGCAGAGTCAGCAGGCTGCCTCCAATGCCAGTGCCAGGGAGGGAGGAAGCACCAAGATGAAGCACACACAAATGTAAGTTTACGGCACCATGAGCACAAGAGGGACTGGTCACAGGTGATCTCCTGTTGTGCAATGTTTCGTTTGCGTGTACTGGTCTGGGATTGAAGGTTCTGTTATTTTGACTGGACTGTCAAAATGAGAAATTTTCTTTTGTCGTACAGGCCTGATTATGCTTCACCTTTTTTTTTATTTAATGTGGTGCAGGGTACGCCAGTATGTAATGCTGGATGTGGGTGGCTCAAAAGTTGATTGCACAGGCACTGAGTAGACTTTGGGGTCAAAGGAAAGGGTCATTTCAGACATCCAGGGTGGAGGCAACAGCACCAGCAGGAGGTGGTAGCACTTATTTGTCAGCCTAGCTGAAGGTGCGTTGGACCAAGACACCCCTGGTTTCCTGGAGGTTAGAGGTCTGCCTCTCCGTGCTCCTCTTCTGACTCACCACTGGATTAATCATCTGTGGCCTGTGGAGCTGCGTCGACATCTTCTTCCTCCAGTGGGTCCCCCCTTGCCAGTGCCAGATTGTGGAGAGCGCAGCATGCAACCACGATCAGTGACACCCGCTCTGGGAGCTATTGTAGTGCTCACCCTGAATGGGCCAGGTACTGGAAGCGAATCTTCAGAAGACCTATGGTTCTCCCTATCACTGCCATTGTGGAGGCATAGTTCCCGTTATACCACTGCTCTGCCTCTGTTCTTGGGTGATGGAGAGGGGTCATAGCCGTGTTTTCCAAGGGATAGCCTTTGTCGCCCAGTTGGGCTGGAGCACTGAGGAGCCTCGGCACCTGGGAGTGCCTCAGGATGTTGGCGTCATGGGAGCTGCCTGGGTGCCTTGCATAGACTTGCAGGATCTGCATTCTATGGTCACACATTATCTGCATATTCATGGAGTGGAAGCCCTTCCAGTTAACGAAGGCACCCGGCTGACCTGCTGGTGCCTTGATGGCCATATGTGTGCAGTTGATAGCACCCTGGATGCGGAGGAACCCAGGAATCGCAGCAAAGACTCTGGCTTGCTCAGCCTGGCTGGTCTCCTCCATAAGGAGATGAATGAAAGTCAATACCCGCCTGAGCAGATCTTCTGTCACCAGCTTGATGCAACTATGCACAGCTGATTGGGGGACTCCATACAGATCCCCCACTGACCCATAGAAAGAACCACAGGCCTGTTGAGGCCCAACCTACTCGACCTCTCTTCATAAGAAAATCCCTCCATACCCAGGATCAACCTAGAGAACCTTCTCTGGACTGCCTCCAGTACCAGTATATCTTTCCTTAGATAAGGGGCCCAAAACTATTCACAGGGGCCTGTAGAAGTTGAGAGCCACTATGACCTCCAGAGCCACTGGCATGGGCTGTCCAACCACACAATTGGAGGTGACCTCAGGCCCAATCATCTGACAAATGGAGATCACTGTCTCCCTTGAGAGGCGGAGTCTCCTTCGGCATTGCAGCTACCTCAATAAGTCAGAGGTGCATTGCCACCTATAAATCCTGGCAGGAGTGTGGCATCTCCTGTGGCCCCCAATGCCTCGTACTACCTGCTGGCGCTGCGCTCCTTGTGCCTGCTCCTCTCCTCCCACATATCATTCCCCTGCAAGCTGCACTGGGATGCCTGGCCTTCTGTCCCTTCTGCCCTTCTCTCCCTCCTCAGACGAGGTGCCTCCAGCGGAGACCACAATCCCCATTACTGGAGTTACAGAAGGTTGCCTGATATAGTTCATAACTCATAACAAAGATATATCCCAGTGGGGAAGAAGGATTCTAGGAAGGGGATAAAACGACCATGTTTAAGCAAGGAAGTTAAGGATAGTATCAAATTGAATGAAAAAACATAAAACGTGGCAAAGATTAGTGGTGAGCCAGAGGATCGGGAAAGTTTTAAAAACCAACAAAAGATGATCAAAAAATAATAGAGGGAGAAAATAAACCCTGAGAGTAAACTAGCAAGTAATATAAAACGGACAGTAAGAGCTTCTTTAAAAATATATAAGAAAGAGAGAGGCAAAGTGAACATACAACCATTAGAGAACAAGGCTGGGGAAATAATAATGGGGAACCAGGAAATGGCAGAGAAGTTGAATAAATACTTTGCATCAATCTTCATGGTAGAAGACACTAATAGCATTCCAAAAATGCTAAATAATCAAGGGGGAAAACCAGGGCTGGGGGGGGGGGGGGGGGGAGGAAATAAATACAATAACTATCACTAGAGAAAAAGTATTAGGGAAACTAATGGGGCTAAAGGCTGATAAGTCCCCTGGACCTGATGGGTTGCATCCTAGGATATTAAAAGGAAGTAGCTACAGAGATAGTGGATGCACTGGTAGTAACCTTCTCAGAATCCTTAGATTCTGGAAAAGTCACAGAAGATTGGAAAATTGCCTATGTAACACCCTTCTTCAAAAAGGGAGGGAGGGAAAAACAAGTAACTATAGGCCAGTTAGCTTAACATTCGTCATTGGGAAAATATTAGAGTCTGTTATAACGGATGTAATAGCAGAGCATTTAGAAATGCATAATATATTCTAGTAGAGTCAGCATGGCTTCATGAAGGGGAAATCATGCCTGAAATTTATTAAAATTCTTTGAAGAGGTAACAAGCAGGATAGATAAAGGGGAACCAGTAGATGTAATATATTTGGATTTCCAAAAGGTATTCAATAAGGTACCGTATATAAGGCTACTTAATAAGATAAAAGCCCATGATGTTGGGAGTATTATATTGGCATGGATAGAGGATTGGCTAAATAATAGAAGACAGAGAGTTGGGATAAGGGGGGCATTTTCAGGATGGCAACCTGCAACTAGTGGAGTGCCACAGGGATCAGTGCTGGGGCCACAATTATTCACAATATATATTAATGACTTGGATAAGGTAAGTGAATGTACATTTCTGTATTTTTTTTAGTTTTGATGAAGGGTCATACGGACTTGAAACGTCAACTTTATCCATCTCCGCAGATGCTGTTAGAACTGCTGAGTTTTTCCAGGTATTTTTGTTTTTGTACTATCGCCAAGTTTATGGATGACACAAAAATAGGTGGGAAGGCAAGTGGTGAGGATGACACAGAGTCTACAGAGATATATATAGATGGTTAAGTGAGCGGGCAAAAGCTTAACAGACGGAATATAATGTGGGAAAATGTGAGGTTATGCACTTTGGCAGGAAGAATAGAGGAGCTGAATATTACTTAAATGGGGAAAGACTGAAGAAAGCTGCAGCACAGAGGGATTTGGGGGTCTTCATGCATGAATCACAAAAAGCTAACATATAAGTTCAACAGGTAATAGGGAAGGCAAATGGAATGTTGGCCTTTATTTCAAAGGGAATGGAGTATAAAAATAGGGAAGTTTTGCTAAAACTATACAAGGCACTAGTTAGACCACACTTAGAATACTGTGAACAGTTTTGGCCCCCTTATCTAAGGAAAGATATACTGGCATTGGGGGCAGTCCAGAGAAGGTTCACTAGGTTGATCCTGGGCATGGAGAGATTTTCTTATGAGGAGAGGTTGAGTAGGTTGGGCCTGGACTCATTGGAGTTTAGAAGAATGAGAGGCGACCTTATTGAAACATAAGATTCTTAGGGAGTTTGACAGTGTAGATGCTGAGAGGTTGTTTCCCCTTGTGGGAGAGTCTAGGACTAGAGGACTTAATCTCAGAGTAAGGGGTCACCCATTTAAGACAGAGATGAGGAGGAATTTCTTCTCAGAGAGTAGTGAATCTGTGGAATTCTCTACTGCAAAGGGCTGTAGAAGCTGGGTCATTAAGTATATTCAAGGCTGAGATAGACAGATTTTTAATCAGTAAGGGAATCAAGGGTTTATAGGGAAAAGGCAGGAAAGTGGAGTTGAGGATTATCAGACCAGCCATAGTCTCATTGAATGGCAGAGCAGACTTGATGGGCCGAATGGTCTACTTCTGCTCCTACGTCTTATGGAATGATCCACACGAGCTGAATCCTCCAGGGTCCTTGAAGATACCAAAGAGACCTGAAATGAAGCCTGGAAATGCTAAGAATGAAGCCCTGAACAGAGATGAAGCTGCCAAGTACCAATAAGTCACCAGCAGCAAACTAAGTACCAAACTCTTCACTATTCTCACTGGCAATGCTTCGGACCCTTTTTAAGCTGCCTGCGGATGAGGTTTTGCAGATTGTCAGCTATCTTCCCATTTTGCCCGTGCGACGAGTGTGAAATTGCACAGGCAACATAAAATCGGTGTCAATTGCTTTAAGGCCTTAAATGAACTCTTTAATTAATGGCAGGAGCAGCTCCGCCTCCCGCTCACGCCCACTGACCGAAATATCGCGCGAGTGCGCAATGACATAGGGGCACTCGCCCAATGTCATCAGGTGCTATTTTGCGCTTTCAGCCAATTTTATATCCATGGGTAGAGTGGCAGAAAACTTGGTGGTGAATCATTGATTTTCGGACTGGAGGACAGTATATAGTAGAATTCCCCAGGGATTGGTGTTAGGACCCTTGCTCTTCCTGAAATGTGTCAATGACTTAGACCATGATGTACAGGGCTCAATTTCAAAATCTGCGGATAATACAAAACTTGGAAGTATTGTGAACCATAAGGAGGATAGTGTAGAACATCAAAAGGACAGACAGGTTAGTGGACTGGGTGGACAAGTGGCAGATGAAATTTAATGCATGGAAATGTGATGTGATTCATTTTGGTATGAAGAACAGAGGCAATATAAAAGAAAAGGGTCCAATTCTAAAGTGGGTGCAGGAACAGAGGGGCCTGGATGTATATTTTCATAAATCATTGAGAGTGGCAGGACAGGTTGAGAGCACAGTTAATAAAGCATTTGGCATCCTGGGATTTATCAGTAGAGGCAGAGAGTAAAAGTGCAAGAAAGTAAGGTTAAACCTGTAAAAAGCACTACTCTAGCTGAGGCTGGAGTAGTGTGTTCAGTTTTGGGCACCACACTTTAGGAAGGATGTGAAGATATTAGACAGGGTGTAGAAAAGATTCATGACAATTGTTCCAGGGATGAGAAACTTCAGTTACATAGAAATTTTGCAGAAGTTGAGACTGTTCCTCTTGAAGAGAATGTTCAGAGGAGATTTGATACAGGTATTCAAAATCATGAGAGATCTAGGCAGAGTAGATGGTGACATGACAAATAACTTTTTCACACAGCAAGTGGTTAAGATCTGGAATGCAGTACCTGAGAGTATGGTGGAGGCAGGGTCAACTGAGGTTTTCAAAAGAAAATTGGTTCATAATCAGAAAAGGAAAAAAAAGTGTTCAGGGCTACGGGGAGAAGGCAGTCGAGTGGGGCTAGGTGAATTGCTCTTTTGTAGAGCCACGATGGGCCAAATGGCCTCCTTCTATGCTGTACCTATTCTATGATTCTATATGGTTACAAAAATATTGGAGGTGGAGGAAATAAGACCCAGTCAAGATTAATCCAATTAGACAACACAAAGACTACTTCCTTTCCAATTGGGGGGTGGTGGGAGTGTTGGGGTGGGGAAGTTTGAGATCAGAGGAATTTGCTGAAACCTCCAGGAATACACAATCAGAATTGATGACCTTACCTTAGAATTAGATCAATTTTTTCAATCCATATACACAGAGTCTTGGCCTTGAGCTCCTTCCCTATAACAGATGGAAGGTACTGAGGGCACCAGCACACTGCCGTTGCCAGAAGAACTTGACATTCAGGAGCTGAATTTATTTTCCATCATTTCCGCCTACAATAATCCCTCCCCCCACAATCCACTTTCACCCTCACACTTGTGATTTGATGTTGAACATTACGTGGCCCTTTAGTTTGTACTTGGGCCAGGTGTTAATTATTAACTTTCGCCTGAGTTGTACTGATAACGCCCATGGAAAACAACTCAATGTAAATCGGTTTGTTAATGACCTGGAGGTAAATTGCCTTCCCTCCCTTACCAGTCTCTTCTGACATTCCAGACTCAGACGGCCCAGATATGGAGATTACATGCATTCAAAAGGCAAGAGAGTTGGAACGTAGAAGTTAAGATCTAATAGCAAAACATTATAAAACCTTAGAGCACACATGAGGGGTTGTTGACCCTCAACACTGGACTCCAGTAGAAGGATGTTGGGGGTTCCAGATTCACGAGGGTGTTGCTTGGTCTTGGGCAATACAAATAAAGGAAGATTTGAAAAATTAGGGCTGTTTTCATTAGAATGGAGGAGATTGGGGTATCAGTGTGACAGAGCTGTAAAATGATGAAGGAATGGGACAGGGCTGATAGGAAGCAATTATTTCCAGTTATTGAGGGGTTTCAGAACAAGATACATAGGCACAAGTTTAAATGCATGAGAATTAGGAGAGACAGCAGAGGAAACTATGATCTTGTGAGTGCCTTCAGAGGACAATCAAGAGTCAACCACATTGCAAAAACAGAATTACCTGGAAAAACTCAGCAGGTCTGGCAGCATCGGCGGAGAAGAAAAGAGTTGACGTTTCGAGTCCTCATGACCTTCAGCAGAACTGGGTGAATTTGGATTTCCAGCATCCGCAGTTTTTTGTTTTTGTCAACCACATTGCTGTGGGTACAAGTCACATAAGCCCAAACCAGGTAAGACCAACAACTTTCCCTCCCTGTAAAGGGCATTAGTAAACCCGTTGTTTTTTTTTCCCCCAAAGCTAAAATCTTCAAGATTACTTTTATCAATACCAGTTTCTCATTTCCAAGATCCTAATGGGCAGGGACACCACTGACCAGAAACTCAATTGTGCCAGCTGCATAAAACAGCTACAGGTACTATGTCTCAAGCTTGGCCTAAATAGCCAAGTGGTTATGGTACTGGGTTTGTGACCCCAAGATCAAAAGTTCAAATCTCACAATGGCAAACTATGAAACAATGTAACTTCATCTGAAACAGATGGAAACGGGTTTGTACTCGAAAGAGTTACAGCGTCTCAAATCTGGCAAAGTCCGAAAACGGCACTTTTTTTTAAGCTGCATCGGGTTAGGTGCTGCAATGGCACAGTGGCGCACCGACTAGTTGCTGGCTTCACGCGCCTGTCTTTTCCCACGCTCCGAGTGTCCTGAGCAGCCCTCGACCCAACCCAGCCTGAACCACCCAACCCGAAAACCGGCAGGGACTCGGCTCCGAGGCTGCCGATTTTGCAACACTGCGTCTTCACAACAAACACTGCAACACATAAACAGATGATGCTGGCGACACACAGCAGGTCCATCCGCACACACACTGGAGCAATAGGTCAAGATGTGGTATTTATACTACAGTGCAGGCTGGGGAAATACCAAGAGTGCGAGTTTGAGCTTTATCTAGGGTAGGTCAGCCAGTCCACGATCGGGCAGGCCCTGGAGAGAAAGCGCACACACACACTGCTTGCTAGCATGCTTGGAACATTTCATAACAGGTGGGTCGCAACCTTCTAGGGATGGCCTCGAGTCTCCAGATATTGAGGATTAATCTCCAGCAAATTGCTGCCAGCAAAAACCCAGGAAATGAAGCAAAGAGGGGACATTAAATAAATATTTCTTTATTTACTTTGAACACTTTCATCTATCAGTTGCACAAACATTGGAGATGGAGGAGTGACCAATAGTTAAGATTAACCTAAATGGGTAACAAAGATTCTGTTCATTTACCAGTTGATCTTGGGGAAGGTAGGGCACTCAAGGGGGATAGACCAATGGAAGGATTGTGGGAGGACTGGGGGCTGCTTTGAGTGAGGCATCATGTGATGAAACCTCCAAGAATACACCCAAGCAGGCAACCCTAAGCAACTGGTGGGCACCACCAAGGACTAGGGTATTTGGCGGACATCCTGAATAAGTTTTTGCTGACCTACAGCTCTTAACTCCCGATCAGGTAATGCCTCAATTTTAAAATTTTCACCCTCATTTCCCTGCTCTCCTCCCCACACCTCCCCCGAACAAAAGATAACTCCAAAACTGGCCTGATGTGCATCTCCCCATTTTAAAATCACTCCATCATTGATGGCCATGCCTCAAATTGCCTAAATCCTAAACTCTGGCAATCCTTCCCTAAACCTCTCCACCTGTCTTCTTTGAGACACTCCTTAAAACCTAACTCTTTGACCAAGGTTTTGGTCACCTGTCTTAATAACTCCTTATGTCACTCGTTACCAAATTTTCTTTGACGGCAGCATCTTGGGATGTTTTACTACATTAAAGGTGCTATACAAATGCAAGTGGTTATTTCATTTCACAACTTTCTTTCTTTCATCCTCTTTAAGCTCTCCTATTGTGGTGCCTCTTTAAAAAGTGGCCTGTTTGTTTGGTTTTTGATCAAGGTCACTGGGGTAACTCAGGACCTGCCAGTTAGTCATGTTCTAAAAAGGTATGTGCAGCCAAACAGGTAGTTAATGTTTTGGGTTTCACCTGAAAAATTATGCTTTTGTCTTTTCAATGCTGACAGACCTGAATTGCCTACTTAGTTAACCTTTCTGTTCCTCCTCCCTGTGTAATGTATTTCACAGAATGTGCTGATCACAGCATAAACTCGCTTGCATTCAGCCAGATTGCCCGCACCACTGTTTCTACATTTTTGAAAACCAAACTAGAATCAGGATTTTTTTTTTAAATAAAAAAAGAGTTGAATCTAATTTCTTTTAAACCGTGCATTATAAAACAACGGTGAGACTGCGACAGAAGCTGGACACATGAACCTGAGGTATTGGATTTAAAGTCAAGGGGAAGACGAGACAAAGGAGAGGGGGAAGATAGGAAGCAAGAGAGAGCATGAGAGAAAAAGAGGGGGAGATAGCAATCAGGAGAGGGCAAGAAGGTGGTCAAGCAAGTAAGAACTCGCATAAAATCTTTTGTAACCACCAGCAATCCCAAAGCACTTCACAGGTATTGCAGCACTTTTCCAAAGTGAAGTCACTATTGTTTTGAGGGGTAGATTGCAGTCAACATATAAAACAGCAAGGTCCCACAATAAGTGACCAGATAATCTGTTTTAGTGATGTTGGTTGAAGGATAAAGAATGGTGATATCGGGAGAATTCCTGTATTCTTCAAATAGTGCCATGGAATTGTTTATGTTGATCTAAAAGGGAAGGGGGTTTAAGATCAATATATAGCCAAGTCTCTCATTGCAACCTAAATCCATGGGAAACAAAAACAGAATTACCTGGAAAAACTCAGCAGTTCTGGCAGCATCGGCGGAGAAGAAAAGAGTTGACGTTTCGAGTCCTCATGACCCTTCAACAGAACTTGAGTTCGAGTCCAAGAAAGAGTTGAAATATAAGCTGGACTCTTTCTTGGACTCGAAATCAAGTTCTGTCGAAGGGTCATGGGGACTCGAAACGTCAACTCTTTTCTTCTCCGACGATGCTGCCAGACCTGCTGAGTTTTTCCAGGTAATTCTGTTTTTGTTTTGGATTTCCAGCATCCGCAATTTTTTTGTTTTTATCTAAATCCATGGGTGTCAGCTGATTGCTCAGTGGGTAGCAGGATCACCTCAGTCAGAAGGTTATGGATTCAAGTTTCACAACAAAGTCTCGAGCACAAAATTCCAGGCTGACACGCCATTGCAATACCAAGGGAGTGCTGCACTGCTGGAGGCTCAGGTATTTTTTTTATATATAAAATGACACAGTAAACAGAGTCTGCCCCCACAAATTGGCATAAAAATCCCACTAGGACATTATTTTGAAAAACTGTGGATTTCTCCCTGGTCTCCTGGTCAATGTTTATCATTCAACCAGTAAAACGCAGATTAGTGTTTTAAAATCACATTGCTGTTTCTGAGACCTTACTTTGTGCAAACTGGTTGTTGCATTTCCTACATTGTAATAGTGACTATCCTTCAAAAAGCACCTTATTCACTAGAAGTGCAATAGAAAAGTATTTCTGGCATTTTTCTCAGACTGCTAACACTGATCCATGGTTAACAAGCACAGAATTTAAGTTGGCTTCAGGAACAATAAACAGACAATATGCAGCTTGGGGGGCAAAAAAAATTGTGATTACAGAGTAACAGAATAGACCCAGGCTCTCCTGTCCTTCAAACAGTGTTATCCCGCTCCCTCATTCTTTCAGCCATTCTGCTCCCCTGCATTTTCTGTTTTGTTTGAACCTGTCTCCCAAGCGCCAGTTCTCAACTCTGGGCCCACACTCAAAACACTAACCTGCTGTTCTTCTCAGCTGGTTGCTTGCTTTGTTTCTGCCGATTCCCAACTTCTATGTTTACTTCCTGAATTAGTCACTGTCCCACCTATCTCCCATAGGGGAGTGACACACCAGGTGTTTTCCTGACAGTACAGTCATACTGACTAGCAGGTTAAAAAGAGAAAATCTTGTATATATATAGCACCTTTCACGCCCACCATACGTCTCAAAGCACTTTACAGTCAATGAAGTACTTTTTGACGTGTAGCCACTGTTGTAATGTAGGAAACGCGGCGGCTACTATGCACACAGCAAGATCCCACAAAAAGCAATGTGACAATGGCCAGATAATCTGTTTTTTGTGATGTTGATTGAGGGATAAATGTTGGCTACGACACTGTGGAGAACTTGTCTGCTCTTCTTCAAAATAGTACCGTAGGATGTTGAGGCAGATTAGGTTTCAGTTTAACATCTCATCCAAAAGGCAGCACCTCCGACAGTGCAGCACACTCTCAATACCACACTGGAGTATCAGCCTTGGTTCTTGTGCTGAAGTCCAAGAGTGATGCCAGGTTCCAGTCATTAGTCTGGCTAGCAATTATTGGATCAGAGTTGGAACTGCAGCTTTTAGCCTCAGTACCCATCAGAGGGTGAGGGTGATGGAGAAGGGTAGGAAAAGGAAGAAAAATAAAACCAGCCAGTGCTGCAACGCTTAATCACCATGCAGTGAATCCAACTTGTCGTGAGTGTGTAGGGGCTGGCCCATTGGGGGTAAGAACGGGATCACACCGTGCTGCTATGCTTCACGATGGAATAGAGAGACAGAAACTACAAGGAGAGTCTGTGCAACCCACCCTCTTTCACTCACGTACCTGGGTTCACACCCGAGACAGGTAAGCAAGACTTTGGGACTCAGCAAGATTCAAGGGGTACAGTGTAAACAGAGACATATAACCTATTAAAATGTTTAATAGTTGCACAACCAAGCTGGAGGAAACAGTTGACCCCAGCCAGCCAGACCGATGCTATTCCTGGCCTCTTAATACCGGGCGCAAAATGAGCCAGAGCTGTTTTTATAGAATCCTTAGAATAGAAGGAGACCATTTGGCCCATCACGTCTGTACGGGCTCTCGACAAGAGCAATACTTCTCATCCCATTTCCAACACCCACCACAACCACCATAGCCCTGCAAACTTCTCTCTCCTCAGATGCTTATCAAACTCCTTTTTGAAAGCCATAATTGATGCTGCCTCCTCCACGCTCTTACAGGGAGGCGGTGGTGTAGTGGTATTGTTGCTAGGCTACTAATCCAGAGACCCAGGGTAATGCTGTGGCAGATGGTGGAATTTGAATTCAATAAAAGTCTGGAATTAAAAGTCTGATGATGACTGTGAAACTATTGTCAATTTGGTTCATTAACGTCCTTTAGGGAAGGAAACCCGCTGCCCTTACCTGGCCTGGCCTGCATGTGACTCCAGACCCACAGCAATGTGGTTGACTCTCAAATGCCCTCTGAACAAGGTCAATTAGGGATGGGAAATAAATGCTGGCCTAGCCAGTGACACCCACATCCCATGAATGAATAAAAAGGCTGTGCATTAAATTTGCCTCACCCTGCTGTTGCTTCTTTTCCAATCATTTTAAATCATTTTGTTCTCGGCCCTTCTGCCAATGGAGAACAGTTTCTCCCCATCTATTCTGTCCAGGCCTCTCGTGATTTTGAACACCTCGATCATATCTTCCCACCTCCTCCTGCCTTAGGAAAACAACTCCAGCTTATCCAGTCTATCCAGGTACCCGAAGTCCATCATCCCTGGGACCACTCAAATTTTTCTGCACCCTCTCTAAAGCCTTCACATCCTTCCTAAAGTGCTAAATGCTTTTAAAACATTAACATTAACAACTGCAACAATCCAAGGTGAAACAACACAGGACACGCCCTGCAGTGATCCAGAGTGAAACAGGCATGTACAGTGTTAAAAACAAAAAAACTGCGGATGCTGGAAATCCAAAACAAAAACAGAATTACCTGGAAAAACTCAGCAGGTCTGGCAGCATCGGCGGAGAAGAAAAGAGTTGACGTTTCGAGTCCTCATGACCCTTCGACAGAACTTGGTGTACAGTGTGCCTGTGTTCCAATAAACTTGGGCTAATTTAAAAAGAAAACAAACAATAAAACAATCCAACCTGTGTGCAGAGACAAATGAGAAACTTCTCACTTACCTTTAGGGACTTTTTAACCATTGTTGCAGCTACAGAAGCTAGAACATTAAGCTTGCTCACAGTGAGCAGGAAGTGCTCATTCTATGAAAGCAGCAAGTGATGTCAGCTGATCTAAGAAAACCCAGGTGAGTAGAGAATGCCGAGTGAAACGATAGCACATTGGAGGATCAGACAGATCAGTGTCTCACAGAAATATGTGCATGATGACATACATGTAGATGGTTTATAAATAGAACAGATACAGCCAGCCGCAGGACCACTTCAGGGCCTGTTGGTGGCACAGTGGGCAGCATTCTTAACTTTTGAGTCAGAAGGTTTGCGGCTTGAGGAAACTCTCCACAAAATTCAGCCGACACTCCCAGTACAGCACTGAAGAAGTGCCGCACTGTCAGAGATGCCATCTCTTGAATGAGAGGTTAAACTATGCCCCCATCTGCCATCTTAGAAGGGCACAAGAGATCTCACAACATGATTTCAAAAACGAACTTGGGAGTTCTCCCCACTATCCCAGCCAATATTAATACTCCTTAACCACCGTTGCTAAATAGATTATGGGATCCTTGCAGTCTGTGGGAGCTTGCTGTGTGCAATCGGCTGCAATGTTTCCTTAATTACAACAGAGACTATGCATCAAAAATACTTAATTGACTGTAAAGTGTTTCAAGACATGCTGCGGTTATGAAAGGCGATATATAAATGCAAAGCTTACTTTATTTTTAAAAAATGGATACAAGGGAGTGGATTACAGGCTGGAATCTAAATCAAGGTAGTTTATATTATAACCAAGGCGTCATCGCCATGTAGGTCAACGATATCACATACCAAAACATGAGGACAGTTGAATTGTATAATGTTAGATTTTGAGATGAATCCCAGCTGCACGTAGGGCTGTGTTTTACACTGTAAAATGAGGCCATGGTGAGATTGAGGTCAGAACTTACATGAAGAATGTTAGCAATATTGAAGCCTGTACACCAACCCTTCCCACCCACTCCTCTCTGACATGAATTAATCTACATTTAGAATCAGCTGTGTGACAATGTAGAGAGAGAGAGAGTGGGAGCCCAGTCAGCGACAGCAGTGAAATGGTTAACGCCACTGTCTGGTTGACAGAACACAAAAACTGGTCCATCCAGAAATTTTTGCCCTGCGGACATATCTGTACCCAGAACAGCTAGTCCCTGATCAGAAACAGAGTTCAATTCCCTGTTCTTCCCTCTCCCAGCGCCACCCACGCCCCCCGCCACACCCACCCCACCAAACCTTCTTCCCATTGTTCTGCTCTTATTTAAAAACACTGTCCCAATCTATCTCCCAGCCCTGGAGGAGCGTTGAGGACTGAAACATTTGACTGCTGTCGTTCCACCAAAGTTGGCAGACCTGCTGAGGGATTCCAGTTTTCCACACCCCTGTTTTCAAATGTCCTCAAGTGTCTCACCACAATTCTTACCCCGAGGTGGTTGTTAGACGCATTGCATTGTGATAGGCAGAATGACTATTTTGGCTTGATGGCAGCATCTTTACAGTGGCAGATAACCCTTGTCTTATCAGCAACCTTGTAAATAGGGCCCAAGCCATTTTCTCACCATGCAAGCTTGATGCTGAAATAGGGACATCAAAGTAATCCTGCGGGATAATGGCTACTCTGATCGGATCATTTTGTGCTGTATATTGCGCAAAGTCATGAACCGGTCTAAGGCCCTGAAAAGGGCCCAGTCTACCTCAGATTACCCTGGAAGGGCAAGGTATCCCAAAAATTTGAGCAACAGGTGAATCTAGCTGTTTCACACTGCTACTATGCAGTAGCAACACAAGTGGTCTTCGCCACTAACAGGATGCAGCCGTCAAGACAAAAAGATGTTCTGCCTATCGTACAAATGAGTAACGTGGTATATGAATTTCAGTGCAGTGCGATGCTAGATATGTTGACTGTACATCCCAAAGATCGTATCAAACAACATGTCCCAACCGCTGTTCGAATGGGCAGGGTACAGTACAGACTGTACCCAACCAGCCCGTGCTTGCAAAACTCAAAACACAGTGTCCAACATCAGATGTGATTCTGTGATTGGACAACAGTAACTAAATAATCCGCAGTGTGTCAAGAATTACGCCGACAACCATTTTAAGATTGCCAGTCGGACTTGCAGTGCGGCACATTTGCCTGTGTGGGTAGCTACACATATTAATTCATTTTGCAGATAGAAAGTACATTTATGTTGCATCTGTTTCAGTTAAAACAAAATAAGTGACAGCCATTCGCTGACTTATTCCTCAGGCAATGCTTGACCAATCAGGATAAATCTGCCTGGTTTAAATTTCAAACAATGCTTGGCAGTTAACTGTCAGTCACCATCACTGGTGCATTCTCCATGGCAATTGCCACTTGCCAACCAAATCAGCCCTCTCTTCACACGCAGCATAAATTGTTGTTTTCCCCTTGTATTGGTATTCTTGTGAGTTCCTACTAAGTGCCAGGGGCAAAGCTAAGACATGTCTCTTTTTTCAGCAATATTGCACAGTAGCAGCGTGAAATAGCTAGCTTCACCTGTTGCTCAAACTTTTTAGATACCTTGCCCGTCCAGGGTAATTGGAGGTAAAGTGGGCACTTTTCAGGGCCAAAATGACAGCCTTAGGCCCATTCTTGAGTTTGCATGATATACAGCGCAAAAAGATCTGATCAGGGGAGCCATTATCCTGCAGGATGCTTTTGATGCCCCTATTTCAGCATCAAGCTTGCATGGTGAGCAAATGGCTCAGGCCCTATTTACAAGGTTGCCAATAAGACCAATCTTACTGTAAGAATCCTAACTTGAATATTGACCAGTAGGCTTGTGGTAGACGGTGGTGGAGAACCCCCTGGCAGATTTCTTAACTAGTACATCAAGGAAGGGGAGTTCATTTGACTGCTCCATATCAAAAGTGAATTTGAGCACAGGATGGCCAGTGAGATGGTAGGTACATAGGCCATATGTCCCATAGACTGGCAGTTCATATCAAACAGCATGTACCAGCTGCTGTCTGCAATGGGTAGAGTACAGACCGTACCCAACCAGCCCGTGCCTGCAAAACTCAAAACACAATGTCCAACATTAGATATGATTCCGTGACTGGACAACATTTGCTAAATAATCCTCAGTGTGCTAAGAATTTCGCTGACAACCAATTTAAGATGGTCAGTCGGGCTTGCAATGTGGTGTATTTGTGTGTAGTGGAAGCTACATATATTAATACACAGGGCCCTGTTCTTTGCAGACAGAAAGAACGTGTACACACATTATGTCTGTTTCAGCTAATCAAAATAAGTGGACAGCCATTCACTGGTTCATTCCTCAGGGCAATGCCTTGACCAATTAGGGTCAAGCTGCCTAGTTTAAATTTCAAAACAATGCTTGGCAGCTGTCAGTCACCATCATTGGTACATTCTCCATGGCAACACCTCTACCAATCATCACTCTCTTCACATACAGTATAAATTGTTGTTTTCCCCTTATATTAGTATCCCTCCGGTGTCCTGATGAGTGCAAGACAAAAAATCTTTGACATGTCTCTTTTCTCAATTCTCTAATTCTGTACAACCAAACGACTATTTGAATGCATCTATACTATTCACTTCAACCACTCCCTGTGGCAGCAAGCCCCACATTCTCACCAGACTTTAGTAAAGTGCCTTGGTTTCTTGGTGCCTATCTTATATTGATGGCCTCTAATTATGCTCTTCCCCACAAGAGGAGACATTCTCTCTGAATTCACACTATCAAAACCTTTCATAATTTTAAATATCATCCCTCAGCCTCACCCCATCCCATCCCACCCCCAACCAAGAGAAAAGAGACCCAGTCTGTCAATCCTTTCCTGTGGTGCAGAGACAAATTTTCTCTGCACCCTCTCCAGTTCCTCTATATCCTTTTTATAATATGGCAACAAGAACTGCACGTAGTAATAAGCGTGGTCAAACCAAGGCTTAATATTCTTTAAAAACCTTCCCATTTTCATCCGTTTTAACATTTCCCATTGGATTCTCCTACACATGCCTCATAGGTCCAAATTTCAATTTGATTGCAATCACCACAACTCTAACTAAAGTTGGGACTGTTTTCCCTGGAGAAGAGAAGCCTGAGAGGAGATTTGATAGAGGTATTGAAAATAACGAGGGGGAGAAACTGTTGCCACTCATAAAAGTGATCAAGAATGAGAGGACACATATTTGAAGTAATTGGCAAAAGCATCGAAAGCAATATAAGGAAAAGCTTCCTCGTGCAGCTGATAGTTAGAATTTGGAATGCACTGCCTGAGAGTAGCAGAGGTTCAACTAAGGCATTCAAAAGGGAGTTAGACTGTTATCTGAAAAGGAAGAATGTGTAGGGTCATGGGGAGAAGGCAGGAGAATGGCACTAGGTGAATTGCTCATTTGGAAAGCCAGTGCAGACATGATGGGCTGAATGGCCTCCTTCTGCACTCTACAATTGTGATTCAATATGTTTACTTGTGGTGGGGGAGAGTGGGGGTCTCCTAATGCCTGGGGAAATGTTCCCATGTCCTGTAGAGGAAAATTTATTGTCAAAAAGGACCAATCGCTTTACCTTCCCAAAAGTAACAGCTTTGATTCTAGTGAAAGAGGTTAACAAGAGTCCCTCTCTTGAGAGCATGGGTGTTATATTAAAGGGGCAAGACGGTGGCATAGTGGTGATATCACTGGATTTGTAATGCCCTGGGGACATGGGTTCAAATCCCACCATGACAGCAGGTGGAATTTTAATTCAATTAATAAAATCTGGAATATAAAATTAGTCTGAGTGATGGTGACCATAAAAGAGCCATCTGGTTCACAAATGTCCTTTAGAAAGGAAACCTGCCATCCTTACTCGATCTGGCCTACATGTGACTTCAGGCTGACAGCAATGTGGTTGACTCTGCGCTGGCCGAGCAAGCCATTCAGTTCAAGGGCAATTAGGGATGGCCTTGCTAGCAACACCAACATCCCATGAAATAATAATATACAAATGAAACTTGTTGTTGGATTGTTCCCATTCTTATGACCTGGTCAGGGTGGGAATAACGTTTAACAAAAGCTGCACCTCAGCCCGGCCAATAGGATTTTGCAATACCGACCTTTCTCCTCTGGGTCCTCAACCCAACTCCAGCCAAAAATGTTATTAGATCGCACCTATGCAAATATCTCTCTACCACATCTTGGAAACAGACATAAAGGAAATACCTTGTGCTCTTTTACCTGTCGTCTGTCCTTGGTCCTTTTGAATAGATTTTGCATTGCGTTCCCTGCAATGGAGTTTCTGCTGCTGAGGAATAGGTGGAGCCGTCTCAAACTCACTCCCATTCACTGCGGCGATAATGCACGTGCCCTTAAATATTTAACAGACAGGGAGAGGGGTGGAATTAGCAAACAGTTTCCTTTATGGCAGCTGTAAAATCTACATGCCGATGGAAAGAAACAAAAGCACTTTTTGGAGGGAGAAGAATGTGATTAAAGAACTGGATGAAACTATTTGGCCACGGTTTCTAGAGTGAAAGGCCATTTGTTTAGTCTGTTGCTAATTATTAATAAAAGGTTTCTTACAGGTAGTTTTCCTTTGACTCATGGGCATTGCCTTACAGATCCTAACATTCCCTACTCTCTTACTACCGGCAGAGAGAGGCTACAAGCAATTGAAGTATTGCCTCTGGTGATCAAGAAATACTCACAGCTGCCTTGCCCTCAGATGAGTGAATAGATGGGGTAAAGTCCATGGTGCAGGGTACATGGGCTGGGAGAGGAGATTATATGAAGCTGTTGAAGGCCATATAGGATTTGGTCTTCATATGAATTTGTTAGAAATAAGCAGATTTTTTGCATTCCAGATTTTCCTAGACTCCTAATAAGCACTTCTTAATTTATCAATAACATGTAATGATGCCACTGAGCGCTGGATATCATTCCCTCCCACAAAAAGTGGATTATAACTAATAAAAAAATACAAATTGGACAGTGCCTGCATTTAAATATGAGGTTGTTAAGAATCCCTCCCTTCACTAGTTGCAACGAGGGACACTGATGGATCTTTCCTCAGAGGCTGTGACTCCCTGTCATTTCCTGCATGCAGTGGTTTTCCCCTGCATTCTGCTCCAAGAGGACTCTTTCCCCTTTGCTCTTGCGTTAGGAAGAGGCTCTGCAGCAATTAGGAAATGAACCAGTCACATGATTTGCCAAACGGAGTGGTTATAGTCCGTAAATATAATTTCCATTTTAACAAACCTCCCGGCAACTTTCTTTACCACTGACCAGAAACTTGTTACACCAGAGGGGTTTCCCTTTCTAGCTGAGTATGTACAGTGTCTAAGTTCCCGTCTGTTCCAGATACTGAAGATAATAATTAGAATAAGAGGGGAATAAGGAAAGCAATGTGTATTTGTAGAGTGTCTAAATCACTTTCCAAGATATTTCATTTCCAAAGAATTGCTTTAAAGTGCAGGGACAATTATTCTGTAGAAAATCTCAGCAGCCATCTTGCATTTGTAACATCCAATGTGCACTAACTAGATAACACTGAGTTAATCTATTTGGGTGGCAGGATGGAGGCATCTAGGACAAGGGGACATAACATTAAAATTAGAGCCAAGCCATTCAGAAGAGAAGGTGGGATGGTAGAAGTGAGGGTTAATCCAATCCCAAACCTGTTGAAACTAGGGATTAATGCTTTTCTTGATAAGACATTTACAAAATGCTACATTACATGTATCTGCTTTCTATCTACAACCCCAGTGTCCCCACAGTCTTGCTTTACTTCAATTATTTAATTAAACAATGCCCTTCACTTATGTATCTTAAATCTAATTAAGATTCTATTCACATTCTCTCCCAGAGATAAAACAGTAGATGCTGGTTTAATTAAATAATGTTAAATCTGAAATGGATAGATTTTTTATACCAGCCAATGGTATGAAGGATAAACAGACAAGGTGGGTAAATGGAGTCAAGACCAAATATGATCTTGTTGAATGGCCTAACAGGCTTGAAGGGCAAAAAGGCTTCCTGTTGTTGGTTGAAGGAAAAATATTGGCTGGGGCACCAAGAATATAAACGAAAAAATTGTAGTAGATGACCATTTGGACCCTGAAGCCTGCTCTGCCAAAAGAACTTGATGTTCATTCAATAAGGCCGGAGGTTCATTAACATTCAGTTAAACCAAACGAAGAAGCTAACAGAAACCTAAATTTAAGGAGTAATTACAGAAAAGCATCTTCATTAATATAGCATTCCCTACCTCCTGCACTGGAATCTCTAGTCTAGTTTGCACACTCAGGCCCTCAGTATTGAGTTCCAAACCACAATCTTCTGTTGAGAAGGAACGAGGGCCACCAGCAGAGCATTTGATGCATTTGCATTTAACAAGAAGCATAACTGGAATGGTCTGACACAGTCCTCTAAAAAGTAACATAGGAATTGAAGGAGAGGGAACAGTGAAATCAGTCAAGATTTAAACATATTATCCTGTGATTTTAGACTGAAAAGTGGAAATCTGTGGACATCAGGTAAGGACAGGATGCCAGAGTGACTAACCAACCAAAGCTCAACTTGTAGGTGAAAAAAGGCAACATGGATAAGTTGAGAAGTGACAACACCGAATCCTGTTGAACTGTTCTCTCAAAGGAAGGAGGGTGGAAGAACAAACTCACTTACCAGTAGCTGTTAGTTAATAAGTGTTCGAAAGGAATGAAGTTTTCACCTTTAGATTTGAACAAGAATATACTGAGAAAGAGAAACAAGATACAACAGGAAACGAATAATGGTAATTGGGGAAGGAAATATGGTGTTCAATTATTAACTTTACCAGTGAGTGCAAATAGAGTTAATATGAAATGCTGCATAAATAGAAGGTGCTAATTCAGCCAATCAACCAAACCAATTGATTAACTCTAGTTAATAAGGCCACTAAAAAAAGCCAAACAAAACTTTGTGTTTCATTTCTAGACAGAGAGAATTGAATAAGTAGAGAAGATAGTTTGAGCTTGTGTAGAACCTTGGTTTGAACATGTTATCCCAGTTCTGGACACCATAACAAAGGATATAGAAACACTGGAAAAGATGTAAAAATTTTCAAGGATTATTTCAGGAGAAAGAAACTAAAAGCTATCAGGAAATATTGGACAAACTGGGACTTACTTTCTCTGGAAAAAAAAAAGGTTGAGGTGATAGAGGCCTTTGTGATTATAAAAGGGTTTGAATTACAGAAGATGTTTCCACTTGTGGGAAAGTCCAAAACTAGGGGTCATGAGTATAAAACAGTGATGATTAAATCCAATAGGCGCTTCAGGAAAAGCTTCTTCACTCAAAGAGGTTAGAATGTGGAACTTGCTACCGTAGAGAGTAGCTGAGGTGATAGCATAGACGCATTTAAGCTGGAACTAAATACATGAGAGACGAAGGATATACTGATAGGGTGTGAGGAAGTAAGGTGGAAGGATGCTCAGGTGGAGCATAACTGCTGGCATAGACCTGTTGGGCAAAATGGCCAGTGTTGTATCTTTCTACGCACTTGTTATGAACATTCCCCTAAGGATAATTTCACCCTACATCAGGTTGTGTTGGGAAGGTACCTGGTGTGCAATATAGCTGGAATGTAGATTGGTGTCACGATGTTAGTATTTGTTATTAAAATGTCAAACAGAGAATATAAAAGTTTGTCAGATGAACAAAAAAAAAAATGAGATTTTCGTGCTTGCAAAAGGTGTAGAATTTATACTTTTAACTGAAGCTGCACAAATACAATAGAGGTTCGCTCACCTAGTTTCTTCAAAACATTCATTGGCCAGAAGCATTTAGTGAAAAACAAGAGACTGAAAGACTGACTCACAGGATTCTGACGTCAATTTGTTGGGAAAACAAACATCGAACAGGTTTGGGCACTCGGAGCCTTGACTGAGATAAGACCATTTCTGGTCAGTGTTTTACTGTAGCTCCTCCTAGATATTCTAACTCCTCTGATATTATGCAAGATCACATTTTGGGGGGAAAAAAAATGTAATAAAGGAAGTGTTGCTGAAAAATAACAATTAACGTTAGCTGGAGAATAGTAAACTGTCTAATTCTGGATTCTATGAGCATACCTGATTTCCATCCCTCCATTGGTAACCATGATTGGGCCCTAAGCTCTGGAATTCTCTCCACCTCTCCTCCTTTAAACTGCTTCTTCATTATCTACCTTTCTGAACAAACTTTCAGTCACCTGTCCTGATATTTCCTCCTCTGGCTCAGTGTCAAATTTTGATTAATAACATTCTTCTAAAGTGCTTTGAGATATTTTATGAGGTTAAAGGTGCATTATAAATGTAAGTTGTCAAAGATCATTGTGAGGTAACCAAGCAGATAAAAAGAAATACTGACTGCCCTGTACTTTAGATTAATTATATGTAATATATTACTCGTCCTTTAGGAAGGGAGATAGTGCAAAGTCGTAAACGCCCTTCAGTTTTCTGCCCAAAGGCAGGTCTGACCCAGAGCGCTGCGACATCCACCACAGGTAGGCCGAGGGAGCAGGTCCCAAATCCACCCAGCTGGGTGGGGGGGTGGGGGGCACAGGTTCTGGGGAAGGCAAAGGGGGGAGGAGGGAGTGGAGGGTGTGTGGTGGTGGGGAGTGAAATCGAATACCATGCTGTTGGCACCAATCTGGTTCACACCAGATGTCCGACCAACTGAGCCAGCCATACCCTCAGAGTCTAAGGGGAGGATCTTCCAGTCAGTGAGCGGGGGTGGGGCCCGCTCACCGACGCATAAAATGACACAGGATAATGTCAGGCGAAACTCCCAATGTCACCCGGCGTCATTTCCATTTTCAGGTTGGTGGGGGCGCCGCCGAATCAGCTGTGTGCCCGCCGACCTGCCAATGGCCAATTGAGGCCATTTAAAAAGTAATTGACATCATTAATGGACCTGCCCGTCCAACCTTAAGGTTGGCGGGCAGACCGGGAGCCCTGGCGGGTTTCGGAAAAAGCATGAAATCTCATCCATGGGCGGGATGAGGTTTCATGAGAGTTTTTAAATATTTAATAAAGGTTTGAGTTAAAGTGATGGACATGTCCCATCTCATGTGACAGTGTCACATGAGGGGATATGTCAGGGAAATTTTGATATCGTTTCTTTAACATTTTTAAATTTGGAGCCGATCTCCTTGAGATAGCATTAGCCTCAGGGAGATCAATGCGCTCTGTCATGCGCATGCACGAAAGAGTGCACACCCGACTGAGGGAATCCCCCCCCCCCTCAACTGCACAGGGAGCGCTCAGCGCTTCCCGGTGGACGTCACGCTGAGCGAGCCTTAATTGGTGCATCACAGCCCCCCCCCCATTGGGGGGAAAATCTTTCCCTAAGTTGCTGTGGCTACATGCATTTTTAGACACATGTTGTAGTGGAGTTATGAACGATGAACACAGAGGCTCCAAGTTTCTTTCCATCACATGGCTGACCAGGGATATCTCCCATTCTTAACTACCTGCCATTGTTGGGTGTTGGAAGACTTTACAAGATGATCCTGCACCTGTTTTGCTACATTACAAACACAACTTCCTTGGCCATCAAATCCTGGAGTGGGAGTTGAACCTGGAGCTTCTGACTCAGAGACAGGGACACTACCCACTGCACCACAAGACCTCATTGACCCTATGTCATAGCATCATGAAGCGCAGAATGAGGCTGTTCAGCCCATCGTGCCTATGCCAGTTCTTTAGTGGACCTATCTGATTGGTCCTATTCCCCTATTATTTTCCCATATTCTCTAAATGTTTTCTGTGCAAGTATTTATCCAATTTTCTTTTGAAAATGAAGATTGAATCTGTTCCCACCGCCCTTTCACACAGTGCTTTCCAGATCATAACAACTTTCTGGTTTGTTTTTGAAAATTTCTCCAAGTTGTTTTTGGTTCTTCTGTCAATCGGATGAAACCTATATCTTCCAATTCCTAACACTCCTGCTACTGGAAGTGGTTTTGCTTTAGTAAAAACATAGAAGTGAAGAGAATGCACGGTTTTTTCGTAAAGAGCAAGACAGCACACAGCTCTTTCATGAGTCAGTGGTGTCAACATCAGGAAGTATATTCGTTCCTTATTACTGCTGTAATCTGCTGAGTCACTGCTGAGCATGGCGCCAGAGTGCTGTCAGTGTCAACAAATTCTTACTTGGAATTAAATTGTTGCTCCTTTACCATCACTGGGTCAAAATAATGGGGCACCCTCCCCAGCCGCAATATGGGTAAACCTATACCACACAGGCGGTACCAGTTCAAGGTGGTGGTCGCTCACCAACACCTTCTCATAAGAATTAGAGCTGGGCCAATGAACACTGGGCCAGCCAGTGATGCTTACATCCCATGAATGAATTTTTTTAAAAACTTGCATCTCTGTCTGAAGGTTGTGGGCTGAAATCCCTAATTTGGTCTGACAGTGTGCACCCTCTTTCGAATGAGATGTTAAGCTGAGGCCCTGTCACCCCCTCTGACAATGTGAAAGATCCTGTGGCATTACTTGCAGAGCAGAGGAGGCCTTCTAGTGCCTAGCAAATATTTATATCCCAACCAACGTCACTAGAACAGATTATCCGGCCATTTGTTGTTTATTGGATCTTGCAATGTGCAAAATAACAGACGTATTTCCCTTTATGACAGTGTTTATCTCTTTAATGTAAATTACCATGAAGCACTTTAGAAAGCTTTAAGTTCCTGGAAGGTGTTACGTAAATACAGGTTTGTTATTTTTCTTGTTGTCTAACTAATAACTATTTTTTTTTAATTCGTTCATGGACATGGGCATCACTAGCATTTATTGCCCATCCCTAATTGCCCTTGTTCATAGGCCATTTAAGAGTCAATCACATATTACTGTGGATCTGGAGTCACATGTAGGCTAGGCCAAACCAGACCAGACCAGGTAAGGATGACAGATTTCCTTCCCTACAGGACACTAGTGAACCAGATGGGTTTTTATGACAATAATAATTTTATGGTCATCATCAGACTTTTAATTCCAGATTTTTATTGGATTCAGTTTTCACCATCTGCCGTGGTGGGATTCGAACCCGGGTCCCCAGACCATTACCCTGGGTCTCTGGATTACTAGTCCAGTGACAATACCATTTAGCACTGACCAATCAGAAAGCTAATAATTATCCTCCAATCATTAATTGGTCATTTAGGATTGTATGAAGAGCAATTTCTTCACTTAAAAGGGTTGTGAATCCTTGGAATTCTCTACCCTAGGAGGAAATAGATGCTCAGTTGTTGAGTATATTCAGAGCTGAGAGCAACAGATTATTGGACACTTTGGGGAATCCAGGGGATGGGGCAGGAAAGTGAAGTTGAAGCTCAGTCATGATCTTATTGATTGGGAGAGTAGGCCTGAGGGGCTGAATGGCCTACTGCTTCCATATATTCTCTCAACAAGCACTCAGTTTTTCAATAATAAAATGATTAATCACCATATGAGGGGTGAGGCCATATGAGAATCATTAATGAATAGGGTTACTTGTGATATCTGTCCTTATCCAGTTTACTGTAAATCCACACTCTTGAAAGAAAGCAGAAACTGGGTGTGTCCTTTGATTGGTAAATGGCTTCACACTCCACACAAGAAGTTGGCAAACCAAACTGTCACATCTATAACACATTTGGCACAGGAGCATCAAATGTGGATAATTCCTGCAAGACATGTTTACTCACCTGTCCCTTCAGCATGTCCACTTGTTCCTCTGGACACGCAAGATTCCACAGGACAATTGGAAAAAGGCAGTCAAACCCTCCCAGCTACAACTCAAGGAAGACTCAAACTCAAAGAAAATTGTTTGGTGATTGTTTCACCTGCTAATTGTGGCATCTGGCTGTGTACTGATAGGCTCCTCAATTTGCGTACACAAAGGCGTAGAAGCAACTGATTAGTTGCTGAATGCTTTGGAATGTCCTGAAGACGTGAAGGGGACTACATAAATGCAATTTCTTACTTTATTTCAATTAAACTTTGACAGCAGTATGATAATACAGCATAACTTCAAAGTGTGAAGAAACTTATTAGAATTGGTGCCTGAGAGATAAATGTGTATTAAAAGCACATAGATTAGAATTTCAGTTGGGAAAAGGAGTGTAGTTTCCTCAAAACATTTATGAACCAGTTGGTTAAACTGATGGGAGGTGAATTGAGGGGGTTTTCTGAATGGCTGGGGAATATTTAACTTTGCGACTATGATGAATGTGCTTCCCTTTTTTGAATCAGTATGAGATGATATTAGAATCAGTCTTTCACTATCCATATAGGTCAGTATCCATATGGGTATCAGCCCCTGCAGATGAGTCATAAAAGTACAGAAAGAGGCTAGTTGGCCCATTGACTCCATGCTCCATCCCCATGGCCCTCCAAGTTTATTTCCCTCAAGTGTCCATCCAATTTCCTTTTGAAATCAATCATTGTCCAAAAGCGTAGTGGAAGCAGAGACAGAGTGTTCCAGGTCACTGTGTAAAAAAGTTTTTCCTCACATTCCCCCTGCATCTCTTGCCCCAATTCTTAAATCTGTGTCCCCCAGTCCTTGTTCCACCATCCAATGGAAACAGCTTTTCTTTCTCTGCCTTATCTCAACCTGTCACAATCTTTTACACCTCTACCAAATCTCCTTTCAGTTTCCTTTGTCTCTCACTCTACCTGAGAATATATCTCTCAGTCTCTGAATCTCCCCCAATCCCTGTGTTCATAATTGACTATCAGGACACTGTAAAAGTGTGGGATAACTGCAGCCTCTATTGGTCAGTGAGTCCAATATATATAATACAATTTGAAGTTATGAACTCATTGTCATAAAGCCTAACATCAGAAGAAAGTAGCTTGCCTCTCCATCAGTAAGCACTTTGACAGCTGGATTAGTTGCTAATTCCAGTAGCTAGCTAAAAGCTAATGACTGTCAACATTGGCTCAGTGAGTAGCCAAAAGGTTGTAGGTTCAAACTCCACTCCAGAGACTGGAGCACAAAATCTGGGCTGAATTTTCAATAGTGAGGCACTGCTGCACACTCTGCCTCTTAGATGAGATGTTAAACTCTATTGAGTGGACATTAAACAATCCTATAGCATTATTTGAAAAGCATGAGGTAGTCACTTTGGTAGTACAGAAATTGAGTATTGCTGAAAAAGAGACATGCTGTCAAAGCTTTTCATTTTGCATTCATCAGGACTGACGCATGATTGCCAAAAGGAACATGTCCAGGCATTGAACCTTTATTGAATCAAACAAAAGCATGGGGGACACTAGTTCCCTGGTGCATCCTCCATGGCAACACCTCAACCAATCAGAATCAACTTTCCAACCGATCAGCATGCTTTTCTCATGTAGTGCAGATCACTGCTCTCTTTGAAATTTGGTATTCTTGCATCTGTCTTACTGAGTGCAAAATGAAAAGCTTCAACAGCATGTCTCAGTTTTCAGCAAAAGTTCTCCTAGTCTCACTGCCAATATTTACTCTTCAAATAAAATGCCATCCTTTGAAAAAAAGAAAGACTTGCATTTATATAGTGCCTGTCACAACTTTAAGATATCACAAATTTCATTACAGCTAATAAATATAATTGGAGTGTAGTCACTATTGTAATGTGGAAACGTGACAGCCATTCTGCGCACAGCAAGCTCACAAAAACAACAAGCTGATATTGATCAGATAATCTGTTTCAGTGATAGAAAAATATTGTCCATGAGAACAGGGAGAACTCCCCTACTCTTCTTCAAACTAATGCATTTGGATCTTCTGCAGGGTCTCAATTTAATATCTCATCTGAAAGACCTCCAACAGTTTAGCACTGCCTCAGTAAAATCCGATGGATATTTTCTTTCACTGTTTCACTTTGACCAAACTCACCAACGAATGGCCAGTCTGCAAGGATCCCAGGATGTATTGAAACCTTGGGTGCAATCACATCATGGTAAAACCACCTGATAGGTACAGAGATTTCTGGAGTGCAGAAGATTATGGGTATTGCAGCCACCATTGTTCACCAATTGGTGTATCAGGCAATGGAGGGATTGTGTGGGGGAGGGGTGGGAGTGGGTGCAAGGGTGGGATATCATCTGATGAAACCTTCCAAAACATGGTCCAATCAGCATTGGTGACACTAACTGCAGCTGATTTTCCATCCAAGGGGGTAAATGTGTTGACATTTCAGAACTGCATCATCTGAAACCTCCCCACCAAGGCTTCAGCCAAAATCATGTGAAAATTGAGGCCGTAGGTGTTCCTGTCAGTGCAGCGCTGCTGAGGGCCCATTGAGCTGCAGCATGGGCCTTTCCCTATGGTGATACCTCAGTGACCATCCCTCCTGGTCTCTGCACCATAAACTAGGGCGAGAGAACAAAGGCTTAAAACAAAATCAGATCATCTCAGGAAGTGGCAGGGCTGGTCTCTGTGTAAGCATCTTGGACCATGAAAGACTAGTACAACACAGAAGGAGGCCATTCAGCCCATCAGGTCTGCACTGGCTCTTTTAAATGGCAATCCAGTTGAGTCCCACTCCCCATTCTTCCTCTTCTTACAATTTTATCTCCTTTAAGTGTTTATTGAATTTCCTTTTGAAGTCTGCTCGTGAATCTGTTTCCATTGCCTTGTCAGGCATTTCGGATCCTGATCTCATGGGTTAATTTTAAGACATATAGTAGGCAGCTGAACCAATATTGTCCAGTTTGCATTTTCAGTCAGATCAAAGCCCTCAAGTTCCATGGTTTACTTCCTGTATCAGTTCACAGGGGAATTCAGAGCAAACAAAATGATAAAATGAGAACCCCAAATCGGGAAGTTACTAAGCCTTTTAAGGCACCAATGGTCATTTTACTCAGTTTGTATTTTGTTGTGTGTCACCAACAACAACTTACATTTATCTAGCACCTTTAACGTAGACCATCACAAGGTGCTTCTCAGTAGTGTTATCAAACATGATTTTTAACACTGAGCTGTGTAAAAAAAAGTTTTGGACAGGTAGCCAAAAGCATGGTCAAAGAGGTAGGTTTTAAGGAGCATCTTAAAGGAGAAGAGAGAAGTGGAGAGGTTTAGGGAAGGAATTCCGGACATAGGGACTTGATCATTGAAGACATGGTCACCAATGGTGGGACAAAGAAATTTGGGAATGCTCACCAAGATTGAAGGAGTGCGGAGATTTTGGAGACACATATGAGGTGCATGCTTGTCTCTTACACAATAACCTTCAGCCCAGTTCCCTTTGAGTCAAATTCAACTGTCCCAACAAACCCCATTGTTGTACAGCATGGAGGGTCATTGCTGCAACTTCACATCCTGTCTACACAACTGGTACAGGCATCATCAGAGGCATTCAATGTCAAACCCTCTGCACATACAAATAAGAGGCATTGAGGACCCCTTTGTGAAACTGGGCCATCGTAAACTCAGCCTGTGCAGAGCCATGTGATCCCAGGCAAAGCCAATGCTCTTACCCAGAATAATGAGAAATTATACAAGGTCGAAAGAGACATAGAGAGAGAGAGAGAGACAAGACAAGCAAAGAGAGTGTGGGGAGAGAGAAAGAGGCAAAGAAAGAGCCTGAAGAAATAGAGGGAGAAAGAAAGAGAGAAGGGGAGAAAATGAGAGAGAGAAAGACATGCAGGACAAAGAGAGACTAAAAGAGGAAAGAGATAGACACAAACGGAGGTCAAAGGAGGGAGAAAAGACAGAAGGATACATAAACGAGAGAAAGTTTGAATCAGTTTCCTTCATTACAACAGTGATTATACTTCAACAGTTGGTTGTAAAGCAGTTTGAGATGGCAGGTGGTTGTTAAAAGCAAAACACAAGGTTTTCTTTCTTTCAGAGATAAGCAGACAAGCAATAGAGGACAAAAGCAAATTAAAGGAGGTGGTGGGTGTTTGGGTCTTGGTGTATTGTGCCTGTGGTCTACCTTCCAAACCCTACATGGCTGCAGTTCATTCTCCTGGTGTCACAGAGCCAGCAGAATCTCAGAGCTGAGCAAGGGAGCAGCAAACACCAGCACCCTCTAGTTTTCAGTCATATCATTGCTGCAGGACTGACCGACTCTGTGACATGGGCCAGGAACCCTGCTGAGAAGTGTGTGTGTGTGTGTGTGTGTGGGGGGGCGGGGGGACATCAGGTGATGGGAGAAGGGGAGGAAGGGGTGAGGGGAGTGGAGGAGGGGAGAAGAGAAGAGGAGATGAGTGGAGCATGGGCTTTCATCTCAACAACTCCCTGCTGGAAAATGTGTATGTGGAGGGGCCGGGAGAGAAGGGGAAGGGGGAGGCAAGAGAGGGAAGGAGGGGGAGAAAGGAAGGGGCAAAGGGAGAAAGGGAGGGAGCGGTGAATGGAGGGAGGGGAAAGGGAGTGAGGAAAGAAGGGGAGCGAGAGAGGAAGGAGAGGGAGGGAGTAAGGGAGGGAGGAAGGGGAGAAGGGGATGGGAGGGGGTGAGGGGAGGAGGGGAGAAGAGAGGAAGAGGGGAGCAAGAGATGGTGAGGGGTTTAGGGAGCAAGGGAAAGGGAAGGGAAAGGAGAGCAAGAGACAAGGTGGTGGTTAGGGTAGGTGGAGGAAGGGAAGTGAAAGGGAAGGAAGCCTTCAGGCTAATTAAAATATTATTTCTGTGACCTTGGTTTAGGTCAGTCAACCAAGCCAGGCCCAGAATCTGGATCCTTGTGTCTTGTATGGGTCAGTGCCACCCGAGGGTGCAATGCACCCACTTGCTGATCGTCATGCTGAATACTGTTCTGCTGAAACTGCCCTTGGATCTTTAATGATGGGCCAGTGGTTTTGTTACTGTGTCCCCTTTGGAGGTCTTGTGGCTCAATAGGGAGAGCCCCCTTACCTCTAAGCCAGAGGTTCTGGGTTTAAGTCCTACTTCAGGACTTGTTGGTCATGGAAGGAGTGTTCATGATGTGGCCAAACAGGTTGGGCCAGATCTTCTGATGTCAACAGTGGTCAATGTTGAGATGTCTATGCTTTAGGACCTATCAGAAGTCCTGATATGTGCACAGGTGCTGTAATTGCCTGGGAAGTATCCCAGGACCCTCCACAAATGTCTCTCACACTGAGATCAGTGCTGGATAATTGGGCTAGGTATAATCTACTTACTCTAGACTTGTTACATTGTTTACCTGTAGTGTAATTCAGTAATTAAAAAAAAATACTGCCTTGGAATCCAACTCAGCCAGCCACCCTTCCCCACCTCCTGACCCCCCCTGAGATTGTCAAACCCTTTCAGCTGCAACAAGAGGGCAAACCAGCCAGTGAGTTAACCCTTTCACAGTACCCAGCAGTCTGCATGTTCAAGCTCTCTGGCATTTATTTGATTTTAACTATACAGGGGCAGAGTTTGGGAATAGGATAGGGCTGAGGGTGGGAGAGGCTCAGGACCTGGAATGAAGCTGTGGCAGGTAAGGGATTGAGCAGCAAGAGGGAGTGGGATAGGGATTGGGAGGAAGGATTGGGAGAGGGTTCAAGGGAGGAAGTAAAATAATGCTGGGGAGGATTGAGGATTGGAGAATGGGATGGGATCAAACTGGGGCCTGATTGACCTTACTAATTAATGAATATTGCTAACAAATACAATTGATTTTTTAACATAAAATTTTAAAAATCAGGTAAAGTTAGTTTGAAAGATGAAACTTTCTCATACTGTTACACTCTACAAAAATATCAGACAATTGCACTCAGAAATCTGAAACAAAAACAAAAATTGCTGGAAAAGCTCAGCAGGTCTGACAGTGTCTGTGGAGAGAAAAACTAAAACTAAAGAGAAGCAAAAATGTGGTGAAATATATACTGTTTAAGGGGGTTGGGACAGGTGGAGCTGGATAGAAGGCCAGTGATAGGTGGAGGCAAAGGAGAGATTACAAAAGATGTCATAAGCAAAAGCTCGAAGGGGTGTTGATGGTGGTGAGCTGGTAGAGACACAAAATTAGGGTAAACATTTCCTGGCTAAAGGAAGTGCTAGTGGTGACATTAAGAGTAGAAAGCAGGATGAGCAAGTGACTGATGGCCCTAGTGGGGATGGGGGATGGGGTGGGGGAGGGGATGGTGTGGGAGAAAGATCAAAATAGGCTAAAAGGTGGGGATAAAACAATGAGTCGAAATTAGACCTGCTGAGTTTTTGCAGCAATTTTCGTTCTTGTTAACTTTTTAATGTCTGAATAATGACACAGATGTAATCTTTTTCCCTCTGAAATCCAGGGGCAAAAACTGGAAACTGGTCCATCACAGACTCTTCAGGACTGGATTCCTGTTTAACCAGGTCATTCTGAATGGGGGCGACTATTTGACCCATTTAAATTCATTCATCCAGGGAGATCCCAACTTTGTCTGACATGATTCCAGAGTGAATTCTCAGCACCACTCTCATCGGAAAGTTTATTTCACATGTCAATATGAAGAAATTTCTGATATCAGTGTGAAAATGACTTTTTACAAGTTTGATCCAGTGTACCCTGGTTCTACTCCCACAATTTTGTTTAAAGTATTATTCAGGGTTCATTTTTTCTATACCAGTTAAAGAAAGGTTTGAATTTCTATAGCGCTTTTCACAACCTCAGGATGTTCCAATCACTTCTCAGAAAATTAATACGGTTGAAATGGGCTAAGCCTAAGAGAGGAGGGGAAGGGGAGAAGGGAAGGGGAGAGAGGGTGAGGAGGAGGGGTGGTTAAGGATAAAGGGTTGGGAAAAAGAGGTGGGGAACAGGGGAGGAGTAGAGATGGGAGGAGAAGGGTCAGACGGGAAGGGAGAAGGGTTGGGATGAAGGAAGCAGGAAGATAGAGTGGGGAGAGAAGGAGGGAGACTGAATGGAGTTTTGATGTAAGTTCAAAGTTTGCTCTAATTTTATGTCTCTATGAGCTCAGCTGATCTCCCAGTTATTTGAGGCACAGATGTGCTTGACTTGTCAGGAATCAGGACAAACCAGTTCTAGTGGCATTCAGGGTTAAAGTCAGCACTGGATCACGGCAGCAAACTCACCTTTGTCCACCCTCTGTCGGAAAAGAGATGGGTAAGACCCAGGGTCAGAGGACCCAGTTATTATTTCAAATATGAAGTATCAATTTCAGGCAGTAGACTGAGCACATTCTTTTTGTTTTGTCTAAGGATTATGTGAAGTTGGGGGAAATTTTCTATCAGAATCAGGAAGTAATAGAACTGAAAAATATGTTTCAGCTGTTCTTGAGATTTTGTAACATGAGATTGTCACGATCTCTGTGGTCTGTGCGACAATACTTTGCCCCAATGTCCTTATTCTGATTAAAATCTCTGAGTCTACTTTTTAATCCTTAAATTATCTGCTATTACTTCAATTATTACCTTTAACACTAGTGACAAACTGGCCAAAAAGGTCAAAGGCCTTACTGAGGCCAATTACTGACCCACGTGATTCAGCTCCTGTTCAGCTGCAGCACCCATCAGATGAAAAGGAATGTCCCCCTGTGTGGCTGGCTGTCTCAGCATCTGTTCCCAAATATGTACAGCACACTCACTAAGTGAATCATGTGTGTCTCTTTTATGTTTTTAGTTATCAGGTTCGCTTTGTCTGGCGAACGCTAGCTGCGCCCTTGATATTAACACATTAGTTGGTGTTTGAAACAGTAAAGACAGAGACACCGATTAACTGAACAAACACTGGTGGTTTATTGGAACTAAGAACAGAGCACTTACAGCATGTGTATTTCTACAATCACCTCCAGCTTCAGAATTACAGTTACCAAAGTAGCCGCGGTGTGTAGCGATTGGTCAATACAGGCACATGGTCAATTAACTACATTCTCTTAAGGGTACATAGCATTTCACTTTACCACATCCCTCCCCCTTTACTTGAAAGTACAATTGACAAGCTTCACAACATCCCACTTATTTACATGAATAACTATTTACAAGGTAAGTCTCTCAGGAGGCTTCCTCAGATGTGTCGAGCGTCGTAGCTCAACGGCCGCAGCTGGTTTTTCCGATACCCACTTCTCAGGGGTCAACTGTCCACCAGACTCCTTGGTGGGAGTGGGCAAGTCTGGTTCTTCAACCCTCTCGGGGCCAACAGACCCCACCCGTACTTCCAAATCGTGTGGCATTCCTTTTACGTGCGGTGCAGACTCCAGCACAAACGGTGACGGCATTCCTTCTTGTGGGACTCTCTCTTCTCCGGAGATGATCCAAGTGTCATCTGATTATTCGGCTGTTTAGCGACGCATTATAGGAGAGAGGTCCTGTCACGGCACTCACTTCGCCTAATAGCCAATTGGGCCCATCTCCAAACTTCTTTGCGAGAGCTGTGTCTCCCACAGTGAAATTAATTTCATGAGCATGGCCATCAGGTCAGGCCTTC
The DNA here is from genome assembly GCF_017639515.1 of Carcharodon carcharias. Lineage (NCBI taxonomy): Eukaryota > Metazoa > Chordata > Chondrichthyes > Lamniformes > Lamnidae > Carcharodon > Carcharodon carcharias. The sequence goes on from NC_054491.1 coordinate 20,110,517, forward strand.
TGGGCCTCTTGGCTTCTCTCCACCCTCCCCCCTAAATTCAGCCTGATAAGAATTAGGCAGGTGCAGAGACATCCCTTCATTAGTAATTCAGCGGGGGCGATACCGGTGGTCATGTACGGTGTCGTCCGGTATGAGAACAGGAACCGTGACAACCTGGTGCTGACAGAATCCCCGTCCAGCTTTTTCATCTCAGACTTAAAAACTTGCACCGCCCAACCAGCCAAACCATTAGAGGCGGGGTGGGTAAGGCGAGGTTTTGATATAAGTTATTCCATTGAGGTTTGTAAACCTGTGGAACTGCCTGCTGGTAAATGCAGTCCTGTTGCCTGACACAGGAACCTCTGGTAACATGTGCGCTGCAAGAACTCTATCGCAAATGGCCTGTGGTGGCAGCAGACGTGGGTGACTAGACTTTGTAGACATCCATCTGCTTGGAGTGGGCGTCTATTAGTAAAAGGAACATTGTGCCCAAGAAGGGCCACATGTAGTCGACGTGGAGGTGCACCTATGGCTGCCCTGTCCATTCCCAGGGGTGCAATGGAGCTAAGGGGGGTGGGGGTAGCTTTTGTACCTGTTGGCATTGAAGACAACTTTTGACCAGGGTTTCGATGTCCGCGTCCACCTCTGGCCACCACAAGTAGCTGCGCACGAGCATCGTCATCCAACTAATGCCAGGGTGAGCGCTATGTAATTTGGCCCTCGCCCTCTCGGGGGTTCCCCAGAGCAATCTGCTGTCCTGGCAGGTGAGCTCACATCTATGATTGAAATAGGGCTTCATGTCATCAGACTTGGACTCGCCTGACCATCTATTCAAGACCTGCTCCCGGACATGAGATAAAAGTGGATCTTGGTTTGTCCACTCACAGATTTGTTTGGCCTGGACAGGGGAGGAATCCAAAAAATTTAGTACTAGGACAAGTTCCTGGGGAATTGGAACTTTCACGTTGTTACCTGGCAGGGGGAGGAGGCTCGGCGCGTCAGCATGTGTGATCTGGCTTCCCAATCGGCGAATGAAAGTATATTTATAAGCGGCCAACATCAGTGCCCACCTCTGGATGTGAGCAGATGTGATGGGGAGTATTGCCTTATCCTCTCCAAATAATCCCAATCGAGGCTTGTGATCGGATATAATGTGAAAATGGCGACCATGAAGGTATTGATGGAATTTCTGAACACCAAACACAACAGACAAGCCCTCCTTCTCAATTTGAGAATAGTGTCGCTCTGCAGCACTGACCGTGCGAGATGTATAACCAATGGGCTGTTCAGAGCCACCCACCATCCGATGTGAAAGTACAGCCCCTACTGCATAAGGGGATGTGTCACAAATTAAAATCAATTCTTTGGGTGAAAGTGGACCAGTAGAGCCAATGATCTTAACAATTGCTTTACCTTCAGAAACCCATCCTGGTGTGGAGCTTGCAAATCCATTTATAGTTTTTCTTAAGCAATGTGTATAATGGAGCCAGTACAGTTGGTAGATTTGGGAGAAATCACCCATAGGAGTTTATCATGCCAAAGAAGGCCTTTAGTTCTGATGTGTTTCTCGGTGCAGGTACCACACGAATATCCTTAACCTTTTCTTCCATGGGATGCAGGCCCTGTGTGTCGACCTTATGGCCCAAGTAAACTACGTCTTTGGCTTGGAAAATACATTTTTCTCACTTCAAACTCACCCCTGCTTGTGAGAAGCTTTTCAGCACCTCCTCCAAATTAGCAGTTCATCACCCAGATAAACAATGACATGGGGCAGTCCCTGAAGCAGATTTTCCATGATATACTGGAAAATAGCACAAGGCGATGAGACCTCAAAAGGTAGTCGAGTATATTGATATAGTCGAGCATATTGAGCCTTTTTCCAACTCTACCTGCTGGTAGGCGTCGCTCATGTCGAGTTTGGAATACATGATGCCCCCTGCCAATTTCAAATATAATAAATCAACCTTCAGTATCGGGTGTCTATCAAGTTTGGCCACTTTGTTTACAGTTAACTTATAGTCACCGCATAAGCGAACACTTTGGTCTGACTTCAGTACGGGCACTATAAGAACATAAGAAATAGGAACAAAAGTAGACCATTCGGCCCCTTGAGCCTGCTCCACCATTCAATAAGATCATGGCTGATGTTCTTGTGTTTTGTTTTCCACGTTCCCATCTGACCTCAATAACCTTTGATTCCCTTGCCTAACAAGAATCTATCTACCTCTGCCTTAAAAATATTCAATGATCCTGCCCCCACCACCTTCTGAGGCAGAGAGTTCCAAAGTTGCACAACCCTCTGAGAGAAAAAATTTCTCCTCATCTCTGTCCTAATAGGGCAACACCTAATTTTAAAACAGTGCCCCTTAGTTCTGGACTCACCCAGGAGAGGAAACATCCTTTCCACGTCCACCTTGTCAAGGCCACTCAGTATCTTGTATACTTCAATCAAATCACCCCTCATTCTTCTAAATTCCAGTGGAGACAAGCCCAGTCTGTCCAACCTTTCCTCATGAGACAACGCACTCATTCAAGTGAACCTCATTTGAACTGCCTCCAACACATTTATATCCTTCCTTAAATAAGGAAACCAAAACTGCACACAGTATTCGAGATGTGGTCTCACCAATGCCCTGTATAACTGAAGCATTACATCCTTACTTTTAGGTTCAATTCCTCTCTTAATAAAGGATAGCATTCCATTAGCCTTCTTAATTACTTGCTGTACCTGCATATAGGTGCAACCCACTCGGAAAATTGCACCAGTTGTAACATATCCAACTTTTCAAGCCTGTTTATCTCGGTCTCAGCCTTGTCCCATAGAGCATAAGGGACTGATCTGGCTCTGATAAATCAGGGGGTTGTGTGAGGGTCTATGTAGATTTTGGATTGTAGCTCACGAATCCTTCCTAGCTCGCCATTGAAAATGGAACGTACTTTTGTAACAATTCCTGTAAGTTTCTCATTCTGATTTGAAAAATCTCCGCCCATTGCAATTTAATCTTTTTGAGCCTGTTGCAACAAATTAAACTGGGGCTCACCCCAGTTACTACTATAGAGGGATAAATTTGCAGACTGATCACCACACTGCACCAGGACTTAACATATCCCTTTCACTCTTATTTCTTCACCCGTATATGTTTTTAATTTAGTGTCCGACTGTTCCCAACTTAAAGGATGGACTCCTTTATTCAAGTGTCTGAACATATGTTCTCCTATGATGGACACTGATGCCCCAGTATCGACCTCCATCTTGATGGGTTGTTCATTGACTCTAATGACTACCTGGATTGGCTCTGTTCTACCCACTTTCAGGTTGTATAATGAATAGATGTCAGATTCTGCTTCCTCTGGTTTTTCAACAAAGCAGAGTTTGCGATTTCTACCTTTGTTTTTAAAATGCTGTCTCAGCCGATCTTGACAGTGTTGCATTATGTGACCATTGGGGTGGCAGAAAAAATATTCGATATTTCTGAGCTGTCAATCACCTGCAGGCTGACTGGGTGCATTTCTCTCATTAATGTTGTGGGTTTTCACTGTAGTGCTGCTGTTCTTCAATGGTCTGTACATAGTGGGCATCCCCCGCCTTTCTGTGGAGTCCAATATTTTCCCACCTTCTCTTACCGGACCCTCCTGCCCTACAAGATGGATGGCGCCATTTTGTGTATCTTTTATTGCCTCCGAGTCTCTAACAGCCTCTCCATGGCTGCTGCCAATTCCAATGCCTTTCTGAAGCCTAGATTAGTTTCAGAGAGCAATGGTTTTTGAATAGCATCGTCCCCAATTCTGCATATCAACCAGTCTCTTAACATGTCATTAATTGAAGTTCCAAACTCACAATATCCCGTTAATTCCTTTAAAGCAGCTTCTTGGCCAGCGATTGTCTCTCCTGGAAGCCTGTTCCTTGAATTGAATTTAAAATGTTGTATAGTGGCTGAGGGCTTTGGCTTCAGGAGGTTTTTTTACAATATTTCACCCCTTCCTTGGATTCACCTAGTTCTGTTGAAGGGTCATGAGGACTCGAAACGTCAACTCTTTTCTTCTCCACCGATGCTGCCAGACCTGCTGAGTTTTTCCAGGTAATTCTGTTTTTCTTTTGGTTTTTTTACAATGTTTACTAACTTGTTGAAAGTCTTCGTATCGGGGGTGTGAAGTGACGTGAGGCTGCGGATCGGCCCACACGTTTTTCTCCTGCATGCGGACAAAAGAATCGCCCTCTTCTTGTCCTCCCCGCGATGTTGTCAGCAGTAAAGAAGAACTCTAGGCAATCGACGTAATGAGACCGGTTATCGGAAACCGGGTCGAATGGTTCAAGATGCCGAAACTCGCAGCACACTCGATGACTAAGGAGACTGCGCTTTCAAACAGCTTCCAAGGTAGTGACGAAGTAATGTGTCTGGCTTATCGCGGCTTTCTTGATTGCCGTCAATTGATCCGGTTTATCCTCATCGCCAGTTTTACGTTTTTAGTTATCAGGTTCGCTTTGTCTGGTGAACGCCAGCTGTGCCCTTGATATTAACACATTCGTTGGTGTTTGAAACAATACAGGCAGAGAGACCGATTAACTGAACAAACACTGGTGGTTTATTGGAACTAAGAACAGAGCACCAACACCATGTGTGTTTCTACAATCACCTCCAGCTCTAGAATGACAGTTACCAAAGCTCTGTAACGATTGGTCAATACACTCACATGGTTAATTAACTACATTCTCTTAAAGGCACAAAGCACTTCACAATCTCAGAGTCCAGCCTGGACATATCCTTCTAATGACAAGGGACACTAAGTGCCAATCCTGGCAGAGTATCAGAGCACAAACTATAGTCAATGTTATAAGAAACATGGGAGCTAATTTTCAATTTAAGCTTCCAGAAACAGTAATGTGATAAATAACCAGATACCTTGTTTTAGTAATGTTTAGGTATAAATATTGACCAGAACTCCAGGGAGAACTCACTTCATGGAATCTTTTAGATCTACCTGAGACAGCAGATTGTGCTTTGATTTAATGTTTCATCAGAAGGATAGCACCTCCGACAATTCAGCACTCCCTGAGCAGTGCACTAGGTATGTTAACCTAGATTATGTGCTCAAGTCCTGGACTGAGACTTGAACTCACAACCTTCCAATTCAGAGATAAGAAAGATACCCAGTGAGCCACAGCTGCCACCTATGGATTGAGGAGACAGGTGAGGTGCTGTCCTCGCACCTTGTACTGTGCTCTGTTGTCCACCTGCAATGTGACAACAGCTCCCAGTGTTATCGAACTATGGGCTGCTACTGTAACCTGGTCTAATTTCTGTCTCTTCTGTTTTGCAGCTAATCCACAGGAGGATCAAGCAACAGTCACTCCTTCCAGTGAAATCCTACTACATATCCAGAGACAGATCACAAATGTGAACAATACAGAACGAGGAGACAGTAAGGGGAGAACTATCCAGATCCCATTAAATTCGAGTATATCCTGTGACTTGAACATTTAACCAACTCCTTGAATAAAAAAAGAAAGAGTTTGTGTTTCTATAACACAGTTGACATCCTCAGGATATCTCAAAATGCTTTACAGCTAATGAAGTACTTTCTGCAGTGTAGTCACTGTTGTATTATAAGAAACACTGCAGTCAATTTGTGCACAGCAAACTCCCCCAAACAGTAGTGTGATAGTGTCTAGATAATCTATTTATTTTCCGTGAGATATAAATATTAGAACACCAGGGAGAATACTGAACTCTTCTTCAAAATAGTGTCAGTGGATCTTTGCCATCCATTTGAGAGGGCAGACAAAACTTCTGTTTCCTCAGGAAAATGGCACCTCTGACCATGCGGCACTCTCTCAGTGCTGCCCTGGGAGTGTCAGATGGGATCAAGTCTCAAATGGTCAAATCTCTGGACTTAAATCCACGACTTTCTTCCTCAGAAGTGAGAGTGCATCACACTGAGCCATGGCTGACACTGTGATGACTGTCAACAATTGAAAGAAAGTAGGGGAGAAAATTGTTTTAAAAAAAGGAAAATAAATTTGGATTGTTGTGATCCCTGCTGGGGTTGAGGCGCATCCCCAGAGAAAGAAAAAAAGGCTTACAAGAGTGAGGTAAATTCGTTGGATCCTCACTCCCACACCCTCTCCAACGTGTGACAAGACAAGGCTCAGGAGTGATACGCAGGTTAGGAAAAAGTTAAATTCACACAAGGAATGTTTCTCTGGCTGGGAAGAAAATCAGAAACACTGTCTCAGTACATACACAGGTAATTAAATAAAATTCATTCATGTGGCGGCATCCAGGGACCTTATGGAATTCAGGAGAAATTTCCTTACCTTGGGTTTAGACAGTGGAACTCACTACCATGGGGAATGGTTGAAACAAATAGTACAGATGTATTTAAGGGGAAGCTGGATAAACACATGAGGGAGAAAGCTGATAGGGTGAGATGAAGAAGGGCAGGAGCAGGTTCGTGAGGAACATAAACACCAACATGGACCAATTCTTGTCTCTGCGCTGTACATTCCAAATTTCAGTCAAAGATTTTTTAAAAATCAGAGCCAATAATTAAACCAGGTTGTGAAGGAACCAATGAGCAGTCTGTTGGGAGGTTGCTTGAAACCCGTTGACCCCACCTCTGTCCATTTCTAGGTAACGGTGTAAATACACGAGGGATCATCATCGCTGTTTGCCTGCTGACCTTGGCTCTTGTTGTGCTGACCATATTCTTAGTCCAGTACTACAGACACGGATGCTGCTTTCAAAGTAAGTGCACTACAGATGATTCACTAAATGGAGGGATTACTGACTCTACAATTGAACCTACAAAACATAATTAGGGTTAGTGGCCAGGTTTGGAGTTTAGGGTCAGGGGTTGTGTTTAGTGATGGTGGTTAAGATTAACCACTTGGTACTCGTTAAGGTTTCTGTCTGCAGCCTTCCACTAGGGAATTTTTACAGGTGCACAATGAGTGCAATCGATGGCCACAGTAATTAAAAAAAAAAGTTCAATATGTTTTCCTTAAATGAATCATTATGGGACATGGAGATTAAGGTTTATGGAAGATTGTTCCGGTCCTTAATTGTTCTTGGGAAAAAGGAGTCAGCAAAGGAAACACACTGGAGTGTGAACAGTTGGAGCTGTTGGTTATGAATTCTTCAACCGCCATCAATTTTGGGCTTAATGCGCTACTTAGAAATATTTAATTGTCCTTTTAAAATTTTATAGAGATTTGTCAAAGTGTGGGGGTTTTTTTTGGTTCTAGAGACTGTGTCAGCCCAGTGACGTGACAAACTGGGAAATCTCGTGCGTAATTGTTTGTAACCACTAACCCCAAACCCAACCCCAATGCCTAAACTCTAACCTTTCCCATTAACCCTAAACACTACTCCTAAACCCTAGCCCCATTCACTAACCTTAACCCCAAGAATTAACCCTAATGTTAATGGTTAGCATTTAGGTTTAATAGATTGTGATTGGGCCTAGAGATGAGCATTAGAAGCCTTAATTTTTTTAATTAATATTGATAAGGTGTGTCCCCTGTGTTTGGCACTATTGTGACTACATTATGTGAGTGATTCCCAATAAAATTGTAAGATGGGTACAAGGAATCTGAGAGTAATACAGGATATGAATCCAATCTACATCTCATGTACTTAACAGACTTTTTTTATTTTCTCCCCGACACAACTTCCATTACCCCACCAGCCACTACCCCAACCACCACCACCCACCCCCCACCCCCAACCTCTACTCCACCTCCCAGTAGGAGTTAACTCCCTATGAAGACCAGGAGAGGTTCAAACCGTGACCTTTGCTAATTTTGCTGAGCTGGTAAAATTTGCTAATGAGCTACGGAGGGGGAACTGGGAAATATCCTAGTGTCCTCGGCCCAACCATCTTCGGCTGCTTCGTCAATCACCTTCCTTCCATCATAAGGTCAGAAGTGGGGATGTTCGCTGATGTTTGCATAATGTTCAACATTGAAGCAGTCCATGTTCAAATGCAGCAAGAACAGGACAATATCCAGGCTTGGGCTGACAAGTGGCAAGTAACATTCACGCCACACAAGTGCCAGGCAATGACTATCTCCAACAAGAGAGAATCTAAACATCGTCCCTTGACATTCAATGGCATTACCATCGCTGAATCCCCCACTATCAACATCCTGGGGGTTTCCTTTGGTCTGAAACTGAACTGGACTAGCCAGATAAATACAGTGGCTACAAGAGCAAGTCAAAGGCTAGGAATCCTGCAGCAAGTAACTCACCTCCTGACTCCCCAAAACCTGTCAACCATCTACAAGGCACAGGGATGTGATGAATACTCTCCACTTGCCTGGATGAGTACAGCTCCTACAACACTGAAGAAGCTGGACACCATCCAGGACAAAGCAGCCCGCTTGATTAACACCACACCCACAAACATTTACTCCCTCCACCACCGACGCACAGCAGCACCAGTGTGTACCATCTACAAGATGCACTGCAGGAATTCACCAAGGCTCCTTAGACAGCACCTTCCAAACCCATGATCATTACCACCTAGAAGGACAAAGGCAGCAGATAGATGGGAACATCACCACCTGGAAGTTGCCCTCCAAGTCACTCACCATCCTGACTTGGAAATATATCATCATTCCTTCACTGTTGTTGGGTCAAGCACTGTGGATGTACTTGCATCATATGGACTGCAGTGGTTCAAGAAGGCAGCTCACCACCACCTTCTTAAGTGTAACTAGGGATGGGCAATAAATGCTGGCACAGCCAGCGAAGCCCACATCCAATGAATGAAATTTTAAAAATCAGCTATCATTCCCCCTCCAGCTCACTACTCACTGCTGGAAGGAGTGTGTGGGTGATGGACAAGGAGAGAGTCACATTCGGTGTGTGTGCGCACAATTGGGGAGAATGGATACGAGGATGAGGTGGCAGAGTGTGGCTGTGAGACAGTATCCCTGGTTCAGTGAACGTCAGCACCATAAGAGAGGAGAAAAGCTGGTGAAAAAAGTTATCGAAAATCATTGTGATGGTTTGCGTGAGGGTGTGTGTGTGTAATGGTGTGTATGATGGTTGTCGTGAGGGTGTGTGTGTGTAATAGTGTGTATGATGGTGGTTGTGATGTGGTGTGTGTGTAATGGTGTGTATGATGGTGGTTGTGAGGGTATGTGTGTAATGGTGTGTATGATGGTAGTTGTGAGGGTGTGTGTGTGTAATGGTGTGTATGATGGAGGTCGTGAGGGTGTATGTGTGTGTAATGGTGTGTATGATGGTGGTCGGGAGGGTGTGTGTGTGTAATGGTGTGTATGATGGTGGTTGTGATGCGGTGTGTGTGTAATGGTGTGTACGATGGTGGTCGTGAGGGTGTATGTGTGTGTAATGGTGTGTATGATGGTGGTCGGGAGGGTGTGTGTGTGTAATGGTGTGTATGAAGGTTGTTGTGAGGGTGTGTCTGTGTAATGGTGTGTATGAATGTTGTTGTGAGGGTGTGTGTGTGTAATGGTGTGTATGATGGTTGTTGTGAGGGTGTGTGTGTGTAATGGTGTGTATGATGGTGGTTGTGAGGGTGTGTGTGTAATGGTGTGTATGATGGTTGTTGTGAGGCTGTGTGTGTGTAATGGTGTGTATGATGGTAGTTGTGAGGGTGTGTGTGTGTAATGGTGTGTATGATGGTGGCTGTGAGGCAGTGTATGTGTAATGGTGTGTATGATGGTTGTTGTGAGGGTGTGTGTGTGTAATGGTGTGTATAATGGTGGTTGTGAGGGTGTGTGTGTGTAATGGTGTGTATGATGGTGGTTGTGAGGGTGTGTGTGCAATGGTGTGTATGATGGTGGTTGTGAGGCTGTGTGTGTGTAATGGTGTGTATGATGGTTGTTGTGAGGGTGTGTGTGTGTAATGGTGTGTATGATGGTGGTTGTGAGGGTGTGTGTGTGTAATGGTGTGTATGATGGTGGTTGTGAGGGTGTGTGTGTGTAATGGTGTGTATGATGGTGGTTGTGAGGCAGTGTATGTGTAATGGTGTGTATGATGGTTGTTGTGAGGCTGTGTGTGTGTAAGGGTGTGTATGATGGTGGTTGTGAGGCAGTGTATGTGTAATGGTGTGTATGATGGTTGTTGTGAGGGTGTGTGAGTAATGGTGTGTATGATGGTTGTTGTGAGGGTGTGTGTGTGTAATGGTGTGTATGATGGTGGTTGTGAGGGTGTGTGTGTGTAATGGTGTGTATGATGGTGGTTGTGAGGGTGTGTGTGTGTAATGGTGTGTATGATGGTGGTTGTGAGGCAGTGTATGTGTAATGGTGTGTATGATGGTTGTTGTGAGGCTGTGTGTGTGTAATGGTGTGTATGATGGTGGTTGTGAGGCAGTGTATGTGTAATGGTGTGTATGATGGTTGTTGTGAGGGTGTGTGTGTAATGGTGTGTATGATGGTTGTTGTGAGGGTGTGTGTGTGTAATGGTGTGTATGATGGTGGTTGTGAGACAGTGTATGTGTAATGGTGTGTATGATGGTTGTTGTGAGGGTGTGTGTGTAATGGTGTGTATGATGGTTGTTGTGAGGGTGTGTGTGTGTAATGGTGTGTATGATGGTGGTTGTGACGCAGTGTGTATGAGTGTGTAATGGTGTGTAATGGTGGTTGTGAGGCAGTGTGTATGTGTGTGTAATGGTGTGTATGATGGTGGTTGTGAGGCAGTGTGTATGTGTGTGTAATGGTGTGTATGATGGTGGTTGGGAGGGTGTATGTGTGTGTAATGGTGTGTATGATGGTGGTTGTGAGGGTCTGTGTGTGTAATGGTGTGTATGATGGTTGTTGTGAGGGTGTGTGTGTGTAATGGTGTGTATGATGGTGGTTGTGAGGGTTTGTGTGTGTAATGGTGTATATGATGGTGGTTGTGAGGGTTTGTGTGTGTAATGGTGTGTATGATGGTGGTTGTGAGGGTGTATGTGTGTGTAATGGTGTGTATGATGGTGGTTGTGAGGGCGTATGTGTGTGTAATGGTGTGTATGATGGTGGTTGTGATGGTTTGTGTGTGTAATGGTGTGTATGATGGTGGTTGTGAGGCAGTGTATGTGTAATGGTGTGTATGATGGTTGTTGTGAGGCTGTGTATGTGTAATGGTGTGTATGATGGTGGTTGTGAGGGTGTATCTGTGTGTGTAATGGTGTGTATAATGGTGGTTGTGAGGGTGTATGTGTGTGTAATGGTGTGTATGATGGTGGTTGTGAGGGTGTATGTGTGTGTAATGGTGTGTATGATGGTGGTTGTGAAGGTGTATGTGTGTGTAATGGTGTGCATGATGGTGGTTGTGAGGGTCTGTGTGTGTAATGGTGTGTATGATGGTGGTTGTGAGGCTGTGTGTGTGTAATGGTGTGTATGATGGTTGTTGTGAGGGTGTGTCTATGAAATGGTGTGTATGATGGTTGTTGTGAGGGTGTGTCTATGAAATGGTGTGTATGATGGTTGTTGTGAGGGTGTGTGTGTGTAATGGTGTGTATGATGGTGGTTGTGAGGCTGTGTGTGTGTAATGGTGTGTATGATGGTTGTTGTGAGGGTGTGTGTGTGTAATGGTGTGTATGATGGTGGTTGTGAGGGTGTGTGTGTGTAATGGTGTGTATGATGGTTGTTGTGAGGCTGTGTGTGTGTAATGGTGTGTATGATGCTGGTTGTGAGGCAGTGTACGTGTAATGGTGTGTATGATGGTTGTTGTGAGGGTGTGTGTGTGTAATGGTGTGTATGATGGTGGTTGTGAGGCAGTGTATGTCTAATGGTGTGTATGATGGTTGTTGTGAGGGTGTGTGTGTGTAATGGTGTGTATGATGGTGGTTGTGAGGCAGTGTATGTGTAATGGTGTGTATGATGGTTGTTGTGAGGGTGTGTGTGTAATGGTGTGTATGATGGTTGTTGTGAGGGTGTGTGTGTGTAATGGTGTGTATGATGGTGGTTGTGAGGCAGTGTGTATGTGTGTGTAATGGTGTGTATGATGGTGGTTGTGAGGCAGTATGTATGTGTGTGTAATGATGTGTATGATGGTGATTGTGAGGCAGTGTGTATGCGTGTGCAATGGTGTGTATGATGGTGGTTGTGAGGGTGTATGTGTGTGTAATGGTGTGTATGATGGTGGTTTTGAGGGTTTTTGTGTGTAATGGTGTGTATGATGGTGGTTGTGAGGCAGTGTATGTGTAATGGTGTGTATGATGGTTGTTGTGAGGGTGTGTGTGTAATGGTGTGTATGATGGTGGTTGTGAGGGTTTGTGTGTGTAATGGTGTGTATGATGGTTGTTGTGAGGGTTTGTGTGTGTAATGGTGTGTATGATGGTGGTTGTGAGGGTGTATGTGTGTGTAATGGTGTGTATGATGGTGGTTGTGAGGGTGTATGTGTGTGTAATCGTGTGTATGATGCTGGTTGTGAGGGTTTGTGTGTGTAATGGTGTGTATGATGGTCGTTGTGAGGCTGTGTGTGTGTAATGGTGTGTATGATGCTGGTTGTGAGGGTGTGTGTGTGTAATGGTGTGTATGATGGTGGTTGTGAGGGTGTGTGTGTGTAATGGTGTGTATGATGGTGGTTGTGAGGGTGTGTGTGTGTAATGGTGTGTATGATGGTTGTTGTGAGGCTGTGTGTGTGTAATGGTGTGTATGATGGTTGTTGTGATGGTTTGTGTGTGTAATGGTGTGTATGATGGTGGTTGTGAGGCAGTGTATGTGTAATGGTGTGTATGATGGTTGTTGTGAGGCTGTGTGTGTGTAATGGTGTGTATGATGGTGGTTGTGAGGGTGTATCTGTGTGTGTAATGGTGTGTATGATGGTGGTTGTGAGGGTGTATGTGTGTGTAATGGTGTGTATGATGGTGGTTGTGAGGGTGTATGTGTGTGTAATGGTGTGTATGATGGTGGTTGTGAAGGTGTATGTGTGTGTAATGGTGTGCATGATGGTGGTTGTGAGGGTTTGTGTGTGTAATGGTGTGTATGATGGTGGTTGTGAGGCAGTGTATGTGTAATGGTGTGTATGATGGTCGTTGTGAGGGTCTGTGTGTGTAATGGTCTGTATGATGGTGGTTGTGAGGCTGTGTGTGTGTAATGGTGTGTATGATGGTGGTTGTGAGTGTGTGTCTATGAAATGGTGTGTATGATGGTTGTTGTGAGGGTGTGTGTGTGTAATGGTGTGTATGATGGTGGTTGTGAGGCTGTGTGTGTGTAATGGTGTGTATGATGGTTGTTGTGAGGGTGTGTGTGTGTAATGGTGTGTATGATGGTTGTTGTGAGGGTGTGTGTGTGTAATGGTGTGTATGATGGTGGTTGTAAGGGTGTGTGTGTGTAATGGTGTGTATGATGGTTGTTGTGAGGCTGTGTGTGTGTAATGGTGTGTATGATGCTGGTTGTGAGGCAGTGTACGTGTAATGGTGTGTATGATGGTTGTTGTGAGGGTGTGTGTGTGTAATGGTGTGTATGATGGTGGTTGTGAGGCAGTGTATGTCTAATGGTGTGTATGATGGTTGTTGTGAGGGTGTGTGTGTGTAATGGTGTGTATGATGGTGGTTGTGAGGCAGTGTATGTGTAATGGTGTGTATGATGGTTGTTGTGAGGGTGTGTGTGTAATGGTGTGTATGATGGTTGTTGTGAGGGTGTGTGTGTGTAATGGTGTGTATGATGGTGGTTGTGAGGCAGTGTGTATGTGTGTGTAATGGTGTGTATGATGGTGGTTGTGAGGCAGTATGTATGTGTGTGTAATGATGTGTATGATGGTGATTGTGAGGCAGTGTGTATGTGTGTGCAATGGTGTGTATGATGGTGGTTGTGAGGGTGTATGTGTGTGTAATGGTGTGTATGATGGTGGTTTTGAGGGTTTGTGTGTGTAATGGTGTGTATGATGGTGGTTGTGAGGCTGTGTGTGTGTAATGGTGTGTATGATGCTGGTTGTGAGGGTGTGTGTGTGTAATGGTGTGTATGATGGTGGTTGTGAGGGTGTGTGTGTGTAATGGTGTGTATGATGGTGGTTGTGAGGCTGTGTGTGTGTAATGGTGTGTGTGATGGTTGTTGTGAGGGTGTGTGTGTGTAATGGTGTGTATGATGGTGGTTGTGAGGGTGTGTGTGTGTAATGGTGTGTATGATGGTGGTTGTGAGGCTGTGTGTGTGTAATGATGTGTATGATGGTTGTTGTGAGGGTGTGTCTATGAAATGGTGTGTATGATGGTTGTTGTGAGGGTGTGTGTGTGTAATGGTGTGTATGATGGTTGTTGTGAGGCAGTGTATGTGTAATGGTGTGTCTGATGGTTGTTGTGAGGGTGTGTGTGTGTAATGGTGTGTATGATGCTGGTTGTGAGGGTGTGTGTGTGTAATGGTGTGTATGATGGTGGTTGTGAGGGTGTGTGTGTGTAATGGTGTGTGTGATGGTTGTTGTGAGGGTGTGTGTGTGTAATGGTGTGTATGATGGTGGTTGTGAGGGTGTGTGTGTGTAATGGTGTGTATGATGGTGGTTGTGAGGCTGTGTGTGTGTAATGGTGTGTATGATGGTTGTTGTGAGGGTGTGTCTATGAAATGGTGTGTATGATGGTTGTTGTGAGGGTGTGTGTGTGTAATGGTGTGTATGATGGTTGTTGTGAGGCAGTGTATGTGTAATGGTGTGTATGATGGTTGCTGTGAGGGTGTGTGTGTGTAATGGTGTGTATGATGGTGGTTGTGAGGCAGTTTATGTGTAATGGTGTGTATGATGGTTGTTGTGAGGGTGTGTGTGTAATGGTGTGTATGATGGTGGTTGTGAGGCAGTGTGTATGTGTGTGTAATGGTGTGTATGATGGTGGTTGTGAGGCAGTGTGTATGTGTGTGTAATGGTGTGTATGATGGTGGTTGTGAGGCAGTGTGTATGTGTGTGTAATGGTGTGTATGATGGTGGTCGTGAGGGTGTATGTGTGTGTAATGGTGTGTGTGATGGTGGTTGTGAGGGTGTATGTGTGTGTAATGGTGTGTATGATGCTGGTTGTGAGGGTTTGTGTGTGTAATGGTGTGTATGATGGTGGTTGTGAGGCAGTGTATGTGTAATGGTGTGTATGATGGTTGTTGTGAGGGTGTGTGTGTAATGGTGTGTATGATGGTGGTTGTGAGGGTGTATGTGTGTGTAATGGTGTGTATGATGGTGGTTGTGAGGGTGTATGTGTGTATGTAATGGTGTGTATGATGGTGGTTGTGAGGGTGTATGTGTGTGTAATGGTGTGTATGATGGTGGTTGTGATGGTGTATGTGTGTGTAATGGTGTGTATGATGGTTGTTGTGAGGGTTTGTGTGTGTAATGGTGTGTATGATGGTGGTTGTGAGGCAGTGTATGTGTAATGGTGTGTATGATGGTTGTTGTGAGGGTGTGTGTGTAATGGTGTGTATGATGGTGTTTGTGAGGGTGTGTGTGTGTAATGGTCTGCATGATGGTGGTTGTGAGGCAGTGTGTATGTGTGTGTCATGGTGTGTATGATGGTGGTTGTGAGGCAGTGTGTATGTGTGTGTAATGGTGTGTATGATGGTGGTTGTGAGGCATTTTGTATGTGTGCGTAATGGTGTGTATGATGTTGGCTGTGAGGCATTGTCTGAATAATACAAAAACAGAATTACCTGGAAAAACTCAGCAGGTCTGGCAGCATCGGTGGAGAAGAAAAGAGTTGACGTTTCGAGTCCTCATGACCCTTCAACAGAACTTGAGTTCGCGTCCAAGAAAGAGTTGAAATATAAGCTGGTTTAAGGTGTGTGGGGGGAAAGAGAGAGAGAGAAGTGGAGGGGGTGTGTGGTTGTAGGGACAAACAAGAAGTGATAGAAGCAGATCATCAAAAGATGTCACAAACAACAGAACAAAAGAACACATAGGTGTTAAAGTTGGTGATATTATCTAAACAAATGTGCTAATTAAGAATGGATGGTAGGGCACTCAAGGTTTAGCTCTAGTGGGGGTGGGGAGAGCATAAAAGATTTAAAAATATTTAAAAATAATGGAAATAGGTGGGAAAAGAAAAATCTATATAATGGCGGAGGATGATCCTTTGAATGCGGAGGCTGATGGGGTGATAAGTGAGGACAAGGGGGACCCTATCATGTCTCTGGGAGGGAGGAGAAGGCATGAGGGCGGATGCGTGGGAGATGGGCCGGACACAGTTGAGGGCCATCCTCCGCCATTTCTGCCAACTCCAGCATGATGCCACCACCAAACACATCTTCCCTTCACTCCCCCTATCGGCATTCCGTAGGGATCGCTCCCTCCGGGAAACCCTGGTCCACTCCTCCATCACCCCCTACTTCTCAACCCCCTCCTATGGCACCACCCCATGCCCACGCAAAAGATGCAACACCTGCCCCTTCACTTCCTCTCTCCTCACCGTCCAAGGGCCCAAACACTCCTTTCAAGTGAAGCAGCATTTCACTTGCATTTCCCCCAACTTAGTCTACTGCATTCGTTGCTCCCAATGTGGTCTCCTCTACATTGGAAAGACCAAACGTAAACTGGGCGACCGCTTTGCAGAACACCTGGGGTCTGTCTGCAAGAATGACCCAAACCTCCCTGTCGCTTGCTATTTTAACACTCCACCCTGCTCTCTTGCCCACATGTCTGTCCTTGGCTTGCTGCATTGTTCCAGTGAAGCCCAACGCAAACTGGAAGAACAACACCTCATCTTCCGACTAGGCACTTTACAGCCTTCCGGACTGAATATTGAATTCAACAACTTTAGGTCTTGAGCTCCCTCCTCCATCCCCACCCCCTTTCTGTTTCCCCCTTCCTTTTGTTTTTTTCCAATAAATTATATAGATTTTTCTTTTCCCACCTATTTCCATTATTTTTAAATATTTTTAAATCTTTTATGCTCTCCCCACCCCCACTAGAGCTATACCTTGAGTGCCCTACCATCCATTCTTAATTAGCACATTTGTTTAGATAATATCACCAACTTTAACACCTATGTGTTCTTTTGTTCTGTTGTTTGTGACATCTTTTGATGATCTGCTTCTATCACTGCTTGTTTGTCCCTACAACCACACACCCCCTCCACTTCTCTCTCTCTCTCTCTGCACCCCCCCCCCCCCCCACCCTCCCCCCCCCCCCCCCCCCCCCCCCAACACACACCTTAAACCAGCTTATATTTCAACTCTTTCTTGGACCCAAACTCAAGTTCTGTTGAAGGGTCATGAGGAGTCAAAACGTCAACTCTTTTCTTCTCCGCCAATGCTGCCAGACCTGCTGAGTTTTTCCAGGTAATTCTGCTTTTGTTTTGGATTTCCAGCATCCGCAGTTTTTTTGTTTTTATTATTGTCTGTGTAACGGTGTGTATGATGGTGGTTGTGAGGGTGTATGTGTGTGTGTAATGGTGTGTATGATGGTGGTTGTGAGGGTGTGTGCCCTCTTTGTGGACTGGCGATCCTAATGATTCAATGTGCCCATCTTTACTAACACTGCTGCGCTTTCTGTGTTTTACAGAACCCAAGCTGACCTTTAGCCAGAATGTTCTCAGGTACAGTACACAATCTTCACCGGCACATTACCGAGCACGGTTTACAACCCACTCACTGGCAGCTCAATCAGTCAAAGTAGCAACTTCATTGTGACACAGCAGCTAGAAATATCTGGGTAACATCAGGAAAGGACTGACTGACTGGATTTCTTCTCTCTTAAAAAGAGAAGGCTGATCAATGACCAATGAGTTCTTTAAAATTATGAAGGTTTTGACAGAGTGGATATGAAGAGAATGATTCCTCTATTCTGGAAGAGGATAGCTAGAGGCCATTAATATCAAGACTACGGGAGAGATGTGGTGTGGTGGTAATGTCACTAGACTAGTAATCCAGAGGCCCTGGTTATGCTCTAGGACCATGGGTTCAAATCCCACCATGGTATCTGGTGGAATTTAAATTCAGTTAGTAAAATCTAGAATTGAAAGCTAGCCTCAGTAACAGTGACCACGAAACTATCATTGATTGTTGTTAAAAGCCTACCTGATTCACTAGTGCTCTTTAGGGAAGGAAATCTGCCATCTTTACCTGGTCTGGCCTACATGTGACTCCAGGCCCACAGCAATGTGGTTGACTCTAACTGCCCTGATGGGCAACAAATGCTGGCATTGTCAATGACACCCACATCTCATGAAAGGATAAAAATAGTTGTCATGAAATCAAATGGGGAATTCAGAAGAAACTTTTTCAACCATAGAGTGTTGAGAATGTGGAACTTGTTTTTTTTTATTTCATTCTTGGGATGTGGGTTTCACTGGCTGAGCCAGCAGTTGTTGGCCATCCCTAGTTGCCCTTGAGAAAGAGGTGGTGAGCTGCCTTCTTAAACCACTGCAGTTCATGTGGCATAGGTACACCCACAGTGCTGTTAGGGGGGAGTTCCAGGATTTTGACCCAACGACAGCGAAGAAACAGTGAATTATTTCCAAGTCAGGATGGTGAGTGGCTTGGAGGGGAACTTCCAGCTGGTGGTGTTCCTATGTCACAGCTGCCCCTGTCCTTCTAGATGGTAGTGGTTGTGGGTTTGGAAGGTACTGCCTAAGTAACTTTGATAAGTCCCTGCAGTGCATCTTGTAAATGGTACATACTGCTGCTATTGTGCGTCAGTGGGGGGAGGAGTGAATGTATGTGGATGTGGTGCCAATCAAGTGGGCTGCCTTGTCCTGGATGGTGTCAAGTTTCTTGAGTGTTGTTGGAGCTGCACTCATCCGGGCAAGTGGGGAATACTCGATCACACTCCTGACTTGTGCCTTGTAGATGGTAGACAGACTTTGGGGAGTCAGGAGGTGAGTTACTCGTCGCACTATTCCTAACCTCTGACCTGTTCTTGTAGCCACAATATTTATATGGCTGGCCCAGTTCAGTTTCTGGTCAATGGTAACCCCCAGGATGTTGATAGTGGAGGGATTCAGTGATGCTAATGCCATTGAATATCAAGGGGCGATAGTTAGATTCTCTTCTGTTGGAGACGGTCATTGCCTGGCACCTGTGAGGCACAAATATTACTTGCCACCTGTCAGCCCAAGCCTAGATATTGTCCACATCTTGCTGCATTTGGACATGGACTGCCTCAGTATCTGAGGAGTCATGAATGGTGCTGAACATTGTGCAATCACCAGTGAACATCCCCACTTCTGATCTTATGATGGAAGGAAGGTGATTGATGAAGCCGCTGAAGTTGGTTGAGCCTAGGACACTATCCTGAGGAACTCCTGCAGTGATGTCCTGGAACTGAGATGACTGACCTCCAGCAATCACACCCATCTTCCTTTGTGCTGGGTATGACTTCAACCAGCGGAGAGATTTCCCCTGATTCCCATTGACTCTAGTTCTGCTAGGGCTCCTTGATGCCACACTCGGTCAAATGCTGCCTTGATGTCAAGGGCAGTCATTCTCACCTCACCTCCAGAGTTCGGCCCTTTTGTCCATGTATGAGCCAAGGAATGAGGTCAGGAGCTGAGTGGCCCTAGCGGAACCAGTGAGCAGGTTATTCCTAAGCAAGTGCCACTTGATAGCACTGTTGATGAACCCTTCCACCACTTTACTGATGATCGAGAGTAAACAGATGAGGCAGTAATTGGCCAGGTTGGATTTGCCCTGTTTTTTGCGTACAGGACATACGTGGGCAATTTCCAAATCGCTGGGTAGATGCCAGTGTTGTGGCTGTACTGGAACAGCTTGGCTAGGGGTATGGCAAGTTCTGGAGCTCAAATCTTCATTAGTATTGCCGGAATATTGTCAGGGCCCAGAGCCTTTGCAGTTTCCAGTGCCTTCAGCTGTTTCTTGATATCACGTGGAGTGAATCGAATTGGCTGAAGACTGGCACCTGTGATGCTGGGGACCTCCAGAGGAGACCAAGATGGATCATTCACTCAGCACTTCTGGCTGAAGGTTGTAGCAAATACTTCAGCCTTATCTTTTGTACTGATGTGCTGAACTCCTCCATCATCGAAGATGGGGATATTTGAGGAGTCTCCTCCTCCAGTAAGTTGTTTGATTGTCCACCACCATTCACGATTGGATGTGGCAGGACTGCAGACCTCAGATCTGATCGATAGGTTGTGGAATCACTTAGCTCTGTCTCACTTATTGCTTATGCTGTTGGGCATGCAAGTAGTCTTGCATTGTAGCTTCACCCAGTTGATGCCTCATTTTTAGGTATGCCTGGTGCTGCTCCTGGCATACCCTCCTGCACGTTTCATTGAACCAGGGTTGATTCCCTGACCTGATGGTAATGGTAGAATGTGCCATATGCCAGGCCATGAGGTCACAGATTGTATTCGAGTACAATTCTGGTGCTGCTGATGACCCACAGCGCCTCATGGATGTCCAGTCTGGAGTTGCTAGATCTGTTCGAAATGTATCCCATTTAGCACACCGGTAGTGCCACACAACATGATGGAGGGTATCCTCAATGTGAAAGCAGCACTTTGTCTCCACAACGACTGTGCGTTGGTCATTCCTACCGACACTGTCATGGACAGATGCATCTGCGGGCAGGCAGGTTGGTGAGCACGATGTCAAGTATGTTATTTCCCTCTTGTTGGTTCCCTCACCACCTGGCGCAGACCCAGCCTAGCAGCTATAACCTTCAGGACTCAGCCAGTTCGGTCTGTAGTGGTGCTACCGAGCTACTCTTGATGGTGAACAATGAAGTCTCCCACCCAGAGTACATTCTTTGCCCTTGCCACCCTCAGTGCTTCCTCCAAGTGGTGTTCAACATGGAGGAGCACTGATTCATCAGCTAGGGGAGGACAGTACTCGGTAATAAGCAGGTTTCCTTGCCCATGTTTTACCTGATGCCGTGAGACTTCATGGGGTCCAGAGTCGATGTTGAGGACTGCAGGGCAACTACCACCGACTGTATACCTGCATGGGCCCCAGCTATGCCTGTCTCTTTATGGGGTATGTGGAACATTCCTTGTTCCAGTCCTACTCCGGCCCCCTTCCATAACTCTTTCTCCGGTACATCGATGATTACTTCGGTGCTGCTTCATGCTCTCGTCGGGACTTGGAAAAATTTATTAATTTTGCTTCCAATCTCCACCCCTTCATAATTTTCACGGGGTCCATCTCTGACACTTCCCTTCCCTTCCTTGACCTCTTTGTCTCAATCTCTGGTGATAGACTGTCCACCAATATCCATTATAAGCCTACCGACTCCCACAGCTACCTCGACTACAGCTCCTCACACCCCGCTTCCTGTAAGGACTCCATCCCATTTTCTCAGTTCCTTCGTCTCCGTCACATCTGTTCCGATGATGCTACCTTCAAAAACAGTTCCTCTGACATGTCCTCCTTCTTCCTTAACCGAGGTTTTCCACCCATGGTCGTTGACAGGGCCCTCAACCGTGTCCGGCCCATCTCCTGTGCATCCGCCCTCATGCTTTCTCCTCCCTCCCAGAAACATGATAGGGTCCCCCTTGTCCTCACTTATCACCTCACCAGCCTCCGCATTCAAAGGATCATCCTCCGCCATTTCCACCAATTCCAGCATGATGCCACCACCAAACACATCTTCCCTTCACTCCCCCTATCGGCATTCCGTAGGGATCGTTCCCTCCGGGACACCCTGGTCCACTCCTCCATCACCCCCTACTCCTCAACCCCCATCTATGGCACCTCTCCATGCCCACGCAAAAGATGCAACACCTGCCCCTTCACTTCCTCTCTCCTCACCATCCAAGGGCCCAAACACTCCTTTCAAGTGAAGCAGCATTTCACTTGCATTTCCCCCAACTTAGTCTACTGCATTCATTGCTCCCAATGTGGTCTCCTCTACATTGGAGAGACCAAACGTAAACTGGGCGACCGCTTTGCAGAACACCTGCAGTCTGTCTGCAAGAATGACCCAAACCTCCCTGTCGCTTGCTATTTTAACACCCCACCCTGCTCTCTTGCCCACATGTCTGTCCTTGGCTTGCTGCATTGTTCCAGTGAAGCCCAACGCAAACTGGAGGAACAGCACCTCAACTTCCGACTAGGCACTTTACAGCCTTCCGGACTGAATATTGAATTCAACAACTTTAGATCTTGACCTCCCTCCTCCATCCCCACCCCGTTTCTGTTTCTTCCCCCTTCCTTTTGTTTTTTCCCCCACTAGAGCTATACCTTGAGTGCCCTACCATCCATTCTTAATTAGCACATTCGTTTAGATAATATCACCAAATTCAACACCTCTGTGTTCTTTTGTTCTTTTGTCTGTGACATCTTTTGATTATCTGCTCCTATCACTGCTTGCTTGTCCCTACAACCACACCACCCCCCTCCACTTCTCTCCCTCCACCCCCACCTTGAACCAGCTTATATTTCACCCCTCTCCTTGGATTCACCCAGTTCTGCTGAAGGGTCATGAGGACTCGAAACGTCAACTCTTTTCTTCTCCGCCGATGCTGCCAGACCTGCTGAGTTTTTCCAGGTAATTCTGTTTTTGTTTCCGACTGTATACTACTGTGCCGCCACCTCTGTCGTGCCAGTGGGACAGAACTACCCAGGGATGGTGATGGTGGTGTCTGGGACATTATGTGTAAGATATGATTCAGTGAGGGTGACTATGTCGGGCTGTTGTTTGACTAGTCTGTGAGGCAGCTCTCCCAATTTTGGCACAAGCCCCCACATGGTTGTAAGAAGGACTTTGCAAGGTCGACAGGATTGAGTTTGCCGTTGTCAATTCTGGTTCAATGGTGGTCCGTCCATTATCACTCCTTATCCAATTTGGTAGCTGTTTTGATATAACTGAGTAGCTAAAGTCAACCACGTTGGAGTCACATGTATGTCAGATCAGATAAGTGCGGCATATTTCCTTCCTTAAAGGGCATTATTGAGCCAGATGGGTTTTTAAGAATGGTTTCATGGTCATCATTAGACTTTTAATTCCAGACTTTTATTGAATCCAAATTTGAGTCCAGGTCTGCAGAGCATTATCCCGGGTCTCTGGATTACTAGTGTAGCGATAATACCACTAGGCCATCGCCTCCCACTATGTGGGAATGTATCAAACGGGAATGGTTGAAGCAACTAGTATAGATGCAAGGGAAAACTAGACAAACATATAAGGGAGAAAGGAATAGAGGTTTACGAAGGTAGGTTTAGATGAGGAAAGATAGGAGGAGGCTCAAGTGGAGCTTAAACACCAGCATGGACTGGTTGGGCCAAATGGCCTGTTTCTGTGCTGTACATTCCATGTAATCCTATGAAGTTCCAGCTTTGAACCACAGCCTGTTCCGAGCAGGTATTGAGGGGGACAGGCGTAGGGATGAGTCAGGGCTTGGCGTGGGATTAGGAGGTGGTGTATGAGTAGGAGTGCTAGACTTGTCTTTGGCACTTGCGGATTAGGAAATTCACCATCACTCTTGCCCCTTATGATCCTTGAGCTCATGTGAGGCAAGAACCTTGTGCAAACTCCTTAAAGTCAGGTTTACTGTTGACATTCAAAATCTAGCTACTTGAAGGGTTAGTGAAAGACGAGGTGCCATTGCCTCCAAGCAAAGGGGGATATTTTTAGCACAAGAAACCAGTGCAGAAAAACAACGCAAAATTGTAATACCAGAACTTTAGTCCTTAGTTGATGTTGCTCAACAACCCACAGAATAAAGTCATTGAGCCATTGGAGATAATAATTACTATTACTCATAACTGGAATTGCCCGACATGTGAAACAGGACATTTTTTTACTTGTTCACAGGATATGGGCATCGCTGGCTAGGTCAACATCTATTGCCCATCCCTAATTGCCTTTAGAAGGTGGTGGTGAGCTGCCTTCTTGAACCGCTGCAATCCAAGTGGTGTAGGTACACCCACTGTGCTGACAGGGAGGGAATTCCAGGATTTAGACCCAGTGCAGCAAAGGAACAGTGATATAGGAACAGCAACATCAGATAATCAGATAGCCAAGAGCAAGTTGAAGATGTATCGCATGTATTATTCTGCTCCTAGGGCAGACCTGTGTGCTTGTAAAGCCACAAAGTTTAGCTATTGTTAGAAATGGCATCAGCGAGTTGGTAGGGGGAATGTGGGATGGAGGGGAGGAAAAGAACAGATCTTAAACCCTGGATTTTCCTGCAGAGACCTGAAATCAATCCAATTGGAGTTTGACCCACCATTCACCATCAGTGGGATGATGAACGCTTTGGGAAACCCCAGATCAGACCAACAGTTCCAGTATCACAACATGGAGACTTGTGACGAGGATTTGTACCCAGCCATTGCAGAGCATCATTAAAGGGGGTTCGAAAGAGGTGTGAGATCGTCACTTTCGGGGACTGTGGGGAAACAAGAAACCTTATTCTTATTGATTTTGTTTTGTGGTGTTGGGATCTTGGAATAGGGAAATAAAACTTTCTTAAAAATCCTAGGTGAAATCTCAGCTCCTGCTGCTTGATTGGATTTTGCTAAGCTTGAGATTTGTTTAGCAATGGGCAGGGTGCCATTACATCTCATCCAAACCAGCTCCACAGAATGCGCAGTAACCCAACATCACTCACCATCCTGACTTGGAAATATCGCCATTGCTTCACTGTCACTGGGTCAAAATCCTGGAACTTCCTTCCTAACAGCACTGTGGGTGTACCTACACCACATGGACTACAGCAGTTCAAGAAGGGAGTTCACCCCCACCTTCTCAAGGGCAAGTAGAGATGGGCAATAAATGCTGGCCCAGCCAGTGAAGCCCACATTCCATGAATAAAAAAAATACGAGCATAAAGAAAAAACTGGCTCATGGAATTGGAGGGTCAGTGTCAGGTTGGATTAAAAAATGGCTTAAGGACAGAAAACAGCAAGTGGTGGTAAATGGTTGTTTTTCAGACTGGAGGAGGTAGACAGCAGTGTTCCCCAGGGGCCAGTGCTACGTCCACTATACATATATACACGCATATACACATACATATGCATATACAAACATGTGTATATATATGTTATTTATATATATATTATATATAAAGAAATGACTGGCATATTGCAATACAGAATCAAATTTCAAGTAGTTAAAAAAGACTCCATTATATTCTAATGAAAAGCTGCATGTCGCAAAGCATTTTACAACTAATAACAAGCTTTTTCAAAGTGTAGTCACTTCTGAAATGTAGAAAATCCCAAAGCCAATTTGCGCACAGCAAAATCCCACAAACAACAAGGAGTTAATAGTCAGATATTCTGTTTCAGAGGCGTTGGTTGAGGGTCTTTCATGACCTCAGAATGTTCCAAATGCTTCACATCCAATGAAATACTTATTGAGTAGTGGTCACTGTTCAAATGTAGGAAAGAAACATCCCAGCCATTTTGCACACTGCACCTATAGGCAGGTGATATTGACCAGATATTCTACTTCTTTTAATGATTTTGGTTGAGATGTAAATATTGCCTAGGACACCAGGGAGAATTCATCTCCTCTTTCAAATAGTGACCATGGGATGTTTGATACAGCTCCAGGAGTGTTTGATGGGGACAGTGTAGCGGGAGTTTTACTCTGTATCTAACCCTGTGCTGTACCTGCCCTGGGAGCGTTTGTTGCTGACACCAGGTGCCTGATTGGAAAGTGCTCTCTTTATGAACATCAGCGTTCTTGCCTTGATATGCCCATATTGACCAAAAAATAATTAAATTTACAGAAATTCTGTGATAAATGTTACTTTTTCTTTAGTTGTTGTAATTTTCTGGAAAAACTGTGACTCATTTTCCTGTGGATCAATTTTCATGTACTTTGTGAAATGAAAAAGCTGAACTCATTTGAATGTGATCGTGAGTGGGAGTATGAATGCATATAATTAAAAACGTCACTGGATGAGGGTCGTTGATCCAGTGACATTGTTGTGACCTGAGTGAAAGGCTAATAGAAAGTTGTTATGACACAGCAGTTTGTAAAGGCTGAGTTATTTAAAATCCCAGAGGGAAACTTTAAACAACTGTCATAACCTATATTTTCAATTGGTATATTTGAGATGTAGCTTTGAATTCAGAAATGAAACCACCAAGCCTCCAGGGGTTTTTATGTAAATTAAATTAAACATTTATTAATTTAACAAGGAATTAAATACATACATGTCTAGAAATTACTATCATAATAACTTTTAAACAAATCCCCAAATTAATCACTCCCAGGTAAATCCTCACCAAGGCAACAACAACCCTTAGGCTTTAAAAGGCACCAGGCAAAGCTCATTTTATCTTATAAATTCAAAATGAGGTCCTTTGCAATTTGTTTCCTTTGCGGACAGTAGTAGGACTTACAGGCTGCTTAGATATTACATGCCACTGACTTTTGCATCTCTCAGGGCTACCTTATCATGTCCAATGATATGGTCTAGATATGTACCTTGCACTTTTGCAAATTCACTTTTAGCCAAGTTCATCACCAAATTAGCTTCTTGTAATTGAGAAAATAATCTTCCAGATGCTGTAAATGCTCCTCCAACGTAGGATTGAAAACTATTATATCATCAATATAAACAGCACAACTGTTTAGACCAGCAATTACTTTGTCAGTCTTTGAAATATCGCAGATGCATTCTTCAAATCAGATGGCATGACTTTAAACTGGTATAGTCCACTTGGCATTACAAAAGCCAATATCTTCTTTGCTCTCTCTGACAATGGTACCTGCCAATATCCTTTTAGCAAGTCAACCTTTGTGATAAATTTTGATTTTTTCAATGCAATCTCAATGCAATCTTCTAACTGTGGTATAGGATATGAATCCACTTTTGTCACCCACATTCACCTTTCAATAGCCTACACACAGTCGCTGTGTTCCATCCAGTTTTGGTACCAGCACAGTAGGCAAACTCCAGTTACTGCAACTAGACTCAATGGTATCATTTTGAAGCATGAATTCAACTTATTTTTGTACTTGTAATAACTTTGCAGGATTTAATCTATAAGGATGTTGCCTTATTGAAGATAAAACCTGTATAGAGGCATCATGTATAGCTAAATCTGTCTTTCCTAATTTAGTCCCACAAATAGGTTTGTGTGACTGCAATAGCTTTTCCAAATCACTTTGACACTTGCTTGAAAGGTAACTCAATATTTCATTTGAATTTTCAAGCACTCCTTCATTATCCAATTTGATTAGAGGGAAGTCAATTTCAGAGTCCTGCACATCTACCTCTTTCTCATCATCTACCATCACGAATACCTCTTTTTATTCCTCTTCCTGTCAAAGTACTTTTTAAGCATTTTTACATGACACACCCTCTGCTTCTTTCTTCTATCTGGAGTATTTATTAAATAATTTACTTCACTCAATTTCTTTTTAACCTTGTAAGGCCCATTAAATCTTGCATTTACTGAATGACCTAGTATTGGTAACAAAATTAATACTTTCTCTCCAGAACAAAACTGCGAGCTTTAGCTTTCTTATCTGCCTTCAATCACTTGCTGTGACACCTTTAAATGTTCCCTAGCCAACTCACATGCTCTGTTCAATCTTTCCCTGAAATTTGATATGTAATCCAAGAGAATAGTTTCTGAATTTTGACCCACCATTTCTCATGAATTAATTTTAGTAGTCCCCTTACCTCATGACCATAAACTAGTTCAAAAGAGCCAAAACCAGGCGATGCATTAGGAGTGTCTCTAATAGCAAATAACAGGAATGGAATTCCCATATCCCAATCCTGTGGATAATCCTGACAGTACGCTGTCATCGTAGTTTTTAAAGTTTGATGCCACCTTTCCAAAGCTCCTTGTGACTCCGGATGATAAGTTGTTGACTTAAATTGTTTTATCACCAAACTGTTCATTACTTCCTTAAACAGCTGTGACATGAAATTTGACCCCTGATCAGATTGTATTTCCTTACGTAAACCATATCTTGTAAAAAATTTAGTTAACTCCTCCACAATCTTCTTAGTTGTAATATTTCTTAAAGGTATCACTTCAGGAAACCTGGCAGACACATCCATTATTGTCAATAAATACTAATTTCCACTTTTAGTCTTAGGGAGGAGTCCTACACAATCAATCATGACCCTAGTATAAGGTTCTTCAAATGCTGGTATTGGGATTAAAGGCATTGAATTAATCAGTACTTTTGGTTTCCCTGTTACTTGACATGTATGACAGGTTCTACAGAATTTGACTACACCCCTATGCAATCCTGCCATAGAATTTCATGAGCAATCCTCAGAATCTCATTTCTATGCCCTAATAGAATAACAATCTGATGCACCTCACTCCAGCTTTCATTTGCTGATACGTGATCTGGCCTCCATTTTCCATTAAGATATCTCACTGAAGGTAATAAAATACTGGAATACATTTTGCTTCTGTTTCTGAATAAGCTTTCTGATATAACTGCTTTAATTGCAAATCATTTTTCTGTAACCCCACTAACCTCCTTGAGTTAAACATTTCAGTTGAATTGTCCTGTAGTCTTTCCTCCTGAACAATGTTATCGAACACAGTGCTAGCTAATTGGATTTCAACATCTTCTTCTTGCCTTTGAACTGCCTGTCATTCCTGTTTCAACCTATGTGCCTGTGACCTCATTACCACGCAATCTGGAAACAATCCAGGATGCTCCCTCTGTAACACCTCTGTTCAAAACACTTCTACAGGCTTTTCAACTACCCTAGGCATCAACCACATTTGTGATCTAGCTATATCATTACCCAGAATAAATTGAACACCTGCAATGGGCAATATTTCCACTACTCCAACAATAACTTCACCTGTCTTCCATTTGCTCTTTGAATTTACCTTCCACAACTGAATAGATTTAGCATCTCCATGAACCTCATTTATTATCACCTGCTCCTGCAATACTCCATCTGAACAACAAATATCACTATTCCACAACATTAAAGATTTACTAGCTCCCTTGTCTCTTAAAATTTTAAGATCTTTACCTACTCCACCCTGTACACATGGGAAGACTTTCCCTTCACACACAAAGTCTTTAAACATTTCTGCAACCTGCTCCTCAGAATTCTCTTGGGTAAATTGGTACATTCCCACTTCTTTACCTATCACTGATTCTTCCTGTTTTAACTGTACACAAACCACTAGTTTCTCCTGTGCCTAAACCTCAGAACCCCAAGTACTTTTACTTCCAGAGCTTTTCTATACCCCAATAATTCCAACAGATTTTCCCAGTAATTTCCAACATGCTGACTTCATGTGCCCTACTTTATTACAATGAAAACACCTCAATTTTCGAATGTCACTCCTACCTTCAGCACTTTATTATCCTGAGAAAATACTTCCTGGGAATTCCAGGCCACTCCTCCTCTTCCCTGACTACCCACCTTCCTTTCACTTTCCCACTTTCTATCCTTTTCCAATTTGAAAGGGTAAGGAGAAAAATGTTTAGTTCTATGAACTAACTCATAATCATCAGCTATTTCTGCTGCTTGTCTTACAGTTTGAACCCTCTGTTCCTCAAAATGAGTTCTTACTATTGAAGGGATTGAATCTTTAAATTCTTCCAAAAGAATTACTTCCTTAAGAGATGCAGATGTTGTCTCCATTTTTAAT
Source organism: Carcharodon carcharias (assembly GCF_017639515.1). NCBI lineage: Eukaryota > Metazoa > Chordata > Chondrichthyes > Lamniformes > Lamnidae > Carcharodon > Carcharodon carcharias. The sequence goes on from NC_054491.1 coordinate 20,139,921, forward strand.
GTCCATCAGTCAAAATTACTTTGTTTTACTCTCTCAAATTCAATATATGTTTGCCTGGGCTGTTCTCTCATATGCCTAAATTTCTGCCTGCATGCTTCAGGAACCAACTCATATGCACTCAAATAGTCTTTTTCACCACATCATAATTCACCAATACCTCTTCAGATAGCAAAGCATATACCTCATGCACTCTACCCAGCAACCTAGAGTATAAATGTGGCCATTTCATCTATTTAGCTATCTTCTAAAAATGAATTAAAGAATGCTTCAACATCTTTTTCCTCAAACTTTGAAAGAGCTTGTACAAATTTAAACGTCTCCCCACTGGGTTTTAGGTTAAAGGTTTTTCATCATCAGAACTCTCCTCAGAATCCATGATCTCTTTTTTAACTTCAGCCTTTTACATAGGTATCCTCTTTCTCTCTTCCTCTCTTTCCTGAAATTCCATTTCCAGCTTCCTTTCTTTCTCCTGCCTTTCTGCTTGCTTCCTTTTAAATACCATTTATCTTTCCTTTGCTTCTAATTCAAGTTTTTTCAGTTCCTTTGCTTGTTCAAATTCAAGATTCCTCAATTCAAACTAAAGTCTCACTACCTCCAGCTGTGACTCACTAGTGTCAGGTATCACTTCCACCTGTAGATGCTGTGCTATATACTTTTAATTATATCTGATTTCCTAGCCCCTGCAGGAAACCCCAATTTTAGCCTATCTGCCAACTTTGTTAACTTACACTTGGTTATTGCTTGGCTTAAATAGCCAAGTGGTTATGGTACTGGGTTTGTAGCACCAAGATCAAGAGTTCAAATCTCACAATGCAAACTATGAAACAATGTAACTTCATCTGAATAGGAACAGATGGAAATGTGTTTGTACTCGAAAGAGTTACTCTTGGTTATTTTTTTGCACCCCAATCAGAGTAATATCTTCTACTCCCAGACAAGACTTGGCAATTGCCAAAGCCATTTTGCAGTTCACCACTTCTAAAAAAATAACCTCACCAACTCCTGAATTCAAAGTGCTTATTGTACTCGTAACCTTAAGATTCACCAATTCCAAACCAATCAAGGAATTACAAATATTATCCTGCCAAGAGCCCCCAATTGTTTTGACACAGCTGTTGGTAAAGGCTGAGTTATTTAAAATCCCAGAGGGAAACTTTAAACAACTGTCAAAGCTATATTTTCAGTTATATTTGAGATGCAACATTGGATTCAGGAATGAAACCACCAAACCTCCAGAGGTTTTTATTTAAATTAAATTAAACATTTATTAATTTAACAAGGAATTAAACACATACACATGTCTATAAATTACTACCATAATAACGTTTAAACAAACCCCTAAATTAATCACTCCCAGGTAAATCCTCACCAAGGCAACAACAACCCATAGACTTTAAACAGACACCAGACAAAGCACATTTTATCTTTTTAATTTAAAATGAGGTCCCGTGCAATTTTTTTCCTTTGCAGACAGTGGTAGGCTGCTTAGATATTACATGCTTACAGACTGCTTAGATATTACATGCCTCTGACTTACACAAAACTCTTTTCTGTATATACCTAGTCCCTTTGAATGTAAATTCTTATTGTATCACCAGGCCCTTTGAACTCCACCTCTTCTAACAACAAAATCCCTATCATTAGTAATATAAACATACTGCTTGGTGTGTCCTAGCTAGTTGCAAGATTTCACCCCCAGTCTCTGAATGGTTTATTCAACAAAATGCAAATGTACCCTCTACCTTTCTGTTTATCATCTCAAAACTACTACACAAAGCACCCAGGCTAAGTGACTTTAATCCAGTTAAGACACACACTCAAACCCACAGGCCCTACTACAAGTCCAATTTAAAATAATTTCCAATCACATTATATACATTAATATCTTCATGACAAAACGCAACTGCAGACATGATGCTTAAACCATGAAGGACAAGAGTTCACTGTTTCCCTCACTGGGAGTTGGTGACCCATGTTATCTGATTTTGTTGACCGTGAAGAGGCAGAATCCACAATGGAGCAAAATTTTAATCTTCATCAACTGTTCCTTTTAAGGATTGCAGCTCCAATTTTGTAATGATTTGTTGTTGTTTGGGGTCCTGCACCTCTCGAATACTGGAATCTTTTTCATTCTCAATTGAGCGAATTATTTATTCAAGAAAAGCAGTCTTGTGGACTTTAACTCTGGCAGATAAATCCCAAAGTTGGTAAAAATATGCCTCTGTATGAAGAACCTAAAGGCTTAGGGCACAATCCTCAAGGTAAGGAGACAGACAGTAATTTATGGCACAGAAAGCCCGTCGGGCTCAATCCAATCAGCAACCTTCTCTCTCTCTCTCCCCATGGCCCTGGAAGTTTATTTCCCTCAAGTGCTAATCCAACTTCCTTATGAAATCATCCATTGTTTCCACTTTCACCACCTTCGTTGGCAGAGTGTTCCGGGTCATTACCACTTGCTGTTCAAAATAATTCTATGTCAAATCTGCCTTGAATCTCTTTTCCTAAACCTTAATTTTGTGTCCCCCACTCCTTATACCATCAGCTAATGGGAACAGCTTTTCTTTGTCTACCTTATCCAAATCTTTCTTAATTTTGTACCGCTCTCTCAAATCTCCCTCGAATCTCTTTTGCTCCAAGGAGAACAACCCCAGATTCTCCAAACTGACCTCGTCACGAAAATCCCTCATCCCTGGAGCCATTCTGGTAAATCCCCTCTGCACCTTCTCAAGTACGCTCACATCCTTTCTAAATTGTGGTGACACAATGTTGGCTGAACAAAAACTTTATAAAGTTTCAATATTCTGATGAAGAGTCATACGGACTCGAAATGTTAACTCGTCTTTCTCTTCACAGATGCTGTCAGACCTGAGTTTTTCCAGCAATTTTTGTTTTTGTATAACTTCCCTGTTTTTGTACTCACTATCTCTGCTTATGAAGTGAAAGATCCCATACACTTTGCTAATTACTCTCAAAATATGTCGAGTCATTTGAAATATCAAAAAAAAGCAGTTAAAACTGAAAATGTTTTAATAAATAATTCATTAATTTACAAAACAGGGACGTCAAGAAAGTTTGAATTGAAAAACTTTTCTCTATAATCCATTGTCCATTAACATAACGTCATTTAAACTGAGAAATGCTCTTGATAAACTTTCGGTTATGTTAATGTCCGATACAGGGATAGAGCAGGGAGACATGTCCTGAACAGTCTGAGCTGGAACACTGCACTCCTCCTGCTCCGAGGCCACGTTAGTCCTTGGTGTTTGCCTCTGATAACCTGAGGAGGTGATGATGCTTCCCTCACCATCGGCAGGTTCATTTATGGTATCGGGGATGCTTATGGAACAGGATTCCTTGGGCTGAGAGTTGTTCCGATCATCCCCTGGGCTGACATTCTGCTGGCTGCTTGACTCGGGCGTTTGCTGCATGTAGGGATTCAGCGGTTCACAGAACGAAGGAATCTGGCCTGATGAGTTACTCCCAATGTCGATCCCGCTGTCTAAGGAAGATGCCTCCTTGATTTTCAGCTCTGACCACAGATCATCCCGTTCCTGAATCTTACAGGGGCTGTTGAGAGTGCTGTCAGCAAACACCTGCTGCACCACCACATCTTCTATCAGGCTCAGGTAATCCATGATGCTCAAACACTTCTTGTTCTTGTCAAGAGATTTCTGTGAGAGGAAATAAATCACATATGAAGTCTAATCATAAATGTGTAAAAAAACAACTTCCATATAATTGTCATTTGGTAGTACAGAACTTGAGTATTGCTGAAAAAAGAAACATTTTGTTGAAGCTTCTGTCAAAACGATGTTGTGTTCCCTGATGTTGCATTCCTGCAAACTGCCCTGATGAGTGCAAGGCGAAAAGCTTTGACAAAATGTCTCTTTTTTCAGCAATACTCAACTTGCATGTCATGAAATATCACGAGAAGGGGGCAGTTCATCTTTGACAAAAGAGGCCATCGATGAACTGGTGGGGGGGAGCAGTTGGCAGGGATGCAGCGATCACTTTATGCCTGTTTTGGGGACTGTATTGCAGCAGGTGGACACAGGCTGTGTGCCCCTATCCAAAGGCCCGAAATTGAGTTTGGGCCTCACTAACATAATCCCAGTGAGCTGTCTGTGCCTCCACAGGCAGCATGTGCATTAGAGAAGATGAATATCATACTGTGTTATCACTGGTAACAGCCTGAAGAGGTAGAGCAGCCAGGATATGGTGGAGTCATGGTTTCCTTCTTCTAAAAGAAACTTTACCCTTTGTTGGTGGCTGTAGGATAGTCCTGAGTGGAATTCACAAGGACATTTATTTTTAATGCAGGTCAAGTATCCATTATCTGAAATCCTCCAGGCCGATTGCATTTCGGATTTCAGATAATTTGGGTTTTCGGATACTATATATAAACTTACATCACAATAGCCTAAGCCTGGGTTAGCTATAGTCTAAAGTAAATGAAATAGCTAGAAAATTAAGATGTATCACTGAATAATAAATACAGGGTACCTGTAATAAGTTTCTTTTTGACACATTCATCACAAAATTCACCAGGTAAACAGTGCAGACAAATAACTGGACTTCCTGTGCTGAAGGTCAATGAGGTTCAAAAATAAAATGCAGTTTTTGGATGTTTTCAGATTTACAGATAAAGGATACTTGACCTGTAGTAATTTGTAAGGAGGGCAGGTTTCTTTCCTGAGATATGAAGGATACTAAACAAGATTTAGGAAGCCAGGATGCTTTCAGACAAACCAGGGCAGCAGAATAGGAAGGCACAGGGTCATGGCAAATTTAGGGTAGATGTCTCCACACACGGGGTGATCTGCAGCAGGCTAGGATGGGCAGGTGAAGCTGGCTCACTGAGCTCATTTAAAATCCAGTTCAAAGCTGTTTTGAGGAGATGGTAAGGGTGGGATTTGGGGAAGAGAAGATCAGGTGGAAACCTAATTCTCTAAATTTGAATTTGTGCATTGTTGAAAAAAACGAAACATGCTGTCAAAGCGTTTTGTCTTGTACTCATCAGGACAGAATTTGCAAGGATACCAATTCTAAAGGGGACAACAATGTACACTGCATGAGAAGAAAGTGCTGATTGGTTGGCAAGTGGATTCTGATTGGTAGAGGCATTGCTATGGAGAATGCACCTGGGAGCATTTAACTGCCAAGCTATTGCTTAAATTCAAACCAGGAAAGGTTGGCTCTGATTGATCAAAGCATTGTAACAGGGAATTATTTTCAAATTATTTTAGCCAAAAAGGTTTCCTAATTTTTCAGTGAGTAACAAGGGAACTTACCAGAACCACTGGGATTGTGCTTTGTTTCTTCAAGTAACACCAGCAGGACATTCCTAGGCAAAAGCTGAGTGTACATAGTATGAACACAGCACTGATGACGCCAAAGGTGATATTGACTGAAGTGTCCGAGTCTATACAAAGAAACAGGAAACTCTCATTAGCAGAAGAAATATGCAGAAAGTAATGACAATCTTTTTCAGATGCAATTAGAAAAGGAGGCCATTCAGCCCCTCAAGTTTGTTACCATTCAATGAGATCATACTAATCTGTCTCTTAGTTCCATCTCACCTGCATTGGCTCCATTCCCTTCATGCCCTTGTCTAGCAAAAAACTATCAATCTCAGATTTTAAATTACTAATTGAGCAATTACCTACTGCTTTTTGTGGGAGAGAGTTCCACACTTCTACTGTCTTTTTTAAGAAGAAGTGTTTCCTAACTTCCCTCCTGAATTGGCTGATTTTAAAGTTATGCTATCTGCAACTGTTGTACATACACGGCTCCATTCAGAAAAATATAACTAATGAATGGAGGGAACCATCGTTGCCAGATTGTGAGACGGACCTCGTTTATGAAGCCACCAATAAAATGCATCATCACATCGTGGATTATGGATCAAACTGATGTCCGTTTCATCAGCATGTCTACACAGGAGAGGTTTTGCCAGATAGTTAAAAGAAGAACTTGCATTTAAGTAGCATCCTCATGGTCCAATTAGCCAGTGAATTCCTATTGAAGGATAGTAATTGTTGAAATGTAGGTAAATGTAGTAGCCAAATTGTGCACAATAAGGCCTTATAAGCAGCAACAAATGACCAGGTAATTTGCTCTTAGTCAAGTTGTTTGAGGGATAAATATTAGCCAAGACACAGAAAACTTCCCTGCTCTTCTTTGAATAGTCTAGTGAGATCTTTTATATCAGGATCTTGCTTTAATAATTATTAATTAGTTTTATCCAAAAGACATGCAGTACTGTACAGTGCTCCCTCAGTATTGCAATGAGGTGTCAGCCTTAGACTATGGCTCAAGTCCGGGAGTGGAACTTGAACCTTCTGACTTAGATGTAAGAGTGCTAGAAACCGAGCCACAGCTGACACTTTCTTCACAAAGGAGCATTCCCTTTAAAGTCCTGGTAATGCACAAGTCTTCAAGTGTAACAAGCCAAGCTGTGGTGCGGGTTTGCATTTCTATTCTCAGCTTTGCTACTGGACCTTAACAATATGGATTTGGTCAACTTGACAGCCCAGTTCTCTGACTAGCCTTCTCAGTCTGCACTGATATGAGGCACATGCAAATAATAAAAGTAATATAAATTGGGAATTGATGGCACATTCAATTAACTACTTTACCTGGGTCTCGGAATGGGATTGTTGCACATTTCTCTTCCGTGACATTCCCTTCTCTTGGATCGTTATTCAGTTCTGCTCTCACACTGATGCAGTAGGTTTCACCTGGTTGCACTGTGGTTTTGTCCAATTCTCTTGAGCTCGTAATTTGTTCAGACTGTTGGAACACATGCAGAAGACGCATTAGAGAAGTCAACCAGCAGCATAAACATTTCAACACAGTGGCAAGTCCCATCACAATCCTCTCAGGATTTGCGAGATTTAAAAAAGTTCAAAACAAGCATTCTATAGAACAATAAGAGACCACTGTTCTGTTGAAGGGTCATTCGGACTCGAAACGTTAACTGTGTCCCTCTCCGCAGATGCTGCCAGACCTGCTGAGTTTTTCCAGGTATTTTTGTTTTTGTGTTGAATAAGAGACCACTGATTGGCTTGCAAGTCAGTCTCTACTAATGATGACGATTGTTCTATAGTTTGAGTAGTAATTCCTTTTGAGTGCAAAACAGATTAGATTCATCATCTGATTTGTCACTCAGAGTGATTAGGCTAGCACTAATCATATTCATAAAGGTTGGCAGAATACAGAAGTTAATCTGTAAGGCCAAAGCAGAACAAAAGCAACCGGTGACTTTGGACACATGGTTCCCACAGTTCTCCACCATTGGGGGTTTTCTCACCTCATGTCTCAATCTGTTGTAGACTCATTGCTAAGGATTGATAGTTGTAATCAGTCAACCACTCAATTATTGTTGCATCATGTGACTACCAAGATATTAGACACTGAACTAGATCGGCTTGATCTTTGTTTGTCTAACAATTCCTAGGTTCCTTTCAGTTAGCATTTTATCCAAATCTAACAGGTTTGCTAGCAAGAGCATCACTTGGCAGCATCACGCCCTAATATTGTGCAGCCAAGACAGCTCAGTCCCCTGCTCCACTGATGACGTGCTTCCTCATACCTGTCAGTGCAGTTGCACTGAAAGGAATCTGCAGCCTCTCCCACTGTTCCAGCTCAATCATGGACCGTTGAGAAATAGGAAGATGGTTTAATGCAGGGCTTGCCAACACATCAATCACGAGCAACTCGTAGTTCACCATCTGCCAATGAGTAGCTTGCATTAAGATTTGGAAAAATAACCAATAGTATTACTGGATTCAAGTCATATAATTATTTTTCTGCCGCAAGCTAACTATTTTGCCAATTTTTGTATACAACACTGGCGCCTGAGTCAGCGTCAAGCCCTAAGCGTGGCTCCGATCACCATAAGTAATAACACAAGTGACAATTGTGACCTGCCATAAGTGAGGATCGACATAATTCGAGGACCATCTGTACCAGCACAACCCTGCCATGCAGCGGGGAAAATAACCTACCCTTGTTAACATCATGGATGCAGAGACATGTCCATCCCAACAAAAAGGCAAAAGACGTATTATTTCCACCAAGGGTGAGAGAACGTTTTTTTTGTTTTCAAGCATTAAAGATAAGTGTGCCTGTTTAATCTGCAGTGTCAGAGTCACAGTGCGGAACAAAAAGCAAATGTTGAGAGGCATTTTCCAAAATGTACACAAACATCTTGAGATGGATTTTCTTACAGGAAGCAGCCAGTGGTCACAAAAAGTGAACTAAAAGCTGAAGTGCAGATACAACAATTTTTTTTTTTTAAACGAAACCAACCAACAAAGCTAATGCGTCAAGAGGCATCTTTCAAAGTAACTCCTTATTTCACCAAGAACAAGGCAACATTTACAAATGGTGTGATCGTAAAGGGCGCGATGACTCTGATGGCCAAGTCCTTATTCAAAGGTTGCAAAAAATCAGTCCTGGAATTATGTCTGCCATTTTAGGAGTGCAGTTAGGAACAAACACCATTACAAAAAAGTATCTACATTATTGGCTGACATGATGGAGCAGCTGGAGAGGGATTTAAGTACATGCAAGTGGTCTCCTAGTTAATGGGATGAATTGGTTGACACAAGCAATATTGCCCAGTTGGCAGTGTTCATTCGAATGGTGTTTGAAGACTTCACCATTAAAAAGAAGAATTCTTGACATTGTTGCCTCTGAAATCCACAACCAGGAGAATTGATATCTACAAGAGGTCAAGAATTATTTCACAAGGAAGAATGTGCCGTTGGAGAAGCTAGTGGCAATAACAAACAATGGTGCACCAGCAATGACTGGGCATCATGCTGGTTTCATTGCAAGTTATAAGGAGACCCCGATTTCCCTCATTTCTTGAACTACCACTGCATCATTCATCAGGAGGCAATTTGTGACAAAGTAACAGGGTCTGAACACGTTACGTCTCCTGTTGTTAGAACTATTAATTCAATTCGTGCAAAGGCCAAACAGCACTGAAGCTTCAAGTCATTTCTCGACCAACTGTCAGCCAAGTATGGCGATATTTTGCTGCATACTGAAATCCGGTGGCTTGGCAGAGGACAGATGCTGTGTCGGTTTCTTTCACTTTTGCCAGAAATTAAAGCTTTCGTGGAGTCAAGAAACAAAGATGCTGCCCAATTATCAGACATTGCGTGGCTGCTTGATTTGGTATTTCTAACAGATGTGACAGAGAAATTGAACACCCTGAGCTGTGAATTGCAAGGGAAGGGGAAGGCAATTGCTGACATGATTAGCGCAGTGAAAAGCTTTCAAGTCGAAACTTAACCTTTGGGTATGGCAAGTGCAGAAGAGGAAAATGCAACTTTTTCCTTCTGTGCTCCAAATGCTGGCAGGAAATGAAGCTGCTGCTGGGCTCCTGGACATTGCTGAGTACAGTGATCCCCTGACCAGGCTTGACCAAGAGTTCATTGACAGATTTAGTGATTTTGAGCAGCTGGATCCCCACCTGATGTTTCTTTCAAAACCCTTCATGGAAGTAGATGTTAGTGACATTTCTGAACAAATTAGTGCGCTGTTTAACCTTGATTGTGTCACAATGGAAAAGGAGATGGTCAGCCTTCAAAATGACCTTCTGTGGAAATCAAGGCAATCTGCCAACTTCTGGAGTCTTGTGGATACTGAGAAGTACAGTAACATCCTCACAGCAACAATGAAAGTGACTTCCCCGTTTGGTTTCACCAATCTTTGCAAACCCGCCTTTTCAGACATGAGTTTCGTCAAACCCAAATTTCGAATGCATCTGAGCGACGAGTAGCTGAATGACTCCATCGGAGATGCCCTCTCAGGGTACACACTAGATTACACAGCACTGGTGGACACTATGCAGTGTCTAGTTTCACATTGAAATAAAGGTTAAGAATCAATTTTCTTCATTTTAAATATATATTTTTGTAATTCAACTGTAATAACTTAATTATGTACCTTTATCAATCCATATATTTTCAATATATGTTTTAGTAGCTCGGGATATTTTTCTTTAATCAGAAGTGGCTATCATTAAAGAAAAGGTTTGCATCCCCTGGTTTAATGTATAGCCTGTTGGAGGATGATGCACATTATGAGCGCCACATCTCCACGTTCCAGATGCTCCCAAATGAGGAGCAATGAACAGACCCATGGTTGCAATCGGAGGAGGAGTGATCAGAGCCCTGGGAGCACCCCCCCACCACACACACCCCGCCCCCAGTCATCCCCCACCCCCTAATATCTCTTGTGCTTTGGTCAGATTTTGCTCCTGTGAAGCATTTCTGATATGTTACTAGATTAAAGATGTTATATAAAATACAAGTCGTTATGAGCAAAGGATACTCCAAGCGCCCAGGCTCTGAGAACCTGTACTCACACAGGTGGAGGTATAATTGGCCATATTGTCCTCTCCAAGGAATGGGGATGGTGATGTCCAGCTACAGCTAATCATTGACCAGTGACTCCTTCTACAATGCACTTGAGTATGGCCTGGGTAGGGCTGGATTTGGGGTGGTTAGATTGGGCTGGTCTGTAACCACCCTGCTTTGTCCAACACTCTCCCAACATTCAGAGTCATTCAGGCTCACAGACAAAGAACACTCAGTTATTTGGGCTAAGGACCAGCACATGTTAAATACTCATCCTTTCTGGAAGGAAAGAGGGTAGGGTGGTGAGGGGAGAGTTGCAAACTTGGCAGGGTGAGGGCAGAAGGAGAGAATAACAATGTGTGACTTTAGCAATCAGCAAAAATGTCAATTTTATAAAACAAAACACTCCCACATGGTCAGGGGATTTCAACTAGCAGACCTCCATGAGCTCTTACCTGGTTAGTGTTGTTCTCACGGATATAAACACTATACATCAATGATTCGCCAAAGAGCTCCTCCATCGACAGGTTTCTTCCTCCCGTATGTAAGGTAGGTGGGGAGATCCTGACTCTAATCACGTTGTGTTCTGCTTTAATAGTAAAGGATGGCAAACCCAAAGGGACTGAAAGCAAATGAAATGCAAAATTAAATACAGTTCTACAGCCAAAATGAAAGTAAATGTGTCAGTGAGCTGGTGCATCAATGAGAGATGAGTTTTTTTTGAAATATTCTTTTCATGGGATGTGGGCATCACTGGCAAGTCCAGTATTTGCCCCAATTGCCCGAGTGGCTTGCTAGGCCATTTCAGAGGGTAGTTAAGAGAGTCAACCACATTGCTGTGGATCTGGAGTCACCCAGACAGGGTAAGGATAGCAAATTTCCTTCCCTAAAAGGACATTAGTGAACCAGATGGGTTTTTACAACAATCAATGATAGTTTCATGGTCACCATTACTTAGACTAGCTTTATATCACTGATTTATTGATTGAATTTAAATTCCACCAGCTGCTATGGATTTGAACATACAATTAGGAGCAGGAGTAGGCCACTCGGCCCCTCAAGCCTGAACTGCCATTCAATAAGATCATGGCTGATCTGAATGTAACCTCAACCCCACATTCCTGATAACCTTTCATTCCCTTGTTAATCAAGAATCCATCTAGCTCTGCCTTAAAAATATTCAAAGACTCAGCCTCCACCACCTTTTGAGGAAGAGAGAGTTCCAAAGACTCTATGCCCTCTGAGAGAAAAAATTTCTCCTCGTGTCAGTCTTAAATGACCAACCCCTTATTTTTAAACAGTGACCCCTAGTGAACCCATGTCCACACAGCATTAGCCTGGCCCTCTGGATTACTAGTCCAGTGACATTACCACTATGTCACCATCTCCCCTAAGTGTCTCGATAAGCCTGCATTAGCCAGTCAGTGAGAGCATGGCAATGAGTGTGAATGTCAGCAAGCACGTCATTGAGGGCGAATATGTCAGTTTGTGTGTCAGTGAGTGTGAATGTGTGCACAAGTAAAACCTGTGGGACAGTGAGCGTGAGTGTCTGTGTTGCTGTGTCAGTGAGTGTTAATGCATCGTGTGTGTGTGTGTGTGTGTGTGTGTGTGTGTGTGAATGAATGTGACAGTGAGCAGTGAGTGATAATGAATATGTGGGTCTTGCTGTCTACTATTTAAAGATTTGGTGTAAGCCAGGCAGATAGGAACATAAAAAAAGGAGCAGGGGTAGGCATGCAGCTCCTTGAGACTTTCCCCCATTCAATAAGATCATGGGCTCAATTCCAGTTTCCCACCTAAATTAATATCCCCCAATTCCCTTTGAGACCAAAAACCTATTGATCTCAGCATTGAATAAACTCAATGAATGAGGTAGAGTGAAGAAATTTCTCATCCCCATCTTAAATAGTCAACCTCTTTTTCTGAAACTTTGATGTCTAGTTCTAGAGTCTTCAGCCAGAGGAAGCAGCCTCTCAGCATTTACCCTGTCGTCCCCTCAAAATATTAAAAGTTTCAATAAGATCACCACTCATTCTTCTAAACTCCGAAGAGTTTGCACTCAACCTCTCATCATAGGTCAACCCTCTCATGACTCTAGTGAGCCTTCACTGGAGTGCCTCCAAGGCAAGTATATCCTTCCTTAGATAAGGAGATCAAAGGTCCCAGGTTTGATCTGTGCTGAGGTAACCGAAACCAGTCGAGTCACAGTTTGGACTACAACTGCCTCAGGGGCTACCAAGGAAAAAAATGTCAGCCCACTTTCGTGCTTATGATTTTGAGTTTCAGCAGAGGATGTGTTTGGTCTCAGCGCCACTATCCCCACCCTGGAGGTCAGGTACAAACACAAGATGCTTGTTTCGTTCTGAGTGTGTTCATCTCAGTGGCTAACACTTCCAGTTTCCTAAAACCCCTTCAAAAAAAAACATAACTATTAAGCAAACTATTTAAAAATTCACATCCAGTCCCCAAGTTTCAATTATTGCCATTTGAACTGAAAACTATTCCTCAACCGTTCTGAGCATCAGAACAGGTTGGGGTTATATGCGATTTTGTGCGAGAGCTCACTTACTGGAATCCTGGGGTTTAAAATGTTCCGATTTTTTCCATTTTGAGGTTATGTTGCCATTAACGCTTCTGACAATGGCGATGATCTCCACTTTAAGATCCCAGGTCTCCTGTGTGAGGTCACAATGACAGTGGGAAATGCCTGTGCAGTGCTTCACTGGGATATATGTCTCATTGTATTCATACCTGTGGGTCAGTGAGGAGACTGATTAACTTCTGCATGTTATTAACAAAAGGCCAAACCTTCCCTGAAAATTCCCTCCTTCCTTACTTCTATTTCGATTTCATCACTCTGGTTGGAATACATTCCAGGAGGTTTCATCAATGGATGAGGATTCAGTGAGGGATTCAACAATCGTAATGCCAATGGATGTCAAGGGGTGGTGGTTAGATTCTTTTTTATTGGAGACAGTCATTCTCTGGCACTTGTGTGTCACAAATATTACTTGCCACTTATCAGCCCAAACTCAAATGTTGTCCAGGTCTTGCTGCATGTGGGGCAGCAATTGCTTCATTATCTGAGGAGCTGCAAACGTAATTGAACACAGCACCATATCTTCCTGGTAGTATTACAAAGATCAGACAACATCACCAACATGGACCGTAAGAGGAGCCTGTTGTGGAAGTGAGGTTGTTGAGTTAAGTGAGGTGTACCAATATCAAACAACACCTTTTAAATGGTGTTTAAACTGAGGCCTCATCTTCCCTCTCAGGTGGATGACACTGTTTAGAAGTCCAGGTCATTAATATATAGCAAACAGAATGTTGGAGAATGGGATCTCCAAGTTTTTAAAATTTATTCTTTCACAGGATGTGAACATTGCTGGCTGGGCCAGCATTGTTGCTCATCCCCCTAATTGCCCTTGTGAAGGTGGTGGTGAGCTGCCTTCTTGAACCGCTGCAGTCCATGTGATGTAGATCTACCCAGTGCTGTTAGGGAGGGAGTTTACAGACAGACAGACAGGCAGACAGACAATCTGTAACTTCTACATCAAACTCAAAAATATAAACAGTGAGGCAACAATGAGTTTTTGGAGGAACGCAAATATCTTCATGTGGGGGCTAACTGCTGACTCCCAGTCAAACCAATACCAAGTAAGATTAAACTGTACACTGCTCTGCCTACACAAGAGCACTTTTCCCAAAATAGTGCAGGCACAGCTCAGCGTGTGGCAAGTGACTGGCTACTTATGGGCCATTTCCTGATATGAGCTCCCGAAGGGTGAAGCTATGTACTTGCAGCAATCGGTTAACGTAGCTCATACTCTACAAGAAGTAGGTTACAAAGTGTGTTTAGAAGTAGTTGTTATAGTTCAGAGGGCCCTTTGGATATTTTGATCTTTCCTGTTGTGGCTTATGATGCCGTGTCGACCACTGTTTCGGCTGCTATGTTGAAATCGTTCTCTTGTATCTGCTACTTAATGCTTTGCCGAGCTGTGTCCGTTATTACAACACACAAGGGCTTGTCATCACTGTGGAAAAATCTTAAACATTTCTATGCTTGGGACACAGGTCACTCCCAAAATTGCAACGTCACTCGTACAGTACACAGCACCAGCGCAGGCCAGTACAAACTGAAAATAATCGATCAATCAGGACAAAAACAAAAATACCCTGGAAAAGCTCAGCAGGTCTGACAGCATCTGCGGAGAGGAACACAGTTAACGTTTCGAGTCCGTATGACTCTTCAACAGAACTAAGGAAAAATAGAAAAGAGGTGAAATATAAGCTGGTTTAAGCGGGGGGGCGGGTGGGACAGGTAGAGCTGGATAGAGGGCCAGTGATAGGTAGAGATTGCCAAATGTTGTCATAGACAAAAGGACAAAGAGGTGTTGATGGTGGTGACATTAGCTAAGATATGTGCTAATGATGACATTAAGGGTAGAAAGCAGGACGAGCAAGGGACAGATAACTCTAGTGGGGGTGGGGTGGGGTGGGGGGAAGGGATCAAAATAAGCTAAAAAGTGATAATCCATCAGGATGTAGTCTCTGATACACTGATGTGGGAGATTAGCATCACGAATATCTCTGATCTCACTTGTGACTGGTCTTTCTCTTAATCATTAGGTTAATCTCCACATAAAGATATGCACGTTCCTCTCACTTCACCATGTCTAAACACAGAATTTGCTGTGGATAAAAACAAAAAAACTGCGGATGCTGGAAATCCAAAACAAAAACAAAAACAGAATTACCTGGAAAAACTCAGCAGGTCTGGCAGCATCGGCGGAGAAGAAAAGAGTTGATGTTTCGAGTCCTCATGACTCGAAACGTCAACTCTTTTCTTCTCCGCCGATGCTGCCAGACCTGCTGAATTTGCTGTGGAGCCTGCTGATTATCTATCAGCCTGCAGTGCCTAACCCCAACACTCTGTTGATATTTTTAAAAATAAAAATACCTGGAAAAACTCAGCAGAAGAACAGTTGAAGGGTCATACGGACTCGAAACGTTAACTGTGTTCCTCTCCACAGATGCTGTCAAACCTGCTGAGTTTTTCCAGGTATTTTTATTTCTGTTTTGGATTTCCAGCATCCACAGTTTTTTGCTTTTATCACTGTTGATATATATTAATGTGTACATTAGCAATGGCACTAATATGACACCAAGGTTGCAAACAATTTGGTTCAGTTGTAGACAGTTGCTAGGGAGAGGAATGGAGTCATGATGAGCAAATGAGTTTGTGGCAGGGACCCAACACAATAGCTTTGGTCTTTCCAGTATTTAGTCAAAAGGCTGTAAATAGGAAGTATACGGGATCCTTGGTTTTATTAATAGAGGAGTAGAGTATAGACGTATGGATGTTACT
This sequence comes from Carcharodon carcharias, assembly GCF_017639515.1. Lineage (NCBI taxonomy): Eukaryota > Metazoa > Chordata > Chondrichthyes > Lamniformes > Lamnidae > Carcharodon > Carcharodon carcharias. Next base: position 20,155,668 of record NC_054491.1, read on the forward strand.
CTAAAATACAAACAGCAAAACTCTGAAAATACTGAGCAGATGAGGTCTGCTGCATATTATCAGTATATTCTGTTTATATTTCAGGTTTCTAGCATCCACAGTATTTTGCCTCTGAGGTTTCGCCAGTCCTTTATAAAAACACAGCTGTAGCTGGAATATCATAATCAGTTCTACAATCCAAACTTTAGAAAGGATGTCAAGGCTTTACAGAGATTTACTAGAATAGTACCAGGTAGGGTTTTCCAACTGTGATTAAATGTATTTCTGCAGGTTTCATCACATGACTTTCCACCCCCCGCCCCACGCCACTCATTATGTTGGCCAAGAGATCCATCCTTGTGACGCACTAACGTCCTACTCCAATCGGAAAGCAAAAATACCCATTACCCAATGGGATGTTGCTTGACTGTCAGCCAAACAGCATTTTTTGTCCCAATTTCATTATTTTTATCTCTGGTAAAGAAAAATGTTCAAAGAAAATGACAAAAAAACACAACAATCTTTTTTAATGTCCCGATGATTTATTTCCAGGATTGCACACAGCAGTGTCCTGGAGATTAATCTTCAATTTCTGGAGACTCCGGGCCAATCCTGGAGGGTTGGCAACCCTATAATCAGAATTGAGGGACTTCAGTTACATGAAATAACACTGTGGTTGTTCTTAGAGCAGAGAAGATTAAGAGGAGATTTGATAGAGGTGCTCAAACTTATGAACGGCTTTGAATCATCAACCACATCATCACTAGAACAGATGATTTGGTCATTTATGTCATTGTTGTTTGTGGGATCTTGCTGTGTATAAATTGGCGGCTGTGCTTCTTACAACAGTGACTACACTTCAAAAAGTGCCTCATTGGCTGTGAAAATTGGGACATCATGAGGTGATGACAGGCGCTACAGAAATTCAAGTTATTTTCTTCTTTCATCCACACCTACTTCTCTCAACAACCAGCCCCACAAACTCAATCGGTTCTGAGGTCAGGCTCAGGATCTGGTGACTGGGTGTTTTTTTCCAAATTACAGGACATGTGAAGCACATGATCAGCAAAAACCCCTTTGGTTTTTGTTTCTCTTTTTTAAGGTTTCTGCAAACTTTCCAACTCTCGGTTTGAAAGGTCACATCAAACTGAAAATAGGAAATTGTTATGGGAAGAAACAGGTGAATCAATTTGATGTGGTTCTCAATGTTACAAAATAATATCTTCAGTAAAAGGTTTAGTCTATCCTGTCTCTTTTACTGATTAGATGTTTTCTTGTGTTAAAGACACTAAACTGTCACTGGGGAGCAGGCTCCATAGATAACAAGTGACCTCCAGCACGTCACACAATTGATTCTTCCCTATCAATGAATCCATAAAGCAAGCGGTGGCAGGATAATTTCAGAGAAATTCATCATCATACAACCTGTGATATCAACATTTAAAATAAAAAGTTAAAGGAAGAATTTTCATTTCTCATAACAACTTCCACAACCTCAGAACATCCCAAAGCACTTCATGGACGATGAAGTACTTTTTTTCAAGCAAGAGTCACCGGTGTAATGTAGAAAACACCACAGCAAATTGTGCACAGCAAGCTCCCACAAACAGGAGGTAAATGACCAGATAATTTGTTTGCTTTTTTTAAGTGACACTGGTTGAGGACAAATATTAACCAGGACGCTGGGAGAACTCACCTACTCTTCTCCAAATGGGAGATGGGATCTTCTGTGACCATCCAAGAAAGGAAACAAGGTCTCGGTTTAACATCTCATCCAAAAGACAGCAGCTCCAACAGTGCTGCACTCACTCTGTACTGAGCTGCAGTGTGAGCCAATTTTTATTTGTTCCCAAGTCTCTGGAGTGGGGCTTAAACCCATGACCTTCCAACTCAGAGGTGAGAATGCTCAGTGTTCCCACTGAGCCACAGCTGACACCTATTTGACCTTGAAGGTCCTATCCTACCTGAGCCCGATTCTCTTTGCCCCCATACCACTTCCTAGCGGGGCTGGGTTGGCTGGTGGGGAGGGGGGAGGAGCGAGGGGAATGCACCGAATATAGGTCAGGAGCAAAATATCTGGTTGTTTCCCCTCTCCATCCCCAACCCGCTTGAACCCGAGGTTCATTGAGGTCAACTGTAGATCAACCTTACATTCTTCTACTTACTCCTAACTTGTGAGAAGGTGAAAGGAGACTCCTATACCTTAAGTACTGCACGTCATATCGAATGATCTGTGAATAATTCTGCGCTGGATTCCAGTGTAAGATGTTTTTGGCATTCGCAGAAGTGAAATAAAGATTTCTGGGAGGCTGCAGGATGGCATCAGTCCCTGTAAGAATATTTTAAAAGTTTCAATTAATTTAGGCAGCACATTTTCAATCAAGTGTGAGCTCACTCTGCAAATGAATCACAGTTTAGCCAGGAGCCCTCAGGACATCAGCATATCATTTGGAATCATTTTTCTGTTACTGGAGAATGAGAGGAGTGAATGGCACTAAAGTTTATAGAAAGCAAATAAACAATGTTACAGGTATTGGGATCGTTAGCTCCCTAGAAAAGCATACTTGGATTTGTATGACACATCCCTTCTGGGAAATTTTTGCTGTAATTGTCCATTATAGAGACATGCTCAAATTAAAATCTGGACAAAATTAAAAATCACTTCTTAAAAACCACAACCATTTGTGTTGAAGAAATTTATACACCTCAGGACTACACAGGCCAGAAAGCAAAAGGTTTGACCCCACTTTCCTGATCTAGTGTTGAGCTTAACAAGTGAACTGCTTTACAAAAATCAAACTATCCTTTAATTGCACAATGGCTTAACTGGTAATGTCAGCATGTAAAATCCCTGGTTTCAGGGGTTGGGGCAGTGGGGTGGGGGGGGTGAGTGGTGTGGCTGAATTCATATTGCATATTAATGGAGTTTACTTCACTCAACTCCTGTTAGTACTGCTGGAGCCAATGGGTTTGACCAAAAATGGGAGCGATCTCCTCTCTTGTTGTCCAGTAGAGTATAAGAGCCCAGTGGTTATGGCAACACAGTTTACAAAGAATTATAGTAACATAGAGCTTAGGCGCAGGAGTAGGCCATTCAACCATTTGAGCCTGCTTCACCATTCAATAAGATCACAGCTGATCTAGTTGTGAATTACATTGAATTTACAGCACAGAAACAGACCATTTCGCCTAAACATCTCTGCCAGTATTAATACACCTCCCAACCAATTTAATCTAATCCTCTCTTTCTCCCTCATGTACTGATCTAGCCTCCCCTTAAATACATCTATGCTATTTGACTCAACTACTCAATATGGTAGAGAGTTCCCCATTTTCACTAATCTCTGGGTAAAGAAGTTCTTCCTGAATTCTTTACTCGATTTATTAGTGACCCTCTTATATTAATGGACCCTAAGTTTGGTCTTCCTGACAAACAGAAACACCTTCTCTGCATCCGCCCTATCAAATTCCTTTATAATTTTATTGATCTCTATCAGGTCACCTCTCATCTTATGACTTTGAGAGTTCAAATCCCACTGTAGCAGGTGGTGAAATTCAATTCAACAAATTTGCAGATTAGTGGCTAATTAGTTATAATAACCAAGCTCAGCTAGTTCACCAACAAAACTGGTCCTGGCTTTCATGACAAGTATGGAAATGCTATCCTGTTCGGAGGATTAGCATTCTGTGTTACAGTCTGGAGTTACGTTACGATGCAGACTGGGCTCACATGTAATGTATCTTCTGTTGGCAAGATCACCCCTCAAAATTGGAGGGAAGACTAGAGGAATGGACCAAGTGTCTGCAAGAAATTGAGTAGAGATGGGCTGGGTTGCAAATTTGCTTCTAGGTTCATGGCTTCTGCTGTACCGACTACCTCTGTATATTGGGTCTCATAGTAAATCAATAAATCATGGAAACTTTTTTTAAAAATCCTACCGCAGCAGCTGATGAAGTTTGAGTTCCATTAAAAAAAAATCTTGCCAGCTCTACCAGATCTGACCTGTGGTTGCCTCTTCATGCCCCCTGGCAACTAGGGATGGGCAGTGTTACCCACCTCCCAGAAAGAAATAATTTAAAAATCTGCCCCCTGCTTCAGACGTGTAGAATTTATTGGCTATTGTCTTCACACTGGCTATGAAGTGCCTGGTCACCAAAAGTCCCAGGAACATAGCTAGAGAAATACCAAAAGATTTTAGGGCCAGTGTGGCTTACTTTAGATGATCTTAGCCTCTAGAACAACTGGGGAACTCAGAATTTTTTTCATTTATTCGTTCATGGGATATCGCCGTCACTAGCTAGACCAGCATTTATTGCCCATCCCTAGTTGCCCTTGAGAAGGTGGTGGTGAGCTGCCTTCTAGAGCTTTCCTTCTCTATTTGGAAGTATCTAGCCTCTGCTAAGCACCTCCTTTAGATAAAAGGCATTGAGATTAGTAACTTGTTTTATAGAGAATCAATGTAAATTTCTTGTGGTGTAGGTACACCCGCAATGTTGTTAGGGAGGGAGTTCCAGGGTTTTGACCCAGTGACAGTGAAGGAACAGTGATATATTTCCAAAGTCAGGATGGTGAGTGGCTTGGAGGAAAACTTGCAAGTGGTGGTGTTCCCATGTGTCTGCTGTCCTTGTCCTTCTAGTAGTAGAGGTCACGTGTTTGGAAGGTGCTGTTGAAGAAGCCTTGGTGAGTTGCTGTGGTGCATCCTGTGGATGGCTGCCACTGCTGCCACTGTGCTTCAGTGGTGGAAGGAGTGAATGTTTAAGGTGGTAGATAGGGTGCCAATCAAGTGGGCGGCTTTGTCCTTCTCATTCCCAGCAACCCTGAGGTTTGGGTTGAAGGGAGGGGGGCAGATTTTGATTCTGCTCCTCATTGGTATTCAGTGACTCCTGCACCAGGCGTACATGGTTGCCAGATGAGGGTCATGTTTAACTATGACATTCCCACAGCTCAATAAGTTGCTGGGTCATTGCCAAGGCTCACATAATGACCAGTAACATTAGGTATTGTAGGGAATCCATATCCAATCCCATCAGCACAATGAGGAAACATAATGGAAAATTTACAACAATTATATGAGCTAAGTAAGTTACTAGGGACTGAAAGCGGATGAAGATAGCGGAAGTACCTCGTCAAAATATTAGCAACATCTCCACACAGGTAAACGTGAAGATTTCAGGCATGGGCTTTTATTGTTTAAGTATTGCCTGTTTAATATCTAGCAACGTTTGAATCTAGTAACAATACATGAGCAACCAACTGAGAAATTGCTTGCACCAGGGTCCCATCAGCTACCAGGGCAAATAAACTGAACCCAACATAACCAGATCGAAACCATCAGAATGAAATTCAACCCAAAGCAACAGGGTCTAATCCAACACCATCAAATTCAACTAGTGCAACCAAATCCAAACATCACAATCAAATTCAACCCAACACAATTGAGTCCAACCCAGCAAAACATTGGATGACTGTTCGTTCCCTAGCCTAGGGATGGTGGAGCCATTAGTGCTGCTCTCGCTGGCTGTCTCAACTGAGATCAGGTTACAGAACCTGCATGACTCAGTGCTGCACTGAACAACCTTTGACGCTTAATAAATGAATAATCTTGGTGTCCGAATTGCAGGTCAATAACAGCAGATAACTCACTGCACTCAGTTAGAAACATTGCTTCGAACAGCTTAAGGGAAAAGTTGCAGTGAGAGAATGAACGTGACTGAAAACATCTAAAACACCTTTACCTCAACATCCTATCACGCCCACTAACTGTAGAGGGTGTGAATCAGATTAATCATAGTTTATACAAACAACTGAAATTAACTCCTTATTCACAGAAGGCTGTTCCTGACTTTGCTTAGACCTTTCAGGCCAACCTCACTGGCAATTATCAGTATGTTATTTGGGTGGAGTTTTGGTCAAATATTTATCCCTCAACTAGCATCACTGAAAAATATATATCTGGTCATTGTCATATTGCTGTTTGTGGGATCTTGCTGTGTACAAACCTGCTACTGCATTACAACAGTGACTACACGTCAAAAGTTACATTGTCAGTAAAGCGGTTTGGGACATTCGGTGCTCTATAAATGCAAGTCTTTTAATAACAGAATAAGACCCTAAAATAGGGGTCAGTTACACACCCAGAAAAAACACAGTGCCTCAACTACACAAGTTTTATTTTACCATGCTTAGCAATCATTAATCGTCAGGAGCAGCTGCCACATTTGCTCGTACAGAGTTACAGTAAATAGTTTTCTTTTTAAAAAAAAATCTGGAGTGTTTCTAACAGAGCAGACCTACCGGATAGGATGAAGATCAGTAGTAGGAAAGCTGTAATGCACAGACCCATTGCTATTTGCTGTTACTGCACACTGCTCATTCCAGTCCTCCAGTTACACTGAGAAACACATCGCCCAGCTGGAGCGGGTCTAGGCGTGGGAGGGAGTCACAAACGTCAGCTTCCGCCTGCGAATTTCCTGACTGCAGAGAGCTCTCCTGTGGCGGGGAATTTCCTTTCAACTCTCCCCGGAACTAACGCACTGACCTTAAAGTACAGGACCGTTCGCAGACAAAGGCGGGGGGGGCTGCTCATTCTGTCTAATTTCTGACGCCAAATGCTATCGTTTTTACTTCTACTTGCAGAAGAAGCAAACCCTAGGCTCACTGAAATTCTTGGTGTTTCCGATCAAATCACCAAAAGATCATTGATATACTCCCCTTTCAAATAAAACAGTGTTAAAGCCGCAGAAAGATCGGTGTCCCAATCCTAACAGAGATTTATCTCTTACCCCGCTTTCGATTGGCTTGTTGCCTCCACATTCCTGTTTTTAATTTCAAATTATCATTTTTTTGTTTCTTGTCCATTGTCGGGGCAAAAATAATTCACAAACCCAGATTCCTGCTCACTGAAAGAGTTTGGAAAGAATCTGCATTTACCTAGCGCCGTTCATGTCCTCAGGATGCCCTAATGAGGTTCACTGCCGGTGAAAAGCAAGATCCCACAAACAGCCATGGGAAATAACCAGATAATCTGGCGATGATGGTATTGCCTGGTGTGTTGGGAGGGGTCAACGTTCCCCTCTTGGAAATACTGGGATCTTTTATGCCCATCTGTCTCATCTGAAAGAGGACAGCACTCCCTTACCACTGGCATTGGAATATCAGCCTAGATTAGCAGCTGAGCTCAGAATTTAAGCACATTGTGAAATCCTGATTAAAATGCTGCCACAATTTTCACTCAAGATTAGTTGGTCTGGTTAACAGAGTGAAAAAGAAAAAAACAGAAAAATATATTCTAACCACATATATCCACTTATATATTCCCCAAGGTGAAATCTGTATAGAAATGTATGTCAAATAGTGTTTGCCAAATGTTTGCTAAGTATTTCAAAGCATGATGAAATTTATGTCAAAATACTACTAAACTCTGAACCTTAGTGTGTAATTTGATGGTGATTCAATACCCTAAAATTGCACAAACTATCCTGGTATTTCTATTTCATCATGTCCCCTCTCAAGTTCTAGACCTCCCTGGTTATCTAGAGGAAACCGGTGAAGATCAAACAGAAAAAGAAAGCGTACGATAGGCATAAAGAACTAAGCACTGCAGATAGCCTAGACGAATATAGGAAGTGCAGGGACGAAGTAAAAAAGGAAATAAGGAAATCAAAGAGAGGGCATGGAAAAAGATTAGCAAGTAAAGTTAAAGATAACCCAAAGATGTTTTACCAATACATTACTGCTAAAAGGTTAGTTAAGGAAAAAGTGGGACCTATCAGAGATGAAGATGGAAACTTGTGTGTAGATGCAGAGGCTGTGGGAAGGGTTTTGAATGAATATTTTGTCTCCGTGTTTACAAAGGAAAGGGAGGATGTAGATATAGTAGTCCAGGAGGAACACTGCGAGACATTGGACGGGATAGTCATAAAGAGAGAGGAAGTACTCGAAGGGCTGAAATCCTTGAAAGTTGATAAGCCACCAGGGCCAGATGGATTGTTTCCGAGGCTGCTGAAGGAAGTCAGGGAGGAGATAGCAGATGCTCTGAGAATGATTTTCCAACGTTCACTAGATACAGGGGAGGTACCGGAGGACTGGAGAAATGCAAACATAGTTCCATTGTTTAAAAGGGGATCAAAGGAAATGCCAAACAATTATAGGCCAGTTAGTCTTACATCGGTAGTGAGCAAATTAGTAGAATCAATCCTGAGAAAAAGGATTAACTATCATGTGGAAAGGCATGGACTAGTCAGGGATGGTCAGCATGGATTTGTTAAAGGAAGGTTTTGCCTCACAAATTTGATTGAATTCTTTGAGGAAGTGACAAGAAGAGTTGATGAAGGTCGTACAGTGGATGTTGTGTACATGGATTTTAGCAAGGCATTTGACAAGGTTCCACATGGCAGGTTGGTCAGGGAAGTAAAAGCCCATGGGATTCAGGGTAACGTGGCAAACTGGATAAAAGGTTGTCTTTGTAACAGGAAACAAAGGGTAATGGTGGATAGATGCCCTTGTCTCATGTAGTGTTCCACAGGGCTTGGTGTTGGAACTCTTGCTGTTTCTGTTATATATTAACAATTTGGACATGAATTTGGGGGGCACGATTGGGAAATTTGCAGGTGACACAAAGATTAGCTGAGTAGTGGATAGTGTAGAGGATAGCCATAATCTCCAAAACGATATAGATGGGTTGGTGGAGTGGGCGGTAAAGTGGCAGATGGATTTTGACATTGAGCAGTGTGAGGTCATACATTTAGGGAGGTCAAACAGTTACAGAGATTACACAATAAATGGGAATATACTAAGAGGGGTAAATGATGTGCGAGATCTTGGTGTACAAGTACACAGGTCCCTGAAGGCAGCAGTTCAAATAGACAAGGTTGTAAAGAAGGCATATGGAATGCGCTCCTTCACTGGCAGAGGTATAAAGTGTAAAAGTAAGGATATAATGTTGGAATTGTATAAAGCACTGGTGAGGCCACAACTGGAGTATTGTGTGCAGTTCTGGTCACATTTCAGGAAGGACATAATAGCTCTGGAGAGAGTGCAGAGGACGTTTACAAGAATGTTGCCAGGGTTAGAAAAGTGTAGCTACAAGAAGAGATTGGATAGGTTGGGGTTATTTTCCTTAGAACAAAGAAGGCTGAAAGGTGACTTGATTGAGGTGTACAAAATTATGTGGGAAATAGATAGAGTGGACAAGATAAAATTGTTTCCCTTGATGGAGAATTCTAGAACCAGGGGACATAGATTTAAGATAAGTGGCAGGAGGTGTAGGGGGGACGTGAGGAAGAACTTTTTTACGCAGAGGGTAGTGGGTGTCTGGAATTCACTGCCCAAGTTGGTGATAAAGGCAGAAACTCTAAACTCTTTTTAAAAAGTACCTGGATCTGCACCTAAAGTGCTGTAAGCTGCAGGGCTATGGGCCGGGTGCAGGAAGATGGGATTAGAAAGGGCACCTGGGTATCCTCGGGCTGGCATGAACAAGATGGGCCGAATGACCTCCTTCTGCGCTGTAACTTTTCTATGGTTCTATGGTTCTAAGTAACTTGTACTATGCTTTGTTACAGATGGTACATTTAAAAAATTAGTCACTATGTTTATTACACAGCAGACCTACCAGAGAGGGTGAACATCAGTACCAGGAGGATTGTAATCTGCATCGCCATTTGCTATTATCTGATTATCTACAAAATGTACATCCCTAGCCCAATCTCACATTGCATCCTCCCTCAAGGTGATACCATTAAAAAAGATCCTTGATTCCATTCTGAACCTGTGCTGAGTTCGTTACTCTCAGTCAGAGCAATGAACAGCAGAGATATTGGACTAGCAAAGGAATGAGGGGATCCACCAGGGATTCTATTTCAGCTCCTTATCCACTGGTATTTCTAGAACATGTTTGAGCCTGGGCGTCATATGAAGAGAGGATTAGGCTTTGTATGATGCTGCATGGTTGAATAGTCTTCTGATACTCATTTAACTGAGCCTTGCAATGGGGAGTTGAGGTTGAGAGGTAACTACCTCCAGTTTCCCTTCCATGTCACACACACCATCCTGGCTTGGAAATATATCGCCATTCCTAGTTACTATTAGGCAAAATCCTGGAACTTCCCACCAAACAGCACAGAGAGAGTACCTTCACCTCACGGAACTGCAGCAGTTCAAAAGTCAGCTCATCACAATCTTCTCAAGGGTAATTAGAGAGGGGTGATAAATGCCAGCCCTGCCAGTGACACCTGCATCCCAAGAATAAGTAAAAATAAAAAATTATATTGTTTTAATAACCTTTGCAAAAATGAGCATTCACCATAGTCATATTCACAGAGGTTGACAGCACAGAAAAAGGCCCTTCAGCCCATCGAGTCTGTGCCGGTCAAACAAGCACCTAACTATTCTAATCCCATTTTCCAGCACCAGGCCCATAGCCTTGTATGCCATGGCATCGCAAGTGCACATCCAAATACTTGTTAAATGTTATGAGGGTTTCTGCCTCTACCAGCCTTTCAGGCAGTGAGGTCCAGGTTCCCACCATCCTCTGGGTGAAGAAATTCTTCCTCACATCCCCTCTAAACCTCCTGCCCCTTATCTTAAATCTATGCCGCCTGGTTATTGACCCCTCCACCAAGGGGAAAAGTTCCTTCCTGTCTACCCTATCTATGCCCCTCATAATTTTATACACCTCAATCATGTCCCCCCTCAAGCTCCTCTGCTGTAGGGAAAATAACCCCAGTCTATCCAATCTCTCCTCATAACTAAAACTCTCCTGCCCAGGCAACATCCTGGTAAATCTCCTCTGCACTCTCTCTAGTGCAATCACATCCTTCCTTTAATGCAGATTCCAGAACTGCACTCAATACTCTAGCTGTGTCCTAACCTGCGTTTTATACAGTTCCAGCATAACCTCCCTGCTCTTATATTCTATGCCTTGGCTAACAAAGGCAAGGATCCCATGTGCCTTCTTAACCACCTATCCCGCTACCTTAAGGGACCCGTGGATATTCACACCATGGTCCCTCTGATCCTCATTACTTCCCAGGGTCCTTCAATTCATTATGTATTCCTGTGCCTTGTTTTCCTGCGCCAGTGCATCACCTCACACTTATCCAGATTAAATTCCATTTGCCACTGATCAGCCCATCTATATCCTCCTAAAATCTAAGGCTTATCCTCCTCACTATTTACCACCCCACCAATTTTTGTGCCTTCCGCGAACTTGCTGATCAACCCTCCAACATTCAAGTCTAAATTGTTTATATATACCACAATCAGCAAGGGACCTAACACCAATCCCTGTGGAACCCCAATGGACACAGGCATCCAGTCACAAAAGCACCCCTTTAGCACCACTCTCTGCTTCCTGCCACTCAGCAAATTCTGGATTCAATTTGTCAAATTGCTTTGGATCCCATGGGCTCTTACCTTTGTTATCAGTTTCCCATGTGGGACCTTATCAAAAGCCTTGTTGAAGTCCAAGTAGACGACATCAAATGTATTGACCTCATCTACAGGCCTGGACACCTCTTCGAAAAAATCAATCTAACTGGTCAGACGTGACCTCCCCTTAACAAAACCACGGTGACTGTCCTTGATTAATCCCTGCCTCTCCAAGTGTAGATTCATTATGTCCCTCAGAATTGCTTCCAATAGTTTCCCCACCACTGAGGTTAGACTGACTGGCCTGTAGTTCCCTGGTTTACCCCTTCCTCCCTTCTTGAATAATAGTACCGTATTGGCTGTCCTCCATTCCTCTGGCACCTCTCCTGTGGCCAGAGAGGTATTGAAAATTACTGCCAGTGACCCTGCTATCTCCTCCCTTGCCTCACTCAACACCTGGGATACATTTCATCCAGGCCTGGAGATTTATCTACTTTTAAGCCTGCCAGACCATTTAGAACCTCCTCACTTTCTACGCTAATTTCTTTCATTATATCACAGTCTTTCTGCCTGATTTCCATACCCACATCGTCCCTCTCACTTGTGAACACCGACACAAAGTATTCATTTAGAACCCTACCTGTGTCTTCCATCTCCACACACAAATTACCACTCCTTAATGGCCCTTCTCTTTCCCTAGTTATCCTCTTACTCTTAATGAACTTGTAAAATAACTTTGAATTTTTCTTTATTTTACCTGCCAATGTTTTTCATGCCCCCTTTTTGCTCTCCTAATTTCCTTTTTAAGATCCCCCCTACACATTCTATACTCCTCTCGTGCTTCCGCTGTTTCGAGCCCTCGGTATCTGCCATAAGCCTCTCTTTTTCTCTTTATCCAACCCTGTATATCCCTCAACATCCAGGGTTCCCTGGATTTGTTGGTCCCACCCTTTGTCTTTACTGGAATATGTTGGCTCTGTACTCTCCCTATTTCCATCTTGAATGAGTCCCACTGCTCTGATGCAGATTTACCTAAATGTAGCAGCTCTCAGTCCACTCTGGCCAAAGCATATCTGATCTTATTAAAATCAGCCTTTCCCCAATTTAGAACTCTGATTTCTGGCCCATCTTTGTCCTTTTCCATAACAACCTTGAAACTAACGGAGTTATGATCACTACCTACAAAATGCTCCTCCACTCATGCCTCTACTACTTGCCCGGCTTCATTCCCTAAAATTAAGTCCAGGACTGCCCCTTCTTTTGTAGGACCTTCTAATTACATAATAGTATCCATAGAACAAAGTACATGATAGGGTAGGTTTGCAATGTATAGGGACAGCTTGGAGGTGAGAGAGAATGATCACCTACGAGGCACAAGGCTTTTTCTTGTATCCTGAATGGTGTGTAAGATAGGGGTTATAAGAGCCATCCAAGATGTGGGAATTTGATTCCAGTTTTGGACTTTATAGTGAATGAAGAGTTGTTCACCGAGGAAATAAATATCTCATATTTCTGGTTACTTCTGTTTTGCTGGAAGTTAAGGTTAAATAAAGGGGAATACCCATTTAGTGTGCACTTACTCAATCCCTCAAGTCAAAATTCCACCAGGAGTCAGTACAATGTGAAAAAGAGAGGGAAAATTCACAAGAATTGTTTCATTTTAAATGAGCTCATTTTCCTAGGTGTTAAGGAGGTCTCTGATAAAATTATTTTGTAAATATTGTGGTAAAGTGATTGAAACGCTTAGATCAGCAATAGTGTTCCAAGTCAACCTGGCCTGACCCCTAATTATTCAACTTCCTCTTTCTGAATAATTTTAGTTAGATCTGAAAAGCTATGCTCAACTTGATTCTGGGTCTGCTTTCATAGATCAAACCAATTTGAAAGTTTTGTTTTTGAATTTTGGTTCCCATTTATTTTTATGAGGAACACTTTTGACTCAATGTCAGCATATCAATACCGCAGATACCAGAGCTGGGACTTTCCTTAGGAAGGGGTGAGTCCCAATCTCGGAACCATAAGTGCAGGGCCCAAGCCTGCACAAGCAGACAGTGGGATCGTATCAGCAATCTTTCCAGAGGTGGCCTCCCATTTGGCCGTTACCACCCTACACCCAACGAAGGATGGCGGGCGGACACCCAACCCTGCTGGTCCAATCAGAGGGCTGGCAGATCGGCAGCGCCACCAAGATAGGTGGCCGTTCTAAGCAGCAAGGATAACAAGAAAGTCTCTTCGCCTTGAGCTGCCCTCGCAGGGGAGGAAGACACTTCATCTTTCTGCATTCAGAGAGGGAACCCCCTCCAGCAGTGGCATAGGGGCCTCTGGTCTTGGAGCCCCAGCACTCTGCTTCCAGGGAGGACACAGGGAGACCGGCTCCATGCAGCTGGGGGGTGGGGAGGGCAACTTCACCAGGATGATCAATAGTTGGGCCTCTAGTTGGCTAAATTGGCCGGCAGTCAGTGGGCAGCCAAGCTGCTGCCTATCCCACTGCTCTCCCATGGCAGAACTCCAACCTGACATGGCTCTTCGGCAAGTTACTGTGCCCCCACCCCGCCCCACCCCTCCCACTCCTCCCACCACCCCCCTCCCCGATTATGGAAACTTTGCTGTAGCTCTATGTCCAATCTTCATCTCTTGAGTATGGTATCTTACCAAAGGCCTTATGAAGTCTGAAGAAGGGTCATACGAACTCGAAATGTTAACTCTGTTTCTCTCGCCACAGATGCTGTCAGACCTGCTGAGTTTTTCCCACGTTTTCTGTTTTTATTTTTGAAAGTCCAACAGATTCTCCCCATATCTATTACCTGCCCAAAGAACTCTCTCAGGTTTATCAAGAATGAACTTTCTTTCTGAAAGTGACATTGTGTAAGCAGTGCAGGTAGGAGGAGAGAGATATTAATAGATTAATTGAATTTTAATGTAGGCAAATGTGAAGTAATCCACTTTGGATCTAAAAAGTCTCGAACAGAGGATTTTCTAAATGGTGAGGAGTTGAGGTCCAAAGAAGCTTGAAGGACCAAGGTCGTTAAATTGTCATGAATAGGTACAGGAAATAATCAAAAAGGCAAATAATATAAAGCTGCTCTTAATATCTGGAGGAATAGAATACAAGGAGTTGAATTTGTGCTGCAGACATATAAAGCCCTGGTTAGACCAGACCTGGAGTTACTGTGAGCAATTCTGGGCACCACGCTTTGGGAAGGAGATATTGGTCTTTAAGGGAGTGTCGTGCAGATTTGCCAGAATGATATCTGTAATCCAAAAGTTAATTATAACACAAACTAAGGTTGTATTCCAGTCAATTAGAAGGTTAAAGTGTGATTTGATCAAATTTTTCAAGATATTAAGGGGAACAGATAAGGTGGGTGGAATTTTCCGAGCCCTCTGACAGCGGGTGTGATAGGCGGCACGCGTGGAAAATATGGCGGGACCCACTTCACGATGGCGTGAAGGCAGGTCGCAATCCTCCGCTCAGCCCACCAACAGCGGGCCACGTTTCCCTCCATCAGTCAGCGGGGAGCTAATTGTAATACGTTAGCATAGAATTGAAAGGCCATCCCGCCAGGGTCTTGGAACCCCACCATATCATCCGTCCGCGTTGGCGGGAAAACACGCCGACGTGTTCCACAACAGCGCGCAGGCCACGTGCACTTGGCGGCCTTCACTTTGGGGGAACCGAGGTGAGTGAGCACTCTCCACAGCTCACCCGTTATTTACAGGCCTTAGGGGCGCCAGGGGAAACTGATGCCCGGCCCCGCAGGCGACTGCTGAGGGGTGGGGGTATCTGGGGGCAAGTGCTGGCAAGTGCATCCCGCGCACAGGCAATCGAGGTGGGGGAGCAGAGTAAGCCAGGGGAGTGGCCACGCATTAGGGCCACTTGTGTAAACTGCCCATGCCTCTGCAAGTAACGTAGACCAGCCGCAGCCACAGTGATAGTATTGGGGTCGGGCTCCTTGTCTGCTCGCCCATGCAAACATCACGGAGGCACCAAAGGACCACCAAGCGCTCCATACCTTACCCTCTCTGACCACCGCCCCCAGCACCACCACCAACACCCCCCCCCCACTCCCCAGCCCCCCGACACAGACTTCGAGTCTGCCACCACTTCATTGGACCGCAGAGCAGTTGGACTGCACACGTTTTACAATCTCCTCGCCAACACTGGCCATGTAGCAGTCACTGCTGGAGGCGCTCACAACCCCTTGCAATCTCAGCATCCTGGTGTGGACCAGTGCCCCCCCCATGTCACAGGTTGACCGGGCAGCCAAGCAGCACATTCATCTCTGGCCATCCAAGGGGTGACCAGCACTCTCCAGGAAGCATTGAGTGGCACTCACACAGGGCCAGGAAAGGTGCTAAGTACAACCATGATAACCATGTCTCTCTCTCTCTCTCTCTTTTTCATGCTGCAGGAGGACCACGTCAGGATCATGGATTCTAGTGACCTGGCTGTATGCCTGATGGCCTTCAGAGGCCGTAGAAGACGGAGGATAGAGCGACTCAGGCACTTGGCAGGAGCAGCAACCTTATGAAGAAGAGCAGCAGGGCTCCCGCACACGCTGCCCAGGAACGATAGCGAGCCGTGGCTGGTCGGCGCCTAGCAACACCCAGGGTCTATAGACGTAGCCTGCCATTCCTGCAGATGACTGAGAGCCAGTGTCACTGACGATTGCACGTGTCTAGGGACCTGGTGGCTCACATTTGCCACTTAGTGCAGGGCTTGGCACTAAGCGGGCATGGAGGGCATCCACTGCCAGTAGCGGTGAAAGGGACCATGGTGCTCAATTTCTACACCAGTGGCTCCTTTCAGGGCTCCATATGTGACCTCTGTGGGATATCACAATCCGCCACCCACAAATGCATCCTTGAGGTCATGGACACCATCTTCTCCATGACACATAACTTTGTGCATTTCGCCCGGGACTGGGACAGCCAGGATGTAAGGGCCATTGGATTCACCCTGATCTCGGGATTCCCACAGGTGCAGGGTGCGATTGACTGCACTCATGTGGCGCTCAGGTCTCCGTCGCTCGGTGGACTACATCAACCGCAAGGGCTTCCACTCACTGAACGTGCAGCTGGTATGTAACTACCAGAAACACATCCTGCAGGTCTGCGCACGGTTTTCAGGGATTGTGCACGGCATGTAAATACTGAGTCGGTCGCAGATCCCTGCAGTCTTCCAGGGCCCACAGAGGCTGCAGGGTTGACTCCTTGGGGACATCCGTGGCTGATGACACCTGTGCACGGCCTCAGACAGCAGCAGAGCAATGCTATAATGAGGCTCGTGCAGCAGCTCGCAACTTGGTGGGGCAGACCATCAGGATGCTGAGATGCGGTTCCAGTGACTGGACCAGTCTGGTGGAGCCCTGCAATACAGTCCACAGAGGGTGTAACACATCATCATCGTCTGCTGCAACCTTCAGAACTTGGCGCTGCAGTGGGGAAACGAGCTGGCTGAGGAGGAGACGGAAGAGCTGGAGGTCTCCTCCGATGAGGAGGACGCTAACGGGTTGAGGGTGAGGGGGTCCTCGGTGGTGACGACAATGGGGCTGAGGGTCTCGCACTGGCTAGATGAGGTAGGCGCACTCAAGAGGCCCTCATGGCTGCCAGATTTGTGGAGGATGATGACAACATGCAGTGAAGTGTCCCTGCAGATCCTCACATCGCAGTTGTGACCGTTTGACTCCAGTTGGCTTATCTCAATGCCAATACCCTCTGTGAGAATGCTCCTGTCATGGAGATGCAGTGGAGGCCCTAATAGTTGCCCGATCACAGGAGGATGATGACAACATGCAGTGAGGACACTCCATAGGTCTTCACATAGTCTCTGAGAATGTCTGACTCCTGTCTGGCCGAGCACAGCTCGCCTGCGCTCCATGATCAGGGCCAAGTCAGAGACACAGCCATGAAACTTTAGATGCAGCTGATGCTGTGTCTGCCTTCAGCACCTCAGCCTTTCAGGAGCTGGTGCACAGCTTCACTGGTCACAGATGCTGGTGTCATGGGGGCCAGTCCCACCTTAATGGTGCTGAGAGCACACAGGGAGAATGTGAGAACTCTGTGGTGCCTGCCCACTACATTCTGGCAGCAATGACCTGCACCACCGAGGTACAGGCATCAGTAATGTTTCCAGTGAATGTGAGGCTGGACCATCACGGTGGTCTGAAGGCCTCACAGAGCACAGAGAAGAGGCCCTGGACTGAGACACCTGCCCTTGTCTTGTGCAGAAAAGTATCACATCTGAGTAACAAGAACACTGCTCATCAGAAAAAGGAGCCATAGGCAGGGAGACATTCTTAGGAGTTTATTGACAATAGTGAACATTATATACAAGTGATCAACACCTGTGCCCTGACTATACAACTAATTCTCCTTAACTTTCCTAACCCTGCCGCTACGTCTTGTTGCTCCCCAGACACCCACAGCGGAGGTGGAGACAGCCTGCTGATGGTGACGCCCAGTCTGTGATGACTTTGGCAGGCGTCCTCTGGAGGGGCGAGACTTGGAGGGCCCCGTCTGCTTTCGAGGCCCTGCTGTGTGGCAGTGGCACCTTCCTCGGCCCGTGAAGCTGGTCCTGTGGAGTTCACAGGAAGAGGGGAGTCAGATGGGCCAGTCACTCCAAGAGTCACCTGGGTGGATGACCCCTCTGCAAACTGCACCTACTGATCCTCCTCCCTATAGGTGCCCAAGGGTCCCTGGCTGACTTCTTGAGTGGAAGGGTAGCTGGAGTGAGATCGAGCTGCCCTGCACCCCTCTCACGTACACACTATTGGAGACCAACTATGGAGTTAAGCCCATGCAGCAGCACAGGAGCAACATCCTGGACCAAGCTCTCCATGACGGCTGCCGTCCTGCCAGTGTTGACCATTGCAATGCCAGCGCTATCACCTCAGCCTGAAGACGGACAGACTCCTCCACAGTGCCTTGCAAACTGAGGAGCGCAGCGGACATCCCTTCCTGATGTTCCCGAGCTTGCCTTTGCAGCTCCAGCAACTGTGACATGATCGAGGCCAGAGGCTCATCATCTGACCCGACTCAGCAACGTTCTGGCCTCCAGCAGACCTCCGAGTGCTGGGGACCTGGGAAGTCCCTGCCTCCGCCTACTGTGGATCACAAAGTGCGATGTGCTCACCAGATTGTGATCCCAAGACTATTCTCCTGCTAAGTCCCACCGAGATGTGTGTCTCTGTGCTGGTGGAGGGTGTGGGTGAGCGCTGTGACGGGACTTCAGGGAGGGTGTCTTCAGATTCTTCATCAGAGGCTTCTTCGGGGCTTGCATGGAGACTCTGGCCATGGACTCCGTCAGCTGCTTCCCAGATGTGCCTGCGAAAGCAAGGGGAGATAATTAGTGCACAGTAGTGAGCTATGAAAGCGGACACATCACTCACAGCATGGTTGTCTGATGGATGTTGCACTGCCGGATCCTCACTTGGTAGACCAGTGCAGACCTCACCATCAAAACAGGATTGGTCCCGGTCATTGCCGGCCAGCTGGATGGCTCTGTTTTCAAATTCTGTCAGAACTCTGAATTCTGGCATCCCTCCACCTGTCTGTGACCTTTCTTTCCTGTTGAGAGCCAGTTTGTCCTACATGGATAGAAATGGGGAGAGTGTATCAGTACGCCTGCTGGACCAGATGATAAGTATGCCCGGCTGTGTGGGTGGTGAGTGGTTCCATGGATAGGATGAGGATAATGACGGCGTGTGTGAAGGAGTGAATGGTGATGTCCCTTGCACTGGCAATGATTGAGGGCCCTATGGATGTGTAATGGGTTTGTGAGTTGGGAGTGATGAAGAATGATTTATCTAATGGAATGGAGAAAATCATTCATCTTTTTGCAGCACTGGGTGGCTGTCCTCCTCTGCAGGGCATTCACACTGACCACCACTGCCACCACCTCCCAAGCCGGGCTGGTGACAATGCTACCCATCCTGCAGCCAAAGCGGGGGGTAGAGCACATCCCGATTGGCCTCCACAGCATCCAGCAGTCGCTCGAGGGACCCGTCGTTGAAGCGGAGGGGCTGCAGTCTTTTTGCCTTTGTTGGCCATGTCTCTCCGGCAGCGGGGGTGAGCCAGTGGCAATGAACGCTTTGCTGGTGGCTGCCTTTTAAAGATGGCAGCCGTGTGATGCAACAGCGGGGTAATGGCGGGTGGGTGGGTGGGCTCTCTTTCACCCGCCCGCCGTGGAAACGGCGTGTTTCACATGAGCGAATATACAATGAGGTGGGCTTGGGAAGATACGGCATGAAAACACGTCATTTTCATCGGCAGGTAGGGCTCCATTTTACCCACCTGCTGCTGCACTTAGTGCACTTCTGGGAAAATTCAGCCCAATTTCTGCTGGTTGGGGGGAGTCTCAGACTCAGGGACATAGTCTAAAAATTATGGCCGATCTTTCAGCGGTAAAATTAGGAAACAACTCTTCACGTAAAGGGTGGTAGAAGTTTGGAATTCTCTTCACAAACAGCAATAGTTGCTTGATCAATTGTTAATTTTAAAACCAAGATTGGTAGATCTTTGTTAACCAAAGGTATTGAGAAATATGGGACAAAGACGAGTATGTGGGGTTAGGTCAGAGATCAGCTAAGATCTCATTCAATGGTGGCACAGGGTCAGTGAGATAAAGGGCCTACTCCTGTCCCTCTGTGTATCTGTGCCTGTGATGCATATATACATTTATGTTGGCTACTTAAAATTATTTCTTCATCTATGCATATTAGCGATTTCATCTTCAGATTTCAAAATTTCCCCACCACAGTTGTTAAATAAATTTGCCCAGATTTGCTGTCTCTCCCTTTTTTGAAATTCTACAATACATTAGCCAGACCTGTGGCATACAAGTACATCCTGCAGTATGGGAGCAAGAAGAGAAACCATTGCAAGTGATACTTTGGCTACAATTAGAAACGTAAGAATAGAAGCAGGCAAGTGCAGTCCCACTCAGCTCGACAACGGTGAAGAGGCCATGGAAGAATATGGTGTGATTGGAGGGTTACAAGTGTGGAGTTCCAGGAAAGATGAGCACGAATTTGGGAGGCGACAACACATTCATGGACTTTGGTGAGGAAAAGGAGGTTGGAGATGGGTTGGTAGTTTGTAAGGACAGTGGGATTCAAGGCTTTTTTTTTGAGAGATGTGATGATGGCAGATTTAAAGATACCACCTCATATTTCACAACCTAGATAAGCTAGAGAAAGCTTTACAGGTACAGAGGCAGCTTGAAGTCTTAGATGGACTTGGAGTTCATTGCTGTTGAAAGTACTGTTTAGTATAAGTGAAACCATTGGAGGCAACCGTGAATCAGAGGGGATGGCGAATTCAAGGGTGTCGATACAAGCACTAACATTGGAACCATCAATGATCAGAAATGGGAATTTTGGTTTATCTTGTGAAAATTATAATGACACTTTTTTTCTGATGTGCTTTTATGGCTCCTATAAATATGTAGGGTTCAAAAAATCAAAAACCTACATCCATATACACAAAATAAGTTCCTAAGTGTAAGCTTGGCTAAGTTAGTAGTGCTTTTACCATGAATGAGGAAGTTGTGGATTCTAGTAGATTTTTAGCACAATCCAGGCCAACACTTCAGTGCAGTACACAGGGATTGCTCCAGTGTTGGAGGGTCTGTTTTTTAGTTGAGATATTAAACCAAGACACTGCCTGCTTGTTCAAGTGATGTAAAGATCATACCACATTATTTCTCTTAATATCCTGGCTAACGATCCCCCTCAACCAACACAGATTCTGGTCCATCTACCTCATTGCTGTTTGTGGAAGCTCCTTGGTGTGCAAATTGGCTACAAGTTTGCTTAGATAACAAGTGACTACACTTCAAAAATAATTAATTGATTGTAAAGTGTTTTGAAAGTGAGAGAGGAAAAACTACAGAATTGCAGACCAGTTAAAGCCTAACATCTGTTGCCAGGAAATTATTAGAGTCAAAGCAGCCCTTAGCATCTGCAGTTTTTTTGTTTTTATCTTTGTGTTGTTTAGTAGTTTATGGGCTATGGAATTAAATGTCAAGGCCTTGCAGTATTGTAAATTAAAAGTTATAAGGCCAGTTGCAATTGTAAACTTAATCATTGCAAAAAGTGCCCAACTGATCAAACAAAAGGACTGTGTGTTTGCATTTGTGTTTACATTGATAAGAGATAAAGTATATTTTCCCTTATCTTCTTGTCTTCAAAGAGAGAGTGACAACATGACACAATGCTGATCTGATCCTGTCTGGGAAAGTTAGATGTAAGAGAACGTGGTTTAGGAACTCCTACCTTCACTGTAGCCATGTTTAGGGAAATTCTTTTCAGGCTGCTTTGCAAAGCCCATATCAGGACTGTACAGGCATTCATTGATGGAAGAAAGGACAGCAAAGGGCAAAGAGTGTTGCTGGGAGTTTAAATCCACCATAGGCAAGCGTTGTGCAGGAAAAAGCAATTCTCAGCACAGGTCTCAAAGCTGCTGAAGCATTTGCTATCCCAGTACCAGGCATCATGATGGTCTCTATATTTTATCTGCAGTATTAGTGATTTTAGGACTCAAGGTGAAATTAGTTTTAAGGAGCAACAAGAGCTTAAAACCCTTAATCTTTTAGGTATCTAGCCCATGCATCATTCTAAAGCTCATGGTGGAGAACCCAGATGCCTGGCCATCTGTTTCTACTGAAACGTTTCTCCATCTGTCATCAGTATGAATGCTTAGCTGAGAGCCAAGACTCACAAATGCATTAGTTCAGCAGCGGTTAAAGTTTTGAAGGATGAAGTGAAATGTTGACTTTGCTTGATTGACACCTTCATGTGGTTATAAAAAGTCATTCTTTCTGTAATCTCTTTTGTCAATGTCTCAATGTTTATTTGGGCAAGGTTAGAAGGGTTTTTTTTGCCCTTTATTCTTTCATGGGATGTTGGCATCACTGGCGAGTTCAGCATTTGTTGCCCATCCCTAATTGTCCTTGACTTGCTAGACCATTTCAGAGGGCAGTTAAGAATCATCCACATTGCTGTGGGCCCGGAGTCACATACAGACCAGATCAGGTAAGAGCAGAAGATTTCCTTACCTAAAGGATATTTGTGAACCAGGTGGGTCTTTACAAAAATCCAGTAGTTGGATGGTCCCACAACTGATCCTAGCCATTTATTCCAGATTTATTTCATTAACTGAACTTAAATGTTCCAGTTGACATGGTGGGATTTGAACTTGTATCCCCAGGTAATTAGTTCAGGCCTCAGGATTACTAATTCGGTAACATAAGCATCATGCTACCCTTCCCTGATACACTACTTGGACTCACTTGAGAAGAATGAGCACTTGCGTAAGGTACCCAAGAGAGACTGGTACTCGTAGACAGTGCCCCAGCAGGAAACAGCACATTCAGGAAAGTAAGGGACAATACAGTTGCCATATCAAGAGATAAATTCACACATCTTGCTCGCTAAAAATATGACTTTTCCAAGTAAACTGCACAGGTAAAATCAACTTGGAACTCCCCTTTCTGTTGTTACTATTCAATCATAACTTTGTATATGGTTAAACTACATTACTGGCAACACATTCTGCATGACAATAGACAAGAAACAGCTTCCAGCTACAACGATCATAGTTTGGAAATTATTTACAGAGTTGAGAAAAATATTTAATCCACTAAAATATTAGACATAGGAATGTCATTAACACGCTAGGATTGTATGTTAATACTGAAAACAATAAATAAGGAGCAACTGTTTCCAGTTGGACAGAGGATGTGGGACACAGATTTAAGATAATTGGCAAAGGAAACAGGCGACTTGAGAAAATCAGTTTTCAAGCAGCAAGTCATTGTGATCTGGAAAGTGCTGCCCAGAAAAGGACAGCAGAAACAGGTTCAATAATAACTTCCAAAGCAGGCTACGGAGAAAGAACAGGAAGTGGAACTAATTGGAATAACACTTTTAAAGAATCAGCACATGCACGACGGGCTGAATGGCCTCCTTCTGTGATGTAGCATTTTATGATTCAATAGTAATTTCAAAGTTTCTGTGCTGAAGCATAAAATATGCATGTGTCTGTCTAAAATTGTCACTGTAAGGGTCAATGGGTTTCCTTGCCTGCAATCATTCCACCATACAAGTTAAACCATTTCTTTTAAACACAGGTGACAAATGTGTTAAAAGAGTGCAAACAGGAACAAACACAAGCAAGCCAAACAGAGGAAATTAAACCCATAAGGGAATTTTTAGGGAGGGGGGATTTTAAAAAAGTGAGCAGAAATTTTTCAAATACTATTTCAAAGAAATATAAACCAAGTGGGGGTGAGGGTTACATTTATGTAATTTATTGAGGTGTGCTGGTTTTTCCTCTGCTATGTCAGATTCCATCTCACTAACAATAGAATTCCCAGATGTATCCAAGGAGTACGGGGGAGACTCCCGGGGCCGCAGAGCCTACAATAAGCAACAATAACTTGCATTTATATAGCACCTTTAACATAGTAAAACTTCCTAAGGCGTTTCACAGGAACGTTTGAAAACAAAGCACGGCACTGCAATGGCACAAAATGAAGGAGCCACCATCACTGACTTTAATTTCGCTTTGTGAACATCATCTGGTTGCCCACTGGAAGGAAGCCCTTACTCCAGACCCACTCAGACCAGGAGTGAGCTGGATGGCTAGCTGGCCCTATGGTGCTTAAGCAGGTAGTTGCTATTATTCCCCCCGCAGTGTGGGAACCCATTGAATTTTTGGACGGCAGCCTTAGTTGGCAGCAGTTAAGGCTGCTGTAGGTCACTCAGGTCTGCAGCTGCAATTCGTTTTCTGGGCACAGACCTGTTCCAAGTCCGCATAGGGTCACACTGGACAACAATATCCCCCCATCGGAGGGGGAATGGGGGGGTGGAATGTGTGGGAGCAGGTGCAGACAGGTTCCCGATCGGCGCCCCCAGTCAGGGGCGTGCCATTTTACATGGGCTGGTCAATTAAGGCCAGCCCAGCGTGATGTCCACTCAGAAGCACAAAGTGCCGCCTCAGGTAGATCGCTGGAAGTTGCAAAAATTTTTGGAAGGTTAAAAAAAGTCCTGACATGTCCCCTCATGTGACACTGTCACATGAGCTGGGACATGTCAATTTCTTTTATTTCAACATTTTATAAACATTTTAAATCCCTCATGAAACCTCATCCTGCCTGTGGACGAAGTTTCATGATTTTTCGGAAGCCCGCCTGGGCTCCCAGCCTGCCCGCCAACCTTAAGGTTGGATGGGCAGGTCCACTGATTAGTTGAATTACTTTATTAATGGCCTTAAGTAGCCGTTGACAGGTTGGCGGGTGCACAGCCAACTCAGCTCCATGCCCGCCAACCTGAAAATGTAAATGACGCGGGATGCCCACACGATATCACCCCATGTCATTTTACGTGTTGACGAGTGGGCCCTGCCTGCCAATCAGAAGTTACAGCCCACAAAGAGTTGAACCCGAAAATCCAGGTGAATTCCGGTCAGAAGCAATGCATTATAGGTACACATTGCCCAGCTAGCAGCCTGGCTTGGTTGGAAAAGAAAGGAAGAGAGGCCTTGATTTACCGAAAGAAATATCTAAGGCAGATGCATATCAAAGCCAAATGGTCTCAGAGGCAATAGCTATTCATTTCAGCAAGTTACTGTTAACAGAATAGGAGGTAATGTATCTGAGGTGCAAGCAATTTTTAGTAGACAGGGAAGCTGTGGAAAAAAAAAACAAAAACAGAATTACCTGGAAAAACTCAGCAGGTCTGGCAGCATCGGCGGAGAAGAAAAGAGTTGACGTTTCGAGTCCTCATGACCCTTCGACAGAAGACTGGGACACAGAGACACCAGTGAATAGAGTGGCAAGTCTAGAAAATTATATAAGATGTCATACTGGTAAAGTGTGGCATGCATGTCAGAGGTTAAGGATAATGAATTTTGTTGGTGCAGAACTGATAGTTTATTCAAGACTGAACCATGGGAGTGATTAATGGAGCAATGTAGAGTGAGATTTACTCTGTGCCTAATATATGATATCCTGCCCTCAAATGTTTGATGAGACAGTGCAGAGGGTTCTGATGAAATGTCATCGATCTGAAACGTTAACTCTGTTTCTCACCAGAGATGCTGCCTGATCTGCTAGGTTTTTGCAGCAATCTTTGTTCTTATTTCATGTTTCCAGCATCCGCAGTATTTTGCTTTTGTATTAGTGTTTAATTCACTGCCACTTCTCTTCCAGTAATGCCTACGTTGAAAAAAGTTCTGCCTCTCTGTCCGACAAGATTTCCATTTGTTTCTTTATATTTGTTCACCTTTTTTGCTTTCTATTTCCCTTCTCGCGTTTGCTCAGGTATCAAAAAAAACTGTTTTCACAACCACATTTTCTTCATCAGCAACTGTCTCTGGCTTCAGCTTACTCCTCATGGATTCCAACTTAAATTCCACCCTGCTTGTTATGATCACAGATATCTCCAAAACATCCAGAATTCCTCAAACAACGGTTCTGATGAAAAGTCATCGACCTGAAATGTTAACTCTGTTTCTCTCCACAGAATAATATGTTGCCTGACTTGCTGAGTTTTTCCAGCGTTTTTTGTTTTATTTCAGAGGGGTCTTTGCTCTTTAAACAACCCTGTGCTATACCAGCCTTGGGAATGTTTGATGCAGATACTGAATGTCAAAGGTGGAAAAGTATTTCTCACTATAATGAGCACCACAATTTGTTGCCTCCCAAACTGGTAGGCCACAAATCTGATAACTAACAGTTTGTTAATCAAGATATAGTGATATTAAATATTAAACATATTAACCAAAAATCTTTGAAGGAATTTTAAAATAATTAACACATACCTTAAAAATGCAAACTCTTTATTTTTCTTAACCATACTACTAAACTTTAGACTTAACAAGATAAATGCCAGAAACTTGCTTGCAGTACCTCTTGTGGGTGATTCTTTCTATTCATCTCGAAAGGTATTTTAATCTAAATTACAAATTTCAGACACATGCACAAGTGACTTGTGATCGCTGAATAATATCAGCTTTTGTGTTAGTCAAAGAGGATTTAGTGAATTGTGAAAATTGAGTCTCAAACATAGCTTTAAACATAACTTACAATAATTAACATCTGTATCCTGACCTGACTTTGGTGCTGTACATATAAAATTAAAGCTAGGTTGGATACATCAGTCCTTCCCCTCAAATGGTCAGTTGGTGAAAGCGAGGTATAACCGAGCAATATGACCGGAAGATCCCAGGTCTTAACCTTCAGTGCCTGTTTTGCACTGATTATAACCAAGGTGGCAGTAAAGATGTTAACAGTTGGTTCTGATGAAGGGTCATACGGACTCAAAACATCAACTGTATTCCTCTCCACAGATGCTGTAAGACCTGCTGAGTTTTTCCAGGTATTTTTGTTTTTGTTCTAGATTTCCAGCATCTGCAGTATTTTGCTTTTAACACTTGGTGGTCCTGGCTAAGGAGAGAAATCAGCTGAGGTTCTTCAT
Organism: Carcharodon carcharias; assembly: GCF_017639515.1. Lineage (NCBI taxonomy): Eukaryota > Metazoa > Chordata > Chondrichthyes > Lamniformes > Lamnidae > Carcharodon > Carcharodon carcharias. The sequence goes on from NC_054491.1 coordinate 20,182,497, forward strand.
TTGTGATCTTTGCTCAGCATGCACATATGACTTACAGGTAAGATAGAAGTGTCCACCGCTGTAATGTTTCCTCACTGCATCCCCTCCCCTCCCACCACTACACTAGGATAAAATTATCTGCTGAAATCAATTTAGAAATACAACAACCTATAAATGATTATCACATTCTGATTGTTTTCCAGGCCTTCACTGACAACTTACTTGTTTCTTTACAGTATCAGATTTAGTCCCTATTGCTTATAGCATTTATGTGAACACGACCTTCCCGCTATACCCATATAACTGCAGTCATGTGCATGTGTGCGCGGTGCATTGCTGTCGGTGGTATAAATTACCAAAACATTACAGCTCAGAGCAACAGATTGTAGTCATTTTTCCCTAAGTTCTAAAACACTGTAGAAATTGTCAGTTGCACTTATCCAAAGATAGTTCCAGCTTCAATAAAACCTGCAAATAGAGTCATTAGAAAAGTGAACAGTTTGTCACAGGAGGTTTGGAGCACTCATAATCCGAAAACAATATTGGTTCATTTTCCAACTGGCCTCCAGCAGGTTCTGCCTGTAATAAATGGTCACTAAAGACACCATAAGCAGCAACTTCAAATTTAACAGTTACTGGTTTTTCACTTTTTGGTCGATATAAATGATTACATGTTGTAAAAGTGGGCCTTTTAAGTGCTGGGGTCTGTTTGCTAATCGGCACAATTGGTTTACATGGAAGAATGTCACGGAACTTCAACATCACAACTTATGAGGTAACAAAAGCATGACTATTTACCAGTGTCTGTAGATGAATGGATTAATCTATTAAGTAGGATTTCAACGACAAGAGTGAACATCAGGAATTTGGGTATGAGGAGTGCCAAATTCCTCATTTTCAGTTCATTAATAGGAATGAATTAAAAAAAAATCATCTGCTAACTGTCTCCTCACCCAAAACCACCCTCCCACATCCTCGCCCAAATTCCTAATGTGCATTTGTCACCTGAACAGCCAGTGCAAAATGCTTATATTTCATCTTTAAAGGCTGTTTGGGATTTTTTATGTTTTGTGCAAGCTCCATTTTTACCAAAGCAGAGAAAATCTTCTAAGTAATCCGGATTGTTCCTGTATTCCTTGTAAATGTCCTCTTCTGTAAACTCTCCTAGGTAAGCTTGGCACATTTTGAACAACCTGTAGGAATTCAGCAGAAATGTTAACAACCTGAACAAGCAACATTTTTTTTTTAAAGTAATAAGTAAATGGAGGACATCTGAAAAAAGAACAGATAATACTGGAAATAAACAGTAGGTCTGTCAACATCTGAAAGAGAAAACGCCAAACATTGATCTGTCTTTCTATTTTCAGATGCTGATAGGCTGACTCAATTTATTTTTATGAACAGCAGGAACTTTGGGATTCTAATGTCTATCTTGCTGTTTCAATTATTTATGTGAGAATTTGTGTTTGTTGCTATTTAGCAATTTAATTTCATAACTTAGAATTTTTATAGTGTTACCTTTTCTATCCATCTCTTTAATTATCTCAATACCACAATGTTTTACAAATCTGAGTTTAGACAACCTGCTCACAAGCCTAACGATCCCAGTTGGACAGGAAGAGATTTAGGATGATGCATCATTCAATCCTTCTTCCCTACCTTAACAGCTTAGCTCAGTTTATAACACTCTGGCCTAGAAATTCAACTCATGGCTGTGTGTGGGATGTCGTCAGAGTGGATCAGTTGGTAGCATTCTCATCTCTGAGACAGAAGGTTGTGGGTTCAACTCCCACTCCAGTAACTTGAGCACAAAAACCAAGGTTGACACTTAGTAAAGAACTGAGGGAGTTCTGTAATTTTGGAGGTACCGTCCTTTGAATGAGAAATCAAACTGAGAAGCATGACGACCTTCTCAGGTGGATGCAAAAGATTCCATGGCACTATTTCAAAGAAGAGCAGGGGAAGTGTCCATGGAGTCCTGGCCAATATTTATCCATCAATCAACATCGCACAAACAAATTATCTGATCGTTATTATATTGTTGTTTGTGGGAGCTTGCTGTGCATAAATTGGCTGCTGCATTTCATACATTACAACAGTGACTACATTTCATTGGCTGTAAATGGCTGGGAATGTGAAAGGCGCTATATACATGCAAGACTTTGCTTTTCTCCTTGCACAAAATAACTTCTGGTTTACATAACAGCCAGTATATTATATGAAGCACTTTGAAACATTTCTGAGGGGTATGAAAGTTGCTGCATAAATGCAAGTCTTCCTCCACACACATAATGGTATCAATAAATAAGGTTTAAGGATGAGGTTTAAGATGACCACCTTTAAGAAGGCTGAAAATCCTTTTAATTATACAAATCTGCAACTGCTTTGAATGAGATGTGTCAAAACAGGCAACAACTTTAACCAAGTGACTCACTCCACAGAAGCAAATCTTGACCTGCCTATTAACTCTGGAAATTTACTGTGGGGGAATTCTACAGAAACAATTGCCGAGAAAATATTCTCCATTATAATTATTCAAGTACAACTGTCAAACTGTAAAGGTGCTAAACCTTAACAATCTCTTAAGTGAAAACATTATTATTGTTCCACGTACAATGGAATGCAACGGTTAATACTTTTCGGTATTTAAATGAAAGCTTTCATGGTATTTTTACCTTCCTGGCCATGGTCCGTTCATCATCATCACTCCCATAAAGTCTTCTGTCTCCAGTCCTGGGCCTGACAGACGTTTAACACCATTCAACTCTATTATACCATGCCTGCAAAGTGCATCAAATAGAACAAAACAAACATTAATACACAGGGCCTTATGGTCAAATAACAGTGAGATGTATTCTTATTTATAGATGCAGTACCAAAAAAATCTAATTATACAGTAGAAGTCTTTGGGAGAAATACTGAAACTTTGACAAACATGCCAAGGTGTGTGCCTGGTTTAATAATCCAGACATCACAGTACAAGAGATATCATAAGATGCACAATCTGCAGTTGTTCCAAGATACATTGAAGGGTTTGGTATGACATCATAAGCCACAAGAGATCTTTAAAATAAACACTGCCCATTTTTCTCTTCTCTTTTGAAGTGCTGACTTTTACCGGAGTAGAGTTTCACAGTGCCCTGTGGCACCTCACTCAAATGACCATTTTTCACATATCAGGGAGAAATTGGAAATTGGGCATTGGGCTGTGACAGGCTTCTTGATCAGAGGAGGAATGAGCACTGAGCTGGGCGGTGGGGGTTGGGGGAAAGGATGATGAATAACAAGACGCTCATTTAGTTCACCAGGACCACAGCGTTCATGATCCACAACCTGGGAGTACTTTCTTGTTTTAGTTTTGACCATATACACCATTTGAGAACCAGTAGAAAGTGTTACTTGTTCTCAATGCTTCTGACCCCTGCTCTTAGAAGCAATCAAATGTTAGCATTGAACTATCCTTGCCTATTATTATAGCGTGCCTGGGGCACTAGGAAACCAAACCCATTCCGCTGGCTGCACACTTTTAATTTGATGTGTTCAATAATTACTATGTGTCTCAATGTGGAAAATAATTACAGTTACTCTATGCTGCAGGTAATTCCAGAAATGCTCTTCAGATATGGAACAAGTAACTTCAGTAATTTTTTTTAAAAATTGCTTTCTATCCACACAATTTATTGGAAATCAATTAAAAACTATTTCTTTATAAAATTTTAAAAACTAAATAGCTCATACCTATTAAAGAAAAATATATTTAAAATACTGTGGTGTAGTTATAAGCTAATATCTTATTTTGTTCTAACAGGTAGTGTTCACAAAGCTGTGATCTGAACCACAATTAGATTTTTGGTTTACGATATTAGTTGAAAAGTTTAGTTAGGTCTTGATTTATATATTAGATAATTAACTCCCTATCTTTGTAATCTCCAACCCCACAAGCTTTTGAGATCTTTGCAAGCTTTATTTCTAGTATTTTGAGCATCCCTGGTTTCAATCACTAAACCATTAGCAGCCGTGCCTTTAGCTGACTGGACCCCAAGCTCTGGAATTTCCTTCCTAAACCTCTCCACTTTTCTTTTCTCCTCTAAGATGCTCCATAAAATCAACCTCTTTGACCAAATCTGCACTAGCATCTCTTTATGTGGCTCAGTATCAAATGTTGCTTTATAATGCTCCTGTGAATCACCTTGGGATGTTTTTTTGCATTAAAGATGCTATATAAGCTATATAATCAGCTGTTTTTGTTGAGCTATTTGCCACTCCCTGTATAGTCACTTAGACACCTGGCTGTAACTCACTCCCAGGGAGTTCAATTATTTATCTAAATATACAAGAGATTATTTATGACAAAGTATCAAAATAATTTGATCTTACAATTATTCACAATTGCTAAATTATGACATGCAAACTCAGTTCTAAGGTATTTTTTGTACACAATTACTTAATATTTTATGCCATCCATATCACTATCTAGAACGAACAATGAAAGGGAATGTTTCATTTTGGAAAAGTTAAACTGGCAGAAACTCACTTGTCCCAACTCTGGGAGCAGCATTTCTCCAAAGCATCAGTGTAATCGGCTTCATTCAGTATTGTTTTCCCCTCTTTCACTGCAGAGATTTTCGATTCCCACTTTGAAAGATATTCCTGCATCTTTACAGTACAGGGTGAACAATAAGTGAAAGATTAATTTAATAATGTCAATGTTTTTAAAAAGGAAATTAACCCAGTCTTTTCAATAATTATCATACTGTATTCCGACTTTCTTCTGCCTGCCTTCCTTATCCTATTCAAACTGTGATCCCTCATTTCTCACCCCAAGCCTCTTCATTAATGATGTATGTTTCCTGTGGTTCTAAACTTCTATTATACCCATCATATTACTCTCAACTTTCAGCAAGCTTACGGATGGTGCCCTCACTGATGTCAGATAGTCTTTGATTCCCAGCAGAACAAAAAGAGGAAGGAATTTGTTATTATACTTTGTTCTAACGCCCTGTCCAATGAAACTAAAAATACTTGGAAAAGGACTGGCTTCATCTGTTAGGACGAGAAGGTGCTGCTTCTCAGCATACATTTCAAAAACATGCCAGCAGAAATGTATTTTGTAGTATAAGTCAATTTAATAGTAACTAGCAATTAACATGTACTTATTATTGCTGAGAAAAGAAATATGCTGTCCAGGCTTTTCACCTTGCACTCATCAGGACAGATTTGCAATACCAAATCTAAAGGGAACAACACTTTATACTGCATGAGAAAAGAGAGCTGATTGGTTGGCAAGCGGACTCTGATTGATAGAGGTGTTCCCATGGAGAATGCACCATGGAACAGTTAACTGCCAAGCTTATGTTTAAATTCATACCAAGCAGGTTGATTCTGATTGGTCACGGCATTGCCCTGGGGAATGAACCAGAGAATGGCTGTCCCCCAAACTTTTGTTTAGTTGAAAAAGGCACAGTGCATGGACATGCTCTTTCTGTTCGCCAACTCAAGTTCTGTACTATCAAATCATTAAAAGTACTTATTACATAGAAAGATGCCACCCACAACAATTATAATACTTATTGACTGCACTTAGTTTCTAACAGTACTCATGAAGTCTTTTTTAAACTCATATAAATTTGTCTGTAGGTCCTGATGTGGGACAGCCCCACCTTATCTCTACCACTGAATCATACACAACTCTTTTCCGGTGCATGGTAGAACACTCAAAATAAATTTATCAGTTTCATTTCTAGAAATATTTAAAATTTAGTGAAACAACTGATACTTACTAAGATAAAATTCACCATTTTATCGATCTAATTGTCAATACTCCTTTTACACAAAACTACTCTTTCCTGCTCCACGTTACCAACACAGATAGATAGAGGTGCAGTCCTCTTCCTTTTGTGAAGCCAACTAAAAATGATTTACATTTACATAGTGCCTTTCATGACTTTAGGACATCCCAAAGTTCTTCACATTCAAAGAAATATTTTTGAAGTGTAGCCACCATTATAATGTAGGGATTTTGAATAATCCGACAATTCACTTTTTTAAAGTATAAAAATGGTTAGTTATTTTGTTGAGTTTTGTAATTTTCAATTACTGGATAATTTCAATCTTTGTTTTGGAAACAATTTTGAACTAACAGAAATAGTCTGTATAGTTTTTTGATTAACTTGGTTAAATTAAGTGATATGAAAGAAATGACAACATAAACAAAGATAATTACAGATAGAAGACTGAGATCCAGAAAAAAAAATCACTGTATCTCTAAATGAATGGGTACCAAAACATAGCTGTTTCCACACAACAGCCAGTGATCATACAAAGCACTGAACCTACCTGATAAGAAATTGCTCTGCAGGAGTCACACTGCAAATAATCAGGCATGTGGCTGGAGTGAAATTCCTCATCATTCAGATTAGGTGATTTCATTTCAAATGTCCCTGATTCTTGAAATTGCCCTGAACTTTGAGAAGCATACTCTCTCCGCCTCCCATTCTTCTCAGCTCCACTGGCGCTGTCACGCAGACATAGGGTTAGGATTGCCACAACAAGAAACCTCATGATGGCCACTGCGACAGTTATTAACAATGCATTCAATCAGGGTTATTGAATGTACTGGAGCAAAGCTGGCAATAAATATTTCAAATGCTGACGTGGTGGTACTCAGTGTCTTTGTGTTGCAATCAGGAAATGAAAAATAGCAGCTGTGCAATTTTAAAATAATCTGGAGGAGAAGAAAAACACAGTCTATAGGAGGTGCCTTTTAATACATTAAATCAACCTTAAGCCAAATTCTTTCTTTTACCTGCAAGAATTTACAGAATCAAAAAATATCTGGTTCTGGTTTAAATAATTATGGTTTGAAAGATTATTAGTATGTCTCTGAGGACATTTGGCACTCTCAAGAACAGTCTGCTACTTCCTCTATTTTTCTAGTCACCTTAGCACAGGGCCATCTCAGGCTTGGGAAGCAGCAGATGTCTCTTGCCTTCATAAATCCTAATCTGATCTGGTCAACAGATGATTCTTCCACTCACTTTCACTCCCTGCAGGTGGGAAACATTGGTCTCCATTCTCTATTGTGCTTCTCCACAGCTGAGACGGAAAACTTATAGGGTAGTCTAAACACACAACAGTATCCCACCATTTTCCTGAGTCATGCATTTGTCTCCCAGTGCACTGCTCAATGTACGTGAAATATTATAAACTCTGTAAAAGTTTCAGCTGGATGTAGAATTAGTAGTGATGCAATAAATAATTATTCAAAGTAAAGTTTATTCTGCAGAATACTAATAAAGATCATAAGGTACAGTTGTGAAGCTGATATTGGGTCGATCCACACCAACAAAACTCAACTGATTTAATGGATCCTAAAATGAAGTGTATTGACCACATTGTGCAGGCCGATCTCAAAGGAATTCTAAAATGAGGGCAAACCTTGGATCCAGGAAACCTATACCATGTTCAATCTTCTCCATCAGACAAACCTTTATCAATTAGTCTCCTAAAGGAAAATTCTACATAAATGCTCTCTGCTCCCAATGGAAGGAGTCTCCAACCTTGCATGCCATTTCCCATTAATCTCAAGCAGCAGATACTAGTGGAGCTTGGTGTTCTGATTAAGGTTTGTCCAACATTGTTGAGTAGCTCCTTCCAGCCTCATATAATTTAAAACAGGAAAAACCAGTGGCTAAGAAATATAAACGCAAATATGATCTTAGTTATCTGGCCTTTTTTTCCAATATGCTTAATAGCTTACATTTATCTATTTTAAAATCCACCTGTCAGATAAAAAATTAAAGACAAAAATGGTGAGTCAATCTGAATTAGCATTTCATGTATCACTAGTCCCATAGTCAAGCATCCAAGCTTCTTGAGGCTGATCCAGTTTAAAACTAGTCCTGTATAAGCCCAACTCAAAGAACCTGTACACACTTCAAAACTGTTCTGCCACATTTAAATAGGGTTGTCACCTGACTGATGAATGCTCAGCAATCTATGTTTTAAACAAGCCATGTGAGTTAAGAAAAAAGTTTTAGAGTTTCGGCCACATTTTCAGATGGCTTTCTAGCCTCACATTATATCAAAAACCCCTAAAATTACCAACTTCACTATGGAGACCTCCGAGATGAGGCCAGAGTTTTGCTGCCTTTTTGAAATCTTGTGCAAGCGTAGGAGTTCAACTTCCTATCTGACTCTGCTTGCAGTCAACTTCAGATAGGAGTTATTTTTAGTATTGTATCTATCTATAGTTTGTTTCTGTACTTTCTGTATGTGTGGGGAGGATTTTGATATAGAGACTGCGTGAGGAGAGACAGCCCTGTGCACTATTCCCCATTTGGATGGCAGAAGTTGGTAGGCAGCTGCATTGATAACAGATTCACTTGAAATTTTCAGTAATGATCAACAATTACACCCAAATCTTTTCCCACTCTTGGTAATGAACAGATACACCCTGCCCTTCATAATCCTGCATGCACATTTTTTTTTTCCAATGTGCATAATAGTTTACATTTACCTACTTAAAAATCCATCTGTCAGATAAAGAATTAAAGACAAAAATAGTGAGGCAATCTGAGTTAGCATCTCTTGTACCACTAGACCTGTAATCAAACATCCAACTATATTAACAAAGCAGCCCAACTGATTGGCACCCCATCCACAAACATTCACTCCCTCCACCACCGATGCACAGTGGCAACAGTACATACCGTCTACAAGATGCACTGTAGGAACTCACCAAGACTCCATAGATAACACTTTCCAAACCCACAGTTGCTATTGTCTAGAAGGACAAGGGCAGCAGATACATGGAAACACCACCACCTGCAAGTCCCCCTTCAAGCCAGTCACCATCCTAACTTGGAAATATATCACCATTCCTTTACTGTTGTTAGGTCAAAATTCTGGAACTCTCCCTAACAGCACTGTGGGTGTACCTACACCACATGGACTGTAGCTGTTCAAGAAGGCAACTCACCACTACCTTCTCAAGGGCAATTAGGGATGGGCAACAAATGCTGGCCTAGCCAGAAATGCCCACATCCCATGAATGAATACTAAAAGAATTATGAACACCCTTGTAGTTTGATAGTAGCCCCTAATAGAATGTTCCTAACACTTATCACACTCACTAAAACATACTTCACATTCATTTACATTTATGTTTTTTTTGTTTCTACCACTCTGACTTACTTTGGAAAAATATCCTGGGCTTACCTTATCTACACATTTTAATATTACATAACACAAGTGAGAATCCTTGTTTTCTATCTAGGATGTAAAGCTTGAACTTGGAAATATTGAATAGTAGAAAGAAACAGCATAGAAGCAGGCATACAAATCATTGTGCCTGTGCCAGCTTCTCCCATGTATTTTGAATACTATCAAATCAGTCTCAAGCCAAATAATAGCTCGTACTTCAGCCAAAAAACACAATAGCCTAACATGACTTTAAGAGGTACAGTTCTAGCAAAGGTGGCATTGATCATAAAGCATTAAAAGAGCCATGAAACACACCAGAAGAACTAAAAGCCTGCTATTATCTGAGGTGGATAAAATAGCAATATTATCATAAGGAGGGCGAAATTGACATTTGATGTAAATTGAGATGTGCCCTACTGTTGACAAAATGCGCTTCCCAATGGAACTGATCCATACAAAACAGGGTTTCAGATTCAATCGCCAATGCTGAGTGAGCTGACCCTGACTGGGTGGTAGCAAAGGCATTATCACTCGACTCAAGAGGAAAAAAGGAAGAAAAAGAAAATCAGCCAAGCTTCAGACCCTGGATCCCTATCCAATGTCTCCCGCTGGAAAGGTGCAGCTGTGAAAATCGTGGAATGAACATGAAGAGGCTGAGATGCCAATTTAGTTGTCATAAAGCCTGTCAACTCAATATCTGGCCTCAAAGATGAAGATGGCACTTCAGGTGTTAGAGAGTGAAAAACATGCATGGATCACCACAGCAATAGGCAGCATAAGCAAAGAAACAAACTTTAAATGTAGTCAAATACTTTTCAACAGTCAGGGGTCCCTCCCAGGTAATTATCCAATGGCCCAAGGGGTAGGGAAGTCCTGAAAAGGAGAAAGTCCTACATTTACATAGCACCAGTCACAACCTCAGCATCCTCGAAAACACCTTTACAAGCAATGAAGTAGTTTTTGAAGTGTAGTGGCTGTTGAAATGTAGGAAATGCAGCAACCAATTTGCACACAGCAAACTCTCTCAAATAGACCAGAAAAGCTGTGTTTACACATTGGCTGAGAGAAAGCATTGGCCAAAACATTGGGGAGAATTCCCATTCTTTTTCAAAACCTGGGAAAGCACCCCAACACGCTTCACAGGTGCGACTGCCAGACAAATTTAAGACACCGAGCCACATAAGGAGATATTAGGACAGTTGATCAAAAGATCAGCCAAAGAGGTAGGTTTCATGCAGCAACTGAAAAGAGGTGAGGGTGGTAAAGAGAAAGAGAGAGATTTCCCACAGATGAGGGCCAGGGCCGCCAAAGGCAAAGCTAACGGATGGTGGAGAGATTATAAAGGAGGAGTCGCAAGAGGCCAGAATTGAAGGAGCTCAGAGGCCTTAGGTGTCTGTAGAGCTGGAAGAGAATATAGAGATAGGGAGGGATGAGGCTGGTGGCAAAAATCTCAGCAAACCGCTGCAGAGTTGGGCACGGAGACCGGTTTCCACATGGTGGGCACACGTGGCAGCCATGAGGAACAACATGGTGACCATCACAATGGGAATGAGCCAGATGCCGAAAACTCTCTCCCACAGACACGGGGAGGGGGGGGGGGTGGGGGGCAGAGTCAGACTAGGATCCACGGGGGAATATTACTTCAAGATTGTGTGAAATATAAGAATCCCAAAACAGACTCGGTTTTAAATAGGCTTCTGATTGAGATTTTGAATATAAAGTGTTAAAATATAAAAACGCCCTCTGCCTTTTCCAGGTGGGAGGGTTTAGAGTCGAAGGGTCATGAGGACTCGAAACGTCAACTCTTTTCTTCTCCGCCGATGCTGCCAGACCTGCTGAGTTTTTCCAGGTAATTCTGTTTTTGTTTTGGGTTTAGAGATTATTCGTTGGTTTTAAAAAAAAACCCACAAAATCAGCATCTTGGCATCATGTTGCTCTGACGTAAACGAGCCCTCAGCTCTCAACGGCACCAACTCGACATCTCCGCTGCCCGCTCTCCCGCTCAAGCTGAAGGACCCGCCTCCTTACCCCGTCAGCCACCATTGGCTGAAACGAACCCCATGCTGCCTCCTTATTAGATATTAGCTGTCCTACGGAGCCGACCACCACCCACACCCCCCCCAAACCTCCCAACCTCTCAACCTCGACCAGGACGGCCCCTTCACCCCCCGCCCCCAGCTTCCCAAAGGACGCTCTGATTGGTCTAGACCTGAGGACCGATGAAGATTGACTTGGCCTCGGACCAATGAGCACGGCGCTGACGCGGATTGACGTTGCGTCCAATCAATCAGGTCTGTCGCGGAGTCACGTGGGGAGCGGCCGGCATTCTCACTGTCTGTATGCGGGTCTGGCGCTGGTCACGCGCTTAGTTCAAAGGTCGGGGTTGAGGAAGCTATTGTCAATGGGCTTGACGTAGTCCACTGAGACTGTTGGAGTGGAGAGAAAAGTCTTGCTGTCCAGAAGTAAAGGGGTTACACCCAATTCTTTATATGCAGCTTCAGTGAATCCTTCTCTGGAGCTTTCACAGAATCACAGAGTGCAGAAGAGGCCCTTCGGCCCATTGAGTCTGCACTGACACGTGAGAAACACCTGACCTACCTACCTAATCCCATTTACCAGCACTTGGCCCATAGCCTTGAATGTTATGATGTGCCCAATGCTCATCCAGGTACGTCATAAAGGATGTGAGGCAACTCGCCTCCACCACCCTCCCAGGCAGTGCATTCCAGACCGTCACCACCCTCTGAGTAAAAAGGTTTTTCCTCACAGCTCCCCTAAGCCGGGGGGTGAAGGAGCCGTCCTGGTAGAGGTTGAGAGGTTGGGAGGTTGGGGGGGGGGTGGGTGGTGGTCGGCACCGTAGGACAGCTAATATCTAATAAGGAGGCAGCATGGGGTTCGTTTCAGCCAATGGTGGCTGACGGGGTAAGGAGGCGGGTCCTTCAGCTTGAGCGGGAGAGCGGGCAGCGGAGATGTCGAGTTGGTGCCGTTGAGAGCTGAGGGCTCGTTTACGTCAGAGCAACATGATGCCAAGATGCTGATTTTGTGGGTTTTTTTTAAGACCAACGAATAATCTCTAAACCCTCCCACCTGGAAAAGGCAGAGGGCATTTTTATATTTTAACACTTTATATTCAAAATCTCAACCAGAAGCCTATTTAAAACCCCTCACCTTGAACTTATGTTCCCTTGTGACTAACCATTCAACCAAGGGGAACAGCTGCTCCCTATCCACTCTGTCCATGCCCCTCATCATCTTGTACACCTCGATCAGGTCACCCCTAATTCTTCTCTGCTCCAACAAAAACAACCCAAGTCTATCTAACCTCTCTTCATAACCAAAATGTTTCATCCCAGGCAACATCCTGGTGAATCTCCTCTGCACCCCCTCCAGTGCAATCACATCATTCCTATAATGTGGCGACCAGAACTGCACACAGTACTCCAGCTGTGGCCTCACCAAGGTTCTATACAACTCCAACATGACCTCCCCACTTTTGTAATCTATGCCTTGATTGATAAAGGCAAATGTCCCATATGTCTTTTACACACCCTATTAACATGCCTTCAGAGATCTATGGACACACACACCAAGGTCCCTTTGTTCCTCAGAACTTGCTAGTGCCATGCCGTTCATTGAATACTTCCTTGTCAAATTACTCCTTCCAAATTGTATCACCTCACTCTTTTCAGGGTTAAATTCCATCTGCCACTTATCTGCCCATTTGACCATCCGGTCTATATCTTCCTGCAGGCCAAGACACTCAACCTCACTGTTAACCACCTGGCTAATCTTTGTGTCATCCTCAAACTACCCCCCAACATGGTCAGCTATGTCGTTCATGCCCATGATACTGTCATTCTCAGACAAATATCATGATTGCAGAATCAGCTGATGCCCAACCAGGATTGTCAACTGTGATTGGACATGTTGTTGAAATTTTCATTGTATAACCTCCAGCTCAGGGTTTTCAATTCTGGTTTAAGGTTTCATCACTTGATCTCCTGCCATTGATCTCCCAACATCAATCTTTAAGATCTGATGCTTTCCCACCTGAGCCAAAGCACACAGGCTCTACCCAAATAGACAATTCTACACTCCAAGACTACTCAATCACATGTAAAGTCCTTTGGGATGCCCTGAGGTTGTGAAAGAATATATGTAAATTTTTACTTTTTTGACTTTTCTTCCATCACCTATATTTTTAGAAATAATGAAGCGTGCAAAGAAAATGAAAGAATGCACCATTATATTTAGTGACTCTATGATCTTTCTCCTGGGTTTTGTTCCCAACACTATCCTGGAGATGAATCTTCAATTCCAGGAGAGTTGGCAACCTAATCCAACTGCCCCATTCAGTCAAATAGCCCTTTCCCTTTCTTCAATATTTTTATAACTACTCTGATAAACTAACATGTTCAAATAAATTATTAGTTTTTAATGCCGCCAAGGTTTGCTTGCAGCAGAATCTGCCCTCTCCTGAAAGTTGCAAGTCAGTCCTGGAGGGTTAACAATCCTACGTATGAAACCATCAAACCTGGAATGCGCTGCCTGGGAGGGTGGTGGAGGCGGGTTGCCTCACATCCTTTAAGACGTACCTGGATGAGCACTTAGCACATAATAACATTCAAGGCTATGGGCCAAGTGCTGGTAAATGGAATTAGGTAGGTAGGTCAGGTGTTTCTCACGTGTCGGTGCAGACTCTATGGGCCTCTTCTGCAATGTATGATTCTGTGAAATCTACTGGTTTCCTACTGCATTATTTTGAATTGCGGGGGTTGTTGTTAAGCTGCCAAAGATTACAACCATTTTGATCCCAGGAAAATTCCATAAATGGGAATAAGAGGAGTGACCATTTACTCAGATATAAATGGATATATTCCACTCAAGTTTATCTGTATCTGCTTCCCGTGACAAACTACATTCCTGAAATTTTAGTTCTGTTTCTATCTCCCTAGCTGCTTTCTGACCTACTGAGCATTTCCAGTATTTTCTGTTTATATTTTAGATTTCAAGTATCCGCAGTATTTTGCTTCTGAGACCATGTGCTCATGAGGGAGTAGCAGGTGTTGTTTCATGATACCCCAATGTGAACATCTGAGTTCTTTTGGATGGCAGAGAGTACAAAAGCCATATAATGTTAAAGCTATATAAAACAATAGTTCAACCCCAGATGGAGTATTGTGTTCAATTCTGAGCATTACACATTAGGAAGGATTTGAAGGCCTTGGACAGGGTACAGGAGAGATTTACTAGAATGATCCTGGGCAATGTTCCCTCATATTTTCTTCTTGAGCACACATGTGATTTGTTTAGGTGTGTGGCCCCTGTACATTTGCTGGGCGGTAATTTAAGGTGGCCAGTGTGTGCATGGTCCCTCAGAGATTTTTAAGTTGCTGTGTGGCTCTGCAGCTTAGAGGGAACATTGGTTCCAGGGATGATAGATTACAGCTACGTGCAGAGACTGGAGAATTTGGGGTTGTTTTCCTTACGGCATAGAAGGCTAACAGGAGACTTGATTGGATTTTTTTTTTAATCATGAAGGGTTTGGATAGAATAAATTAAGAGAAACTCTTTCCAGTAGTTAAAGGATCAATAACCAAACAGTTGTTTCCCTCTGGGGCTTGAGCACCTCAGCATTTACCATCTGCTGTGCCATTATAATTCAATAATAGCCCTCAAAAGGAATTGGATAAATGCTTGAAGGAGAAAGAGCAGGATGTGTGGAACTAGCTGGATTGCTCTTCAAAAGGCTCAATGCAGACTCGATGGGCCAAATAGCCTCCTTTCATGCTGTATCAATCTATGATTCTACAGGGGATCTCATTTTTTAATTCAATTTCCACTTCCAAGAGGCTCGTCAAGCTCATTCCACAATTCAATTTGACCCTAGCAGACAGTGAGAGTGATTTACCCTCAGTGCCCCATATGAACTCACAGGGCATTATCCTCAGATACTGAAGCAGTTCTTGTCCATTTGCAGCAAGACCTGGACAACATCCAGGCTTGGGCTGATAAGCAGCAAGTTACATTTGTGCCACACAAGTGCCCAGCAATGGCCATCTCCAACAAGAGGGAATCTAACCATCTCCTCTTGACATTCAATGGCATTACCATCACTGAATCCCTATGGTCCCGTTATCTAAGGAGAGGTATACTTGCCATAGAGGGAGTGCAACAGAGGTTCACCAGATTAATCCCTGGGAAGACAGGATTGTCTTACGAGGAGAGGTTGAGGAGACTGGGTGTGTATTCCCCAGAGTTTTGAAGAATGAGCAATGTCCTAATTGAAACTTAAAATGTTACGGGGCATGACAGGGTGGATATGTAGATAAGATTTTTCCTCTGGCTGGTGAGTCTAAAACCAGGGGACTTAATCTCAGGATAAGGATTAGGCTATTTAGGACTGGGATGAGGATGAATTTCTTCACTCAGAGGGTAGTGAATCTTTGGAATTCCCTACCCCAGAGGGCTGTGGAAGCTCAGTCATTGAGCATGTTCAAGACAGAAATCGATAGATTTCTGGAGACTAATGACATCAAAGGTTATGTCGCTGGGTCAAAATCCTGTAACTCCCTCCCTAACAGCACTGTGGGTCAACCTACACCACATGGACTGCAGTGGGTCAAGAAGGCGGCTCACCACCTTCTCAAGGGCAATTAGGGATGGGCAATAAATGCTGGCCTAGCTAGCGACACTCCCATCCCATGATAGAATTTTTTAAAAGAGTAATGTTAGGGTTTTGCCCCCAATGTATCATGATTTTTTTTACACATCATCAATATTTTAAAGGATAGTTGGACTCCAAGGGTTTTGCAGGGTAAGTCTTATCTGATCCCCTTTAATTAAACTTGAGAATTAGAACATGAAATTTCTGATTAATAATTTTGACACATATTACCTACAACATGACAGTACTAGTAGTGACAAATACTCACAAGAAGACACAATCAGAAAGATTGGCACGCATGTAGCTCTAATCTGCGTAAACTAGCTGAAGCCAAACCACATCAAGTATGCATGAACTGCTGTGTTGTACATTTTATATCCTTAGCAACGTCTTGCAGTATGATGATACCTTGCCAACATATTCTGGACGTTTTTCATGAATACATAACATGTTAACCCACTAAGTAATTTTGCAGACTATGGAATTCTCTGAAGTGAGTCTGTGTGATATTATCACTGTTCTTTGCACAGTTTGCACCTTCCTATATCATCATTTTTGATACCTTTTCTATTAGCCATTTATATTAGGCAGTCTTCTGATTAGTTGGCCCAGTGCCTAGAACATACCATGTCTGTCAATACAGATTATTAGTCCATTAACGTTTGTTCATCAGGTTCTGATCTTTGCCTGAAGATGGCCTCTTGGAACCTGCTTATATTGCAGATTCTACATTTGACACCTTTACATTGTGGCAATAAAAATCAATAAAAGCAGGGAAAGGGAAAAAGGCGGCACATTGAATCAGATAAAAGTAGCAGCATTTGTATAGTTTTCTTAACTTTTCCAGAAGAAAAAGCTACCTTGTATTTATATAATCTAGGTTATAATTGGCAAGGAATTTAATTTGCAAGCCGTTAAAGCTGTAATTATGATTTTTTTTTACAGCAAGAGAGCTCACACTATGATTGGACCAAAGGGGACAGTGTTTACTTTTCTCAAGAAACACATGAAATTTGTTCACTTTGAACTTCAGGAAATCCAATTATGTGACAGTTTCTAAATATAGCAGTACAGTTATGGCTTCCTGTTACTTGAGTAGCTTTAAAGATAGCAGTAATGAAACTGTTTGTGAAAAATGCCACCAGCTTCAACCAACGGGAAAGTTTTTGATCAAGTTCTTACTCTGTATTGAGAAAAACAAATCCTATGTTTTACTTACAAGGATACTATATGACTTTTTGCACATCGTCAATATTTTAAAGGATAGTTGGACTCCAAGAGTTAAATTATCAGGAGACATTACACAAGCTGGGGTTGTATTCCCTGGAATTTTAAAAGTTAAAGGTTGATTTGAACAAAATTTTCAAAAAATTAAGGGGAATTGATAGGGTAGATAGAGAGAAATTTTCTGCTGATTGGGGAGCTTAGGAGAGCACAGTCTAAAAATTAGAACTAGATCTTTCAGGAGTGGTATTAAGAAGCACTTCTACACACAAAGGGTGGTAGAAGTTTGGCACTCTCTTTCATAAACAATAGTTGATGCTGGATTTTAAATCTGAGATTGATAGGTTTTTGTTAACCAAATTTATTAAGGGATAAGGGGCAATGGCAGGCATATGGATTAAGGTTGCAGATCATTACCCCATTGAATGGCAGAACAGACTCGAGGGGCTGAATGGCCTTGTTCTGTTCCTATGTTTTCTATGCTCTGTTGAGCTAAATGTCGATCCTTGAAACTTTGTTAGTTACCTGACAGCCATTGTGGCCTATAATGGTTTGGACTGGCTCAGTACACCAACCAATATCTGGGATTCTGCAGCTGTGCAATCATGGCCAGATGAATCTGAAGTCTTAAACCTCTATTGCTCCCCTTGACCCAGAGGAACTCCCTGTTGGTAGCATCATGGAACAGCCTAGAGAGGGAGTGGGGAGGGAATTCTCTATTAGAAACAAGATTATACTTACTTTTCCTAGAACTTTCAATGTTATGATTGAATTACAATCAAAAGTGAATTGCATGTTTGCTTCTTTAATAAGCTTCTTTATAATTTAGAAAATACATTGTCTCATATAGTCTTCTGTATTCAAACTCAAAAACCCATCTCAGTACGCTCTTCAATGGAGAGGTACATTGTCGGGGAGAGATGCCCCGACCCTTACAATATCTGGGTTGTTATAATCCAGCTAAAACTTGTTAAAAAGAGTATCTGGACGATGGTAATATTCTCTGGTGGTTCCTTTCCTTCAGGGAACGTTAGATCAGCTCTTTGAACCCATTTGCATGTCTGTGAGGCCTGTCTTTCTCAACCTTATGTGAGATTGATCATCCGAGGAGTATGCCTGATCTGGAATCTTGCCAAAAAAGGTGCTAGGATTTTAATCCACTTTAAAGAGAGAGAAAGAAAGATTGGAGTAAGAGAGTGAGGAAGGAGACTGAAAGGAATGTCTAGGAACAATTTACTACCTAAAGAGTGACTCTGGAGTTTGAATGGCTCTCTTTCTGGGCCAGAGAGTTTGAATGGTGCTACTATTCCATACTATTAATCATTAATAACATGCAAAATAAAAGTGGAAACTTTAATCACATGGTGCTTAGTTCAGGTTCAGGAGGTGTCAGGAGCCTGTGTCTGACTAGGGGTCTGGGCTGGGTTGAGCTGTCACTGGCTCCAATGAACATGACTCTTATCATTACATGGGCTATTAAGTAATAGCCCTTATATTCTGTTGTAACAGAGCCACTGCACCGGCCCCCTCTACCCTGAGTCACTTACCATTGAATACAGGCATTTCTTGTTGGGGAGGATTTACTAAACGATTTAATCAGGCACTTCAGCAACTTCTCATCAGCTAGATACTGAGGGAGAAGTTAAGGATTGTAGTGAGTGGTTGTTTGGTATTTCCCTTTTAATACTGTTTACCAAAAGTCCCTCTAGTTCCTCTTTTGAATTTTGAATTTTTAGACAAGCTGATTTCAGTTCCAACACTTTACCAGCCCTCCTGTATGATATAAGTGAGAATCTATAGACTACATATCAACAAGCTACTTGACCATTGGCTGATCCTAACCCTATTCTCACCCAATCATCTCACACACACGCACCCTCTCACACACACACCCACACACAGAGACACAGACATAAAAACACACACACAAACGCAAATGCACCCACAAACATACATACAAACGCACACCTACAAACACGCACATACCTACAAACACACAAACACAGACATAAACACACACACACGAACACATGCACACACACAAACACACCCACAAACACATATGAGGCACAAAACCAATGTCCATCAATCTTCTCAGATGGACATAAAAGTTGCATTATTTTGAAAAGAAGCAGCGAATTCACCCTGAGGTCCTGCCCATATTTACCCCTCAACCAAACAGTTAAGAGAGCACTTATCTGGTCATAAAATAAAACCAGAAAATGTTGGAAAAACTCAGCGGGTCTATATTGGACTCAAAACGTTAACTGTTTCTTTCTCCACAGATGCTGTCAGATCTGCTGAGTTTTTTCCAGCATTTTCTGTTTTTAATTCAGATTTCCAGCATCTGTAGAATTTTGCTTTAATTATACTAATCTATCATATTGCTATCTTTGGGATCTTGTTCTGCATAAATTGGCTGTTGTGTTTCCTACATCACAACAGATACTGAACCTCAAAAGTACTTCATTGACTGTAAAGTGCTCTTGGATTTCCTGAGGCCATGAAAGGTGCAAAAGAAATGCCAGTCTTTCTTTCTTGCATGGTTCAATGGACGGTAATCAAGACGAGCAAATTTCTCTGATACTCCCCTGACTAATTCTGGGAATGAAAACTAATCTACAACTGCTTATCTGGCTGAAACCAGCAGATACCATGGGTTGAAACTGAAATCTTTCTATTATCTGAGTTTGGTAAATTTTAAACACAAATAAATTATTTTCTAGAGATTTAGTTCCACCTTCTTGGATCATCAAAATACCTTGTTGAATTTTGGATCAGACTTTAAATTCAATCTGCCCATTCAAGTTGACATAAAAGATCCCACTGCACTATTCCAAGAAGAGAGGGGAATTCTTTTCTCCAGGCAAATGGATCTATTGGTTATTTATTCCAAGAATCTGGGATGACTCTGGGTAGCACTCAGCTCTGAGTCAAAATGTTTTGAGTTCAAATCCCACTCCAGAGACTTGAGCATATAATCCAGGTGCACACATCGGTGAAATACTGAGGAAGCGATGTATTGTCAGAGGTCCCATGTTTCAGATGAAACGTTAAATATGGGCTACATTTGCCCTCTCATTGTAAAAGATCCCATGACATTGTTTTGAAGAAGAGCAGGGAAGTTCTCATCAGTGTCCTGGCAAATATTTAACCCTCACCCAACATCACTAAGAAAGAAACAGACAATCTGGTCACTTATCTTCTTAGCTTGTGGAATCTTGCTGTTCACAAATTGACTGCCATGTTTCCAATATTGCAGCAGTGACTAAACTTCAAAACCAATTTATTGGCCGTAAAGCAACTTGGAACTTCCTGAGGTTGTGAAAGATGCTACATCAACATCTTGGGGGTTACCATTGACTAGAAACTGAACTGGACCAGCCATATAAATACTGCGGCTACAAGAGCAGGTCAGAGGCTGGGAATAGTGCGACGCGTAACTCACCTTCTGACTTTCCAAAGTCTGTCCACCATCTTCAAGGCACTAGTCAGGAGTGTGATGGAATAGTCCCCGCTTGCCTGGATTGAGTGCAGCTCCAACAATGCTCAAGAAGACACCATCCAGGGCAAAGCAGCTCACTTGTTTGGCACCCCATCCGCAAACATTCACCCCCTTAACCACCGACGTACAGTAGCAGCAGTGTGTACCATCTACAAGATGCACTTCAGGAATTCACCAAGGTTCCTTAGACAGCACCTTCAAACCCACAATCACTACCATCTAGAAGGACAAGGGCAGAGGATATGTGGGAACACCACCACCTGCAAGTTCCCCTCCAAGCCACTCACCATCCCGACTTGGGATTATATAGCCATTCCTTCACGGTCGCGGGGTCAAAATCCTGGAACTCCCTCCCTAACAGCACTGTGGGTGTACCTACAGCACATGGGCTGCAGCAGTTCAAGAAGGCAGCTCACCACCAACCCAATTAGGGATGGGCAATAAATGCTGGCCTGGCCAGCGATGCCCACATCCCATGAATTAATTAAAGAAATATATATATAACTGCAAGTCTTTCTTTCTTTTGCTGTTTGTGGGATCTCGCTGTGCACAAACTGAGTATACCGTTTAGACATTGTACAAATGTAATTCTTTAGCTGTGAAGTGTTTTGGGATGCCCTGAGGACATAATGGGGTGATATATAAATACAAGTTCTCTTGTGTGTCTTTCGCACTTTTTGGAATTTAAGTATTCTTGAGTGCGAAGGAGTTAGATAAGAGGGTGGCTTTCTTGTAATTATTTTTAAACATATAACCTTGGACTAAAGTTCCTGCTCCTTGTCACTGTCAGTGACCCTTGCTGAAAAGTGCACAGGAACAGATGTCAGGGGAGAAATAAAGTCAAACGTGATGCCCCACCTGGTCAAATATCCTAAAGAAACATAGGTGTAGATTTTCTTCCTCATTACCTGGGCTAATACTGATGGTGTGGATCACAAGCCCTGTAGAGATCCTGCTGGGTTGTCATTCCAATTGATTTCCAGATGAGAATCTAATGCTGTACTTTTCAGACTCACACACGACTATTGGTGATTTGGAAGAGGTATTGGAGGGAGGTTGGCCAAAACGTACCCCAGCACCATCAGGAGAAGAGAGGAGAAATATGTTGATGAAATGATGCAGAAAGAACCTCTATTTTGCTGGAAATTGCACACATGTTAATGTTGGGTGTGGGAGCTTGCTGTGTTCAAATTGGCTGTTGAGTTTACAGCACTACAAAAGCAACTACACTTCAAGGGTGTTTCCTTGGCTGTGAGGCTATTAGGGCTGCCCTGAGGTTATAAAAGTGGCTATTAAAATGTAAAACTTTTTATTAATTTTGTTTTCACATTTGATATTTTGCTGGTGAGGCCTCAGCTGAAATATTGCGTCCAATGCCACAGTTTAGGAAGGATGCCAAGACCTTGGAGAAGATAGAAAGGAGATTTACTAGAATAATAACAAGGGTTGAGGGACTTCAGTTACTATGGAGTGACTGGAGAAGTTGGGATTGTTCTCATTAGAGCAGAGAAGGTTAGGGGGAGATTTAATACAGGGGTTCGACATTTGAAAGGGTTTTGAGAGAGTTGTTGGGGAGAAATTGTTATTGAAAGGAGGGGTGATGACCTGTGTACATAAGTTTTAAATAATTGGTGAAAAATTCAGGGGAGATGAGAATGTTTTTTTCTGCAACATGTTGTTCTGACCTACAAAGCGATGTGTGAAAGAGTGGTTGAAGCAGATTTAAGAGTAACTTTCAACAGGATATATACTCAAAAAGGAAATATTAGCAGGACTATGGGGAAAAGTGCAGGGGCAGTGGGACTAACTGGATAGCGCTTTCAGAGAGCCAGCACAAGTACAATGGGCTGAATGGCCTCCTTCTGTGCTATTTGATCTTTTGCCTGTTGAACTGGAAAATGCAACAGAATACTTGCCTTTAATTCCCCTTTAATGTCACAGGATCTGACTCAAGGCTGAGGGATTTAATGACAAATCACTGAGCACCGCACATACAGTCTGTATTTCTCCTCTCAATCGGGCTAAACTTAGTTTCATGGGTTTTTGTAAAGTATAAAGTTTTTTACATGCATGTCGAATTTTGCAAGTGCATTCAACCAGGTTCAACGGGCCTGCAACTGATTTTAGCCAATAATTTAAAGCAGATTGCATTTATAAAAATCCAGTTTAACATTCACTCTGTGAATAATCATTAATTACTGATCGCCAGAACAAGGAATAAAAATCAATTGTGTAAAATGGAAAACTTGTAAATGTTAGCAATCCAAAATAAAGGCAGGAAAAGTTCTGATGAAGAGTCATATGAACTCGAAACGTGCTGTCAGACCTGGTGAGTTTTTCCAGCTATTTTTGTTTTTGTAAAGGCAGGAAATGCTGGATTACCACACAGCAGGTCCATAAGCTTTTGTGAAAAGACAAGTTGTGTAGTGATGATGGGTGCACATATACCAATGAGGGGTACACACTTCCCTATGAAGTACACATCCCAATGAAGAGTACACATGCCCCGATGAAGAGTTCATGTACCCCTGATGAAGATCAGACTGATGTAGCATGCACACCATAATTAAGAGTGCTCATGCAGAGCAAAAATTCACATTGAGTTATAACTCATTCCACGATACTAGAAATGTTTTTTTACCAGCGCTTACTTATTTTCAAATAACTTGCATTTATATAGCAGTTTTCATGACCAGGCATCTCAAGGCACTTTACAGCCGATGAAGCACCTTTTCCTTTGGAGTGTAGTCACTGTTGTAATGTCAGAAACTCGACAGCCAATGTGCACATAGCAAGATCCCACAAATAGCAACATTATAATTTGTTTTTGTGATGTTGGTGGAGGGATAATTATTAGCTAGGGAACCAGAGGGAACTCCTCTGCTCTTCTTTGAAATAGTGCCATGGGATTTTATACATCTACCCGAACAGGTTTAACGTCTCTTCTGAAAGATGTCACCTCTGACAGTGCAGCATTCAATCAGTACTGTGCTGGGAGAGTCAGCCTTGATTTTTGTGCTTAAGACATGGCCTGGAATTTTCCAGTCCCTCATGCAGGCGGGATTTTCCATTCCTGCCAATGTGAACGGAGATTTCAGCCCCGCCACAGAGAAATCCACCATGGAGCGGCTGGAAAATTCCAGTCATGGAGTGGGATGTGAAGCCAGAACTTTGTGATCCAGAGGTGAGAGCGCTAACAACCGCGTCATAGCGGACACTGTAAGAAAGCCTTCATCAGAGCAGGAAGACAGTCTGTTTCCTTCCCACCAGTTCCACACTGTAAAGTAAATGCACTATTTCAGATGACAAGACTGTCCCAAATGCAAGGAAATCAATGATCATTTCCTATCAGTGAAACTATGGGGTAGATTTTCAACCCCTGGCATGGCTTTAAACATCTGGCGGGGCTCGGTTGTCCATTACAGAAATAATCAGGACTTCAACTTCAGTAAAGTCAAATGGAAATATAAATGAAATGGTTTCTGTCATAGGCGAGTGAATCTTCCCACCGCCAATTTTACATTTGGGCAGTCGGTTGGAATTCTGACCCTGAAACCT
Source organism: Carcharodon carcharias (assembly GCF_017639515.1). NCBI lineage: Eukaryota > Metazoa > Chordata > Chondrichthyes > Lamniformes > Lamnidae > Carcharodon > Carcharodon carcharias. The sequence goes on from NC_054491.1 coordinate 20,206,634, forward strand.
TTGCTCAGAGATTTACAATTCCAATGTAATAACATGGGTTCAGTTCGCCCCTCTAACAAACTCTTTTATCCAGAAAACCCAATCTGCAGTTTGCTAATCTGCTACATTCTGCACCTATTGCTACAAAAAATTAACAAAAGAGATAAAATAATAAGGAAAATTTAAAAATGCATTTATATAGCACCTTTCATGACCTCAGGATATTCCAAAGCTCCTTACAGCCAATTAAGTGGTTTTGAAGGATAGTCACAGTTGACAATTTGCTCACAGCAAGTTTGCACGGACAGCAATGAGATATTGACCAGATAATCTGTTCTGGCTTGTTAGGTGAGGGATAAATATTGTCCAGGATACTATCGGGAGAGCTCTTCTTTGAAACAGTGCCTGGGGCCTTTTACAGTTATCTGGGAGGACAGACAGAACGTTGCTTAAAAGTCTTAGCTGAAAGACAGCACCTCCAACAGTGCAGCAGTCCCTCAGCGCTGCATTGGAATGTCAGCGTGGATTTTGTGCTGAATTCTGAGGTGGTCTTAAACGAATAGCCCTCTGACTCAGAGCAGAGTGCTGCAAGTGAACCACGGCTGACAGTAAGACGGGAGGAGCATAAACACTGGCATGGTCACGTTGAAAGTGCTCTGTAATGTAATTCTGTGTAAATCATTCTGTTAAAATTACCCTAGCAATAAAACCTGAATGCAAACATGAAGCTTGGGTTTGAGCCAAAACTCTTGAATATAAAACTGTACATGGAATCTGTAAGAGATTTCACTGAGGTGTAAAACCAATGATTCAAATTAAGGCAAAACAGCTGCATTATTAGTGTTAATTCAACTAATGATAAAGAAAATTTCCTGTATTTGAGGAGCTTTGGTACACATTCAAACATGCACTCACAGCTAGAATAGATATTAACTTCAGTCAGACAGTGCACAGCTTTATTGAGTGACCTTTACTATTTATATCTTCATGTTCTTCTGCCATGGTTTCTGTCCAAGTGTTGCTTGGCACTTTCCACTTCATTGTTTCATCTTTGAACCATACTTTAACCCCTTCCTGTGCTAACGGGATTTCAAAGCCTTTGGCAGTAACTCTTCAAAACAACTGGTGCACCAATGAGACAGAAAACCAGCAGCAGAATCAGCTCTTTGTGACTTATGAGGGTGATGCCAAAGGCTATAATTATTGGGGTGCAGTAGCATAGTGGTTATGTTGCTGAACTAGTGGTCCAGAGGCCTGGACTAAATGATCAAGGGACTCCGGTTCAGATCCTGGCAACTAGGGAATCTAAATTCAATGAATTAAATAAATCTGGAATGAAAGAACGTTATCAGTAATGGTGATTATGAAACGACTGGACGACATCATCAAAACATCTGGGACTCCTGTTTGCTAATGTCCTGGGGAAGAAAACCTGCTGTTCTTACCCAGTCTGGCCTATGTATAACTTCAGACCCATGACAATCTGATTGACTTTGAAAAGAGCTGGCAAGTCACTCAGTTATGTCAAACCATAAAAAGCTTCACCCCACCCCTCACCCCCCACTGCAGCGGTTCAAGAAGACAGCTGACCACCACCTTCTCAGTGGCAATAAATGCTGGCCCAGCCAGCACAGCTGCATCCCATAAATGAAAGGAAAAAAAAGAAATCAGGCGTGACTGAATAGAGTGGGGTGCCATTCCCTCGAAAGGAGCAGGGTGATGGATAAACTGATGAAGGTGTTTTAAGGGTTTGATAAGGTTGAAGTAGAGTAAATGTTTCCACATTTGAAGTGGTGTGCATTTATTGCCAATAATAAATCCAATAAAGAATTCAGAATTGCTTTACCGACAGTGACGAGAATGTGGAACCCCCTCCCACACAAGGGTGAATAGTATGTATGCATTTATGGGGAAGCTAGTTAAACACCATGCAGGAGAAAGGAATAGCAGGACATGTCTATACAGTGAGGTGATATCCAGTGGGAAAAGCTAAGGTGAAGCATACATGCTGCCATCAGATGAGTCAGGTCAAATGGCCTAAGCTGTAAATTCAATGTAATTTGATGTTATAGCCAAGGGGATAAAGAATGTTTAAAGATACAGTTCTTAGCTATTTCACCTTCTTCATCCCCTGTTAGTTATCTGGTGTTCCTTTCACCCTCCTAAACAGAACTCTAGCCTCGGTCTAGAAATGTGGCAAAACTCCCAAATCTTTGGCAATGTTTCTTGGAAGCTGAAAGTTTGGAAGTGTGTTAGTGTGCCCTCAGGCACATTTCCTCTCCCTCTCTGCAAAAAGAAAGCATTTGCATTTCTACAGCAATGCCTCAACTTCAGGATGTCCAAAAGTGCCTTACAGCCAATGAAGTGCTTTTGAAGTGTAGTCACTGTTGTGATGTAGGAAACACGGCAATTTGCACACAGCAAGCTCCCACAAACAGCAATGTGATAATGACCAGATAATCTGTTTTTAGTTCATTGAGGGGTTGACTATTGTCCAGAACACCATGGAAATGCTCCCCTGTTCTTTGTCAAAATAGCGCCCCTGTGATCTTTTACATCCACCTGAGAGGACAGAGCTTGGTTTAATATCTCATTCAAAGAGAGCACTTCGCACAGTGCAGCATTCCTCAGTACTACACAGTAGAATCAGCTTGAATTTTGTGTTCAAATTCCTGGATTAGGACTACGAACCCACGACCAGAGGCGAGAGTGCTACCTACTGAGCCATGACTGATGGTCAAACAGAAATCAAAAATGAACCACATAAGGGATTACGACACGGAATCTTCGACCTCTCTGCAATAATTTGTCTGGGAGCCAATGTGGATCCATCGCTTACAATGAATATATAGAATTTGCAACACAGACACAGGCCATTTGGCTCAACTGGTCCAGGCCGGTGTTTATGTTCCACATGAGCCTCCTTCCATCCTACTCATTCACACTCAGTTCGCATATCCTTCTATTCCCTTCTCCTTCATGTACTTATCTAGATCCCCCTTAAATGCATCAAATTATTCACTCAAGTACTTCATGTGGTAGTGCATTCCACACACTAGCCATTCTCTGGGTAGAAATGTTTCTCCTGAATTTCCTATTATTAATGACGATCTTCTAATTAAGGCTTAGCTTTAAGGCAAGCACTTCTGTTTTTAGTGAGAACAATGATGTTGTTCTCACCCTGAACTTGTCAAAGGTGCAGAATCAACAAGACAAAAGAAGGGGTAATGTGCCCTGCCCTGTATAGCAGTTAAAACTGCTCATTGATCTGACTAACAGTGATACTCACACCTAGCACTAGGATTGCTGTTGTATTGTTACAAACAGTGCCAGGCTCACTTGGGCTGATAGCGCCAAGAATTTGTGACCATGAAACAGGAAGTGCATTTTGCAGGTGAAGCAGAGGTCTTCCAATGAACTACAAAAGAAATGTGACTGAGAGGGCAAACCAGTTCATGTAGCACACCCTTTGCAAAGCGCGTATGTGTTGGTTACATATATTTAAAATAAAAGTCCCTCAGGAGGTGTTTATTTGTTATTAACGTAAGATGCATCTATTTTTATACAAGACAAACCTGTGGAACATGATATTATCGATAAAGCATCAGATACAAAAAAGTGCCACTATCAGTACAAAAGCACAGCTACAAATAGTGTTTGCACTTCCAGAAGGTATGAATGCATAATTTCATGAGTAACATGATTCAATTTAAATATACATGATTCCACAATTCATTTACTTGCACTAAAATCATTACCAAACACACTGTACCTGTCACTGTTTAAAGAATTAAGAGATTATGTTTAAATAGCACCTATCACAATCTCAGGATGTCCCCAAAGCACTGTATAGCCAACAAAGACCTTCTGAAGCACAGTCACTGTTGTAATGTAGGAAACGCCACAATCAATTTGTACAGAGCAAGCTCCCACAAACATCATTGAGATAAATGACCACATTCTCATTTTTGGATGATGCCTGAAGGATATGTATTGCCCAGGACGATAGATATACTCTCATGCTTTTCTTTGAAATGGTGCCATCAGAGCTTTTACATCAACAGGGCCTTGTTGTAACATCTCTTCCAGAAGGCAGCACCTCTGCCAATGCAGCACTCCCTCAGTTCTCACTCACTGTAGTTTCAGGCTAGATTTTGAGCTCAAGTCTCTGAATTGGAACTTGAACCCACAACCTGCTGACTGAGAGGCAAGAGTGATAGTACTGAGGCATGGACAGGATAAAGTTACAAGTAGCGAGCCACATTTTAAAATCTTTTACAGTTAACTCTAGATTCAATTTGCACCAAAATGTTGATTATTTTCATTCAGCTACCTGTCTGTTGCTGGGATCCAGCTCTAAAGCTAGCAGCTTTCCTCCATCACTTCAGCCAAGTTGTCCTTTCATCTTGTGAGAACCCAGAGTGTGAATATTCTCAAGCTGTTTGACAATGGCAGGCATCGCAGCCCACTCTTATCCTGTTTTCACCTGTCATAGTGGGAGTCATGGAATTGCACAACAGGCCATTTGGCCCATTGCACCTGTGCCAGCCCTTGAAACACCTGTAACAAGCAGATTCAGTCACTGTACCAAACTAATGGATAAGTCAGAATGGAATACAACCCAGTGAGTTAACTCAGCATTGAGAGATTGGCTTTTGTGTCTTGAATCCATCCACAGGAATTAATTCTCCTCCATACACAGATTTTAGGCAGCTGGCAAAAGAACCAGAGGTGACATGGGGAAAAGGAGTTTGTGATCAGAGGGGATACACAGCCATTTTTGAAAGGATGGTGGAAACAGATTCAACAGCAACTTTCAAAAGGGAATTGGATAAAATTGACAACACTTAAAGGGGAAATATTTGCAGGGCTATGGGGAAAGGACAAGGGAATGGGACAGCTCTTCCAAAGGAGCAGCACAGGCAACCTGGGCCAAATGGCCTTTCTGTGCTGTATTATTCTATGACCTTCACTATTTATGTGGGTGAGTGAATTTCCTCTTAAGATATATTCCTATACTGTCCGCCATGGGGTTTGCAGCTCTGCTCAGAGTCAAACAGGAAGCAATGGTAGCAGTCACTGGGACTGGGCTGACTGAATAGCCAAGGAGGAAGATGAATGCAGCACATGGGTGGTTATTGTGTTATTCCGTGTATATTAGGTCATGTGACAGGACTTGGCGTATTTTCAATAAACAATGGTGGTATTGTCCTGATATCCCTGAATCCAGCTTTCAATGCTAATCTAAACTGATAGCAGACAAGTCTCTCTTTCTCCCCAGGCTGCAGAGGCAACCATGTAAAATGAATTTGGAAAAGTTCATGGTGAACACAAGCTTGCGACAGGAAAGTATCCAGAACATCTCAGGAATTGGCCATCCCATTCGCAAGGTTGGCAAAGTGCCTTTGATGGAAAGGTTGCACTGGTGCAGAGAGGGATCTCAGAGCTTGAGGCAGATTGTTGTTAAGAGAAAAGCAGGTTTTAATCTACATCTGAGCTGTGCCATTGTCAGCAGAAGGTTGCTTGATGCTTGCAACTAGGCACCAAAGTGGAATCATGCATATTCCTCACAATGATTAGCAGGTAAACAAACACCTTGTAAATGACAGAAAATCAACTGCATGGCATATATCCAAAAATGTTATATTCCAAACTTAAACTCTGGTTTCACAGTCCACTTCCCCCACTCACCAGTTCCACACAATCCCACCTACCCTCCCCACCCCACCCTCCATGCAAGGCTAAAGGAACCTTATTTTTTAGGTCTATTTTACTTCCTTTGGTATCTGCAACACCTATAAATGACTGATCTTTCCTATGCATTAATCAACAAATCATTGCAGTCGAACGAATATTCGCTATGTGAAGAACGTTGAGATGTTTGCATCTTAGTTGTAAATATTGAGTACTTTAAACTAAATAGTACAATCCCTGTATATTACTGGCACATAAACTGAGGTTGCTATTGGTCATAACTGTTTCTATCAGCTGGGGTGATATTTGTAGTAAATTATATCCCTAACATCACTAGCCTTACTTAATATTAAGTGCTGCAGCCTGTATATTCCCAGCAAGCCTATATAAAATCCAGCTCTGTTTAACTTTGCACTGACATTATTTATAAAACAGTTTAAAGAATCCCTAAAAAGCAACTTACTGTTAACAGGTTTGTGACTTGAACATGATTTAAGAGTCAATGCCTCTTTTTGTAGACAATGAGATGAAATCTGTTTAACGCCCAGGGTTAGTGAATCATGGGTTAAGGGCATAACTTTGCCCTTTTACTCTTTGTCTTATGACAATAAAGCATTTATTTGCAATAGCTTTAAGAAACAGTAACCAAACATCTTTCATGTTATTTCTTTATCCCCAAACTGCAAAGGCCAAAGTCTTTGAGCCCATTCAAGCTTTGCATGAATTGCTCATGAATTCCAGTGGAAATGAAGACAAAATCAAGGATTGATGAATTTGCTCCAGTTCAATGGTTCAATATTGCTGCAAGGAGCCAGGGCTTCACAAGATGCTTCTCAACATCACTTAAATAAACCATGTATGAACTTTGCCATTAACTTGTGTCCCTGGAGTGATAATACAGAGATGTCCAGAGGAAAATACTTTTCAGTGAGCGCCATTTGTCTCTGACATGACTGTGTGGTAGAATCAGTGGCCGATATCGAAACTTGCTCAGCTGCAGGTTCTCCATACCCCACCGTAGCCTGTCTTCGAATGTACCTGTCTACTTTTTATTCCACCATGAAACTGCTTGGCCTTCCATGGGGCAGAAGGTTGCTGACTCCATAACTTTGTTGCATTGACCAACTACCTGGAACATTGCTGTCTTTAACTTCAGAACAGGATTTAGCTTGCATGGGTACTTGCTGCAGACCAGGTTGGCCTGGGTTGGGATATAATGGCATACCTGTTGGAATATAATACAGGGTCTCCATGTTTGCCGACTCAGCAGAGAAGCTTCTCTGGATGAACTGTTTATGAGGCTGTGAATCTGTTTTATCTTGCAAGGTACTTTGTTGGGGCAATTGGCCTTGCATTTCCAGAGGCCTTTGAGAAGTCACAGGAGGCCCCACAAATAACCCAGGATATGGAAAATTGGGTAAATAAGATGGGCTCATAACTCCTGGATTTAAAAGGTAAGGATGGAAAGGCACTTGATATACTCCACCATAGGGATGCTGAGGCATCATGACTTCCACATACTGTCCTGTCTCCGGATCCAACAACATTTTGCGAGGAGGTTGAACTGGAGCATCCACAAAGTAATATTTTCCAGTCTCTGGATCCACAAGCATTTTTCTCTGAGTTTGAGGGTACTGAAAACAAGGCACATGAGGGTTGTCCGACTCTTGAGAAGATTGGGGAACTTCAGAAATTGGCTCCGCGAAGTTTGGTGCCTTTGAACCCGGAGAGAATTGAGACTGGGTTTGATTTAGAGAGGTGTAAGATGGATTCTGCAGTAAAGTACTGGGGGACTGTGGCTCCTGGGAAACCCGATGAGAACCTGTCTGTTTCTCTTGTCTTTGAGGATCTATCGCCTCCACACTACGCTGGTGCTGAAAATAAGGGACTGTCGATGAAGGATTTGCTTTGAAGGTGGTAGAATGAGGAGAAGCAGCTGTTTGTCCCTTAATAGGAATAGCAAGATAGTTGACACTTTCCAAGGACAGCGATGCTTGTTCTTGAGTGGCTGCTCCACCAGCATGCTGCTTTTCAACTGCAGAGGAGCTCAGCCTGTTTATGTCCTGGCCAGACAACCTGACAACAGAATTTACTGGAGGAAGCGTCTTTACATTAAATTCTGCTGAACTTGAATGGACTTGTGAATTTGTCTGTTGATATGTCACTTTGGGTGTTGATATGGGGATATCGATGGTGAAGGCTGATAAGCCTTTCAAGTTACTGCGACTTTCAAGTTTGTGAGTTGATGCCTTCACTGAGCTTGTTGTGGTTTGGTGATGATCTGTGGGTTTGACAGAGAGTAAGGTTTGTTTATCTTTGTTGCTAACTGAAGAGGAAATAGAAGTTTGTGCACCAGCATCACTTGGGAGATGATGCTTCACAGATAAAGATTGTTTGTTTCTCATTTTGACATTGTCAAATTCCAAATTATTCTTGCTTTCTTCTTCTAGAATCAATGACAGAACATAACTATCTTTTATTGGCTGCGATTCTTTTAACATTTTCAATCCTGTCTTTTCTGAAGCTTGTTCCGCCTTTCCCTTTTTAACTTGATTCTCAGATTCAGTCTGGCTTTCTTTCTTAGTCTCAGTCTTGCAAACGGACAGCTTAATGCTTTCACTACTCTGGGTGCAATAATCCTGGGGTATTTTTTGATCTTCCGGTCCGGTTTGACTCTCATTAGCAGCTTGGGTTTTCCCAGACAACGACTGTTCTTCATTTGAGCTACCCAGCTTCTTATTCTGATTCTCCAGTCCAACTTGTATATCTTTGACAGTTTCATATTTCCCAGCCGATGATTTGATTACTTCACTGTTTGAAATCGAATTACATGAGAATCTTTTTTCCTTTTGCCACCCAACAGGCATCTCATTTTTAGGCTCACCCCTCCCGGGCAACTTTGAGATGTCGACAGTCTGCAAGAGTGAACTACTCATCACTACATTCCTCTTTTCCAATCCAAGCTTAATCTTCCTTACATCCTCATCTCTCCCAATCGGTGAGTGAGTATCTTCACCGTTGAGAGTAGAACTTCCAAAGCGTTTACTCTTCTGCTCCACTTTTACTTGGCCTTCCCTTGCACGTTCATCATTTCCTTTGAAATCTTCAATGTTTAAAACCAAATTTTCCAAAATGTTGCTTTTATTTCCCAACTTTCTGATTTGACTTTCCTTGTTCAATTCCCCTTTCCTGGTTAATTCTTGGGTACTCTCGCTGTTTGATGAAGACATCTTTACAAGTGTCTTCTGGTGATCCAATCTGGAGTCAACCTTTCTCTCTAATGTGTCTTTACCTTTTGATATGTTTGTGCTGTTTAAGTTGGGGGTTGGAGTACTCAAATGTTTGCTTCGGTTTTCCAACCTTACAGACTCATTCTTTTCAGCCAACGCTTTGCTTTCATTATTCCTTGAAGTTGAAAACTTCTGGAGTTTATTTTGATTTTCTGGCCTGTCTTGAGCTTCATTTTTAGAATCACTTTTCCCATGGGTCAAACTCAAACCCTCTATGAGTGAAGTGGCATGTCCAGTAGGTTTTACTTGGCTGTGCAATTTCACTGGCTCCTCTCTTTTGGGACCAACTTTGTTTGGCACGTTACTCTCTTGGTTTGGAATGGATTCTGCTGAATCTTTCTTTGTTTTTTCTTCAACAGTCTCGACATTATTACCTTTTATATTTGAATTCAAGAGTGAGTAATGTGGACTCGGGTTCTCCACTCCAGCTGACCGACCCTTTTTGATCTTACTTGACTCGGACAACAAATTGCGATCTTCACTGGCTGAATGCTGCTTAAACAGATTTACATCCTGTTTTTCTTTTGTGTTCTTTTTAATATCATCCCTTATAGGAGATATTCTGGTAGTTTCCTTATTTGAAGCGGATGAGATTTGTGGTTTGTCAATTTTGTTTTTCTTTTTGATGTTGTTCAAACCTGTAGACTGGTTTGACACTACACTCTCTCGCTTCCCAACATTTTTGCAAGTCTGGTTTTCACTCTCTGCTTTGTTACGAGCACCTGTCTTGCTTTTCTTTGAATCAGATGGAATCAGTAGCTTGATATCAGAGGAATATAATCTGGAGGTGTCTGTACTCCCTGCGTAGGTCCAATATTTCTTGTCTACTGATGAATGTGTTTCTCTGTTACCTTTCCAACTTACTGATTTGCACTGGATATAAATGGGCAATGCTGGGATGCTGTCCACTGGCATAGTGGTTTGATCAGACTCTGTGGACAGTTGTGAACCATCACGGCGAAAAAGCTGTGCATATCCAGAAGGTTTTGTTTCAGTGCCATTGAAGCTTAATGCACCATAGGTATTCTTGACCAGTTTGCGCACATCCCGCACCTGATGAATGGGTCCTTTTGTTCTTTGCTGTGTAACAGATTCACTTCTGTCAAACTGTGGGTCTGTGATTCTGCAATCATCAGTCTCAAATTTAAATGAGGCAGGTAGGGTCTGATATTTAGGGTCAAGAGTGATGATCTTACTGCGAGAGCCAATGTTTGGCGCCAGCTGTTCAACTGTTCCATAAAAGTCCATTTGCTTCTCATGTGTGGCTTGAGAAGCAGGTGTCATCTTGGCCAATGGTGGCATTAAGGGGTTCCTTGATGCATTTCTTGTGTCTAAAGTATTACCTAACTGTTTATAACTCACTTTGTCTTCGTAAGCTGTTTGCTTGCTTTCTACCGGGCAGCTAGTCTGCGATAACTCTTTGGTCACCTGTGGAAAACCGTCCTCTGGGATGTTTTGTACAGTTGCTTTTTCAGGTGGAACATTGCCTGAATCGCTCAGGACAGGGAAGGTTTTATCTCCACACAGACCCATGGCTCTCCCTGGCTTCATTCCTTTCTGATTATCTGGATTGGTGTCCTTCCAGTTTCTGAGCAGACTGTTTTCACCGCGGCCGCTGGTGTCCCGATTGGGTTGTGCGTCCAAGGCGAGGGCAGCCTCACACCTCAGAGACCCACAGCCGTCCTGCCGAAGGAGGCTTCTTTTCCCGTCTGTCAGCTCCGCACTCAGATCACAGCTTCTCCTGCTGAAATGCACTGGAAGATCCTCCACCGAGATATCGCTCTCCGACTTTGCGCCGGAATTTTGCCGTTTGAGCTCCTGATAAGCACCTTGCGAGGGGAACTCGAATTCTTTTAAATGCATAGAGGATGGAGTTGATGGGACCGATGAATAGCTGTCCTGGATCGCCCCACGCTCCATCTTGAGTTCTTGTTCAAACTGCATCTTCTTGGATATAACATTAGAAATGTGACAGGATGCAAATTTGGCCTTTTTGGAACATTCTTCTGCTGACTCAGCCCTTTGCAGCTGTCTGTCCCGGACTCCATCCTTGTCCTCTGCTGCATCTTCTCTACAAACTGTGCTTTCCTCCTTCCTCTGTACCTGGTCACTGAGCTCAGCCATCTCCTGGCACTCCGCGGCATCACTTGACCTGAAGACAGTAAGTTCACTTCTCTCCCGCTTCTTGAACTGGATTTCTCTCTTCGGGACCGTCCGGTTCTCGCCACGGCTGCGATTTTCCTCTTGGACTTCGACCACCACGTCGACACACTCAAACTGCGCTTTTCCAAATGAATTGTCATCTGTCTCCTCCCTGTTTGAAGGACAGACTGCACCGTGCTCACGACTGGGAGGTTGCACATTAGTCCCTGTCACGCTAGGTTCACTCAACTCAACATAGGTTGACCATTTATTAGTGCCACTGCTGTCCTCTGACAGCGACAGAGACAAATCAGTGGATGACCTCGGGTCAAAAACATCCAAGTAGGTATTGTGAGGGCACGCTAGGCTCCGGAAAGCCAATGCTGTTAGCCCTCGAACCTCATAATCCGTTTCGTCCAATTCACTCACTAAACTGCAAGTTTCACTCATGTAATCGGCGCACGTGTTTGCAACACTTACACGTGGGCCGCGGGCGAAATGCTCCCCAAAATCCTTCTTCTCAATTTGGAACATCTCCTCCAGTTTCTGTTAAAGTGATGGCCCGGGACACGCTCACTGGTCGATCCACAGCGTCTCTCTGCTCTCCAGTGCTATGTTGCTCCCCTCTCCCAGCCCCTGCACTATTCTGGGCAAGTGATTGACAGGCTGAACCTGTCGGCTTCGCTTCCCTTTGCAGTTGTTGCTGTGTCTATGTCTCCAACAACCTAACCTATACCACCGCCCCCCTCCCCCCCCCACCCCCTTCTTGCACTGATGGATCAGATTCAGCGCGTTTGCTGACTACCCCTTCATTCTAAAGGGTTGGCGTTTGCAGTTGGTAAATTGCCACCCGTGGCCCGAAGCGAATACAATTCTTGTTTACATTGTCTTCGCAAAAAAAAAAGGCTGTTGTGTGCACCTTTTGCAGTTTGTTTGCATTTAGGGTTAGATGTCAGTCTCCACTCCAGCAACAAAATCACAGAATTCTTGTGAAGGTTATAACTGCTCCTTGATAAACTGAAGCTGGCATTTAAGCCTCTGATCTGCAGTGTCAGGGCTGCACCTATGGAAGTCTTAAACAAAAACTAAAATACCTGGAAAAATTCAGCAGGTCTGGCAGCATCTGCGGAGAGGAACACAGTTAACATTTCGAGTCCGTATGACTCTTCAACAGAACCAAGGAAAATTAGAAAAAAGGTGAAATATAAGCTGGTTTAAGGGGGGGGTGAGGGGGTGGGACAGGTAGAGCTGGATAGAGGGCCAGCGATAGATGGAGATTGCCAAAAGATGTCATAGACAAAAGGACAAAGAGGTGTTGAAGGTGGTGATATTATCTAGGGAATGTCATTCCATCCATTGTTTTATCTCTACCTTTTAGCCTATTTTGATCCCTTCCCCCCACCCCACCCCCACTAGGGCTATCTGTACCTTGCTCGTCCTGCTTTCGAACCTTAATGTCATCATTAGCACATATCTTCGCTAATGTAACCAACATCAACACCTCTTTGTCCTTTTGTCTATGACATCTTTTGGCAATCTCCATCTATCACTGGCCCTCTATCCAGCTCTACCTGTCCTACCCCCTCCCCCCCTTAAACCAGCTTATATTTCACCCCTTTTCTATTTTTCCTTAGTTCTGTTGAAGAGTCATTCGGACTTGAAACGTTAACTGTGTTCTTCTCCGCAGATGCTGCCAGACCTGCTGAATTTTTCCAGGTATTTTTATTTTTGTTTTGGATTTCCAGCATCCGCAGTTTTTTGTTTTTACCTATGGAAGTCTTGTTCTTTTTGGGGTTTTGGATGTGTCCCTTTCAGAAATGCCATTATCTCACACCCTCCACTGTGGCTCCATGGTTAATAAGGAACCTACATTTACATAGCACCTTTCACATGGCCTCAGCACATCCCAAAGAGCTTGTGCTGAATAGACATTCAAAACTGGCTTCCTGACCCTGGGCTAGGGAGGAAAACATCCTCCTTAGGGTTTTTCCTGAGTTCCCAGTGCTGATCCCTTTCCAGAGGATCCTCCTGGAAAGTGCATGTGCAGAGGCACCAGGATCTGATGCTTTCTGTGGCCAAATAACCAGCCAGAACTTCCTGCCTAGACTCACGCATGAAGGCTGGCCATTGGAGCCAATAGTGGTGGTGGGGGTGGGGGGGTTTGCAGACACAGCAGCCCAGCATAAGTTAGTCCCTTCAGGAGAGGAGGGGAGAACATTGCAGATTTTAAAGGAAGCAAATCTAATCCATGTGGTTAATAGGATTCTAGCTGTAGCTAATTGCATTTAGCAATTTAAAAAATGAGTAATAGACTCTGTGGTTAGGTCTGTGATCTCAATACTCTTAGTTGCACAGTGGATGAATGTGAATTTTAAACTTTATGTGTATTTGTTGCTGAAATAGTCTGATGAAAAGCCATGTATTGTGGATTATTTTGAGTGTTTTACTTCCTCAGTTACTGAACAGTGGTAGATGTTCAGTAAACATGCTGGGCGGAAAACATTAACCTGGATTGTGTGCAAGACGTTTTCTACTGAAATTAGTGCAGGTGGCTGACATGGTGCTACCACTACAGCCAGTGGTCAGTCAGCAATTGCTGTTGACCAGCACCTCCATATAAGGACAAGGGGTAACCTCACTATCTCTAGCCCTGTGGAAGGTTCTATCTCCAATTACAGGAACTTGCAGGAAATCAGCAAAACTGGAGCTGGCTCAAGAATTATCAGGATTCAGCCTCTCTATGCGAATATTTCACCACGAGCTCCCACAGTGCTCAACCATATCTATATTTCAAATTTTCCCCAAAACTTAATTCACTCTCCTGTTTTTATGATGGAGGAGAGGCTGTCGGGATCACGGTTCAGAGACAGGTTCTGTGTATTTTCTGAGACATGAGGGGTCAGATTTTCAAAGCAGTGTCAGCTTTGACACCTGGATGAATTTCGGGTCTCAGCCCAATGTCTGGATTGCATTGCTCCCGTAAATCTATTTTGAAAAGTAAATACCCAATTACAGGTGCTTCATGCCATCAGGAGGTGGGAGCTGCCTGTCTGGCACCAACAGAAAAGGCAGGTGGCGACCATGCTGGAGGCTGCCACTGCCTTGTTGAGGAGAGACGGCAGCTTGTGAAAGGACCAGGAGAATAAAGATGGTGCAAAGTGGCCATGGGTGCCAAGTCGATGTGCCAAACTTGTTCCAGCACTAATTGACCCTCAAATTTCACAAAAAAACACAGACGGAAACAAACTTTGTTTTGCCCCATGGTGACCCCAACAGCTATGCACTAACGTACACCAGGCTGTTTGGGTTCATCCAGGAAAAAGATTGAAAATGCCATTCTGTTCCAGGCAGGCCCTTTAACAAGTTCCTTAAGGAGCTTAAGGGGATGTTAAATGGTGATGAGCAGGTTTCCCATTCCCTCCCCTGTGCCAGCCCTTTGAAAATTGCAAACTTTCCCAGAGGCAGTGGGACCTAAAGCCACTCTCTGGGAACAAAATTTTCAAGATGCCCCGCACCCCTTCCCACCCCACCGGCAATTGAGAATCAAGCCTCAGTTCTCCACGGGAGCTTTAAGAAGGTAATGTTTCCCTCAAACATTCACCTTGGGGCTTAGTGTTGAAGGAGTTTCCAATCTAAAGCAGTCCCACATTCAATTTTAATCAAAGATTATTCTTTAAAAGGTCCTTTTTTGCCAGTTTTGAAGGTTGTCTCTTTAAGCTGTGCAATTGAGAGGCCACCGGGTATCAGCCTTCTCTCCTGAGCAGCCAGGATCCTAATAAGGAATCAAGCTTGCTCTGTACTTTACTAGATCAATTCCACCTCTACAAAGTTCCTTTTCCCCTTCCTCTTTCTGCTCCTCTGCTGGTTCTTATTTCTAATTCTTTAATACAGCAGTGAACTGCTGTGACCCTACACCTCAAACTCAGGGCGAATGCAAACTGTGCTGCATCAGATTTCAACAACAGACGCTCAATGTTTTTTGGACCAGAAAGTGATTTAACAAAAGAATGTGAATCTGGATTTTCAGTTTGACAGAATTAAAATAATGCCACTCAAAAAATCCAGATTAAAAATTAAAAATGGATTCTAAAATCCAACCCATCTGTTGCTAAGACCCAATTACCTTTAGAGTCAACTTTTCTCAAGCTCCTGGCTGACCACCCACCCTGCACCCTCTGTGAACTTGAGCTCACCCAAAGCTTTGCTGCTGTAACTTGCACTAAGTCATGCTCACCTGGTAGCCTTGTGTGCACTGACCTACACTGGCTCCTCAGCTGGCAAAGGCTCCGCTTTCACCCTTGTTTTCAAATTGTTCCAGGGTTTTACCCCTCCCGATCTCTGTAATCCCCTCCAGACCTACAACCCTCCGAGATCTCATCGCTCCTCTAGTTCCGGTCTCTTGTGTATCCCCGGTTTCCTTCGCTCCACCATTGGCAGCCATGCCTTCAGCTGCATCAGCCCCTAAGATTTGGATTTCCTTCTCTATCTTTCTCCCCTCCTTTAAGGCACTCCTCACATTTTTCGTTGTCTTGTACTAATATCACTTCATGCGCCTCCATGACAACTTTTGGGGTTTGCTAACACTTCTGTGAAGCACCTTGAGACATTTCACTATGTTAAAGGTGCTATGTAAATGCAAATCACAGAATCACAGAATTTTAATGGCACAGAAGGAGGCCATTCGGCCCATTGTGTCTGCACCAGCTCTCCAAATGAGCATTTTGACCTAGTGCCATTGCCTTGCCTTTTCCCCATACCCCCGCAAGTTGTTTTTAATGGGAAGGAAAGCCAACAGACACAAGCACCATTGTGGGAACACTATCACAGCAAGAAGTGTATGGGTTTAAGTAGAAGGCCAATCAACATCTTCTCAGTCAGGTTGCCAACTTTCCAGAATTGTCCAAGAGTCTCCAGGAATTGTAGATCAATCTCATGGATACAGTTGGGAGCCTAAACCAGGAGGACATTAAAAAATGTGAATTTTAAATATTTCTTTGGACACTTTTTTTTATTGGTCATAGCATTATTGTAAATAGGAGAAATAGATGTTTGACTGTGCAGTGACATGAGAGGTGAGAGATCCTGTGGTGAAATCTCGAGGAATATAGAATCAAAGAACAGTTACAGCACAGGAGGCCATTTAGACCTGTGCTGGCTCTCTGAAGGAGCAATTCACCTCGGACCATTCCCCTGCCTTCTCACTCTAGCCCTGCACGTTCTTAATTTTCAGACAATAACCCAGCTCCCTCTTGATGTCCAAAAAGACTGCCAACCTTGCTTCCTAGAGTCAGGCATGCGTGATAAACACTCATCAGAAACACACATATGTGTAAAGTAAATTAAATAATCGCAGATTCAGAGCTGTGAAATATCAAAATGATGGAGATTAATATTCACTGTACTGCCTCAAATGCAAGTATATCATTCCTTAAATAAGGAGGTCAGTACACAGTATTCCAGGTGTGGTCTCACCAAAGCCCTGTATAATCCCTTATTCTTGTACTCCAATCCCTTTGCAATAAGGGTCAACATGCCATTTGTCTTCCTTTTTTTTGCTATAGCTGTTTGCTAACTTTCTGTGTTCTTTGTACAAGTAACCCAAATTTCTCTGAACATCAACATTTAGAACTTTCACATTTTTTTAGAAAGTATCCAGCTTTTCTATTCTTACTACCAAAGTGAGTAGCCTGTCCACACATTATACTCCATCGGTCATCTTGTTGCCCACTCACTTAGCCTATCAATATCTCTTTGCAGGTTCTTTGTGTTCTCCTCACAGCTAACATTCCACCTAGCTTTGTATCATCAGAAAACTTGGATACATTACTCTCAGTCTCTTTGTCTAAGTCATTGGCTGGAATTTTCCAAACAAAACACACTCGTCGCCAGAGGGAAACTCTCCCATCTCAAACCCAGGGTGCCACTTTCTAATCTTGTCTTCTAATGTGTGGGATTGTAAAATAACAGAATTCAGATTATGCCACTTGCAGACCCATCCTGACTTGTGCCAATAAATCCTGAAGAGGCTCAGGTAGAAAGTGTGCAAGGCTTGGCTCAGTCTGACTGTTACAGTACACATCATTAGCACTTTGTCATTTTTGTGACCTTGATCTTGAGGCTTTCATCACACCGAGGGAATAGAATGTTTAAAATCATTTCTCTGTTCCTTGATAAGAATATTGCGCAAATCAGAAACTATAACTACTTCAGGCTTACAGAGGTGTCAGTGCTGAGCTGTGTGGATCAAACATTGTTCCTTTAGTGTGCATGCATATGGCAACTGCAAGCTCCACAAGTGCAACTCCCATAGTTCAACAGCCCTCGGTTGCTCACTGTCTGCGGAGACTGGCGTCATGGATAAGATAGTGGAAGGTATTCAGTGACTGGGGCCCTGTGTCTCAGAGGGTTTCGTTGTCCCTGAGGAGAGGAGATAAATGCTGGAGAAGGAACAAATTGTCCCCAGTGTCTCCTCCATTATGTGCGCTATTAAGTAGCCGGTTTTAAAAACAGATTTCGCTCTTCCTTTTCTCTCTGTCCCCTGGTCTCCATGCATGACCCAAACTATCTGTGGCCAGCTGGTCTTTGGTCTCCGCCTATTTTTGTTCCAAAGGGCGTTGAAGCAGAAATCTAAATCTGTTCAAGAAACAAGTTGCCCCAGTTCTAGAGAGCAAGATTCTGGTGAGAGTGCAGGGGATGGCTGAAGACTTCTGGGGTCTTTCTTATTCCTAAAAAACTCAGGGATTATGTCCCATATTCTAGCAAAACAAAGCAAGGGGAGGCTCAAATTTTTCCAGTTAATAATCTGCTGTAAAATTGCCTTCTCCAAAATCACATTTCATAGCTGCACATTTCTGTAAATGTGTTACCTTATTACACAGAGCAACAAACATTTCCTGCTTTCTATTCAAAGAGGAGTTCACCCTAACAGGCCAGGCAATGAGCTCCCCATTGCCTTTCACTCCGACCTGGAAAGTCCCAGAATCTCTCAAAGTCTAACAGCTGAGACAGGAATCCATTCCTGTGAGAGGAATCACCAGGGTTAATCCCAACCTACAGAATCAAACCACTGTCAGTGGAGTTATTGGCCAACAAGAGAATGTGCATATCTCTTATCACAGGCCATTCACACATGCACAAAATTAGTTGCACACACATAAAAATCAACTTATATTGTTAAATATTATTATAGTAATTTAGCTGATGCTTTTATCCAAAGCAAATTCGTAACAATGATGATGATAAATACTATATTGATGGCGTTATTGTCAAAGGCCTATATTTTTAGAAATCTTGCTGGGTGCTGGATGAAATTGAGCAAGAGGACGCAGATTCCCCACCCCTGGTGTAGTGTCTATTTACTGTATTAATAATCACGGGATCTGGACTGCTAATCCAGGGAAAATGAGATTAAGTACCCATCATGACAATTTAAGAATTTGAATACAGTTTTAATAAATCGGGATATAAAAAGCTAATCTCACTAAGAGTGGTCATGCAGCTGCCAGATTGTGGTAAAGTCCAAACTGGGTCATGAATGTCCTCTTGAGGAAGGAATTGTGCTGTCCTTATCCAGCCTGGGCTGATATGTAACCCCAGTCCTACACCAATGTGACTCTTAGCCATCATCTGTGATGGTTTAGCAAGGCACTCAGTATTATAAAGCCACTATAAAGAATAACACAAGGGCTGTAGTAGTTTAAGAAGAAGGTTCACTGCCATTCTGAGCAGTGACTGTGGATGGACAATAAATGTTGGCCTTGCCATTGATGCCTGCAGCTCAGTGGTGTTCTCTAATCTGTCAAATTGTTAATGTTGGTAATTGAGGGATTCTTTCCTTCAAATATTTAGTTGATTACCCGATGAATAGAGTGCAGGAATCCCAAGGGTTCGATCCTGCTAGATGTTCCAACCCTAGCCAAAATGAAAACCTGTCCCAATCAAGGGCTATAGAAATTAAGGTGGAAAGTGGAGTTCTTAAAATCATAAGAAATAGGAGCAGAAGTAGGCCATTAGGCCCATCAAGTCTGCTCTGCCAATCAATAAGATCATGGCTGATCTGATTGCGGCCTTAACTCTACTTTTCTGCCTGCCCTCCCCCCACCTTGACCCTTGACTCCTTTGTCAATTAAAAATGTACCTAACTCAGCCTTGACGTAGAAGTTGAAGTAAAAGATCAGCCATGGGGGTTAATCTCATTCATAGCCACAAGGGATCATTTTACTCAATGGGCGATAACCCGGTGGAATGAGAAGCGTTTTGTAGGACACACCTGATTTTCACTCCATTCAAAAAAATTGAGAGCTGGGACAAATCAGTCTCAGAGGTTTGTGATACAGATTGTCAATCTAATTGATTGCTAGAACAGGCTTGATGGGCTGAATGGCCTACTCTTGTTCTCATGGGGACTGCCTTACATTTTGTACAGCCTCTATGTAGATTGGGGACTTTATCCATACTGGGGAATGTGAAATCTGCCACCTGTACCAATACAGTTTCGGTGGCAGCTGTGGCTCAGTTGATAACACTCTTGCCTTGGAGTCATTCGGTGGACATGAGAACGTAATCTAGACCGACTCTTCAGTGCTGCACTGTTGGAAGTGCTGTCTTTCTAATGAGTTCTTAAAAACCAAAGCCAATCTTCACATCTCAGGTGGACGTTAATGACACCTTGAAGAAGAGCAGCGGTGTTCCCATCCACTCCCCCAGTGTTTGGAAATATTATTCTCTCTGTTAACACCACTAATAAACCGATTATCTGGTCATGATCACATTCCTGTTTGTGGGATTTTGCTGTGCGCAATTTGGGGCGTTTCCTCCATCACGACAGTGACTACATTTCAAAACTATTTTCTTTTCTGCAAAGTGCTTGAAGATGTCCTATAGTCGTGGAGGGTGCTATGTAAATACAAAGTTTTCTTTTTGGTTTTGCATATAATCTGTTATTTCATGTGCGTGGCTAAGAATCAAAAACGGATTCAGAGAGAATGAAGTCGGGAGGTGAGGAGCAGCAGAAATCTTTTTAAATATGTATGCTCTAAAGTTACAGTTAGCAGCAGGTGTCCAACTCACACCCGACCCAGAATTCGAAGCCTGCTATCAGACATGGTCACGTGGCAACTAAAATTACCCACAGCTAGATTGAGAAGTGTCAGCAAATGTTGTTTGAATTCATTGTTGCCGTGGAGACAAAGCTTTCTAACCCACACAGAGCTGGCAGAAGAAACATATCAACATGTCCAGGATTACAAGTGGCCTCATGCACTACCCCCCCCAACTCCTTTCCACAAAATGGATCCCCAATGGACTGACCTCATGTTCCAACACTCTCCTGTCCAGCCTCCTGCCCTGCACCCTCTGTAAACTCAAACTCATCCAAAACTGTGCTGCTCGTATGCAGAAAGCCTTGTACCCCCCTCACCTCTGCGCTCGCTAACCAACATTGACTCCCGATCCAGCAAAGCTTTGGTTTTAAAAATCTCATTCCTGTTTTCAAATCCCTCCATGGCCTCCTCCACTCCCCCATCTCTCCCCCTCCCCTATCTCTATAACCTTCACCAGCCCTACGACTCTCCACCATCTCTGTGTTCCTCTAATTTCGACACCTTGCACGTCCCTGATTTTATTAGTCCCACTCTTGGCAGCCATGCCTTCAGGTCCCAAGGCCCCTAAACTTTGGAATTATCTCCCTAACCCTAACCCTCCTCCTTTAAAATGCTCCTTAAAAACTACTCCTTGACACAGCTTTTCCTCACCTGTCCTAATGTCTCCTTATTTGGCTCAGTATCAATTTTGTAAAAATTTATTTACAGGATGTGGGCATCACTGGTTAGGCCAACATTTATTGCTCATCCCTAATTGCCTTTAGTTTGATAATGTTTCTGTGAAGTGCCTTGAGACATTTTACCACTCTAAAGATGCTATATAAATTTAAGTTATTTTTGTGGCCTTTGCCCAATGAATTAATATGTTAAATGAGGGCAATTTCTTTAAATGAATTCCTAACTCAACTGTTACGAGAGCCTCAATTTCTTTGTCTTTAAACCATTCCAATGACTTCACTTTCAGTCAGAACATTTCTGTAGTCTGGAATATCTTCACTAATTTGATTGGAACCTGCCCTTTCAGCCTGACCACTAAAGCTTCGATTTAACATTCAATTGCATTTCAACTCATTTTTTATATCATTATTATTCCAAACATTTATCATTCTTAGAACAAAGATGTTATATATAAAATCCACAAAATGTTTGAGGTGAAATTAGTATCTTTACTTCTGTAATTCCCCTTCCCATGCTATTCCATCCTTTCCATGCCAATCCTCTCATCACACCCACGTCCCATCCCATGCCACTTCATCCTATGCCATCCTCATCCCCCATTCCAACCCTCCCATGCACTCCCCTCACTCCCCCACAAATCCTCCCTGCTGAACCCCCTCATGCCATTCCCCCACCCCCTCCCTTCAATGTCATTTCCTTGCTCCTTCCCATGCCATCCACACCCTACCCAGTCCCTTCAGCCAGAGTAATTTTGTCGTTGGGCCCCATTACCTTCCGTTGTTTCTCGCCACCAACCCCTCACCCTCCACCCTGGCACCACCAACCATCGACAGACACACGTGAATCCAGTGCTCCACACAACCCAGGTGCCCTCCCCCTCAACAGTCTCTGCCCACCACATCAGTCCACCAACCAATCAGAACAGGCAAAAGCTGCACTTTGTTATTATTATAGATTAATTACTTTAATATAATCCTCCGGTGCTAATATGGCTTCCCATAAGATGATATTCTGAGCTTACTGCTTTGCACCAGCTGACACATTGTACACCTCGATGATCTACCCTCAGGTATGGTTTATTGGATAGCGTACTCTCTCTTCTGATTCACTCCATAGACTTGAGCACAAAATCTAGGCTGATGCTTTGTTTGCTGAGCCCAGGGAAGAATAGGACACTGAGGGTGTGAGCAATCTGGTTCGGCCTGAGACAGGAGATAGAGACAGGGAGATGGAATCAGTGGCTAAAGGTCAGAGTTTAGACCATCATCACCCCAACTCCCCTTTCACTGGGAACCTAACTGAGGATATGTTAGTGTGTATGTGTGTGTGTGTGTGTGTGTCTGTGTGTGTGTGTGTGTGTGTGTGTGTCTGTCTGTGTATGTGTGTGTGTGTCTGTGTGTGTCTGTATGTATATGTGTCGGTGTTTGTGTGTGTGTATGCGTGTGTGTGTGTGTGTGTGTGTGTGTGTGTGTGTGTCTGTGTCTGTGTGTATGTGTGTGTGTGTGAGTGTGTGTGAGTGATTGTCATCTTTTCCCAGCACATACACCCACTATGAGTTTGGCTCTGCTTTCAACATTCACAAGATAAAATTGGCTCAATATCACAGTTGGCTTTGTCCCAACATTAATAGCAATACGTGACATTATCTAGATTCAGAGGAAGCTGGTTTAACAATTACAATTTTAACTGGCTTCATTGGAATAAGAGTGACTCAGTATATGACTGCTGCTGTTGATCAGTCTGCTGTGCATTTCAAAGACTTTTTTGCTCCAAAAGCTGAAACGCACCAGAAGGGGAAATCATTGGTGATGATCACTGCAGAGCAGCACGTTGGGAGGAAGCTGGTTACACCGGAGCAAACTGAGTCTCAGGGAACAATCCCAGCCCCACAGCAGAGTTGGATAGTGCTGGAGACTACCCCAGCGCCGGGACAGGGTGGGCTCAAGATGCACATAATATTGGGTATCAGGTCTCATGCGAGCTGAGGGACCACACCAGGCTCCCCATGCCACTCGCTAGCAAAGCAAATTTTCTGGTGAGTTCCAAGAAGGAAGGAGGAGACGATCAGGAGAGGGAAGGTCTGGTAGGGATAGGGGGAAGTGATTGAGGGAGGTAGTCTGGAGAGAGGTGGGCGATTAGGATAGGAGCAGATCAAGAGAGTGGGGTGAAGATTGGGGATAGGGGAATTGGTTGGTAGGGGAAGAACAGGACGTGAGGGACATGATTGGGGGAAGAGATCTATGAATGATTCTTTTGTACTTTAATAAAAGCAAAATACTGCAGATGCTGGAAATCTGAAATAAAAGCAAAAAATGCTGGAAAATCTCAGCAGCTCTGACAGCATCTGCGGAGAGAGAAACAGAGTTAAAGTTTCGAGTCGACTCAAAACATTAACTCTGTATTTCTCTCCAAAGATGCTGTCAGACCTGCTGAGTTTTTCCAGCATTTTTTGTTTTCATATCTTTTGCACTTTAGTTTCTTTGCCTTATGAAGATGATGCAGTAAAAGCAAAATACTGCGGATGCTGGAAATCCAAAACAAAAACAAAACTATCTGGAAAAACTCAGCAAGTCTGACAGCATCTGCGGAGAGGAACACAGTTAATGTTTTGAGTCTGTAAGAGTCTTCAACAGAACTAAGGAAAAATAGAAAAGAGGTGAAATATAAGCTGGTTTTAGGGGGATGGGACAGATAGAGCTGGATAGAGGGCCAGTGATAGGTGGAGATTGCCAAAAGATGTCATAGACAAAAGGACAAAGATGTGTTGACGGTGGTGATATTAGCTAAGATATGTGCTAATAGTGACATTAAGGGTAGAAAGCAGGACGAGCAAGGGACAGATAACCCTTGTGTTGGGCGTATCTTCAGTTTAAGTTAGGGTGAGTGTATGAGGGGCTACACTCTCAGTCTAACTTTCCATTTTTGAGTTGTTACTTTTTTGGGGTCGTGCCAGCTTTTTGGTAGGTGTTCATTTTCCAGATTAACCTGTATGAACCAATAAGAACTCATTGGAAAGAAGTCACCCTTTTGATGATTACTGGTCATGGAAATTGATAGATAAGTCAAGAACAATGCAAGGGGTCTGGAGTCACCTACAAGGCCAGACCAGGTAAAGCCAGCAGATTTCCTTCGTGAAAGGACATTAAAGGTTTTTACAGTAATTCAGCAGTTTCTAATGGTCGTTATTATTGACAGGCACGGTGTCTCAAATCTGGCTATCTGAAAACTGGAGTTGTCCAAAAATTGGACATTGTTATAAGCTGCCATGCATCAATTTTAATTGTCATTAACTGAGTAAAATGACTTACTGTGACAGTTTGGCTAGTGTTGCGTTGATATGATAGCACACCGGGCTAGTTATCGCCTTCATGCGCCGGTCTTTAATTTTTGCGCTCGGAGTGACCCTTGACTCTACCTGACCAGGCTTGGCCCAATCCACTGGACCTGACCTGACCTGACCCTGCCCAAACCACCTGACCTGCCCAGAACTGTGAACACGATAGCTAATAAAACGGAAAAGTCCCGATGGTGATAGTGATACACTGTGCAGGACAGTAAAGCATTCTTTTCTCAAACTGATTTCATGTGTCTGCTATTAATTGAATTAAAGTTCAGATTTGAAATCCAGCATGAAGTGGGTCCTGGTTTTGAGACACTGTATTTACCACTAGCTTTTTATTCTAAGACTATTTAATGAACTGTTTATTTAAATATCTCAATTGACATGGTGGGATTTGAACTTGTGCTTCTGAATCATTTACTGAGTCCTCAGGATTACCAGAGAAGTGACATAACCACTAGGCTACTATGCCCAGAATGACTCCTTTTAGTTTCCTTTTTTGTTTTGACTGAGCTTCACCTCCTCTACGCATTCTCACATTCGTCAACTCCAGAGTTGTTGAAACATATGCCGCTCCAGTTCATTCTTTCACAGACAGTAAAAATTATCATCTAATTTTTTTTCTTAATTCATTTATGGGATTGGGTGTCATTGGCAAGACCAACATTTATTGCCCATCCCTAGTTGCCCTTGAGGTGGTGGTGGTGAACTGCTTTCTTGCACCGTTGCAGTCTATGTGGTGTAGGTACACCCACTGTGCTGTTAGGGAGGGGGTTCCTGGATTTTGAGCCAGTGACAGTGAAGGGACAGCGATATATTTCCAAGTCAAGATAGTGAGTGACTTGGAGGGGAACTTCCAGGCGGTGGTGTTCCTATATATCTGCTGCTCTTGTCTTTCTAGATGGTAGAGTTCACAGGTTTGGAAGGTGCTGCCGAAGGAGCCTTGGTGAATTCCTGCAGTGCATCTTGTAGATGGTACACACTGCTGCCACTATGCGTCGGTAGTGAAGGGAGCGAATTTTTGTGGATGGAGTGCCGATCAAGTGGGCTGCTTTGTCCTGGATGATGTCGAGCTCGTTCAGTTTTGTGGGAGCTGCACTCATCCGGTGGGGAGTATTCCATCACACTCCTGACTTGTGCCTTGTAGATGGTGGACAGACTTTGGGAGACAGGAATTGAGTTACCACTGAATTCCCAGCCTCTGACCTGCTCTTGTAGCCACACAGTATTTATAGCCAGAGGCCTAGTTCTGCCATTTGGGGTGTGCTAGGGTTTGGGCGTGTGCCTGTTTGCCTGTAGCCCAGGAATTACACAAGCCTGGGCCTTGCATTCAACTCTCCACAGGTGATTTTGGGTATGCTGTTTCCCCCATCTCAGATTGGTCATTGGTAATAAAACTAGGTGTCTAAAAAGTGTTTAAAGAAAACAAAGCCGATTATTGAGCAAATGATTTTTCTCTTGGATTTTACCCATAGCAGTGCCCTGAGATTAATCCTTATTTACTGGAAACTCCTGGACAGTTGCCAACCCTAATTCTCCAGCCTCCTCTGCATTTCTTATTTTATTAACCCTCGCAGGGAACCAGTTGAACGGTATATGTTTTCTGTTGGGATGGAGTTCCCCCATGGTGTGAGAGGAAAACTCTGCTGTGTATCCCAGGAAAGTGGGGAATTTTATCATTTACTTATAAATAAAACTGACTTCTTCTTGGAAACAGCAGAGTTCATGGGATTCTGCAGTGGCACCATCAGTAGCATCCTGGAACGACCTCTTGATGTTGGACAAACCTTGATGGACATATCGATAGCTGGTGGCTGTGACTTCAGCTGCCTGGGCCCTAAGCTCTGGAATTCCCTCTCTAAGCCTCACCGTCTCTCTTTGGCCCTTTAAGACACTCCCTAAAACCCACCTTTTTGACCAAAGTTTTGATCACCTGATTTAATATCTCCTATATGTTTTTTTCGTGTCCAATTTCGTTTGTTAAAATGCCTTTGAAGCTTTGGGACATTTTACTATGTTAAGGGTGTTATATAAATGCAAGTTGGCATTGTTGTTGAAGAGCCAATCGTGAATACAGGTACAACCTGACGTTTCAGAATGATTCCAAGAGCCCTTTCCCGTTTAGCTTCCACACTAACAGCCACCAGCAACTGTAGCAAGAGCAGCTTTCACCTGAAGGGAGTCTCAGCCCATCCTGCCAGCTCAAAGGGTTAACTGAATTTGTGACAACTCAGTCTGGTTCCTGACTTGGCCCCTATTTGATATTCATTAGCACGAAATTTATGAATGTCTCCCAGAGACATGGTTCGGAAATGAAAAAATTTCACTCCGGGGCAATAAGGAGAGCGAGGTTGGAGATGGGACAGTGTAGAGGGAGCTTTACTCTGTATCTAACCCCGTGCTGTACCTGCCCTGGGAGTGTTTGATGGGGTCAATGTGGAGGGAGCTTTACTCTGTATCTAACCCTGTGCTGTACCTGTCCTTGGAGTGTTTGATGGGGACAGTGTAGAGGGAGCTTTACTCTGTGCCTAAACCCGTGCTGTACCTGTCCTGGGAGTGTTTGATGGGGACGGTGTAGAGGAAGCTTTACTGTGTACCTAACCCCATGCTGTACCTGTCCTGGGAGTGTTTGATGTGGATAGTGTAGAGGGAGCTTTACTCTGTATCTAACCCCGTGCTGTACCTGTCCTGGGAGTGTTTGATTGGGACAGTGTAGAGGGAGCTTTACTCTGTATCTAACCCTGTGCTGTACCTGGCGTGGGAGTGTTTGATGGGGACAATGTAGAGGGAATTCTAATCTTTAACTGCATTGTATTTTGCCAGGGAATATTTGACATCTCAGTTGGAAAGCCTGTTATTTTGGAATGTAGAAACAACATACAAGAAAACTACCTGGAGGGTTTATATTCATTAGTGTGTTTAACATATGCCATCATTGGGATGTGGTCACCTACTCAAAATGTTAATTGGAATCCCTCCTCCAATTACTCCAGTCACACTGAATGAGGTTTTGTACTGGGTGTAGTGTGGGTGGGGTCTTTTCGATTTCTTTGTACATCTGGCCTTCTGCCAGACCGCATCCAGCAAACTTAACCTTGTGTGGTAGGTGCAGAATGCTCAGCTATAGGTCTATCTCTGAACACTCTGTCAGCGTCTATGCCACTGTGCTTCTCGTAAGAGCTTGCTGCCAGCAAATTGGCTGGCATGTTTCCAAAATTAAAACAGTGACTGCCCTTCTAAAATTACTTGATTGGCTACGAAATGTCTTGTGACATTATGAGGTGGTGAAGGATGCTATATAAATGTAACTGTTTCTCTCTTTCATTTTTCAATGCCCCACTCAAGTGGCTATAATTTACGTATCAGTTGAGAGGCATATTGAATGCTGGTAAAGTGCTTAACCATGAGAGAAATCACAGTTGTGTCCTCACTTGTTACCCACTTTCGCTTTCCGGTTAGGATCACCACATGGTGAACAGGAGCAAGAACCCATGGAAATTTATCCTACCACCCCCTTATGCACCCCCCAGTCTCCTGGCAACTACACAACCCCCTCAGCCTCAAAACTAGGTCACCAATTGTGACTCCTCCAACTATGTCCTCAGTCGAGACCAACTTTGCCAGTCCAGTTATAAACATCATCCTACTCCTGGCTTCTCCGCGATATCCCACCCGCCCACATTGGGATGGATTCATTTATTTCTTACCATCACCACTTGTCCAGTCAACAGTAAATCCAAGTCCACTAGAGGCGGATGGAAGTGTGTGAGGTCTCATCACATGACCTCCTCCTTCATTCAATGCTTGCCACAGCCACACAACACCCCACCCCCCCCCCCCCCCCCCCACCCCAGGCATTGGTCACCTGACATATTACCCATGGAGGATATCATGGGGACTGCCATACCCATGATCCTTTGCAGCCCAGAAACTGCTCTACCCTCAGTGTAGTTTGATGTTTGTGCCAAGGCTGCTTGGGATCCTGGCAGGGCTATTTGTTGTGAGTGTGGCTGGAGTGAAACGGCAGGAAAAAGAAAGAACTTGCATTTATATAGCGCCTTACACAATCTCAGGACATCCCAAAGCAAACACACACACACGTTTATAGATATATATGGATATATATATATATATATATATATGTAAGGCTGAGGGAGACAGATATTTGGCCTTTCAGGGAATCAAGGGAGGGGGTGAGAAAGTGGAGTTGAAGCCCAAGATCAGCCATGATCATACTGAATGGTGGAGCAGGCTCCACTCCATGTGGTCCACTCCTGCTCCTATTTCTTATGTTTACAGCCAGGGATATACTCTTAAGTGCAGTCACTGTTGTAATGCAGGAATCAGCAGCTAAACTGTGCAGAACAAGTTCCCACAAACAATGTAATAACCAGATAAGTTGCTCTTATTGATGTTGACTGTAAGCTAAGTATTGGCCTGGACACGAGGGGGAACTCACCTGTTCTTCAAAATAGTGCAACGGGATTGTTTATGTTCATATGAGAGCTCATGGCAGATGTAGCTTCAATTTAATAAATCGTTAGGAGGACAGCACTTCTGACAGTGCAGCACTCCTTCAGTACTGCACTGGGAACACTAGCCTAGATTCAAATTCCTGGAGTGGGGCTTGAACCCACAGCCTTCACTAAGTCAGAGGCAAGCGTGCTACCCACTGAGCCACAGCTGAAAAGGAAGAGCCCCTGTCGTTTGATTCCTTGAAGAGTGTGGGGGAGTTTGATCATTAATTCTGAGGGACCACCAGGTAAATCCTATAAGGCAGCTCTTCAGGATGGCTGGGGATTTCTGGCTGAGCCAGGAGCCCAGAACAGATTTTGTGCAGGCCGTAGATAGATAGGGAGCCACTGTTCCTATTAGCGGAAGAGTCAAGAGTTCGAGGAAGCTGCTTAGCAAAAGAACCAAAGCAACAAGCAGAAAAGTTTTTTCTTACGCAGCAAATGGTTAGGATCTGGAATGGACTGCCTGAGATTGTGGTGGAGACAGATTCAATCATGGCTTTTGAATAAGAATTGGATAATTACCAGCAGAGGAAAAAAAAAAACTGCAGAGCTCTGGGGACAGGGCAAGTACTGGGGCTAGCTGCATTGGTCTTTCAGAGGGCCAGCATGGACACGATGGGCTGAATAGCCTCCTTTCATGCCATAACCATTCTATTGATTCCATGAGGTCTCCTTGGTGAGGTGTGCCACCTGGTGGAGAAGATGAAGACTAACAACAATTACCAAAGTGTCTTTTCGATGTAAACCAAAAAATCCCCACAAACAACAAGGATCTGCAAAATGAACCATCCCTGTCCTTAAAAGATTAAAGAACTCAACAGCACTTTCAGAAGATTAGATACATCCTTATGAAAAGCTCAGCAGAAAATTAACATCAAAGAGCTCTGCGTGTTAAAATTAGGTTTAATTTTTATCTTGTATTTTGCAGCCGGGAAATGTTACAATTACTCACTAGTGCCAGAAATATCAAGTGAGGTTTAATCAGGCCTGACATATTCAGGCGGAAATTATAATCTATGCTGCATTGGTGTGAACATTTTTAATGCATCTCTCTTTACTTGATCAAAGTGTGGTGGAAAATATCGAACGACTGATGCATCTGACAGACCCCTTCTGCACCCCAGACTGTCATGTATCTCCCATGAACTTAACAATTTGGCTCTTGTAATTGATATTAATCCTGTGAGGTCTGTGACTATCAATATAGAAGCTAATAGATGATATAAGACAGAGAGGAATGCTCAGTGTTTGTCCTTGGTGATGTGACTTCAGATAGAACAGGGAATTTTACTGCAACTATGTGTGCAACTCAGGGCAGGAGACCTGAACAACCCTGTACAGGTAATAGGTCTGCACATGCCTGTGCAGGTGAGAGATCTGCACATGCCTGTACAGGTGCGAGATCTGAACATACCTGTACAGGTGGGAGATCTGCACCTGTACAAGTGGGAGACCTGCACATACCTGTACAAGTGGGAGATCTGCATATACCTGTACAAGTGCGAGATTTGAACATACCTGTACATGTGGGAGGTCTGAACATGCCTGTGCAGGTGGGAGATCTGTGCATACCTGTACAGGCAATAGGTCTGCACACACCTGTACAGGTGGGAGATCTGCGCATACCTGTACAGGCGATAGGTCTGAACATACCTGTACAGATGGGAGGTCTGCGCATACCTGTATAAGTGCGAGATCTGAACATACCTATACAGGTGGGAGGTCTCAACATGCCTGTGCAGGTAGGAGATCTGTGCATACCTGTACAGGTGGAAGGTGTGCTGATACCTATAGAGTTGGGAGGATCCCAGTTCTCAAGGAGAAGAACGTTAATGTTGGAAAATTGCTCCTATTATGCTTACTGTAGGACTCGCCCACACTGATTCACAACTCAAATGTCAAGGTAAGTGAATCTTTCTACAGCCTGATGTCTCCCTTCTCTCCGTTCCAGTAAGGGCTCTGTACTCCATGAATCTGGAATTGCTCAGAGCTGATGTCTACTCAAAGTTAGAGTCTGCCCAATTCATTCTTTAGCAGTCCTGAGAGCACAAGGGCTGAGCTGTAACTGGCCCTGTAGGCAGCAGGTCATCTCCTGATACTGATCATCATCCACCCTTCCAGATCACAGCCGCCTGACCAGCTCCCCATCCCAGCCCAGGGCATGTGTGTGGACATTAACATCAGGTTCTGCTGTGAAGGCTTCCATAGTCAAATAGCCTTCCCATAATTTCCGCCTAGACTCTGTGATGAAGACCATTTGGTTAAGGTGCTGGGGTACAGCCAGCTCCTGTACAACAGCGATAATCAATATCCTCATTAGGATTAACCTCATATACACAGAAGGAGCGGGCAGTTGTATATTTGTTGAGATTGACTTATGTACCATTAAGCGTGTACTACATTTCACACACAATAGCTGACACCAGCCGATTGTTGATATTTTCCTGACTCTAGTTCCCACATCAGTGGGGCTGTGAAACTTGACCAATTCTCCGAGACCAGGGGGAAAGGTGGAAAATGTAGAAAGTCAAATTCCCAAAACACCAGCAGCCGGGCAGGGTGTCAGAGGCGGGCTTACATAAGAACATAAGAACCAGGAGCAGGAGTAGGCAATTCAGCCCCTCGAGCCTGCCCTGCCATTCATTACGATCAGGGTTGATCTCATTTTGCCTTCAACTCCAACTTCTCGCCCTCTCCCCATAACCTTTCAACCTGTTACTAATTAAAAATCAGTCTATCTCCTCCTTAAATTTATTCAGCGTCCCGGCATCCACTGCAGTCTGAGGTGGTGAATTCCACAGATAAATGACCCTTTGAGGAGGGTAATTCCTCCTCATCTCTGATTTAAATCTACCAGCCCTGAGCCTAAAACTATGGCCTCTCATTCTAGAATGCCCCACAAGGGGAAACATCCACTCCACGTCTACTTTGCCTATCCCCTTTAGCATCTTATATACCTCAATTAGATCTCCTCTCATCCTTCTAAACTCTAATGAGTACAGGCCTAAACTGCTCAATCTCTCCTCATAAGACAAGCCCCGCATCTCTGGAATCAATCTAGTGAACCTCCTCTGAACTGCCCCCAGTGCAACTACATCCTTCCTCAAGTAAGGGGACCTACACTGTGCACAGTACTCCAGGTGCGGTCTCACCAATGCCTTGTACAGTTGCAACAACATTTTCCTATTTTTATACTCTATTCCTTTAGCAATAAATGCCAAAATTCCATTTGCCTTCCTTATTACCTGCTGTACCTGCATACCAGCTTTCAGCGATTCATGCATGAGGACACCCAGATCCTCTGCACTGAAGCATTCTGAACTTTCTTTCTATTTAAATAGTAAGTCGCCTAATAAGTCACGGTTCAGTTGCCCTTGAGACAGTGACTGCAGTGGGGCATTCATTCCATTGGCCGTCACGCTGACCTTAGGGAAAATAGTGTCTTGGGTGAACTTGTATTTTGGCGCCGTTTCTCTGAATCGGTATACAGTAGAAAGAACAATAAGAACCCCCCCCCTCACCCCCACCCCCACCCCCACCCCACTAACCCTCTTGTGTCAGCTAAAGACAAAGCCAATCAGCTTAGATGAATTTAGTCTATGACTGACAGTAAACAGAGGGATGGTGTGTTGTAATTCACTCAGTGATTCCGAGTTGCTATGGTAACACACACTTACACATGCCTGTTGTAGTCTGGAGCTATGCTGATGGTAGAGGCTCCAACATTCTTTCCATCACATGGTTGACCAGGAATCTCTCCCACTCTTACCACCTGCCATTGCTACGTGTTGGAAGGATTTTGCTGGTTGATACTCAACCTGTTTGGCCACATTATAAATGCCCTTTCTTGGTCATCAAGTCCCAGGGTGGGTCTTGAACACAGAGCTTCCAGCTCAGAGGCAGGGACGCTACCCACTGCATCAAGAAAGCTGATAAACAGAGTGACTCACTCCCAACTACTTCATATATAAAAAAAAACTTCCCTCTATTGAACAATGTTCAGGAACAATTGCTGTATTGAACACAGGTTCATTTCTTGACTTTGTGGGTTTATGTTTACTTAAAAGCCTGCCTGAGCTCTCCTGGTGTCCAGCGCCAGCCTTTGGAACTGTTGATTTACCTGGCAATCTTCCTGGTGCTCCCAGTGCTCCTCCTGGGTGAGAGAGGCTGCCCACTCTGCATTGTGTGTGTGGCTTCCACACTCTGATCCCACCTCTCGCCGCTGCTGATTTGCTCACTCATCTGATCCACGTTCCCAACGCGAACGCTGATTGTTCCACCCGTGTTTCTCCATCAAACAAACATAGAAACATTTGCAGCACAGACAGAGGCTATCCTTCCCCTCTGTCTGCGCTGGCTGAAAAGGAGCTACCCAGTCTAATCCCACTTCCTGGCCTTTCACCTAAATCCCTGCAGGTTACAGCACCTCAAGTGCACATCCGAGTACTTTTTAAATGTTCTGAGGGTTTCTGCCTCTATTGCCATTTCAGGCAGTGAACTCCAGACACCCACCCACTCTCTGGGTAAAAATAGTTCTCCTCAACCGTCCGTTAATCCTTCCACCAATTGCTTTAAAGCTACGACCCTTGGTTATTGACCCCTCTGCTGATGGAACTAAGCCCTTCTTATCCACTCTGACTAGGCACCTCATAATTTTATACGCCTCAATTAGATCTTCCCTCAGTCTCCTCTGTTGCAAAAAAAACAACCCCAGCCTATCCATTCTTCCATCTCGCTGCTTTTTCCAGTCCTGGCTACCTCCTCATAAATCTCTTCTGTACCCTCTCTAATGCGATCACATTCTTCCTGTAATGTGGTGACCAGAACTGTGCACAGTACTCTGGCTGCAGCCTAACTAGTGTTTTCTCAGGCTTAATCTCCCTTCTCCTGCAGTACATATCTCGACTAATAATAATTGTGACAATAAAGTAAATGATGAAAAGAACTGGTAGCTCAGCCTTGGAGCTCCCTATTGAGGAGGTGAGGAATCAGGGAGGTTTTACTCAGTCTGATTACAGAGCAATTTCCTAACACTGACACTTATGATCTGCGTTAAAAAAAATTTCACTCGCTTTTTTGAACTATCATTTCAGGGGTTTTCCTGAAATGTTATTTTTGCGCTCTCCCTCCCACTCTTGGAGCCCTCAATGGTTACCCACCCAGTAGGTCGTCCCTGACTGAGAGGGAGAAGGTTGCTGTTAATGCGATTGAGCTATGCAATTTCTGGTTTACATTTATTGGACCTCATTGTAAGGGGATTGGAGTGCAGGAGTAAAGATGTCTTGCTACAGGGTTTAACCGGGCAGGATTCTAGGAACAATTATTCAGGATAGAATCAGTAGTCACATGGAAAAATATAGGTTGATAAGGAAGAGTCAGCATAGATTTCTAAAGGGGAAATAGTGTTTAACTAACTGGCTAGAGTTTTTTGAAGAGGTAACAGAAAAGGTTGATGGGGTTGATGCTGCTGATGTAGTGTACATGGGCTTTCAAAAGGCATTGGACACAGTGCCACACAACTGACTTGTGAGAAATGTTATTGCGCATGGAATAAAAGGGACAGTAGCAATATGGATACAAAATTGGCTGAAAAATAGGAAGCAGAAAGTAATGATCATTGGATATTTTCCAGGCTGAATGAAGGTTTGTAGTGGAGTTCCCCAGGTGTCGGTATGGGGACCCTTGCTTTTCCTGATATATATTAATAATCTAGATCTTGATGTTCAGGGGATAATTTCAAAGTTTTCAGATGATAGGAAGCTTGGGAGTTTTGTAAACTGCGAGGATGGCAGTGTAGAACTTCAAAAGGACATTGACACATTGGTAGAGTGGGCAGATAGATGGCAGATGAAGTTCAATGTGGAGAAAGGTGAGGTGAAGGTTCCATTTTGATTGAAAGAACATGGACAGACAATATAAAATAAGGGGTGAAATTTTGAAGGTGTTGTAGGAGTAGAATGACCTCAATGTATATGTGCATAGATCATTGAAGGTGGCAGGACAGGTGGAGAGAGCAGTTAATAAAGCATATAATATCCTGGACTTTATTAATAGGGGCATAGAGTACAAGAGCAAGGAGGTTATGCTGAATTAACAAGACACTTGTTAGACCTCAGTTGGAGTATTGTGTACAGTTCTGGGCACCGCATTATAGGAAGGGTGTAAACACATTGGAGATAGTGCAGGAAGGGTTTACAAGAATGATTCCAGGGATGAGAAACTTCAGTTACGAAGATAGATTGGAGAGATTGGGACTGTTCTCCTTGGAGTGAAGAAGGCTAAGAAGAGATTTGATAGAGATGTTCAAAATCATGAGGGTGCTGGACAGAGTAGATAGGGAGAAGCTGTTCCTGCTAGTAAAAGGATCAAGATCGAGAGGCACAGGTTGAAAGTGATTTGCAAAAGTGATGTGAGAAAAATCTTTTGCACCCAGCAAGTGGTTTGGGTCTGGAATGCGCTGCCTGGAAGTCTGGTGGAGGTAGGTTCAATCGAGGCATTCAAGAGGGCATTAGATGATTATTTGAATAGAAACAACGTGCAGGGGTACGGGAAAAAGCAGGGCAATGGCACTAAGTCATAATGCTCATTTGGAGAGCTGGTGCAGACACAATGGGCCGAATGGCCTCCTTCTCTGCCATTAAGATTCTGTGATTCTGTGAGACCACATCCGGAGTACTATGTGCAGTTTTGGTCTCCATATTTAAGGAAGGAGGTCCAGCGAAGGCTCACTAGATTGGTCCCTGCAATACGATCATGGCTGATCTTGGGCTTCAACTCCATTTTCCTGCCGATTCCCCATATCCCTTAATTCCCTGAGAAGCCAAAAATCTGTCCATTCCAGCCTTAAACATATTCAACAATGGAGCATCCACAACCCTCTAGGGTAGAGAATTCCAAAGATTCACAAGCCTTTGAATGAAGTAATTCCTCCTCATCTAAATCCTAAATGATCGGCCCCTTATCCTGAGACTGTGCCCCCGCGCCCCCCCCCCAACCCCCGTGTTTTAGATTCCCCAACCAGCGGAACTGCCCTGTCAATCCCTTTCAGAACCCTGTAGGTTTTAATGACACCACTTCTCATTCACAACAGTGACTACATTTCAGCTTATTGGCTTCCAAGGTTGTGAATGGTGATATATAAATACAACTCATTTCCTCAAAGACTATGTCAAATTTGATTTAAAAAACAGAAAATGCTGGAAATACTCAGCAGGTCAGGCAGAATCTGTAGAGGGAAAAACAGAGTTAATGTTTCAGATTAATGACCTTTCATTGGTTTTGATCCAATCTAATATCCTCTTCATCATCATGACTGCCAACTTTCATCTCTGTAATAATGGGGCAAATCTTCCAATCTCTGGATTTTCGGATGCTGGCCTTACAACTGAGACACGCATCAGGATCCTGTGGAAGTTGCGATCTGCGAACCTCCATGGGAATTGCCCATGGGATGGTTCAAGTTCCAATGGGCAATCCCCCTGCTTCTTGGGACCCATTGAAAAAGTTCCCAACTCTGAGTTAGGGTCAGGGGCATTGGACAGTTCTGACATACTTACCCAGATAGTTACCCAGGAAATGTTAAGACTGAAAAATCCTAGTCTAACTGCAGAAATTATTTCCCAATCACTCACGCTGACCCATCCTCCACCCCCACCCAACCATCAACTATCCTCCCAATACACCCAGCTACCCGCTCAAACACCCCTACCCCTGCACCCCCCCCCCCCCCCATTACCCTCCCACCCGGTCAGTTACCCTCCTGACCCCTCCCCAACAATTACCCTCCCGACCACCCAATTGCTCCCTCAACTTCCCCAACTACTGGCTGTCCTGGCTGATTACTCGCCCCCCCCCCCCCCCCAATCTGACTACCCACACACCCACCTACCCCCTAACTGCTTACCCACTCACCCATTCACTCATCCACTCACTAACATTTAAACTTACCACATGCAGCTACTGCCATTAAAGGGGGTCTTGCCCTGCCCCGACTCTACTATGATCCAAGGGACATCCTGCTCTGTGTTTCTAAGGCAGCCAGATTCAGAAGACCCTGGCAGAAATGCTGAACAGCATCGGGTCAGGGAAGTTTCCAGACGTCATGGCAACCTGATGATGATTGCTGCTCCTTGGGTAACCCAGGCCATTACCCGACTCTGTTTAGGCCTCAGTCCAACTGCTGCTGAAACCCTCATCCATGATTTTGTTACTGGACTTGACTTTTCCAATGATCTAGCTCCAGACCATCCCCATGTCTTCCACTCACCATAAGCTTGAGCTCATCCAAACTTCCGTTGGTCCTATCCTAACTCACACCAAGGGCAGGATTTTAAGGCCCCGTTTCGGTGGGGACAGGGCTGTAAAATGTGGCGAGATGTTATAATCCCCGTTGACGACAGCGGGAATGGTAAAATCCCACTGCCATAAAATTCTGCCCCAAGCCCTGTTTGCTCATCGCCGCCAGGATCACAGACCAACATTAGCTCTGAGTTAGCAGTGCCTTGAATTTAAAATTGTTTTCCATGTGTTCAAATCCCTCCATGGCCTTGCCCCTCCCTTCATCACTCCCTCCCCTCCACCACCCCTCACCCCCACTCCCTATCTCTGCAACTTCCTCCAGCCTCACAGCCCAGAACTCGGGGTCCGTCCAATTCTGGCTTCTTGATCATCCTCAATTTCCTTCACCACCACCTCCCCCCTGCTCATTTATGGCTGTGCTTTCAGCTGTCTGGGTCTTAAGCTCTTGAATTCCCTCCCTAAGCCTCTCCACCTCCCTACCCCTCTCTCCTCCTTTGAGATGCCCTTTAATACCTCCCTCTTCATCTGTCCTAATGTGGTTCACTGCCAGATTCTGTTAATAATCCTTTTTTGAAATGCCTCAGGACATTTTTACTGCATTAAAGGTGTTACATAAATACAAGTTGTTGTTATCACTTTAAGTATGTGTTAAATCTTCAACATGTGGGTTAATTATTTCTGTTGAAGAGTCATACGGACTCGAAACGTTAACTGTGTTCCTCCCCGCAGATGCTGTCAGACCTGCTGAGTTTTTCCAGGTATTTTTGTTTTTGTTTTGGATTTCCAGTATTCGCAGTTTTTTGCTTTTAGTTATTTCCTCCTTGGTGCTACCATTCACAGGTGTATATCTAATGGGTGTGGCTGGATGCACGTCACACAAAAGCAAACTTTTCATGTCAAACTAGTTCATCAACTTTGATTCAGCTGAAACCC
This sequence comes from Carcharodon carcharias, assembly GCF_017639515.1. NCBI lineage: Eukaryota > Metazoa > Chordata > Chondrichthyes > Lamniformes > Lamnidae > Carcharodon > Carcharodon carcharias. Next base: position 20,244,606 of record NC_054491.1, read on the forward strand.
AGGACACCAGTCAGTTTCTTACACAGTCTGCGGACATTCTCCTGCTTCTACAGTGTCCAACAGCTATTTGCAGTTCCTGATTTTAAGGTGAAGCACTGAACGTGAAGTGAGATATTTCAGGTGTCGGGACTTCCTCTGAAACTGTATCTTCAGGTCTAAAAGCCAACGCAGACTCAGGACTTCAGGAATGACTTCAATCCCAGTAGGTATCTGAACTTGATCCAGTATCTAATCCAGGGCGAACTCAGGATTGCCCCTTTCCTGTTTTCTTTAAAAAAAATTGAAGTGATGCTTTTTTTTAACTGCGAAATTCTGCGAGGTTTTGAAGTGTAGGATTTCTGTAGGTTCCTTCTTACGAGTGGCAACGGTCAGTCTGTCATTGCTCATGAAAACAGGGGCTGTTGTGATTGCACGGGACGGAGTTTGTACATGGGTCAGGGTCTGTGTGCAGCAGAGAGATTGTACGCATGAGAGGGTCTGAACGCAGGAGAGGGATTGCTCACGAGTAACAGCCTGTGTGATTCGCCAAATTTGTATGTCACTGCTCCCTCACTCAGATCTTAATTTACAACAGTAGACTGAGCCCCCATGGCTGTACATTTCACAGAATCACACAGTGCAGAAGAGGCCCTTCGGCCCATCGAGTCTGGACCAGCTTGAGGCCTGTGTCCATGCTGACGACAAATTAAAATTGAAGCCACAATAGATGAAGGTGGTTCACTCACCCCACTCCATTTACACCCCTCCCTAAACCTCCTGCCTCAGTTTCTGACCGATTGGGATGGGGCAGAGGGGAGAGGAGTTAAAAATCGAGGCCACAGGGCATAGTCCAAGTCCTGACCGCTCAACCCCAGGGGATATAACAAAGAATAAAAGACACTTACATGGGAAAACGTGAAATTTACCCCAAAACTTCCCCTTGCTTTAGGGAAATTTGTGACATTTCAGCAAAGAAACAAACGTGATCAGTCACAGGCCTCAAGCCTGGGTTGATTGCCTCACTCTGGGGGGATCGTGAGAAGTTGTAAACCCCAAACTTTGTGGTAGAACAGCTGCCTTCCAGTTTGCGTCAGATCTTTAATGAGCTGTCAGTCTAGTCTTCCTCCATGGCCAGGAAATGTTTCATTCAAAAGAAAGAAAAGGAAGACTTGCATCTATTTAGCACATTTCACAAGTCACAGGACATCGCAAAGCACTTTATAGCTAATGAATGGCTGTTTTTGAAGTCTAGTCACTGTTGTAATGAAACACAGTGTCAAACTCCCTCAGCAATGTTATCATGGCCAGCTATTCTATTTGTGCAATGCTAAGCGAGGGACAAATATTGGCCAGAACACTGGCTCCCCTGCTCTTCTTTGAATTAGTGTCATGGGATCTTTTATGTCCACCTGAGAGGGCAGAAGAAGCCTTGTGTTAACATTCCATCCATAAGCCAGGACCTCCAGCAGTGCAGCACTCCCTCAGTGCTGCACTGCGGTGTCAGCCGCAAGTTTTGTACTCTGCTCCTGAAGTGGGACTTGACCCCACAAGAATGCCCTCTCCATTGAAGTGAGTTTGGCACATTGGAACAGGAGGCCACTTAGCCCCTTGAGCCTCTTCTACCATTCAATGAAATCATGAAAGTACATGTGACCACACATGAGGATCCCAAAATGAGATTGATTTTAATCACTCCACCATGGGCAGCCCACCTTCGGCTGCCTGGGCCCTAAGCTCTGGCATTTCTCTCCCTAAACCTCTCAATCTCTCTTGTTCTCTCTCTCTTCTTTTAGGGTACTACTTAAAATCTGCCTCTTTGACCAAACTTTGGCCACCTGTCCTTATGAGGCTTGGTGTCAAATCTTGTGTGATAATTGCTCCTGTGAAGCACCTTGAACCATTTTCCTACCATATTAATGCAGGAAAAGTTCTAGCACAGAAGGAGGCCATTCGACCCTACGGGTGGATTTTTCCGTGCCCACTGGCATTGAGCGTCATGGCAGGCACGGTCGGACAATGTGGCAGGAAGGCCAGAAATTGGTTTCACAACATTGTGAAATCAGATTGCAATTGACTGTTCCACCCGCCGCTGCAATGCCTGGAAATCCACTGTAATACATCCGCATATCATTATAAGCCCAGCTTGCCAGAATCATCCTCCCTCCCCCGCTCCCCACAGTGTGGATCATCCGAGCACATCAACATGACTGCACGCCAACATGTTTCACAACTGAACGTAAACAACGTGTACCTGGTGAGCTGCACCTTCTCTCAGGACTTCGAGGTTTGTTTCTCTACTTTGCTTCAGGCAGCACTGGCAGTCATCAGCACCAGGCTTCACAGGCAGCACCACATCACTTTTAGAGGGGCTCACGGGCAGGTCTCTACCTACCTGACCAACCGTAAGGCGGGGGTGGCTTTTCACTGGCTGCACTTGCTTAGGGAAAGGGGGACAAGAGGCTTCAGGCAAGGGAAGAGGCTGCAAGGTGAGGGCTGTACTGGGGAAGTTGCGGGGGGGGCATCCCAGGGTGTGGGTGTGTGTACATTTTGATCTGTGCGAGTGGCTTTAAGATGGTGAGGGCTGAGGAGGCAGTCTCCAGAGGAGTTGAGGAACGATGGAGATGCGAGGGTGTGTGTGTGAGAGAGTGAGTGGTGATGTCCCTTGAGCTGGCAGTGAGTAAGATACCAGTGAATGTGTGAAGGGATTGTGAGCGTCTGAGTTTAGAGTGATGAGATGGTTGCCTTACCCTGGCGGCATGGATGAGATCATTCATCCTCTATCTGCATTGGATGGCCAACCTTGCCACTGCCTCCCAAGCTGGAGTATTGAGATTACTGGACCTCCTGCGGCCAGAGCTGGGACATCACAGCGGGCCTCTGAAAGACATTCCAGTGATGGATCACTGAACTCGTCTTGGTTTTCAGGGCCATGTCTTCACTGGGACAGTCCTGGGCTGCAAGCATTGAGAACTGTGTGGGCAGCTGCAGTTTAGATATGTCACTTGGGGTGAGGAAATGGTGAGGTAAGGGCATGGCGGGCAATTCAGAGGGCACCTGCCAGCGAGATGTTTCCTGTGGTTGCACAATTAATGAAGTGGGATTGAGACAATACAGCACGAAAAGCCACCATTATGGTCAGTGGGTAAAACATCCTTTTTGCCGTCTGCTACTGCACTTAGTGAAAATCTGGGATGATACTGCCCATTGTGTCTGCACTGGACGCAAATGAAAAAATAAAAAACTAGCCACCCATTCTAATCTCACCTTGCCCCCCCCCCCCCCGGTCTGTAGCCTGACAGGTTACAGCACAGGTGCAGATCCAGGTTCCTTTTCAATGAGTTGAGGGTTTCTGCCTCCACCAGCAAACCGGGCAGTGAATTCCAGACACCCACCAGCCGCTGGGTGAAGAAGTTTTTCCTCATGTCCCCTCTGATCCTCCTCCCACTCACCTTAAGTCTGAGTCCCCTGATAACTGACCTCTCAGCTGGGGAAACAGGTCTTTCCTGTCTACTCTGTCTCGGCCCCTCATCATCTTGTACACCTCAATTAAGTCACCCCTCAGCCTCCTCTGTCCTAAGGGAAAAAAACCCTAGCCTATCTAATCTTTCTTCATAGCTGCAATTTTAAAGCCCTGGCAACATTCTTGTAAATCTCTTCTGTAATCTCTGCAGGGCGATTATGTCCTTCCTGCAATGTGGCGACTAGAACTGTACACAAAATTCTAGCTGCAGTTCCAATGAGCCTAAGAAGGAGACATTAGGCCGGGTATTAAGGAGGGTCTTAAAAGAAAAGAGAGAGGTTTAAGGAGCGAATTCTAAAGCTTAGGGTCTAGGCAGCTGAAGGCACTACTGCCAATGATGGAGCCAATGAAAGGAAATTGGGAAGGTTCAAGAGACTAGAATGGGGTGAGCACAGAGATCTCTGTGGGTTGTAGGTATGAAGAGGATTATGTGGGTTGTGTGATGTATCTCAGGACAGAGGCTTGCCTTGTGCACATCATTCTTGATGTAAAAATAGAAGATAGGTGAAATATAAGCTGGTTTAAGGGTGGGTGGGACAAGTAGAGCTGGTTAGAGGGCCAGTGTTAGGAGGAGATTGCCAAAAGATGTCACAGACAAAAGGACAAAAAGGTGATGAAGGTGGTGATATTATCTAAGGAATGAGCTAATTAATGGTAGAAAGCAGGACAAGCAAGGTACAGATAGTCCTAGTGGGGGTGGGGTGAAGGAATCAAAAAAGGCTAAAAGGTAGAGATAAAATAATAGATGGAAATACATTTAAAAATAATGGAAGTAGGTGGGAAAAGAAAAATCTATATAAGTTATTGGAAAAAACCGTGTCCGGCCCATCTCCCGCGCATCCGCCCTCACACCTTCCTCTCCCTCCCAGAAACATGATAGGGTCCCCCTTGTCCTCACTTATCACCCCACCAGCCTCTGCATTCAAAGGATCATCCTCTGCCATTTCTGCCAACTCCAGCATGATGCCACCACCAAACACATCTTTGCTTCACCCCCTCGGCAGCATTCCGCAGGGATCGTTCCCTCCGGGACACCCTGGTCCACCCCTCCATCACCCCCTACACCTCAACCCCCTCCCACGGCACCTTCCCATGCAACCACAGAAGGTGCAACACCTGCCCCTATACTTGCCCTCTCCTCACCATCCAAGGGCCCAAACACTCCTTTCAAGTGAAGTAGCATTTCACTTGCACTTCCCTCAATTTAGTCTTCTGCATTCGTTGCTCCCAGTGCAGTTTCCTCTACATTGGAGAGACCAAACGCAGACTGGGTGACTGCTTTGCAGAACACCTTCGGTCTGTCCACAAGCATTACCCAGACCTCCCTGTCGCTTGCCATTTTAACACTCCACCCTGCTCTCTTGCCCACATGTCCGTCCTTGGCTTGCTGCATTGTTCCAGTGAACCTCAACGCAAACTGGAGGAACAGCTCCTCATGTTCCATATAGGCACTTTACAGCCTTCCGGACTGAATATTGAATTCAACAATTTTAGATCATGAACTCTCTCCTCCATCACCACCCCCTTTCCTATTCCCCCCCCCTTTTTTTTTAAGTTTTTTTCCAATAATTTATATAGATTTTTCTTTTCCCACCTACTTCCATTATTTTTAAATATATTTCCATTTTTTTTTAGCTCTACCTTTTAGCCTTTTTTGATTCCTTCACCCCACCCCCACTAGAACTATCTATACCTTGCTTGTCCTGCTTTCTACCCTTAATTAGCTCATTCCTTAGATAATATCACCACCTTCAACACCTCTTTGTCCTTTTGTCTGTGACATCTTTTGGCAATCTCCATCTATCACTGGCCCTCTATCCAGCTCTACTTGTCCCACCCCACCCACCCCCAACTTAAACCAGCTTATATTTCACCTGTCTTCTATTTTTACTTAGTTCTGTTGAAGGGTCATTCAGACTCGAACCGTTAACTGTGCTCCTCTCCACAGAAGCTGCCAGAACTGTTGAGTTTTTCCAGGTATTTTTGTTTATGTTTTGGATTTCCAGCAACCGCAGTTTTTTGCTTTTATCATTCTTGATGTGTTGCTCATACTGTCTGTAATGGAATGCTGGTTCTGAACAGTGGGGGCCTGAGGCACTGTAGTGTGAAGTCACTATACATACAACAAGGTAAATGGACAACACTAGCTTGAAATGCGGGGGTGGTGAAAGAAGAAATTGTATCATTGGCAGCTGATGGAAAGTAGAGATTCTAGTTTTTGATGTTAGTATAGAAAACTGTTGTAATTTGGGGGTGGGGGATAAGTGGGGAGGGAAGAGAAATGGGCAGAATGTTTCAAGATCTGTACATATCTAGTGAATGAGCAGGTGTCAGAGGGAGTGACAGCCTGTGGGACATACTAATTTGCCAGTGGTATCTGAAGTAACTCTGGGGTTTTTAGTTTTCTGGTGGCTCCCTGTATTCTTTAATAGGTGTGTTGTGCTTTCTAATAAGAACCCTTAAGCTTTTTTTCCACGATGACAAATATATAACCATTTGCTTACTTCCCTATTTTACTAAGACCTCAACTGTGGCTCAGAGGCAACATACCCACCATCCAGCCTAAAGGTTGTGGGCTCGATACTTGCTCCAGAGACTTGAGAGTATAATTTAGGCTGATACCCTAATGCGGAACTGAGGGAGTGCTGGTACTCCCAATGGAGTGCTACAATGTCAAGGGTGCTATCTTTCTGATGTGACATTACACTGAGGCCCTGTCTGTCCTCTAAAAAAACCCATTGGCAGATTTTGAAAAAAGTGGAGTTCTCCCTGATCTCCTTGACCTCAACTAATTTCACTAAAAAGCACATGATTTGATTAATACCAGGTTGTTTTCTTTGTGGCAGCTTGCTGTACACTACTTGGTTGCCATGTTTCTCAATATTACAACAATGACTGTGTTTCATAAGTACCTAATTGACTATAAAGTGCTTTGGAAGGTCCTGAATTAGTGTAAGATACTACATTAATGCAAGTCTTGCCTATTTTTCATGGACGAAGCTGTAACTTGGATTGTGGGGGTTGGACCAACATTTTGAAAGCTATGTTCAGTTGCCTCTGGGGCCTTCTCTTGTTCCCGTGCTATTAACTTACTTCCAGGGCTCAAGTTGGCTATGCTGAATCTATGACAGGGTAAATACCACAGTATTTGGGAGAGGTTACATATGTTACAGCATTGCCTTGGTTTACGAATGGCCAAAGACAGGCTACAGCGTAAACAGTATAACAGTGGCTCTATTAAGGGGTATTGGATTAAGGGAAGGTAGAAAATTGGATTAAAAACTGGTTAGAAGGGGAGAAACAAAATTGGAGTTAAGCAAAGTATCTCACTGCCACTGTTCACTGTTTACATCAAAGGTTTGGATGCAGAGCGAAAGGGAGTAGTGTTCAAATTAGTAAATGATACCAAAATAAGAGGTGTAGTAAATAATTCTGACAAACCAAACAGTTGCTGATTGGATAGAATGTACAAACGTGTGGCAGATGGAATTCAACGTCAGGAAGTGTGAATGATACACTTTAATTTTAAAAAAAGAAAAAAATTATACTTTGTTTGGAGGGGCATTGGAAGATGTGAACTGAAACGCAAAGCTCAGCTTTACAGAATCGTTGAATGACATATTACAGGA